>NC_140936.1:93950085-94550085 GCF_014529385.1 Adiantum capillus-veneris
CACATATTCTACCTCTCTATCTACCTTGATTAGGTAGAGAAGTAGAGGTGTGTAGATTAGGTGTAGAGAGAGGTAGATAGTGAAGGTGCCGCGAAAAGCGTGTGCGAATGCGAGTGCGAGTGCGAGAGCAGAGAGAGAGAGACCTGCTTTGGGTGGAGCGCACAACAATGTTATCCTGTTTTTGCAGCTCCTTATTCTTTTGTATTAAAAAATAAGTGTATATAGGTTAAGCTAGTAGATGGGTTATTAGTAAGTGGGATGTCCAATCAGATGGCCTGAATCCCAACTAACTCCCACTTGAAGGCCAACGCAACCCAAGTGACCTGGTATGTACAACCGTGAAGCAATATAGTGTCTTCAACCTATACCCATCAGCTCACTGCAATGTGTAAACCGCTCCAAAGCTAAGTCTTTTGTCAAAGCATCTGGTGGTTGTTGTTAGTGTCTACCTTGACCAAATCAATGAGCTTTTTGGCCAAGAAATCTCTCACGAGATGATACTTGACTTCAATGTGTTTCGATTTGGAGTGAAACACGGGATTCCTTGCCAATGCAAGAGAAACTCTAACTATCACAATATATCACTGAAGTCTCATCAATGCCAAGATTTATGACCAAACGAGATAACCATACAGCCTCTTTACTTGCATTCGACAATGCAACGTACTCTGCTTCCGTAGTGGAAGACAATGTACAATCTTGAAGAAATGACCTCCAAGATATTGTTGCTCCAGCAAAATGAAGACATAGCCAGATGTCGATCTCCTATTGTCGACACAACCCGCATAGTCTGCATCCGCATAACCCATGATGGATGCATCACTGTTCCCAAAGCATAAACACCTGCCGACCGTACCTTTGAGGTACCTAAGAATGTGCTTCACTGCTTTTCGATGCTTGCTGTCAGGATTTTCCATATATCGGCTCACCACTCCCACTGCAAAAGCAATGTCTGGCCTTGTGGCTACCATAGCATACATGACACTGCCCACTGCCAAAGAATATAGTACCTTAGCCATTTCAGCTCGCTCAGCATCAGATTTGGCTACATCTTCTTTTGTTGAGTTTCAAGAATGCCTGCATTGGGGTACTCAATGCTTTCCCCCCTGCATATTGAAACGCTGCAAAACTTTCTCAAAGTATGTTCCTGAGATAACTCAAGAATACGAAGTTTGCCATCTCTTTTGATTTGCATGCCAAGAAAGTGTGTAGCATCCCCCAAATATTTCATTGCAAAATTGTTGCTAAGTGTTTTCTTCAAGTTGGCAATCTTCGCAATGGATTTCTCAGCTATAAGCATGTCATCAACATACAGAACTAGAATGATCATCGAGATCATCTAGCTTTCTTGTGTACAAGCAGTGATCCTCTTTGCTCCTTTTATATCCTTGAGACCTCATACATGCATCAAATTTATGATACCACTGCCTTGAACCCTGCTTTAAGCCATAAAGTGCCTTTTTGAGCTAACATCCTAGCTCCTCACGAGATGCGTTCTCCTGCACAAACCCTTCAGGCTGCTGCATGTAAACATCCTCATCAAGATCCCCATGAAGAAATGTTGTCTTCACATCCATTTGGACAAGTTCCATGTCCTGATCAATCGCTACAAGACCAAGTACGGTTCTATGTGTTGTCATCTTGACCACAGGCGAGAAGATTTCATCAAAATCAACTCCCTTTTGCTGTTTGAACCCTTTGGCTACAAGTCTAGCCTTGTACTTTGGATTTGGATCACCTGAGGTAAATTTCTTCTTGTAAACCCATTTGCAAGGTAAAGCTTTTGCTTCATTTGGTAGTTCTACCAAGTCCCAAGTGTCATTAGCCAGAATTGAGTTATACTTAGATTCCATAGCCTGCTCCCACTTCACCACATCATTCGTCATCATGGCTTCTTGGCAGCAGCTTGGATCACCATAATCGGTTACATGATTTAATCAAGACTAGGCTCGAAATGCGCAGGTGGACGAGAGACTCTAGTAGACCGTCTCACTCCTTGACCATTGCTATTCGGTCCCTCTGGAGCATTGCTAGTGGAAGGTACATCACTAGTCCGTTGAGTTGATTTCATTGTCTTTTAGGCAACATCCTCAAAAGTGACTCTCCGAACCTCTATTTCCTTGATAGGTTGTTTATGCATCTTCGACTCATTGAAGATCACATCTGAACTACGAATGACTCGACGAGATGCTGGGTGCCAAAGATGATATCCCATCGCTCCATCTACACCACATTAGGAAAAATATGGACTCTCCTTGGGCCTTTTTGATTAGTGAAGGCTTAAGGGAGAACCAATGAGAAGGCTCTTGGGATATCACCTAAAGGGGGAGGAATGGTAGGGGTGCAACCTAATTGTCTCCCTCTTCAATGCTTGGTTCTTAGAGAGAGGTGGGAGGTAGGCTGGGGGGGGGGGGGGGGGGGGGGTAAATAAGAGGAGAGAAGTGTCATAAAAGAGGGAGGGACCCCAAAAAAAAAAAACGCATGCTTAAAAACCCTAAAAATTGAAAAATTTTAAAAAGTTCCAAAGTTGACCCATTTGCTTCCAAAACTGCCCCAAAACATAAACTAACTTTAAAAAGTCAATTTTCCCCCCTAAAATCCACTTTTCTCTCTCTCCCTCACTACTTTTCTCTCCCACACTCTCCCTCTTCTCCCTCCTCCCATTCTCTCTCTACAGTCAAGGCAGCCATAGCCAAAAGCTTTCAACCACTCTCTTCCTCTCTCTCCATAGCTCCCCCTTCTCTCACACCTCCATCAACCCTCTACATTCCCACACTCCATAGCCCACAGCTCCACTATCCTCTCTACCTCTCACTCCTCCCCTCTTTCTCTATCTCCACTGTCAAAGCCACCATAGCCACCATAGGCAGCTCACCTCACCCTCCCCTCAGCTCCTCATTCTCTCTCCACAGTACCCAACTCTTTCAAATCCCTTCCTAAGCCCAACTTCCCAAGCATGTCCACGCATAGACGGCCCAAACCAGAGATAGAGGAGATTGTGTTGCACAACACAAAAGATTCAGAGGGGATATGGATCCCACAAGTATTCAAGAAGGGTGCATGGGTCTACATGCAACCGTCACGTGCTGGACCTCATCGCGTACGGTGTCGAGGCGTATTGGAACGTCATTGGAAGGGCCGGCTATTGGCATTCAAAGAAACCAATTCTGGAATGGTGGCCATCGTGCAACATGTCTACAGTGCAGCTGAGATCCACCTCGGGAGAGCTTCAACTCAATTTGCACCTCATTGTAAGTTTTCATGGTTAAGCTATCCCATGCATATGTCATGTTTACGTTTATGCGATCATTATGTTTAACTAAGGGCATTTGTAAAGATGTTTTTCCATCCAGCTTAGTTGAGAAGCAGCCGCTTGAGTGCCTCTCAGGCACGTTCATAGTTGTGCATGCTCACATTGGGGAGCTTATGTTTCCTAATGTCTCATCGAAAAAACTTACCGAGCAGCGAATATTCATGTACTCCCACAAGTACGTGGTGCCGAAGTCAAGCCAAAGCTGTGGTAGGTTAGAAGCCGTGGAGACACCCTCATTGCAGAGTGTAGAATGGCCAACTCCAGACCATTGGGCTTTGCTTTCTTTCAAGCGCAAGGTGCTGCAATATTTCCAAGGGTCCCTAAAGTTTGGTAAGGCAACCAGATCGGTGGGTCTCAGTTGGCATTGTCCCATTCATTTGTTTGTGCATGCATTCCGCTCTCTGCCGATTGTAGAAACACCAACAGTGTTTGTTTGCAAAGAAGTTGACATAGATGCAATGGACACCATTCTAGGTGTCAATTGGGGATATGTTGATGGTTTGCATGATGGTGACCATTATAAGTGCAATGTGTCCCCCACACAGCTTTGCCTTCGGTATTTGAAAGCAAGGTGCACCTTGTATGCACGGTTTAGCTACGAGAGGTGGATGCACAAACGTGGCAAATGGATACCCTTGCAGCTGACAGCCGAAGAGGTTCAATCCTTTGAAATTAGTGTCTGCATGCCCAATAATGAGGTGGAGGTGGTTGCAGTGAATCCGCATTGGACTCTTGCCAATCTTCGGGAACACTTTGTCATAATGGGATTCGAGGATGTCGGCAATGCAAGTTTCAAACTGGAACAACGCAAGGTCTGCTTTGTGCTTGCTTAGCTACCTTTTCTTATTTTTTGTGGGTATTTGTATTTTGATTTCCCATTTTTTGGTTGTATAGATTGGAAGGCGGATGGAGGCCACTATGCTTGTTTACAAAGATTGGGCTACAGACGAAATTATCTTGTCTAAGTGAATTGGCTTGTAACTTTAATCGTTTATATATTGGATATTTCATTAAAGATTTTGAAAAAATTTAAGGAGTTGTACTTGATTTAAGGTGTAAATTTATTTTTTAAATGCTTATTTTTTAATTTTTTTCGAGATGGAATATGTTTATATAAGGGGGACCACCTCCTCATTTCACCATTTTCATCCCAGCATTGCAGAGAGACCTAGCATCCCCAATCATGCAAAGAGAAGACATGGCTGCTACTAGTGCTTTAGATGCATTCCTTACTGAGGTTGGGCATGCAAATCGCCCTGAGCTTCAAGCATTTTTCACAACCCAACCCGATTTGGAAACCACCTTGACCCTCCACTCTCAATCTCTTGAGCACATTACTTCATACATTTCCACGTGCATGGGGAGATTCATTGTTGAGTTACCAAACCGGCCAGGGCAATGGGTCCCTGAAGGCCTTTTCCACCACATCTACCAAGGGGACATGCCATTTCATCAGCGGCTTGCACGCTTTGCCACCATAGCACAACCCGCCGGACAATATGTGTGGCTTGAAGCTGATGATGTGCGAGCAATGCGTAAGGGAAGGATCGGAAACACTTTTTTCTCTGTTCAGGCCATAATGATCTTCCTCCTTCACGAGTGCCCAGCAGGCCGTGACGTAGTGCTACCACACTTGCAGATCGGCGGGGTACAGGTTGATGTGAAGGACCCCAAGCCCGCGGCCATTGACTCATCCGCAGAGGAGAGGACGCTTGCCTTGACCTACCCTATAGGGATTCAAGGCCTCTTGGAGGCCTCTCCATCTGTCGGTTCATCCTTGGGACCACCAGAAGAAACCACCAGTCGGGATGCCATCCCTGAGGTAGAGATTACCCGCTTCTCCTCGATTGTGGTGGGTGGGGAGGAGTTTGTGTTTATGCACGATCTGGAGAAATCCTTTGAGCTTCGCATGGATGAGTGTTTCGCCATCCTCGATGCCCATGGCAAGTTTGAGGTTGATACCACCACCTCCCATGACGATGATCTCCTACTGCCCATGGGGAATACTTTGGCGGACACAGTGGCGATCGCACAAGCCGAGGTAGCAGCGGCCGAGCAGGCCAAGGTCTCTGAGGAGGAGTTTGTGGCCGTGCAAGCCATGTGTTTGGCTAAATGCGCAAGATTGGATTCACCACCACCTGCTGCAACACCTGTTTTGCTTGATCCAAAGGGGAAGTCAAGTGTGGATCTTTACGGATGCCGATGAGGAGGATTGTAGACAAGAGGTATAGATGCTCACTTACATTTGATTGTTACAAATGATTTTGTTAATGTTATATCATAATTCTGTGCCATATCAAATAAAACCTATGTTTTGTAGGATGTTCTGGAGGTTGACTCCTAGGCGCAACGGTCAGGGGGGAGGAGGACACCGTTCGGACCTCAAGCGGCACTTGCTCACTACCTCGACACACTTCCGACTGGTGTCATGGTGTTTGTCCATGCCGACTACTCTCCCAATGGTCGCTACAACATTTTTGCTCTCTGTTCACTCTCCAAGGCTTTGTGTTTAACAACACTTGCCCAAACGGCCAATCTTGTAGTGCTTGTAGAGAAAGATTTTGCAATATCCACTTTCGGTGTTAACTTTCGCCAGCTCCTTATTGCCCATGTCGGCATGAACCAAGTTGTAGGGGTTAATGACACCCAAGAAATCACAACCACTTTACTTAACACGGAGCCACCCCAAAAGGCCAAGCGCCAGAAAATTGTAATTCGAAAGATCTTAAAGCAAAAGCCGGATATCATGTAAAGCATTGATTTCTTTAATGAAACTACTTTTTGGTGTCTACGACTCTCTTACTTGCAAGGTTTTGAATTTCTTATATGTTGGGCTTCCATTGTGTATGAGAAGCACCATGATTTCTGATATGACTACTAAAGGGTTTGGCAGGCATTAAAATTAATAAAATCCATACTTTGTTATATCTAGGCTTCCAAAGTTATGGATGTGCCTACTGAAGGGCTTGGAAGTCCCTAAAATGGGCTGCCACAAGGGCGTGCATTGGGGCCTTCCATCAGCAAATGAAATGGGCAAATGTGCTCCCTTGTGGCAGATGATTTTGGACCCATATAGGAGCATACCCAGGTGCAAAACAGAGAGACAAGACATTCATACCCAGTTGCAAAATAGAAAGGCAAGCATACCCAGGTAACCTTAAGCCCATCTTGCCCCAGATACTTAAAGTTGTATTAACAAACCACAAGAGAAAACTATGTGGCAATATCAAGCCCATTTTGGAGTATAGGACTGACTTCACAGATGCAACAACCATCCTTCAAAATTTCTATGCTACATGGACTAAGGGGGGATGATTGCCAGAAGCATCTATGCTAATTGAAGCATTGAATCAAATAAAACATACTTATTGCTTGTGAAAACTATCTAGAAACCATTGGAAAGTGTTTGGAATGCACTAGAAAAGGCTACCACAAGGGCGCGCATTGTGTCCATCCATATGCCTCTGGAAGCCCCAAATGCACGCCCTTGTGGCAGCCAGTTTGGGGGCATTCCAAGCCATTTTCAACACTTTGTAGATGCTTTTTCCATGCAATAGTGAGTCACATAGCATGGATGCATCAGGAAGTGCATGCCCCACTTAGCCAAGGTGCTAAACATAGGCAAGTTTTCACAATAACAAGCTAATGGCTACATACATACAATAGAAGGTAGACAAAACTTGGACCAGTGCTACATCGCATGGTATAGAATTAAAACAATACAATGCGCAGTGGGGTATACAATAAAAGACGCTTATATTCAAATTCTTCCCAATACAATGCACAGAGTGGGGTATACAATCAAAAGACGCTTGTATTCAAATTCTTCCCAATCTTGGAAGTTCCGTAAATACAAAAAGGTTTGATGCCTAATTACAAGCTACTCCTCATGGCGCAAACGACGAGCAAGCTGCATATCCTTGGGCATAATGGTTACACGTTTTGCATGGATGGCACATAGGCTAGAATCCTCGAATATGCTAGTTAAATATTGCTCTGCTGCCTCTTGGACTGCCTCTATGGCCACGGTGCCCATCCGAAACTGAGTGTTGTACAATTGCAAAACCTCCCTGCATAGCCTTGCAAAAGGGGCCCTCCGAATCAAGAGCTCGGTGCTCTTTTGATAGTGTCGAATCTCTGCAAAAGCACGGCTGCGCTTTCGTACCTTCTGAGGTTGACGTGGAGGTGCATTTTTGGCACGAGTTGGGGCATCTTGCTTCCTCTTCTTGTAGACAATGCTCTTTCTCTTTTTTTTTGTGCACAGGCACTTCCAACACCTCATAATCTAATTCCACCCACTCTCCATCTGATTCGTGCTCTTCACTATTGAGCGGATTGTGATGGTGTAGGTCCACTCCCTTTAGGAAGTGTCTTACCCCCAATAGACATGTGAGCCTGATAAGTTTGTATTTTGACGCCAACCCATGGGGCATCTTCATCCGTTTGCGTCTCTTCGGAGCCTTCTGATGGCTGCTTTTGGCTGTTTGTTTCTTTGCCTTGGTCGCTCTCATCCTCCCTGTTGCCATCAGAATCGTTGGAGTCCGATGAATAGACAACAAGGCCATCGATGCTTCCTTCTCTCTTTTGTTGCTGTAGAGGATTGGCCATGCTGATTTGAAGCTCCAGCTTCTTCTGTATGGACTTCACCTTGAGCTTGTGAAGTTCCAGCTTCTGTTGCTGTACCTTTGAGTCATTGGCCATCCGGCCCCACTGGATATGCAATCCTTGCCGTTTGTTTTGTTCTTGCCATGGTAGCACCTAGTAGGGAAAATGACAAAATGAGCGCCTT
The DNA here is from genome assembly GCF_014529385.1 of Adiantum capillus-veneris. Lineage (NCBI taxonomy): Eukaryota > Viridiplantae > Streptophyta > Polypodiopsida > Polypodiales > Pteridaceae > Adiantum > Adiantum capillus-veneris. The sequence continues at coordinate 93,958,188 of NC_140936.1, forward strand.
CAACCTTTAAATAGGTTTTTTTGAGATTTGGGCCCTTTCACACTATGCGGTCAATTGAGTGAAACTCAAATAAACCAATTGAATTTAACAACTAAACCTGGATCATGCGGACGGCTGACGCGACGCCCAAACGCTCCCTTTTCGATACTTAGTTGCACGCCAAGCTTCATGGCCCAAGGACGCTCGCGAGCGTTTCCACTTCTCGGATGCTGCAGTACGGGAGGCGTTGCGTAACTGCTTTGCTAACATCGACTCTCTTGCTTTCTCAATAGTGTGAGTTCTCCCAAAGGTGTGCCTAAAAAACCAGTTAAACATCTCTTGGAGGTAGTTGGAGTGTGAACTACCACCACCATGCCGAGTATTCTTGAAGTACCCTCCTTTTGCTCGATAGTGGGACTTCTCCATGCCTTGTATACTCCATATATCAAGCGAACCATAGCGGTCCATGAAGTATGCACCATGCGCATAGAGAATGTGCTAAAACAACCAAAAAGGAGACAAGCCAATAGAAAAGTTGCATTTTCAAACATTGCATATGTATTAAGTCCGTTAAAACAAACCATGTAGTGTGTAATCTTGCTTTCAGACCATCCGTCCTTAGCGGCCTTTGTGAATTCATAAAGCACCTTCTTGAACTCCTCTCGCTGCTCAACGGTGGTGCTTGAAAGATTCATCAATTGCACAACCTTTTGAAAGGATGACCATACTAGCTTGCGTTGGTTAGCAACCTCCACATTGGGATCTTTGTCCGTCGTGCATGAACACAAATCTTTCCACAACTCCCACCGCTTCTCACTTGCTAGATCGACACTTGCCTTGGATACCTACATTGGAGACTTTGACATCTTCTTGAAAAATCGATGTGCCTTGGCTCCATTCATGGAAACCTTCTGTGCCACCTCATATGTCTTCTCCCTACAAGTCTCTGCTACAATGTTCACCCTTGATCGGTGACATCCAATCTCATTAAGGAGCGTCTCCACCCCGTGCAAGGAGTCTTTTGACCATTGAAGGGGCTTCATTGTGAAACCATAATCAATGTGATGCTTTAGGATCCTATCAAATATTCGCATAAACGCATGCAATGTACAAAAGTGAACATTGTTGAGGGAGAAGGGAATTATGGGGTTCCACCCAGGATCTTTGCTCTCCCTATTGGGCACCTGTAGCATATCACATGAAAGAACCGAAGTTTGCCACTCCCTATTTATATGGTCATCATTATCTTCGTCCTGACCTTCCACTTGAGTTGCTCGACTTTTGTTGTGCCCTTTCACACAGAATGGACAGGGAAGTAAAGAATTTGCACCTTGTTTGCATCCAAGCATGCACTTTATGGTCTTTAGATCACCACCTAAATGCCATTCAACATCAAACTCCCCATGTCCTGGAACCATGAGCTTCTCACCGTTTATTTGAGCTTTAATGACCTCTGTGACCCATGGGATTCTACTGAAAATCCATGCAAGGACTTCATGTGTCTCTTTCGGAACTTCAATTGCACCAAGCCACCATATATCCTTCTCTAAAATCACACTAAAAGAGGGTTTTGTCGCTTCACTCGAACTGCAAGATTGCTTGGCATAAGCTAGGGCTTCATTCATAAGCGTGATGCTCATTCTCTCCAACTTTCTCCCTTTAACAATTACACACTCATCCAACTTCAGCACGAACACAAGCTTGCCTTCAAGAACTGCCAACAATATAAAGCCTCAGAATGCATGTTATGACACATCATAGAGCATGTAGGCAACCCTAAACTAACCTGCATCACTCAAATTGTAGAAAACAGCCATGGACTGCTGCAATCGTATCAAGTCCACAAAGATATTGTTGAATTTGGTGTAAACAAACCCTTCGATCCGCAACACACTGTTAGAAACAGCACTGCTTCCCTTCCTGCGGCCCTTCCTTCCTTGTGATTTGCTACGGAGCGGCTGAAGAGGCATCGTGTCTTCAATATACAAGTAGTCCCCTAATCGGTGAACAACATCTTCATTTGACACCTTCTTGGCAATCGCCACTCTGTGAGGAAGTGGGAATAGGTTTTCCGTGACGCCTCGACTTCTTAATGTATCTTTTAACACTTGATATATTGCTTGATAGCCCTTCGTACTAATCCCAATAGCATCACAAATATCCTGAACATCTAGATCAGTGACAATATTAGAAAAATCACTAAGAACTCTCTTAGTGATTGCGTCTTTCAAGTGTTTTGCCTATAGAGCATCAAGCATCCCAATAAAATCCTCTTTGTTGAAACAAGAACGAAGTAAAGAAGCCCTAGCTGACGCATTCTCGATGCCGCACATTTCTTGGACGAAGTTCCTATTACCCAAAACAACAATGATGAGCGGTATTAGACTTAAACAACATGAGGGACATAACATCTTACCTCATAGCTGTCACCCTTCGTTTTCTTGCACCTCCGCGTGGTGCAAGAGTGTGAATTTCGGACAACTCTCGTTTCCTCACCCTACCTCCCATGGCAGTACTCTTCATGTGTGCAAGAGTATCCTCAAGCTTTTTAATTACATTTTCCTTGGTTGTGATGGTGCTCTTTGCCTCCTCAAGCACACTAGTAGCTGTTTGCATTTGATCTTGAAGATTGTGGAAACTCTCATTCAGCAATTGCCAATGACGCAAGTAGATCTCAGACCGCACAATCTCGTGTTTGTTGAGTCTCTTGCAGTAGCCCAACAAACCTTGCTCTCCATTTCCAATGTATTGCAACAGTGATGGAATGTTTGTAAAAGACGGATGAACATTGAGAGAAGAATCCTTTGGATACAAGCATCCGTCTGTCCAGAGATCCACATTCTTCTCCCCTTGAGTGCGACGTTCGTTGGCTGAAGGTAATGTACCCAAGCATGTTTTCTTTGTCGGAACATACTCTTGAGGTAGGCATAGGAAAAGCCCTGGAGACCTACCACGTGAACTACTTGCTGGGACATTGGTCACGTCGTCAAGAGGCATTGTAGGATGGAGAGATGGAGCTTGAAGGATGGAGAGATAGAGCTTGTAGGATGGAGAGATGAAGCTTGAAGGATGGAGAGATGGGTGTGTAGGTGCAGCAGCAGGTGCAGGTGCAAGGGGGATGGGTGTAGGAGAGGAGCTTAGATTAGAAGGGAAAGTTTTCAATTTTGGGGGGAATTTCCTAAAAGTTTTGGAGGGAGTCAAAAAATGTTGAATTATGAGTAATTTAACTTAAAAATCTTTTTTTTAATATGTATATATGTTGGGGGTACTTTTTAGGGGGGAATAGAGTTTTTTTGAAAGTTTTTGAAAAGAAGTCATTTTTTTGACCTCTTTGACCCACGGATTTGCTTAGGTGGCATGGGAGAGTTAAGAGGCCACTTACAAGTTGGCCAAAAAGCTAAAGAGAGAAGACCCCCTACCCCCCTACTTTTCAAATGGTTTACCCCCCCCCCCTTCCCTACTTTTTAAATGGTTACCCCCCCCCCCTTCCCCCTACCTTTTTAAGGGTCAAAGGTGGAGGAGACCCTACCAAAATAGCCCCATTCAAAGCCTTTGTCCCCCTTAATCTTGGCAGGCTTCCTTGAAATTAGGGATTCTTATAAGGCCCATGGAGAGTCCATTTTTTTCCTAATGATATCCAATGAAAATACATTTGTGTGGCTTTGGCTCTAACTTCTGTCAAAGTTGTTTAGGCACGTGAGCATAAGCTTCACAACCAAAAACACGTAGATGGTCATAGTGGGGCTTACGTTTAGACCATAACTCTTCTGAAATCTCATAATTCAATGGCGTACTAGGCGAACAATTTATAATGTGCACTGCGGTCAAGACGGCTTCTGCCCAAAAGCCTTGTGTGAGATTTGCCCTAGAAAGCATGGTTGTGACTCTTTCTTGAATTGTACCATTCATGCACTCAGCAACTCCATTCTAAGCTGGTATGTATGGTGCAGTAAACTGCCTTTTAATCCCCCTTTTAGCACAGAAATTGTCAAACTCCTTGGAGACATACTCTCCACCGTTGTCAGTCCGCAACCTCTTGAGTTTCTTGCCAGACTGATTCTCAACAAGTGCTAAGAATTTTTGGAACAGAAGAACTTAATCCTTATGTTTCAAAGGATATGCCCACACCTTTCGAGTAGAGTCATCTATGAATGTCACAAAATAGCTCGCCCCCCTAGAGGTTTGGTTGACATAGGAACACAAACATCACTATGTATTAAATCTAGAGGTTCAGCTCGCTTTTGACCCAATGGTAATTGCACGGACCTAGTCTGTTTGCCATAGATACAGTGCCCACAAACAGGAAAGTCAACATAAGACAAGACAGGTAAGTAGTCAAAACGAGTCAGCATTCTCATTCCTTTTTGGCTAATATGACCTAGCCGGCAATGCCACGACTCAATAGACGGCAGCTTGGCTATAGATATGTAATCATGACCAACATCTGACACATACATGGAATACTAGGTACCATGCTTCTAACCTCTAAGTACAACAAGATTAACCTTGCATACTATCCACGAACCATTGCCAAATGTGGTGTTGTAGCCCAAATCATCAAGCTGGCCAATAGAAAACAAGCTCTTAGTCAACTTGGGCACATGTCTGACATTACATAAAGTAAAGTGCATGCTATTCTTTAGATGCAATTTGACGTTTTCGACACCCTCAATGTCTAGTTCATAAGCATCACCAGGTCTCACTTTGCCACAAGAGTGATAATAAGTAGAGAACCACTCTCTATGTGGTGTCACATGGAAACTCGCACCAGAATCTACTATCCAATTCTGTGCATATTGCGCATCTTCTGTAACAAGAGCCTTGATAGGTAGATCTGCTATGAAGACCAATACGTTAGAGGTAAGTGGCATAACAACCACTGGAAGAGTCTCTACAATAGGAGCATTTGACGACTCTAGCACATTGATATCCTCTAACTTTTCTTTGCCCTTGTTTGAATCATCAGACTTAGAAGTTTCACCGAATTGTTTATCCTTCTTTCTTTTCTTCCATTTCCTACAATCCTTCTTCACATGCCCTTTTTTATGGCAGTGATAGCACTCGACATTACGCATAGAACCCCGAGACTTACTGCGTGAGCCTCCACGTTCCTTGATTTTGGCACGACTTGAGTGCGACCCCTCTGTCGATCACTAGCAACATACACATCACCATCCTTCTTGCCTTCGAGAGATTTCTTGTGAATCTCCTTGGTAAACAGACTCCCAAGGATGTCATTGTACACTAGACCGGTACCAAGTGCCGAGTTTCTCATCGCGGTACAAAACGTATCCCAAGACGAGGGTAAACTGCATAGCAAGAAGATGCATTTGGTTTCCTCATCAAAGACCAAACCCTGAGTGGTCAACTGAGTGAAAATGATATTGAACTCATTAATATGAGTAGAAATAGTGTCCTCTTTCTTCATACGAAGGTCAAACAGCTTCTTCATCAAGAAAACCTTATTAGTGGCACTTTTGTTCTCATAATTGGAACACAACTTGTCCATACATCTCTAGCAGTTCTTTCTCCAACTATAGTAAAGTACACAGATTCGGCCAAATGCAAACGGAAGTAGATTTGGCCTTAACATCAAGTCTCTCCCACTCAAAATCTGTATACTCGTCCTTTGGGTGCTCCATGATAGGATCCAGCTGGCCTTTTTGTATAAGAACATCTTGAATCTGCTCTTTCCATATGGAAAAATTCGTCCCATCAAATTTTTGGATATTGTAAATATCCTTTTCACCACTAAATGACATGGTTGCAAACTAAAGATAATATGGCGATAAACACAGGGAATTCTGGGAAAAATTTGGCAGAGTTTCCCCAAAAAAACTGACAGAATCTCAATCCAAAACTATCACAAGAGATCAGTAACGCAAAAGTAATGCTCTCAGAGCATAAGACATGCGCATCAACCACTAACTGTGCATAAAAAGTCAAAAGCTGACCCGAGACTGCCAACATGGCGTCAAATGCACCTAGCCCTCTTTATACATGTCCTATGGCGAGGCCACGAAAAAGGGGTACTCCAGCAACCTGTATCACCGAAAGGATCTCAACATTCGAGAATCCCCCAGCTCAAGAAAACCTCACGCTATCGACCCTCACAAAAGTTAATGCAAACAAGAAACTAGCCCAGTCTCAGAAAGGGCCTCCAAACCGAGTCTCAAAAACGGTCGGGACTGCCAAAAACAAGCCAAATCGGCTCCACAAAAGGTACATATGGTAGTTTCCACAACTCAACGTACATCCATTGTCAACAATATTGCAAGGTGCAGTATACACGCTCAAACAGGCGCCAAACAAAATGTGCAAGCAGTAAACAAATTTCTGCAGGTAGTAAAACCACTCTCAAAAGAGCTCAAACACTATCAAAAGTGCCAAAAACAATGCATATGCGCATCAAAAGAAACCTGGATGTCCTGTATGTATGCAAGAACCTATGAGGAGATGGATGCCTGAAAAACCCGAGACAATGTCGATGCCAAAAAGTGCTCCTAATCAGCCTATAAACACCATCTCATTAACACATAATAGCCATAAAACGGCTATATACCATCCCAAGATAGTCTCTGAACAACATGCACCTGTGTCCAGTACCTATACCTGTACCTATACCTCTAGCAAAAGTGGAGTTGAAAAATACAACTCTTGAAGCGTAGCTCGGATGAAGCTTTCAACTGCACGAACAACTTCAAAAGGGGGTAAAACCTAGGACGCATGGTGGAAATGCTCTTGGAATGCTGAATTTGTCGATGTCAAAATTGGAAACCTATTTGCACTTTTAAAATTGCACACGCGCGAACGCGAAAACGACAAGCACAAACCTTGCTCTAATACCAGTTGAAGGTGCCACGGGAAGCGTGTGTGAGTGCGAGAGAGAGAGAGAGAGAGAGAGAGAGAGAGAGAGAGAGAGAGAGAGAGAGAGAGAGAGAGAGAGAGAGATGCTTTGGGTGGAGTGCAGTAACGTTATCCTACTGCAGCTCCTTATCTTTTGTATTAAAGAATAAGTGTATATACGTTAAGTTAGTAGATAGATTAGTAGTAAGTGGGATGTCCGGCCAGTTGGCCTGAATCCCAACATATAGATGGATAAAAATCTATCTACCTCTCTCTCAACACCTAATCTATACCTATTCTACCTCTCTTTCTATTCCCTCTCTATCCACCTTGCTTAGGTAGAGAAGTAGAGCATCTACCTATCCCTCTACATCCCCCTTCTATGTACCTTGATCTATCTCTATATGTACTCTCTATCTACCTTAGGTAAAGAGATAAAGGTGTGTAGATTAGGTAGAGATCGGGTGTAGAGAGAGAGGTAAATAGATGGATAAAAATCTATCTACATCTCTCTTTATGCCCTCTCTATCTACCTCTATTTACCCTCTCGTTTTATCTACCTCTACTTACCTCTCTCTACATCCTCTCTAGCTTTAGATTAGACGTAGATAGGTGTAGTGGATAGATATCTATCTCTCTAACTATATTAGGTAGATAGATAGAGGCATGTAGATTAAATATAGAGAATAGGGAAGCGGTTTAAATTAGGTCTAAATAGATATAGAGAGAGGTAGTGTAGATTAGGTGTAGAGAAGCGATGTAAATTAGGTGTAGAGGATAAAGTTTAAGTAGTGTAGATTATGTATAGATAGATAGAGGTGTGTAGATTTGGTAGAGATTAGGTGTAGAAAATAAAGAAACCGTGTAGATTAGATGTATATAGATAGGGAGAGATTATGTATAGGGAGATTAGAGAGAGATTAGTCAATACTTACAAATTAATCTCTTGTAGATGTTAGATGAGAGACCACTCTTGGGGAGCAACCCTCGTCTTCTTCCTTTGGTTGGTTCATATCACAACTGAGCCCCCCACCAGAGTGGCGACGACCTCCCCACCAAGGTGCCCATCACCTCCAGTTGGATTCAGCTCTTGAAATGCTAAGTCCAAGCAATAGCTATAGGTTTATCACTAGTTAGTTAAATGTGAGTTTGAGTTGTATCTTTCTTCTTGTTATTTGCAAGCATGGCCCTCTTATGGTTTGGTGGGCATGGTCCATCTTGTAACATTTAATGGCCTAAAATCTTATGTGTAGCGGAAATTAGCATGAACATAGTGAGCATTTCATTAGAGTTGATTCCTAATGAGAATTACAAGAGTGCTTGGGTGGAGAGAGCAACAAAAAGCATAACACCTAGTTAGATAGCATCGACAATACTTTCAAAAGAGAGAGAGCAATTAAGCTATTGACAACAGTTGAGGACCGGATTTGCATGGAGCCGGTCCCCCCTCCAAAAGGCTTTGTATTATGGTTTCTCCCATCAAGAGAGACATTGTACAATACAATTCTTTGTGTTCCTTCAAGACGAGCTAGTGCAATGAAGATGGAAGCTTCATACACCAAGCAAAACACTTAATCAAACACAACTTGAATTATCCCCGTTCTCAGACCCAAGACCTCACACACCTTCGAAGATGGTGAGAGCTAGCAGGGTATGAGAGTAGATTGAGAGGAAAAAGAAGTATCTTACGAGAAAGAAGTACATCTCCTCACATAATCACTCATATTAGCATAGCTTAGCTTAGTAATTAGCTTGGTAGAGAAGATGAGCATGCATTGAAGCTTGGCTCTTGGTTGGATTTGCATCCACATGCCAAGAGAGTGTTGATGTAGGCTTCTATCTCACAAGCTTGGAGTAGGTGATGAGCTCTCCATTAAAGCTTGGGAGGAGATAGAGTATTTTCCCTTCACACATGGTCAAGTGTGAGAGTGTGTGTGTCAATGCCAAGCAAAAATCAGCCCCCTCTCTCTCTTGGGCGAGCCCTAGCTGCTAAGTTAGTCTGGCTTTTGCCTCATTGGACCTCCCCAGGTCAAGCCAATAGGGATTAAGCAGCATAAGTGATAGCCTTCTGACATGTGTCCCCCTTTCCCCTTTTGTGAGAGCTTTAGATAATTAAATAATTAAACTAAACTCTCATTGGACCCCTTTGCCTCCTGGCCAATAGGAATCAGGCAAGCCATGGGGCTCCTGAATGCTCATTGGACCCCTTGGGAGACTGCCCAATAGTCTTCTAGGACACTTAATTCTTATTGGTTTCTTTTATTAAATGTTTTTAAATTAATTAAACTAGATTTACTCTAGCCTAATTCTCATTGGTCCACTTCAAGGGTCTTCCAATAGGAATTGGGCATACCTTGTGGGCATCTGGCCTAGGGAGCTGACATGTGTCCCTCATTCCCTTTGTGTAAAGGGAGCCTGTGTGTGTGTGTGTGGCTTTCTCTCTCATCCCCTAGCTTTGGGGCTCGCCCCCTCCCATGTAGGGATGTAGAAAGACTTTTTGGGCACACACTAAGCATCCAATTTTCCCTAAGGTTGACCTTTGGACACAACCTTTGAATTTTGGAACCTTAGCATTTTGGAAGTCTTAATGGGCTGAACCTTAGGGTCTTTTTAGCCCGTTGTTTCACATGGCTCTTTTGCAGATGGCCCCCCCTTTGGATCCCTATTTTCCCTCCTTTGGATCCCTACTGTGGCCGGTCTGCTAACTTAACCAATATTCTAGCTTTTTCTCCCTTGGCACTTCCCCACATTAAATGATCAGTTTAATATGAGAAAATCATTTAGGAGAATTAGATATTGATTATTATGACATTACCTCTCTCTTGAAATCATAGTCGTCCTCGACTATGGTGTAGAGAAGATAAAGCATATGCATGAGTCCTTTTCTTAGCGGGTAGAGGATCCCTATGTTACCCTACGACATCATTCCATAATGGATGACTAGTCCATTTGGCGCTTGAGAGCCTGAGGCTGCCGCAAGCATGTCTGCACATTAGTCCTATCAATCTTCCATAGTAGAGTGACAAGCTCTACTTGGTGTTCGGGAGACGTCGTCTCCGCAAACTTGATCTAAGCATGCATACTACTTCATTTTTGTGCACAAATAAAGAAAAAGAGAGTCTTATAAGACAAAAATTTTTGTTCATTTTTAACATTTTGTACATTTGCTTACTCTTGGGAAGCATTGTAAGCATTGACAAGGTTTAGGTTATCCTTTAATTGTATGCCTTGCATCCATCTAGCATCTTCAAAAGGATAATTCTTAAACTTAATAAGATATCGTCGGATAGTCTTACCGCCTCTTAATACCTTGTCTTCATGTCGGAGAATGGACTCGGGCTGCAGCACCTCCTCGTGGTCCTCGATCTCCGGTGGGTCTTCAATAGTTGGTTCTTGAGGTGGCTCTCCTTTGTAAGGCTTTAAGAGGCTCACATGAAAAGCATTGTGTATGAGCCAATGATTGGGCAACTTAAGTTGATAGGCCATCTCATTGATTGGCCTAAGAATCTGGAAGGGACCATAGTACCTTTTTGCTAGTTTAGCATAGTACTTTTGGTGGCCCGTAGGATTCTTGCCCGTCGTGTGCCTTAATCGAGCCTTGGGAAACTTTAACAAGACCCAATCGTTTTCTTTAAAGGCTTGGGCTCTTCTGTGCTTGTCAGCAGCAGCCTTTTGCCTTTGCTGTGAGATAGAGATAGCATCCTTAATCTTTTGGAAAGATTCTTGTAGGTCTCGGCTATACTCATCTGCAGCGAAGATCTTCCCATGTACCTTAAGTAGCAAGGGACTTTTTGATCTTCCCTCAATTACCTCGAAAGGTGCTTTTCCTGTAGAAGTATGTACAGTGTTATTGTAAGCATACTCTACTAAGGGTAAGTACTTCTCCCATTGGGATCTTTGATCTACTTCCGTTACATAGGCTTTTAGTAGATCGAGAATAGTTAGGTTAGCTATTTCACTTTGGCCATCAGTTTGTGGATGATAGGCCGAAGAGAAGTTTAGCCTTGTTCCTAAATTCTCAAAGAGACCCTTCCAGAAATTACTGGTCATTCTAGGATCTCTATCCGACACTATGGACATTGGCAAGCCATGGTACTTGAAAATTTGCGAAATGAAGAGGGTTGCCATTTGATGGGCTTTGATAGTCTTTTTGACAGGTATAAAATGAGCTTGTTTACTGAACCTGTCTACTATCGTCCATATTCCCGTATTCCCATGGATAGACTTAGGCAATCCAAAGATAAACTCCATGGATATGCTCTCCCATGGTGAATTAGGGATTGGCAAGGGTTGAAGCAATCCAAGTTGCTTCCCTCTATCAAATTTTGTCTTTTGACATACCACACATTTGGAAACATACTCATGTATGTTCACTTTCATGGTAGGCCAATAGAAATATGTTTCAATTCCCTTTAGGGTAGACTGAATCCCTCTATGCCCCGCATATGGGGGAGCATGAGATTCATACATTACTTTCTCACGTAGTGAGTTAGTAACGCATAGTCTATTGCCATAGAGAAGATAGCCATCTTGTAAAGTAAATGGTTCTTCTTTCTTCCCTAAGGCAAGGGCTGAAATCACATCTCTAAAATCGGGATCAATAGCATACTCATCTATCATTAAAGATAGATCATTGTGAGTTGCTATGGAAACCGCATTCACTCTCGGTCGTCTTGAGAGTGCATCGGCTACTTGATTATGCTTGCCAGCAATGTGAGCAATATGAAAATGAAATTGCGAAAGGAAATTTGCCCACCTCATTTGTTTGTCGGAGAGCTTGGTCTACGTCATGAAGTACTTAAGACTTTGGTGATCCGTTCGCAGAATGAAAGGAGTCCCCAATAAATAGTGCTTCCATGAGTCTAAGGCATGTAGAACTGCAAGGAGTTCTTTTTCGTATATGCCTAGAGCTTGCTCAACAGGGTCGAGCCTTCGACTCTCATAGCCTATGGCGTGCCCTTCTTGGAGCAAAACAGCCCCAAGGCAATCACCACAAGCATCACATTGGACCTCAAATGGTTTTGAGAGATCCGGTAGTGTAAGCACAGGTTGAGAGATAAGCTTTTCTTTAAGCTTTTCGAAAGCATTGTTCTCCTTAGCAGACCACGTATACCTAACATTTTTCTTTGTTAGGTCATGTAATGGTCCCGCAATTTGTGAGAACTTTTCTATGAAGCGTCTATAGTATGCACACATACCTATAAAGCTTCTTAGTTCATGAAGATTCCTTGGTTTAGGCCATCCTTTTATTATCTCTAACTTGGATGGATCCATTTGGATTCCATCTTGAGAGATAATGTGACCTAAATATTGAATCTCTTGCAAGAAAAATTCACTTTTCTTTCGATTAACATAAAGTTTATTCTCTCTTAAAACTTGAAATATTATCTGGAGGTGTTGCTTATGTTCCTCTAATGAATTAGAGTAGATGATAATATCATCAAAGAACACTCCAGTGAAGGTTCGATGAGGTCTGAACAGCTTCTCCATCAAGCGGTTAAATGTGGCTGGTGCATTAGTCAAGCCAAAAGGCATGACAATGTATTCGTAAAGACCAAATGTAGTACGAAATGCGGTCTTTACAATGTCTTGATCAACTATCCTTATTTGATGATAGCCACTTTTTAGGTCAATCCTACTGAAGTAGGTCGATCCTTGTAGCTTATCAAATAGGTCTTCTACCCGTGGAACGGGAAACCTATTCTTGATAGTGATCCTATTTAGTGCTCTATAGTCAACACACATACGATATGTGCCGTCTTTCTTTTGCACTAATAGCACAGGTGAGCAAAATGGAGATGAGCTAGGCCTAACCATGCCCTTCTCAATTAACTCATGCACTTGCCGCATAATCTCCTCTTGTTGAGCTTGAGAAACTCTATAAGGAGGTTTGTTAGGCGGTGAACTTCCTGGAAGAAGTTCAATTGCATGGTCGTCATTACCTCGTTTAGGAGGTAGCTCAGAAGGGATGTCGTCAATAAAGACATCTTGAAACCCCTTGAGAAAATTGGATAACTCTAATTCCTTTTGGTTGCTTTTATTTTCTTTTGCTAAAGCATTAGGTTCATTTTGAGAATCTTTAACAAAAATCATGTACACGGAAATAGAGCTCTTTATTGACTTGTTGAAAGCTGGTGTATGTACAATGGGGATGGTGTTACCCATCTCCCTAGCATCTATATACATGTCCTTTTCCCTGAACTTAAAGGAGATTCTCCTTTCAGGAAATTTAACATGGGCAGCCAGACGGTCAAACCATGGTGCCCCTAGGATTACATCCTCATGCTTGAGAGGAGAGATAAAGAAATCCTCTTTGTCCACATAGCCTTGGACATGAAGCCTCAATTTCCCGATTAAGGGAGTGACTGAAGCTTCTTGCCCCTTGAAGGCACTGTCTGCGGGTAGGATATCTCCCATCTCGTAGGATTGTATGCCTAGCTTGGTGGCTAACTCCATAGATATGAAATTGTGAGTAGAACCAGGGTCAAAGAGAATAAAAGCATCATGTTCTCTTACCTTTCCCCAAGCATGGCATAGAGGAGATCCTTTGTGGTGAGTTTGGTGAATCTCCTCCTCTTGGATTTCAACCAAAGAAGCTCTAGGAGGATCTTGGCGGTTGTTCTTTTGGGGACAAGCGCGGTACGCATGCCCTTGTTCGCCGCACTTGAAACACCGGTTATCTTTACGATAACGCTCAAGCTCTTCAGGAGAGAGTTTATTCTTTCCTTTGTAAACTCCCTTCTCTTTAGCTTTGTTGGAATTGCCCTTAGGAGACTTTTGGACATTGTCCTTCCCCTTAGGCTCATTGGAACCTTTGTTTTCCGGGGGCTTATTATTTCTTTTACCCCCCGTTTGGAAATTGATTCGCGAGGCCACCATAGTATGGTGTATTACCGCCGATATGGTACGTGGCCTTTGGGAGTTGACATACTCCGCCATTTCTTCGGTTAAGCCCGCACAAAATTGTTGCTTTTGCTCTCCAAAATCCAACTTTTTGAAGACAGTGGCTTTGAGTTGTAGGTCCCAAAACTTGTCTACATATTTGTGGATGGATTCATTGGGAGAGAGCTTTAAGCTTCGCCATTCGGTGAGTACTTTGTCTTTGGCATCGGTGGCCAAAAACTGCTTCATAATGGAAGCTCTTAAAGCCTTCCATGTTCGTGGAGCTTCACCGTTGGCTCGTAGGCTAGACCACCATTGTCTGGCGGACTTTTGAAAGTGCATAGCTACATGGCGTAGCTTAGAGGACTCCGTGAAGCCCTCATCTCCAAACGCCGCATCGAATTGCTGGATAAAGGCCAAAACTTTGTCTGTAGCACCGAAGGTGCCATCATAGGTAAGGAAAGAGATGCTCTTCCCTCCCTCTTTGAATTTCTTCAGCTTGGACGACCTCTTCCATGCGGCATAGGATTTCCTATGGCCTCTTCTTTTTGATGGTTCAAAAGTTCCACCATCACTTTCTTCAGAAGATGAAGAATTTGAAGAAGGTGGAGAAGAGGGTGACCTCTTTCTCGCCTTTTTCTTGTCTTGATCTTTGTCGTCTTCACCATAGCTTTCATAAGAGGAAGAGGATAAAGAAGATGGAGAAGAGGGTGTCCTCTTTCTCGCCTTTTTCTTCTCTTGCTTTTTATCATCCCTCTTTGAATTATGGTGTGGAGAAGAGTGTGATGATCTTCTCCGCTTTGGTGGTGATGGAGAGCGTTTAGCCCGCCGTCTTCGTTGAGCCATCTCCGCCGAGGTGGCGGGAGACTCGCTTCTTTCTCGTTCCTTCGGTGGAGGCTCTTGAGTTCTCCTTTGGGAAGGAGATGCATCATCAAGAAGTAAGTTCTTGAGCCCTTCATATGGATTCTCTTCTTCTTCCCGAATCGGAGAGAGACCTCTTTTGGTAGTCTCACAAGGAGGCTTCCTAGGTGTTCTCTCGTCATGGTGATGAGCTTGGAGAATCCCGTGAGCACGGAGCTGCCGTTGCACTTCACTTTGGAGAGATGGATTGCCCATGGCTTGTTGAAGCCTAGAAACAAGATAATTAACAAGCATTGAAGCATCATTAGTAGCTTGCTCATGAGCAAAATCAAAGTTATCAACATTAATTTCACTCTCTTTAATATTGTCAGCCATTCTAACAACTTTTAGGTGTAAACTTTTTAGGTGTACTTTGGCACTTCAAGCCCTAGTTGCTACTCCTCTTTACCCCTTTAGAAAAAGCACTCAAGCTACTGTACCCGCGGCTCGAATACCATTAATTGCAAGGAATAGAAGAGAGGGTCTTTCGACACCAAAACAGCACCGGCTCCTGTCAAGCTTCTAATAGCTCAATAGTGGTTAAGCCGTAGGCAAGCCCCGTAGGACTCCACTATTAAGACCATAGCTCTCGACGGTGATGCCCTGTTAACTGCACAAAGGCAGGCGCACTGCAAGGCTGAAAAATCCCTATTCTACTTACTCACAGGCAATTAATAATACCAACCATTTGTAGCTAGCTTGAGGACCTCCCTTCTTGAGCAAGAAAAGAGAAACCTTGAGCTCTGATACCAATGTAACATTTAATGGCCTAAAATCTTATGTGTAGCGGAAATTAGCATGAACATAGTGAGCATTTCATTAGAGTTGATTCCTAATGAGAATTACAAGAGTGCTTGGGTGGAGAGAGCAACAAAAAGCATAACACCTAGTTAGATAGCATCGACAATACTTTCAAAAGAGAGAGAGCAATTAAGCTATTGACAACAGTTGAGGACCGGATTTGCATGGAGCCGGTCCCCCCTCCAAAAGGCTTTGTATTATGGTTTCTCCCATCAAGAGAGACATTGTACAATACAATTCTTTGTGTTCCTTCAAGACGAGCTAGTGCAATGAAGATGGAAGCTTCATACACCAAGCAAAACACTTAATCAAACACAACTTGAATTATCCCCGTTCTCAGACCCAAGACCTCACACACCTTCGAAGATGGTGAGAGCTAGCAGGGTATGAGAGTAGATTGAGAGGAAAAAGAAGTATCTTACGAGAAAGAAGTACATCTCCTCACATAATCACTCATATTAGCATAGCTTAGCTTAGTAATTAGCTTGGTAGAGAAGATGAGCATGCATTGAAGCTTGGCTCTTGGTTGGATTTGCATTCACATGCCAAGAGAGTGTTGATGTAGGCTTCTATCTCACAAGCTTGGAGTAGGTGATGAGCTCTCCATTAAAGCTTGGGAGGAGATAGAGTATTTTCCCTTCACACATGGTCAAGTGTGAGAGTGTGTGTGTCAATGCCAAGCAAAAATCAGCCCCCTCTCTCTCTTGGGCGAGCCCTAGCTGCTAAGTTAGTCTGGCTTTTGCCTCATTGGACCTCCCCAGGTCAAGCCAATAGGGATTAAGCAGCATAAGTGATAGCCTTCTGACATGTGTCCCCCTTTCCCCTTTTGTGAGAGCTTTAGATAATTAAATAATTAAACTAAACTCTCATTGGACCCCTTTGCCTCCTGGCCAATAGGAATCAGGCAAGCCATGGGGCTCCTGAATGCTCATTGGACCCCTTGGGAGACTGCCCAATAGTCTTCTAGGACACTTAATTCTTATTGGTTTCTTTTATTAAATGTTTTTAAATTAATTAAACTAGATTTACTCTAGCCTAATTCTCATTGGTCCACTTCAAGGGTCTTCCAATAGGAATTGGGCATACCTTGTGGGCATCTGGCCTAAGGAGCTGACATGTGTCCCTCATTCCCTTTGTGTAAAGGGAGCCTCTGTGTGTGTGTGTGGCTTTCTCTCTCATCCCCTAGCTTTGGGGCTCGCCCCCTCCCATGTAGGGATGTAGAAAGACTTTTTGGGCACACACTAAGCATCCAATTTTCCCTAAGGTTGACCTTTGGACACAACCTTTGAATTTTGGAACCTTAGCATTTTGGAAGTCTTAATGGGCTGAACCTTAGGGTCTTTTTAGCCCGTTGTTTCACATGGCTCTTTTGCAGATGGCCCCCCCTTTGGATCCCTATTTTCCCTCCTTTGGATCCCTACTGTGGCCGGTCTGCTAACTTAACCAATATTCTAGCTTTTTCTCCCTTGGCACTTCCCCACATTAAATGATCAGTTTAATATGAGAAAATCATTTAGGAGAATTAGATATTGATTATTATGACACATCTAGTCAGGTTCCTCAGGCTAAGGGCTAAAGGATATCCCTCTCCTCTCTTAAGGGCTTGCTTTGTGTACATCTCTTACGATTATAGATCCTTGCTTCTTAAAAGGAACTCTAAAACAAAATACTACCCTTGTTAAAATTCTCTTTTCCCCCCACACTCGCCGGCTCAACTTAGCCCTCTCCATTAATAAAAACCTCGTCAAATGGTTATCCAATAATCCTGAACTCTCACATCTTTGCAAACATGTTATTTGTGGGCTAAACTCACCTAATCTTGGCAAACTCCTTTCCATGAGCAACCTCCACCCGTTCTTTTTGCACCGCACTTTGGACCATGGCAATCAAGCATCCTCCTCGACTTCAATTGCTTAAGATGATACCAATTTTCCAAGAACACTCCTTAGATTTTTTCCTTTATTTTTGAAATATAGTCCTAGATTCTCTCCTTGAGTTGTACTTGTCCCATCTTTTCTCTCTTTAATTTCCTTACACCCTTGTTTTCCCTCTATCTTTATGGAAAGGTACATTCTTGTTTATATCAAATTCCTCCCTTTAGTTACCACCTACCCATCTACATCTTATGGAATTCTCCCTCCCAAAAGAGTCTCTATATTTCTTAAATTTTGTAACCTGTTTGGGAAATGGAGACTCACTCTTGAACTCCCCTACTTAACCCCCCCGCTCCCCCCCCCCCCAAAAAAAAAAAAAAAAAACTCACGCATGCCTTTATTTTCACCTTTGTTCCCTTTTTTTGGCAAGACACACTCGCTGAGTTATTTTTAAACATAAAGCCACACAGTACTAAAGTCAAAAGATTTTGCATTTCATAATAGAATATGAAAGGCTACCGAAAAGGGACGCAATGTGTCGAATGCACATGCTCGTTCTATGTCCACCCTCTTCAATGCACAATACTAAGAGAGATAGGGTACGCGAGAGCGAGAGAGAGAGAGAGAGAGAGAGAGAGAGAGAGAGAGAGAGAGAGAGAGAGAGAGAGAGAGAGAGCGGGGGGGGGGGAGGGAGGGAGCTTACATAAGAAAGTATGGAGAGACATGGACATGGATAAATGGAGACAATTCTCAATACGCACACACTGACGGGAGCAAAGCGAACCCCGAACCCCCGACGGCCTCTAAAACACCGGGGACCGAATGGAGCGCCTCGAGCCTGTCATGGTAAAGCAAACAGAGGCACCACCTAGCTTCAGCGGCTAGGACGCAAACAACACACCACCATAACAAAGTTTTCATACAAGAGAGATGGATGCTTGGGAGTAATGATGAAGAGGAAAGGGAATGAGATCAAGTGAGTGAGAGAGAGAGAGAGAGAGAGAGAGAGAGAGAGAGGGAGGGGGTATAGCGGCTTAGTACTTAGGCACCACAAAAGGATGGCGAATCCGCACACCCTTTACACATACACAAGCTCACTCCAAACACAAGACTAGATGGAGATTCCGCAGACCTCACATGGGCAAAACATTGCAAGAAAACATACTCACAAAACCTCAAGCTTTATTTAGAGAATAAGGCGATGAAATGGGGAGCATAGGGTAGGGGAATGAGAAGGGAGAGAGTGGTAGAGCACATGGCGGATAGGTGGGAGTTGATGGCGAAGACTCGCACGAGGGTTATGGCCATCATCCTTCATTTAGTTGCCCTTCATCTTCCATAGCCAAGGGTGTAGAGGTCATGCTCAAGACAAGCATGGTGATTGCGGTGATGGTGATGGTGTGGGTGTGTGTGTGTGCACTAGGCACACACAGTGCATAGTGTGTTCTTTGGTGATGTTGTGTGTATTTAGTGTGATGGTGACCCCTCTTTATATAGGGGAGGAGGGGGGAGGAATTCTAGAATTTAGAAATGAAGAAATCATTATCTACATAGGCCATGTGACTGTGGGCCCCACTTGTCTGGCTGTGTGTATATGTGCCAGAACAGCAGTCTCATGAGAGAGAGACTAAGAGAGAGAGATGGGTTGATGAAAAAAAGTGAGAGGTGACATGGAGAATAAAGTAATTACAAGAGGGGAGAGAGGGGAGTGTGTTCAGAGGTGAATCTGTGTGCAGATGTGTGTGAACACAAGAAAAATCAGGTAACCACCGGGTGGGGATGGGTCTGTGGACACCTTTTTCAGTGAAACTGAGTGTGTGTGAGTGTGGGGGAGGTTATTTAGCTACAAGACAAGAGACATGGCACCCTTTAGAGAGAGAGGGGGGTATTTGGGTGATGGGATATGATAGGAGAGAGAAAGAGGGGGTGGGGTATACTATTTTGGAAGATAGGGTAAGTTGCATGTGAGTTAGGGTGCATTATTAGTGAGTTATAATGCATTATTGGTGAGAGGTGGGGTAGCTTGAGGGGAGAGAGAAAGGAGAAAGGACAAGGGGAAGAGAGAGGGGGTTGACCTTTTGAGTGGAGGAGAGGAAAAGGGACACCCGACAGGGCAACAGTGAAGAAAAAGGAGGCAAGGTGGGGATGGGCTACCCCGCAGGCATGAGGTGGCCTATTTTACCTTTCTTATATATTTACATAATCATACTTTATTTTTTTCTTACTTTTTCCAATGCCTTTTATCACTCCCTCCCTAAGAGGGCGTTTTCATGGGGTGGGGACGAGAGAAGAGGGGTATGGGAGCTTGGCTTGTGAAAAGCCCCCATCATTAGCCCTTCCCTTTTGGCTAGAGGCATTCATGTCTCTAGCTCATCTGTTTGATCATTATCGTCGGAGGTGGCGGCTGATGGTGTGTCCTCATCTGGAATGTCAATTGGTGGAGCCTGGTCAAATCGAAGAAAATAAGGTTTAAGTCGCCAACCATTTACCCTGGTTTTATGAAGTTTTCCATCAGCCTCCATAAGCTGGTAGCTTCCATTGGCATACTTTTTCCTGACGATGAAAGGACCTTCCCATCGGAGTAGGAGTTTCTTATCCTTGCGCGTGTCGAAGCGATTGTCATAGCGGAGCACCAACATTCCTTTCTTCAATTCTTTTTTCCGGAGATGCTCGTTAAAGCTAAGCCGTCTATGCTCTGCTTGTGCTGCATAATAATTTATTGCTTCTTCTCTGTCCAGCTGCAGTCTTTCCAAGTTGATGATGTGATCTCTCAAATGCATGTTGGGCTGTTGAAGCTGGCTTGCCATTACTCTGAGACTTTGTAGTTGCACTTCAATGGGCAAGATTGCTTCCTTACCAAATACTAGATGATACGGTGTGAATCCCAAGGATGTACGAAATGAAGTTCTGTAGGCCCATAAAGCTGGTAGTAGATACTTATCCCAGTCTCTAGGATGATTGTTTACCTGCTTGGTAATAATTTTAGAAACCATTCCATTTACCTTTTCAACTAGGCCATTACATTGAGGGTAATATGGTGAAGAGTTCCTCCTTGTAATGCCCAGTTTCTGCATTAATTCTCCTACCAAGTCTGCTCTGAAACCTGGCCCTCTATCAGAGATGATCTCTAAAGGTGTGCCAAACCTACAGCATATGTGCTCGTAGATAAATTTAGCTACCTCTACCGCTGTGATTCTAGTGGTGGCTGTAGCCTCTGCCCATCTAGTCATGTAGTTGACCCCCATGATAATGTAGAATGTTCCTGAGTTGGCCCTAGGTAATGGCCCAATGGCATCGATACCCCATTTTTCAAATGGGCCATATGAGAGAATAGGTGTCTGTGGTTTAGGCATAAGTGACCTAGTGCCAGCCTTTTGACACAACTTACACGTTTTGCACCAGTGGTGTACATCACGGTTGAGGCTAGGCCATATGAAGCCTGCCTGCAAGATTTTCCTACTTGTTATGTCTAGGGCAAAGTGACCACCACAAACCCCGTCGTGACAACTAGCAATTACTCCCATGATTTCCTGAGAGAGAGGGACCTTCCTGAGTATTTGGTCCTTACCCTTACAGTACAAACCGTCATTGATGAGTTGATACCTTGTGGCCTTCCGCGTCAGCCATTGCTTCTGTCCCTTTGTTAAATCTGATGGGCATTCCCCTGTTTCCAAAAAATGCATGATGTCAGGCAAGGCATCACTTCCTTGAAATAGAGGGAGCTTTAGTTTTATTGCTCCAACCACCACTTCCTGTAGTCTTTCACTTGCTAGGGCATCTGCTTCTTGGTTTTGAGCCCTTGGGATATGGTGTATTTGAACTTCTTCAAACTTACCCAACAAGGTTTTTACACCACTTAAGTAAGTCCTTAAACTAGGATTCTTGCATGTCCATGCTCCATTTACTTGCCTTACCAGAAGTAGAGCATCCCCAAATACATTAAGGCGTTGTACACCTTGCGAGACACACCATTGTAGACCCTTGGTTAGTGCTGCATACTCAGCTTCATTGTTAGAATGTGAATCTAACAATTGGCCCAACGAAAATACCTTTGTCCCTTTGTCATCAAAGACCACTATGCCTGCAGCTGCTTTGTCGGACGCTCGCTTGTAGGCTCCATCAAAGTAGAGAGAGTATGCTCCTTCTACCATCGGTGGTACTGGAGGTAATCATACTTCTCCTTCCTTAGATTGCTTCTCCTTCCCTTCAAAGACTTGGTAGGTCATGAGTCCCCCCAAACTTGCCCTTGTCGTGCTTGCTACCTGTACCGTGTAGTCAAACTCTTGCAGACGAACTAGCCATTTAGTAATTCTAGCAGACACATCCATGTGTTGTACAACACAGGGAAATATTTCATCCGTGGTTAGAATCACAAATTGCTTAGGCATCAAATATGACCTAAACTTTGTAGTTGCAAATCTAAGAGCTAGGACTAAGTGTTCCACATGGGTGAAACCTTTCTCTCCTGCTGTCATCATTCGACTAGAGAAGTAGATTGGCCTCATGAAAGATGTCGTCGTATCCTTTTGGAGTAGCACAAACACCAATGAGTCATCACCAACACTTGAGGTGACATAGAATTTTTCATCCCACTTAGGTGGTGAGATAGTTG
This sequence comes from Adiantum capillus-veneris, assembly GCF_014529385.1. NCBI lineage: Eukaryota > Viridiplantae > Streptophyta > Polypodiopsida > Polypodiales > Pteridaceae > Adiantum > Adiantum capillus-veneris. The sequence continues at coordinate 93,980,082 of NC_140936.1, forward strand.
GCAGAGTGGCTAAGACCTCCTTTACCTTGTTGTAGTGATGTTCGCTTTCCTCATCCCAAGTGAAAGTTGATCTTTGAGTGAGTTGTTGCAGTGGTAGAACAAGTTGTGATAGTAGATGTATGAATCTACTTAAGTACCTCGCCTTCTGTAGAAAAGAGACCAGTTGGCATGCTGTCGTTGGTGAAGGTAGGGCTATGAGTGCGGACACCTTACTTGGGTCGGCGTTGATACCTCTTACTGAAATTTCATGGCCTAGTAGAATGACTTTACTCTCCCCAATGTGACATTTATCCACATTTAATTGCCCACCTAGGCTCTGCAACCTGGCCAAACCTTCAGTTACCTTTTCTAAATGTGAAATACGGGAGCTATATATACAAAAATCATCAATGAACACTCTTATGGATGTTCCAAAGAACGGTTGAAAAACATATGTGTCATATCTTTGGAATGTGGCAGGTGCATTTGTGAGACCAAATGGCATAACCCTGTATGCAAAACAACCCCATGGCGTGATAAAAGTGGTTTTTAGCTGATCTTCCAAGGCTATGCGTATTTGAAAGTATCCTGAATAACCATCACAGACGGTATAGCATTCAAAACCCGCTACTTCATTCAGAATTTCATCCAAGAAAGGGAGAGGAAAGTGGTCTCTCTTTGTAGCTGCATTTAGTGGTTTGTAGTCAACACAGACCCTCCACTTACCATTCTTTTTAGGCATCACCACTACGGGTGACACCCATTCTGAGTTTTCTACAGGATAGATGAATCCCGCCTCCTGCAGTTTCCTTACCTCGGCTAAGAGTACCTTTTCTTGTATGACCCCCAATCGTCGTAGATTTTGCACAACTGGTTTTACCCCTTCCTTGAGCTTAATATGATGTTCCACCACTGTAATGCCTGTGATTCTTTCATAGTTGTCAATGAACAGGTTAGGAAATCCCATCAACATTTGCAAAAAACTATCTTTCTCCTCAAGTGTTAATTCCGTAGACAACATACCCTTCAACCTACTTCCTCCTAGGCCAGGTGATTTTCTCTCCTCTTCATTGGGTTTCCCTTTTGGTGATGGATCACCAGTTGTGCTTACCCTTTGTGGATCCTTCATAATGATACCCATCACATCAATGGAACTGTCACTTTCGTCGGTGGATGTGGTCTCCTCCTCAGAACTGGAAGATATGCTAGTGGTTTCATCTGCCGATGTTTCCAGATTCATTTGCTTCTGCTTGCCAATCCTCATGTCGTAGTAGATTGTCTCTCCTTTCTTACCGGTCATGCGTAGAAGGCCAGTACCCCAGTCCTGTTTTGCCTTCATGGCCATCAACCATGGCCTTCCCAAAATTAGTGGATAGCCCTCCCCCTTAGTAGGCATTACAAAAACATCTACCTCTACCTCAGTGTTGACAGCTTTGATTTTCACGGCACTTACCACACCCACACACTTTACTTTTGCGTTGTTTGCCATCTTTGCCTTGCATGGAGAAGGCTTGTCAACCTCGAGCCGTAATCGAAGCATCATAGCTTCGCTCATTACACAGATTTGTGCACCTCCATCAATGTAGGTGTTTCCAACCCTCTTTCCTTTTATGTTTACGTCGACAATTGGAAGGATGTCATCCATGTTGCATCCCGAAATTGCTCCGGATACCTTTGTTTTGGAGCGTCTTGTACTTACCATTTTAGACCATTTTCGCCTTACTTTTGGTGCAAGATGTAGCAGTTGTGGCCATGTAATCTTCGGTCCTTGCTCTGCCACATCCAATGTTAGATCATAGGACTTAGAACTTTCCCCTAGCTGGAAGTCGGTGATGCCCAATTTCCGTCGTGGCCTGGATGGCCTCTTGCTAGTTTCTCCTCTCATGCTTCTCTCATCATCTGATTGTGTAGCTTTCTCCCTCCTAGCTCTTTTCACAGTCATGGCTTCAAGTGGTTCTAAAAAGGTTACCTTCTCCTTACCCTTGTCCCTCTCCTTTGCTCTGGGTGGATCCACTACTACGGCTTTTCCTTTCTCTTCTAGCCTTATGATGTTTACAGGGCGATCAAGTGGTGGGGCTGGTGGAAGAGGTGGGATGGATGCTTGTAGTGGTGTCTGGGGTGGACGTAGAATTTGTGTTGGTGGGGGTGGTGCTCGGGGTGGGGGTGTTCTTTCTCTAGGGGGTGACAATTGGTTCCTCCTACCTCCTCTATTATAGTTTTTTCGTGGTTTGGGACAGTAGTACATACCGTGACCGTCTTCTCCGCAGTTGTAGCAATGATACTCCCTGTTTTGTCGTCGTGCTCTTCCAGGGTCTTGATCTCTTTCTTGACTCCTCCCTTGCTGTATTAAGTGGACAGACAAATTCTGCAGTTGGTCAGTAATATGGGCCAACATATCTTGTTGGTCATCTCTTACCCCAAGAGCCGGTGGTGGTGGTATGGTGGTTGTCGTAGTTGCTGGTCGACGCGATGTTCCTGCTTCTGTTGACTCGGTTTCTTTGGCTTTCATTCGCAGCTTCTTGTCCTTAAGGCGAGCAATCTCAACGGCTAACTCGTACGTAGCCGGGAATCTACCTTTCACCTTCTCCTTGAGAAGCGGCCATAAGCCATGCGTGAACCGATCTTCTTTTAGGAAATCGGGTGTGGCTTCCCCCCTTGCCAGTGACTCAACGCACCGTTCCCACAAATCCACAAATTTGGACTCATAGGTGGCATATTCTAAAAGACCCTCCTGCTTCAAGTCTCTCAACTTGTCCCACAACTTTTCTGAAGTGGTACCTCCCCCAAAGCGCCTCTTAAAAGCGGTTTTTAAGGGTTCCCAGTCATCCTTGGTTGCTTGTGGAAGTGCATTGTACCATGATCTAGCTTCTAGCTTCATGAGATGCTTAAAGATTCTAACCCGGGATTCATCCGTATCTTTGTTGCTCACTACACATGCTACTTCAAAGTCATCTAGGAAGTCTGTTACCAAATCCTCCCCCTTCTTTCCTTTAAATGTTGGAAATGCTACACTTGCCATGATTACTAAGAGAGAACTAGAAAGACACACTGCTTAACTTGCAAAAGTTTTTTTCTTCTTTACAAGGAGGCGTGTATACCCTCTTATACTAGGACATAGATTAAAACTTCAAACGGTACATTGCCTTGTACCAAAGGTAGGACAAATGGTTGATCTGATGCCAGAACCTCAAAAAATCGCTCCCCACCCAGCATGGTGTCAATGACGTGCTGGTAGTGAGCCTTCAAATCCAGTATCACCTTGATTGAGCGTACATGTGTTGGTATGTGTGATCTGTCTTGAGGTAGGTTGTACTGATTCATGTGAATCTTAGAGGTGCTTAGTCACTATCCAAGCTTGTGGGAGAGGGTGGTGTTCTTTCCTGAAACAAACTCAGTAGATCCCTAGTTTCTCTAGTGAGAGTGTGAGCCAATGATTCCGTTATCTGTGCTGTAGCATCAGGTGCGACTTGAAAACTGACTGTGATAATTACCTCGGTGACTTGAGTTACCCGATTCTCAAAGTAGAATAGTATTCATTCTCTATTGTGTAGAGCTCCTTCCATTTTGTTGTTGTGGGTTGGTTGTAGGTTGCGAACATGGTTTTGACCTTCTCCTTCTTCTTCTTGGCACTCGGCCTATGTATATCCACTGGGTTAGGCGTGTTGGTTGACTCTCCCACTCCAAATCGATTACCGTTACGCCTAGCACTCGAGCTTCGATGGAGATGCGGAGTTCGTCTAGTTGTGCTTGGAGCTCTTCTTCTTCTGTCATCCAATTAGCAAATCCTGCTAGCCATTCATCCATTCACAATAGTTTAGGGGTTTCAGTCCTGTAAACTGAAGGGGGCACCAAATGACGGGAGCAAAGCGAACCCCGAACCCCCGATCCTTAGTGGGGGCACCAAATGACAGGAGCAAAGCGAACCCCGAACCCCCGACGGCCTCTAAAACACCGGGGACCGAATGGAGCGCCTCGAGCCTGTCATGGTAAAGCAAACAGGGGCACCACCTAGCTTCAGCGGCTAGGACGCAAACAACACACCACCATAACAAAGTTTTCATCCAAGAGAGATGGATGCTTGGGAGTAATGATGAAGAGGAAAGGGAATGAGATCAAGTGAGAGAGAGAGAGAGAGAGAGAGAGAGAGAGAGAGAGAGAGTGAGGGAGGGGGTATAGCGGCTTAGTACTTAGGCACCACAAAAGGATGGCGAATCCGCACACCCTTCATACATACACAAGCTCACTCCAAACACAAGACTAGGTGGCGATTCCGCACACCTCACATGGGCAAAACATTGCAAGAAAACATACTCACAAAACCTCAAGCTTTATTTAGAGAATAATGCGATGAAATGGGGAGCATAGGGAAGGGAATGAGAAGGGAGAGAGTGGTGGAGCACATGGCGGATAGGTGGGAGTTGATAGCGAAGACTCGCACGAGGGTTATGGCCATCATCCTTCATTTAGTTGCCCTTCATCTTCCATAGCCAAGGGTGTAGAGGTCATGCTCAAGACAAGCATGGTGATTGCCGTGATGGTGATGTTGTGTGTGTATTTAGTGTGATGGTGAACCCTCTTTATATAGGGGAGGAGGGGGGAGGAGTTCTAGAATTTAGAAATGAAGAAATCATTATCTACATAGACCATGTGACTGTGGGCCCCACTTGTCTGGCTGTGTGTATATGTGCCAGAACAGCAGTCTCATGAGAGAGAGATGGGTTGATGAAAAAAAGTGAGAGGTGACATGGAGAATAAAGTAATTACAAGAGGGGAGAGAGGGGAGTGTGTTCAGAGGTGAATCTGTGTCCAGATGTGTGTGAACATGATAGCGGGAAAAAGAGCAGTGCAATCGGGTGGCCTCTGTACTCGTGCACACTCCACAAACCACGCCTCATGCAAACAAGCAAAGAACAAAACAAAGGGGGCACCACCCTAAATTAAGAGGTTTAGGGACCTCACACATAGTGCACATAGGCAAGTGAGACTTCTGGCATTATGATGGCATCAAAACATATGGCAAAACACATAGAAGCGAAGCTTAGGGACCTTATGTAGCATATATATACACAAGACATCAGCTTAACAATACAACGGCATCTGATCATACATAACAAGGATATAGAGAAGCAAGCCAAGGATGGCATAATCCCTTGTCAAAAACAATCAACCCAGCAAGTAGGTATAATCCTACTAGCAACACATCAATACCTTAGAGAATGATGGCGAGGATGGTGGCCATGGAGCATGAGAGAAGACTCCTTATTTAGGTTTTAGGGCTAGTAATGTAGCATACTAGAGGGAGAGAGAGAGAGAGGGAGAGAGAGTAGAGCTCCATCCATAGCTCCTCGTTGTGAGCAATGTCGTCATAGCTTCGTTGCTTGGTGAAGTGGGTGAAGTGTTGGTTTTGAGTGAGAGAAGGCCTCCTTATATAGGTTTCTGAGAGGGTTTAGGATTAGGGATAAACATGCTTAAATCCGCTGATTGGGGTTACTTTTTGCTTAGGGTGGTCAACAGATTGAGGTCACCTGATATGTCACCATCAAGATATTCTCTAGAGTGATGTGAGAGGGGAGGGTAAATGCTGATTTTTCTGATTGTGACACATGGGGATAAGGCCTTGACCAGCATTTAAGAGCAGGTAAGGTGGCTGTTGAAACTGGAGGTTCTGCACATGTCAGGGAGGGACCTGCGGGGGGGAGGTGGCAGCTGGGTCCTCCTGAATATCAAATTCTCAAAAAATCCTCAACCATGGCTTCTTTTGACATGTGTTCTTTGAAAAAATCAGCATGTCTCTTTTCAACTCAAAAGTCTTTATCCCTGTTGACTCACCTTTACCATAAGATTTTCCCCTTTTCTCCTCCTGTAACTGCATTGTTGATGCCCAATCACTGCTTCTAGTAACAGTGAACTGTTACCTACCAAATACTTATGGTGCAGTAAAAAATATTTACCATGGGTAAAAAAAGTTACTGTAGGTAAAAAGTGATTTGTATTTACCATGTAGGTGAAAAATATTTACTGTAGGTAAAAAATATTTACTGTGGTAAAAAATATTTACTGTCTGTAAAAAGGTGAAAACAGAGTATGCTGTGCTTTGAGTCCACACGAACATCCTCGTGTAAATTTCACTAGAAATTCACACCTAGAATGGGCTATTCTGTAAGATATAGGTTGTAGGCATGCATAAGAGCTCGTTCCCACGTATCTTCTGTCCATGGCACTTTTTACTCTTTGGTGCTTGTGAAGTAGATTTTTCTTCTCTTTCGAGATCCCTTGGACTAGAGTATCCTCATCTCCCCAACAACTGACTGTGCCTTTATTGCATCTTCAGAAGGGGTCCTAAAAACCATGCATCATATAGCCCTCCCCCTTAAGCTAGAGGTATTTGATGCCTCTACCTGTAGGTTGTGCTACAATAGGGTTCTCTTGAATACTTACCCACCTGGTACCAATTGAATTTGCCATGTTACTGCTTTCTTGGCTGATGCACCCTGTTTAGTCCTTTCTGATGAATAATTGTATCCATCCATGACTAACAACTGGTCTCCTAGACCCTTGAAAGCCATACCCCATCCATTGTCAATATCCGCTTTCACTGGTAGCATTCTCTTTTTTTCTTTTTTTCTTCTCTTTTTTTCCTTTTTTTTTTTCTTTTTTTGAAACGACTATGTACATGATTGTTACCTTAGCTGGAGCTCGAATATGATGAGCTCTCCTCTGAACCATCCTTAGCATTGATTTCACCAGCATATGGCGGTGAAAGACGACATTGGTAGGCCTTCAATCGCCAACCATTTACCGGGGTCTGATGTACCTTACCATCTAGGTCACCTAGTTGGTAACTACCATTTGAGAACCTCTGTATCACTACAAAAGGGCCTTCCCACTTAAGCAAGAACTTACCATCCTTCCTGCGATCAAAGCGATTGTCGTATATGAGCACTAAAGAACCTTCCTTGATACCTTTCTTGACAAGGTTGCGATTGAACTTCTTTCGTTTCTTCTTTGCTTGGGCTGCATAGTACTTCACTGCTGACTCTCGATCTAGCCCTAACCTCTCCAAATCGATGATTCTTCCTTCCACTTGCTTCTCTTGACTATCCTCTTGATGTGCTTTTAGAACTCGGAGGCTCGCTAGCTCCACTTCTATAGGCAATAGTGCCTCTTAGCTGTAAACCAAGTGAAAAGGTGTATACCCCAAGGATGTTTTAAAGGATGTTCTGTAGGCCCAAAGTGCTGCATCTAGGTGTTTGTCCCATGCCTTAGGATGTAAATGCACTTGCTTAGTGATGATTTTACATATAAGACCATTTACCTTTTCCACAAGACCATTGCACTGAGGGTAGCATGGTGTAGAGTGCCTGCGCTTGATTTTTAACTTGCTCATCAATTGCCTGACTAAATCAGCTCGAAATCCCGGTCCCCTATCCGAGAGAATCTCCAAAGGTGTGCCAAAACGGTAACAAATGCATTCAAAAATGAAATCACTCACGTCCTTGGCTGTGATGCGCTTTGTGGGACGAGCTTCTGCCCATCTGGTCATGTACTCCACCCCCATAATGATGTATTCCTTCCCTGATTGAGTGCAAGGTAGTGGCCCTATTGCATCTATCCCCCATTTTTCAAATGGCCCATAGGTTTTGATTGGATGCTGATTTTCATGGGTAAGACGCCTTGGTCCAATGTTGTGCGGCACCAATGTTGTACATCTCGATGGAGGCTTGGCCACGTGAACCCTGCTTGTAAAATCTTTCTGCTAGTAATCTCTTGTGCAAAGTTGCCACCACACACACCTTCATGACAACTAAACAAAATATCCTTTATCTCTTGGGATGCAGGAACTCTCCTTAAGACAGCATCTTTCCCTCTACAATACAAGTCCTCATTCACTAAGCTATAGCTGGTAGCCTTTTTTGCCACCCACCTACGTTCACTTTTACTCATACCAGAGGGTGCTTCACAATGCTCAAGAAAGTAAAGTAAATCATGCAGCTCCTCCTTTCCCTGGTATAAAGGACTTTTCACAAGGATAGCACCTACTATGAGAGTTTGTAGTTCTTCACCTGCTAAGGCATCTGCTTCTCGATTTTGATCTCTAGGTACAAAGTGCACTCGAACTTCTTTAAAACCCTTCAACAAGGCCTTTGCTTCCCTCATCTTAACAGACAATTTGTCATTTTTACAGGCCCATACACCAACCATTTGCTTAACAATCAACATGGAGTCACCAAAAACATTTAGCTTTGTGATGCCCGGAGAAAGACAACATTGCAACCCTAAAACAAGGGCATGGTACTCTGACTCATTGTTAGAATGAACCTCTTTTAGGTGAAACCCTTTTGCAAAGATCTTCTCCTTCTCTGGACCTAATATTACTATGCCTGCTGATGCCTTGTCTTTGGTCCTCTTGTAAGCCCCATCAAAATACAGATTGTGTGCTCCCAGTAGAACTTCAGGCTCCGGGATAGGCGGTACCTTACTAGGTGCCTCTTTCTTGGCCTTCTCATAACACCTTTGTGTGAGAACATATGCCAAACAAGCATGGGTGGAATCCTCTACTTGTAGTGTGTAGTCAAACTCTTGAAGCTGCACCACCCACTTTGCTATTCTTTGAGACAATTCCATGTGTTGTAGGGCATATGGAAAAACCTCCTCAGTTGTGATCACCACAAATTGTCTCGGAAGTAAGTAAGCCCGAAACTTCTCCACTGCAAACTTAAGAGCTAGCACCAATTGCTCAGTTGCGCTGAAACCCTTTTCAGTAGCTGTCATCACTCTACTAAAGAAGTAGACTGGTCTCATGAGAGATGTCTTTGGGTCTTTTTGCATCAAAACAGCTCCTAGAGCTTCTGGACCTACACTAGGATTTACATAGAATAATTCACCCCATGTGGGTTGTAGGACGACAGGCAATGAGCTCAAAATGGTTTTAACTTCTTGAAAGCACCTTTCACCCTTCTCACTCCATGTCAATGTAGTGTGTTTAGTGAGCTGCTGCAAAGGATAGATTGCCTGAGAAAGGAGATGTATGAATCGTCCCATGTAGCGAACCTTTTGAATGAAGGAGACTAGTTGCTTCACGTTTGAAGGAGTAGGTAAAGCTAACAATGTCTTTACCTTTTCAGGGTCAGCCTCAATACCATCTTGAGACACAACATGGCCTAGTAGAGTGACCTTGCTCTCACCTATGTGGCACTTGTCTTTATTCAATTGCCCACCCAATTGGGCCAGACGAGTGAAACCTTCATCAACCTTGGACAGATGTACTTCCCTAGAGCTGTAAATGCAAAAATCATCAATGAAGACTCGTATGGACTTACCAAAGTAAGGTTGAAACACCAAGTTCATAAACCTCTGGAAAGTAGTTGGGGCATTAGTTAAACCAAAAGGCATAACTCTATAAGCAAAACACCCCCAAGGTGTTATGAAGGTAGTCTTTCTTTGGTCTTCATCTGCAATTCTGATTTGGAAGTAGCATGAGTACCCATCACACACTGTGTACCTTTCATGACCAGCCACTTCATTTAGTATTTCATCTTGAAAAGGCAAAGGAAAATGGTCCCTTTTTGTGGCTGCGTTTAGAGGCTTGTAATCCACACATACCCTCCACTTCCCATTTTTCTTTGGTGCTACCACAACTGGAGACACCCACTCTGAATCTTCCACTGGGTAGATAAATCCAGCCTTGAGTAATCTTTTTACTTCTTTTAAGAGTGCATCTTGTTGCACTAGCCCTAATCTCCTTAGCCTTTGCAGCACTGGTTTGGCACCTTCCTTTAATTGGATATGGTGTTGGGTTACCGTCACTCCTTTAATGTTCTCGTAATCAGTTATAAAGAGTCCAGCATGCTTCTTTAGTACCTGCAAATAGGGTTCTCTCTCTTCTTCTAGTAGGTCCTTAGCTAGCATCTCCTCTAAGCCTGTGGCTTCTTCCTTGTTTAGAGAGTCTTGACCACCTTCTCCTTCTGGGTTTCGTAGTATTATACCCATGACTTCCAAAGAGCTAGCATCCTCCTCAGATGACTCATCCTCAGATGAAGAGCAGTTGCTTGTGCTCCATTCATCCATAGAAGTCTCTATCTCTAGGTCTTGTTGTCTACCCTGCTTCATGTCATACACAATTTTTTGTTGCTTGCCACCTACCTTATGATTTGGTCGCAACTCAAGGGAACCTGTCTCCCAATCTTGCCTAGCTTTCATAGCCATAAGCCAAGGTCTTCCAAGGATTAGCGGATAGCCCTCCCCCTTAGTTGGGATCACATAAGCATCAATTGAGATTGCCACACCAAAAGCTGAAACCTTCACTCCATTAACCTTTTCCACACAAGCCACCCTTACATTATTTTCCATCTTAGCTTGTAAGGAAGTTTGCTCGTTTACTTCCAAACCCAACCTGTGCATTAATTTCTCTGTCATAACACAAATCTCGGCTCCACCATCTACGTACACATTGGAGACTCACTGACTCTTAATCTCTGCATCAATGACTGGCACGATATCCTTCATGCCTCTTGCACTAATAGACCCAACTGACTTTGCCTTAGCCCTCCTGGTGCTGACCATCTTAGACCAGGTTCTACGCATCTTTGGGGAAAGGTGGAGGAGTTGCTGCCATGAAATCTTTGGTCCTTGCTTACTCACATCTGCTACCAGGTCGTAAGGTATGGATCCTACCCCAAGTGGAAAGTCTTCTACTCCTATGTGCCTCCTTGACCTACTCTTCCTTTTCTTGTCTCCTATCACTTGGGAGGAACCCTCATTCCCTTTATCCGGCTCTGAAGCTTCCATTTCATCAGTTCTTTGTCTCCTAACTCTCTTTATTGGCATGGCAACAGCTTCCTCCATTTTTTCTTTCCCTTTATCCTTCCCATTGTCAAGACTTATGACAGAGACAGCCCTGTCCTCCCCTCCCGATGGTAGTGGAGGGATCTCTGCTGGTGCTTGTGGTGGTGGAGGAGGGGGTCTCAATATTTGGATTGGTGGAGCCACGTGTGCATTTTGTCCATTTAGTGGCCTAGCTCGAGGAGGAGTGACTTGCTGGCGAGGAGGCCGTCTTTGATTACCATTTCCTTGATAGCGTCGTGGATGGGGGCAATAACACATGCCGTGACCTACCTCTCCACAGTTGTAGCAAATGTACTCACGTGCTTGCCTTTGTCCTTCTTGTCTATTTCGTTCATTTCCTGGCTGGGGAGCCCTTACACCTTGAACCAGATTGATGGATAGGCTCTCTAGTTGATTGGTGATTTGTTGAAGTAATTCTTGTTGAGAGGACTCTTGGTCTGTTGCTCCAGTCCCTGCTACTACCCTTGCCGTAGGTTGAGCTAGCGGTGGAGGCTCCATTCCCCCTTGTAGTTGAGCTTGGAATTTTAACTTCCTATCCTTCTCCCTTGCATAAGTCATAGCTTTATCAAAGGTATCTGGGAATTTACCTTTTACCTTTTCTCGAAGGATGGGGTAAAGCCCTGCCAGGAAACAGTCCTTCTTTAGGCATTCTGGCGCCCTTTCTCCTTCACCTAGTGATGCACACCATTTCTCCCACAGGTTGGAAAACTTTCCTTCATAGCTTCTATAGTCATTGGGTGATGTTTGGCGTAGCTCTAAGAGCTGTCTCCATATCTCCTCTGGAGGCTCATGGCGGCAAAATTCTTCGATGAAGGCCATCTTTAAGGACTCCCAGTCTCTTCTTTCTTCAGGTGCCAAAGTTTGATACCATAATTTTGCACCTTCCCTCAAGACCAAAGGAAAGGCCCTTAACTTAGTAGCTTCGTCATCCCTTCCCGATACCAGAAAGGCCATTTCCAAATTATCCAAAAAGTCTGGAGCAACCTCCCCAGGCTTACCATAAAAATTAGGGAAGGCCATAAGTGAGAGAGTAAACAATTACACAAACAGCTCCAATTTCTTTTAAAATAGAGTATGGTAATTACAATTTGGAGCTTTAGCACAACTTAGCTCAAAATAGGATGAAGATTGACACATCAAAGGAATGGTAATAGTCTAGTAAGGGTAGAATGACAGGATGAGGAGAGCGCAAGATTTCCCCAAGTCTCTCGGCTCCAAACAACAGGGCTATTCTTTGCTGATAAAAGATTTTTCTATCAATACAAATATTCACACGGATATGACGCACAAAATGGAAAGGAAACATGCGGGGATCATCATTCTCATTATTGGCATCCATACTTACACACAAGAGCCTAGCTTAGTTGCACCACCTTGGGACCAATGAGCCTGATCAGCCACAGAAGGTCAGCACCTCGGATCACTTCGACTCTTCCTGATGCATCTGTGAAGACGTAAGGCGTGATGGCAACACTTTGTACAATGCTGAGCCTTTTAGCAAGCAACAATTGGATGCTATTACCATAATCAGCATGACGAATGAAAGTGACACCATTAATGTGCAGCACATCATCAACTAAGATAGTTTCCTTAGATTGAGATAACTTCTTGAAAATTAGCAGCAAAGGTGGGGCAGGGAGGCTTTTCACCCGGTCTCCAAAGCACTTTGGACAATATCCAAAGTGATCTTCACACGGACAGGAGGTTGGCTTGGGATTGGTGGTGTCTGGATTCACAAAGTGCACTGGGAGCACTCGCAGACGGGCGGCAATCTTGTAGGCAAGCCTTCGCCTCTTTGCTTCAGGAGGATTTAGGGGTGAGAGTCGTGGTTGCAAGTTGGAGGTTGAAGTTGGTTGCTCACTAGCCTTTTTCTTGCCTGTAGTGGTCATGTAATCCCTTATTAATGAGATTAAGCCAAATGTTACCTTACGCTTGAGCACGCGCTGCGGCCTTGGGCCACTTAGGTGTAGAGGTGATCTTCCTCCTCTTAGTTGGCTCCTCAGGAAAGAGAGGTCTGGTGATGCTTTCTCTTCCCTTAATGTGTGTCACAGTACCTTCGTGTATGTTGATGTAGAATATTTCAAGCTCGTGTGCGTTGGAGGTTTCTGGAGCACTCATAGGTTGAGAGGAGAGGTACATCAAGCTCTTCTTCTCACTCTCCTTCGTTGGCGACGATCATGAACAAGGCATGTAGAAGAACTTACTTCTTGAATTTCAATGACACTGCAACCTGGTAACAAGACCTCGATGAAAGCTTTTAAGGCCTCTAAAGCCTCCTCCTCTTCTGTTCTCCAATTTGCAAACTCCTCACGCCATTCGTCCATGTTGTAGATTGCACATCTTCATTGCTTGTGGACTGAAGGTCTGTGTAGCCCTCCTCCGTGGGGGCACCAAAATGATAGCGGGAAAAAGAGCAGTGCAATCGGGTGGCCTCTGTACTCGTGCACACTCCACAAACCACGCCTCATGCAAACAAGCAAAGAACAAAACAAAGGGGGCACCACCCTAAATTAAGAGGTTTAGGGACCTCACACATAGTGCACATAGGCAAGTGAGACTTCTGGCATTATGATGGCATCAAAACATATGGCAAAACACATAGAAGCGAAGCTTAGGGACCTTATGTAGCATATATATACACAAGACATCAGCTTAACAATACAACGGCATCTGATCATACATAACAAGGATATAGAGAAGCAAGCCAAGGATGGCATAATCCCTTGTCAAAAACAATCAACCCAGCAAGTAGGTATAATCCTACTAGCAACACATCAATACCTTAGAGAATGATGGCGAAGATGGTGGCCATGGAGCATGAGAGAAGACTCCTTATTTAGGTTTTAGGGCTAGTAATGTAGCATACTAGAGGGAGAGAGAGAGAGGGAGAGAGAGTAGAGCTCCATCCATAGCTCCTCGTTGTGAGCAATGTCGTCATAGCTTCGTTGCTTGGTGAAGTGGGTGAAGTGTTGGTTTTGAGTGAGAGAAGGCCTCCTTATATAGGTTTCTGAGAGGGTTTAGGATTAGGGATAAACATGCTTAAATCCGCTGATTGGGGTTACTTTTTGCTTAGGGTGGTCAACAGATTGAGGTCACCTGATATGTCACCATCAAGATATTCTCTAGAGTGATGTGAGAGGGGAGGGTAAATGCTGATTTTTCTGATTGTGACACATGGGGATAAGGCCTTGACCAGCATTTAAGAGCAGGTAAGGTGGCTGTTGAAACTGGAGGTTCTGCACATATCAGGGGGGGACCTGCGGGGGGAAGGTGGCAGCTGGGTCCTCCTGAATATCAAATTCTCAAAAAATCCTCAACCATGGCTTCTTTTGACATGTGTTCTTTGAAAAAATCAGCATGTCTCTTTTCAACTCAAAAGTCTTTATCCCTGTTGACTCACCTTTACCATAAGATTTTCCCCTTTTCTCCTCCTGTAACTGCATTGTTGATGCCCAATCACTGCTTCTAGTAACAGTGAACTGTTACCTACCAAATACTTATGGTGCAGTAAAAAATATTTACCATGGGTAAAAAAAGTTACTGTAGGTAAAAAGTGATTTGTATTTACCATGTAGGTGAAAAATATTTACTGTGGTAAAAAATATTTACTGTCTGTAAAAAGGTGAAAACAGAGTATGCTGTGCTTTGAGTCCACACGAACATCCTCGTGTAAATTTCACTAGAAATTCACACCTAGAATGGGCTATTCTGTAAGATATAGGTTGTAGGCATGCATAAGAGCTCGTTCCCACGTATCTTCTGTCCATGGCACTTTTTACTCTTTGGTGCTTGTGAAGTAGATTTTTCTTCTCTTTCGAGATCCCTTGGACTAGAGTATCCTCATCTCCCCAACAACTGACTGTGCCTTTATTGCATCTTCAGAAGGGGTCCTAAAAACCATGCATCATATAGCCCTCCCCCTTAAGCTAGAGGTATTTGATGCCTCTACCTGTAGGTTGTGCTACAATAGGGTTCTCTTGAATACTTACCCACTTGGTACCAATTGAATTTGCCATGTTACTGCTTTCTTGGCTGATGCACCCTGTTCATCCAAAAGCTCTTGGGAATTTAGAAAGTTCTTTCATTGCTATAGAAAAGGCTATGTGGTAGGGTTAGAGTGGCATACTTACAGTAGCATTCATGATGAGAGATTAGAGATAGCAATTGCACAACACAAAAAGTATGAAACCAATAGAAATAGCTTGATTAAGAAATGAACTAGCAACACTACTAATGTGTGTACAAGATGTGGCTACTTATATATATGTAGCAAGGCTAGTGCAGATGGTAGGACAATGGCTAGGTGCACTTCTCAAGGGCCAAGAGGCATCTAGTCCACAAGCTCTTTACCTGAGACTTTATTTTTTGCATTGCTATTTTTTCTATGGTCTAAAAGCACTTTGTTTAACTGGAAACTCAAGGGATTCAGTGTTCAGTGCCCCCTTATATAACGTGCGTTCGCGGGGTATTAAAAGAAAACCCCTTTTAACATGTTTGGATAAATAAAATGAGCCCTTATTTTAGGATTTTTTTTCCAAAATTGAATATAAAAACCCCTTATTTTATTGTATCTCTGTTAGCTTGCCTAAAATTTTTGCATTTTAAAACCCCTCCTTTCAAACTCACGTTATACATTAACATGATTACGTAGTGCACCCCCCAAGACTGGAAATTGCTTTTGGGTGGCTAGAGATCACTTTAAGCTTGTAACAAGTATTTTTTTGATGTCTAAATCTCTCCATGATGATGTGCGGATAATAACTACAAGATCACTTTGGTAGAAGAGAAGGAGACAATTACGCATTAATTTTTTCAGATAGCTTTGTTGAGGACCTCAGGAGGGGGTGGTGCACACCATTATCCCTATATTGCATGCCCCATTAGTGTTGACCATGCAATTGGTGTCAACGGCCACTGTGTTGGTTGCGGCTTGCCTTAGAGGTAGAATAAGTAGTTGGTATGTGAATGTTCGCTTGGTCTCATCAATTCCATCCTTATTGTTTTGTGTCTATAAGCGCTACAAGGACTATCTGCATGCACAACCGGGGTGACAACAATTGGTGCCTGATCTTGCCAAATCCTAGGTCGGTGTGTGATAGGCAGAGAGAAAACGAAGTTTTATTGTGTACTTGATGCAAGGTAGGCCTATAGATTTGTTTGTTATTAGCGATGGTCCTCTTTTTGGCTTGCAGGGAAGTCCTCTGCACGTTTCAAGCAAGAGAACAAAACATACCTGGGCCAGACTACAACTACTAGCTGTGAGAGACCCGACAGAGGCACATAGCAAGGATTAGAGCTAGGATTGGTGCAAGCTCTATAGGGGTTGAAGTTGATCCTCCACCTATGATACAAGAAGACCATCAAATTAGCTAGGTACATGCTAGTGTCGGTGGACACAACTTTGTAGATGTAAATGAAATAGCCAAAGAAGGCATAGACAAGTGGCGGGGGGTAAATCATTACTCATGAAGTCCCAACCACATGTAGATGTTGATAAGTGGTTGAACAAGATAGTGTCTCTAGAGAGATGGTATAATGTACAAAATGCTTGCTGAGCTCATGACAAGGTGGAAAAACAAAATGTGTTGAATCTAGACCCCCGAGGCAAGCACTCCCTTGATAAGGAAGGGAGGGAAGGTGGAGGTTGTTGACAAGAACAAGTGTCGGTTGCTTCTTCTTACACCAAGGAAAAATAAGAGTAATACACCCACTCATTTCCCCACCTCTAATGAACATCTACCCTAATGAACATCTACCCAAAGCCAGGGCATGTTAAAAAGCATAACGTTTAGTGTTATCTTGTATATCCTCTTTATATTACCAATGCAAGAGTTTCTTTTTTAAAGCCTTGTGTCACATGATCTTGTAGTAGGTCTCTTTTTGTTTGTGTGCCTCCTTCTTGCAATTTTGTTCAAGTTATGGAAGCCATTGTCGCTATCTTGTAAGCTTATCCTTAATGATTTGACCCATAATGCCTTCTATAGGGATTAAGACTGACGAGGGTATGAGAGTGGAAGAGATAGACTAAACGCCACTAGTATTCTATGAGAAGGATCTTTTAGGCAGGCCTATGGTTATATTTGATTTGAATAATGCATTATTGGTTAGTTGTTTTGGGGGGGTACTAATTATGTGACTATCACGTGAGTGCAGTAGAAGGTTTTGTTAAATTTTATTTTTTCTCACATGCTCTTATACAAAAGGGTATCGTAAAATGGAATTGAGAAAAAAATTATACATTGCATAGGAAAAGGGTGTACTTAATTTGTCATAAATTCACAGATAAGGAGTTTTAGTAATTGTTCTTGAATGCATGTGAGATACACAATTTATACATAGCCACCCCCCAAGGTTAGCTGGTGCAATGAATAGGGTGTCCCAAATTTTCATTTCTTGGATCTGTTACCATGAAGCAAGATAGAGGAAGAGTGTACTATATTCGAAACAAAGCAAAGTAATTCTTGCTGACGGATGTCATGTATGCACATGTATTTATATGTTCAAGCAAGTAGCTGTACGACCTCCAAGAGCATATTGATGTTTCATTTTCCTTAGCTTAGTACTAGATGAAGGGTTGTATTGGGTAGGAGGGTGCATTGTTGCCATTAGACCCTTCTTATCAAGAAAGACCATTTCCTTCAAGCATCTGATGCACTTTTGGGAATTACAGCCCTAGTTCAATGCAAATAATACACTTTTGGAAGCCAACCTCTTGGGAATCATGTAGGCACCGTCATCATGGTGCCTTCCATGACAAAGCCGAATGAGGACCAACTGAATACTTTTTTGTTTGGGGATCTTGGTGTTTGGTTATTTAAAAGGTTGAATTCCACGGAGCCCAGAGAGTGGATGCAAGATATGTAAAACAAAAATGCTTTATGTTTTGAGAATGAAATACAACTTAAGACTTGACAGAAGTTGTCTAATTTGCTATAGG
This sequence comes from Adiantum capillus-veneris, assembly GCF_014529385.1. NCBI lineage: Eukaryota > Viridiplantae > Streptophyta > Polypodiopsida > Polypodiales > Pteridaceae > Adiantum > Adiantum capillus-veneris. The sequence goes on from NC_140936.1 coordinate 93,997,843, forward strand.
CAAAAAGACATGCACTTGTAGATGTTCTCCTTGACCTCCTCATCCATCATATATTGGTTTGCTTCACTTGATATTGGATCCATCTCGAACTTGATGGACCGCGTGCAAGGTGTGAATACATCAATAGGTGGCTTGTCAACCAGCAACCACTCAAATATTACCTTGCATTCTCTCATAGTAGTATTATGCAACAATAACCACTACACATACAACCAAAACATTACCCAGATTGTCCTACCATGCCCTTCCAATTATGGTCTTTGTAACACTGCATTTGATGAAGAAGAAGTCTGCACCTTCCTCTCTATTAATACCAAAATTCTCTTCCACAGACAACACATGACTTAGGACATCTGGATCTCTCATCACATGGGTTCAACATTAGGGATTTTTTTTTTCTATATTTTCTCACATTTTCACATACACAATGGTGTTGAAAAACTGATCTTGGAAGAAAATGTATAGATTAAATAAGATCAGGGTCCCTTTTATTGGTGAAAAATTCACTACTAAGGAGTTCTATAAATAGTCCTTGAATGCGTGTTATATATAAGAATTACATATAGTGACCCCCCCAATATCTGGATGCCCTACATACAAAAGTGCATTCCCCTCATCCTCATGAATTAGGATTTGGATGCCTTACATACAAGGGTGCATTCCCCTCATCCTATCATTCTCCTTGCTACAACTTCAATCAATGGCACAATATTGCGGTATTTCCATCAGGGATTCACCATGAGAAACTTATTGTACCACGTAAGTGCAAGGGAAGGGGGTTCTTTGGGAGGCTGTATAAATTATGGGTATGCCCTTGATAATTTCTTCTTCATTACCAAAACTAAGGAAGGGGGGTTGTAATATATACTTCAAGGGGGGAATGAGGGGGGTTCGGGGGTAGTGGAAGAGATTGATAACATACATGTAGACATACAAATCAAGGTCTTTTAATAGTAAACAAGCTAGCTATTGCTGGTGCATTACATGTGGTTATTCCATTACATGCCCCTAAAAAGAGATTATAAGCCAATATGATTAAGGTATTGACTTTAAAAATGTAGCTTGGATGGCATCAAGTTTGGTTTTTTTAAAACTTGAAGGTGAAAAACTATACCTAACCTTATGTATGATTTAGTGCCATAATAATTTTAATATAAAAATGTAGCTTGAATGGCATCAAGTTTGGTTTTTTTAAAACTTGAAGGTGAAAAACTATACCTAACCTTATGTATGATTTAGTGCCATAATAATTTTAGTACCATATATCTATAAGTGTAGAAAAGGGGATTTTTTTACCTCACATGAGTCGTAAATAGGGGGTTTTTTCTAAAAACTTGAAGGTGAGAAACTATACCTAACTTTATGTATAAGTTAGCGGCATAATTATTTAGTAACCATATATCTATAAGCGTAGAAAAGGGGATCATTTTTTTCTCACATGCGTCATAAATAGCGGATTTTCCAAAACTCTCCGCTCGCAAGTGGCGTGTCCTTTTCTATAGAGAGTCGATCCCCCGAGGGTATTTCTATCTCATTACATATCGCTTATTCTTACATCTTCCCTATCGCTTGTCCTTGCATTCATCATCACAAATGCATGATAATGAGCGACATCATATGGCAAGTGTGTTAGTGGTGGAGTAGCCATTCACTGAATGCATGGAGAGAGACTTGGCTATTTTCCTCTAATCCCATGGAATTTCTTTGAGCACCTTTCCTACCTTGATCTCCCAGAAAACCCTCTACACATCTTTGAAAGAGAACCTACCACTAAGGATAGAAATACAATCTTGAAAACACAATCAAATGCACATTTAAGGGTGCACCCATCTGGATTCAATTCTTGGGGAGATCAGTTTATTTACTATTATTGTATCACATACATTCAAGACCCTCTTTTAAAACCCCTTACTTGTTAATTTTTTAGGGATTTTAAGAATATTTTTCTATCAAAATTTGCAAATATTCGGGGAATTGTGAAAGAAAATCCCTTCTATGAAATTTTTTCTATAAGTTCCAAAAGAATTAAATACCCCTTTGTTAAACTCAGGTGATAGGTTACATTTTTGAGAAGTTGCATCCCCCGATTTTAATTGCTCATATGTAAGTTCTCGTTTTATTACAACATCTGCTCCATCATATTCCTTCTTTTTGTGCAATAAACATGGAAAACTCCAAAGCGTTTCTTTTTCATAATGCTAAAAAATTTAGCCACAAAGTAGAATGGGTGCCATGCTTTGAAGTGAGCTGCACAACCATCTCACAATACTCAATGGAGTTTGAGCTGGTGTCCCTGATCGTTCATTCAACTATCATAAAGAAGCAAACAATGCTAGAGAAACATTGTATCATGTTTTTTTTTGTTAGAAGTATAAAGATGGTATGTGTTTTTCCCATCTTTGTTTGCATGGACATAGTTAATGTGGTGACCTCGTCACTGTACCAGTGCATGCATCAAGTCTCATTTTACTCCTTGAAAGTATAGTTCTCTACAAAAATCAATCATTGAAACAAAAACATGATCAAGGAACCCTTCTAAGAAGTCTTTATGGTTTGTGATTTCCATCTGTAGATAAAGTTGTGCAAGCTCTCGATATTGTTTTTCTTGAAGGATATGAAAATATGGACACTTCGTATGAACAACCTTGAGGTTTTTCCTTGTGCCCATTGCACCATCATTGGCTTCCATATTCTTCACCTCTCTTCCTTACTCCATATTTTCCTTGGACACTCTTCAAACACCTTCACATGCACAATATTTACGGGTTTCCCCTCCTCATCTAGACACATGTACCACTATTTGGTTCCACACTCAAAGCATATTGCAAAAATGTATTGTTTTTCATGGAATGCGAAATCCTTTCCTTTGTTGCAAAGTTAAGACTCCCATACCTAGGTCACTTCACCTATCTTCCTTCCACCATATCTGCTTGGGACACTCTTCAAACACCTTCACATGCATCAATAATCGTGTGTTTCCCCTCCTCATCTCGACACATGTACCACTTTCTGGCTCCACACTCAAAGCATGTTGCAAAAATGTATTGTTTTCTCATGGAATGCATAATCCTCTCCTTTCTTACGAAGGAAAGACTCCCATAGTTAGGCCGCACCATTGTAGACTTGGTCACTTGCTATGCAAGAAAAATTGCCAAGGATCTTCGCACACACTAGGCAAGCCCTTAAAAGGCCCTCCATTATAAAGGTAACCTAAAAGGTATGATTAAACATTGATATAAGGTACAAAGTTAACATGATTTTCCTATCAAAATAGGAATGGAAAGGAACCTATTGATTTTAACTCAAAATGACTTTGAATCAAGTCAAACCAAAAAAACTCAACCATGATTGTATTGTTATCTATATGGGGTATTAGGTGCCTTAAAACTTTTGGAAGAAGAGTTATATGTTATGGAATCCACGTGCATAATCAAAAAAAATAAAATTGAATTTGATTCAAATGACTAAAAAAATCATGAAAGGGTATATTTTGCCCAAAAAACGAAGTCGATAATTTTTCATAAATAGAGTGTAACTTTCAAAGCGAGCCTTTTCTTCTCCTTAAAAGCATGAAATTAGGTTGAGAACTACTATAATTAGTCATGTAGTAATCTAAACCTCACCTGGATGACTTTTAGGGTTGTATAGTTGCAAAAAGTTAAGACTTGAAAAATTGCCAAAAACATCACATTTTTTTTGGGCACAATTGGTTGAGAAACATTTCAAGAATAAGGCTAATCGTGGAATTGATGGCCCAAAAAAATGCCAAGTTTTTTGCAACTCATGTGAAAAATTTGTGGATATACAACACTCAAAAAACTCATTTTGTAACTCTTAAAATAATTCAAGAAAATCATCGACTATCTGGACATAAAAATGTCTCATGACATAAAAGTGTCCCGTAACCAATCGAGTGTTAAAATAAGTGTTTTCTTATGATTGAGTTATTTATGAAGGGTTTGTTTAATTGGCAATGCTATCCTTTTCTTAGCTTTTATGTGCAATTGAAAAATTGTAATTGTTTTGAAAGTTTATTTTGGTAAAGCCAATAATTTTGTGAAAGCCACAAGTCACTTGATACAATGTGCTTCAAAACCATGTACTCATAAAGCTCTTCATAAAGTCTACAATTCAATTTAGTATAGCACGATCTCTCTTTCTTAGTGTAATCTTTTTGTAACATTTCATATTAGTTAATAGAAAAGATCCTTTGATAGAGTATGTGGTCAATCTTCAATGTAGTTTTCGACACAAGCCACCTCATGTTGACCACACGAAGGCTACTATTTTAGGTGATAAGATAAAGAGATGTTTGCATTTCATGCAACCGCAAGTTAAGAACATGAGTTAAGAACATACCCTTTAAACATAAATGATGTGGTGGCTCTCGCAACTTCGGTGTTTTTTGCTTTTGCGAGAGCATGGGTTATATAAAGTCCCACCACAATGTGTTTTTGAAAAGAAGTCTTGACACTTGGGTCCAACTACTATGGAAGTTTTCCTTTTGCCACTTGAAATGACACTAGCCACGAGTACTCTCAAAACCTCACAAGAGGTAACCACATCGGAGGATGCCCAAAACATAGAGTAGTAGTAAGGTGGATGCAAAAAAATGGTTTAGAGCTAGCGATAAGGAATGAGAACATGGAATTTTTGGCTGTAATAATGTTTCGACAATGAAAAAAATGTTCTAACAATATAGTAGAACATGCAGGGACTTTTTGGTTGTAATAATATTTCGACAAAAAAAAAAGCTCTATTATGAGGCTCTCTCTCTCTCTCTCTCTCTCTCTCTCTCTCTCTCTCTCTCTCTCTATGTTGTTAAAAAAACTTGCCAAAAGTACCCAAAAAAACGTTCACTAGAAATTGCTCGCTTGAAAATGTTGTTCACCTTAAAAATGGCTATCATCAAATAAGGATTGAACCTAATGACATATACAAAACCACGTTTCCTACACGCTTTAAGTTGTATGAATACCTGGTAATGCCTTTTGGTCTTACCAATGTGAAATTATCATGTGACAGGTGGTTAAATATTTATGACAAAGGTAAGCATAATTACAAAGTTAGTTTTGTAGTCATGGGATCTTGAAAGCGAGATTGGATTATAGAGATCCCACGACTACAAGGGAAGAAATCCTTTCTATGGCACTTGTTATTCGTCACATTTTGGTAATCTTTACCTATTGTTATTTTTAACAAGTGCATCAAGATATTCCGCATATGAAGTGTTCTGCTACTACGAGCGTGGAGACTATGTTTTTATGATGTTTTTTCCAAGTTGAAAGACAAACCCGAAAAAGGTTCCACTTGTGAGAACAATAGTGTGATTAAAACACAAATTTTCACTTTTGTTTTCAGGGGCAAAAACTATTCTCCAAGCGGGGAGTAGTATGAGGACAAGAGTCCTAAGCAAGTCTCGAGTAAGGAAGCAATGAGCAAGGCTATATAAGTATAGGTTTGGCAGAGAAGCACATGCCCATTCCGAGGGACCTTACACTTTGTCTAAGAAATTCAGCTGATAACAATTAATCTATGATTGTATATGGTATATGGGTGAATGTCTTTTCCCTCCCCTTGTAAGGAATGCGAGGCATTCCTTTCCTTTGGGGCCCTTGTATTCTCCTTGCCTTTTACATTCGATTCTACCTTAATTCCAAAAAATCAACACGCTCTAGCACTTACACAACTAACTTTATAAGTGAAGGATGTCATGAGACATCTAGTTTGTCTGCAAATTGGTTGAAGGTGTTCCATGGGGTCGATGAATATTCGAACACTATGCTTCTAGGGTAAGCTTATAGAGATTGGAAGGTAATTCTTTGAGGTTAGCCTCGATTCATGGTGCGTAGTAGAGGTTGTATTTCATGGGAAATTATGTTTTTCCACTCTCTCTCTCTCTCTCTCTCTGCTCACTAAAAAAGAATCTGATTTCTAGGTTGATACCCCTCGAATATACTCTTTTGCCCCTCCCCCTTTCCATGTCAACACCACACGTTCGACCTCTCGCCGCCCTCTCTCTCATGCCCAACTGCATAACTTGCAGCGGTGCCTCAGCTCTCACTTACGCCTGCAACAACTGGCTGCAAAGAGAGAGCCCCCCTTGTCTAGACTGATGTCCTACTTGAGCTTCACGCTTGTCGGCTACACGTATTCAATGCCCCTAATGGAAGAAATACACCAAGGCACCTACTGTTGAGATGAGCTTCATGCAAAGAGTGATACCATCTCCCAAGGCCACCTCGCTCCCCTACTATCGGCCACCTCTACTCTCTGCGATCCCAACATGCACGTTGATGGACCTCCTGCACGAGGCAACCTGGCTAACTCCACGCCTGCGAGGATGCGCGTGCATCTGCTACCTTTTAAAGCTCTCATGAGAGCGACAGAAAGGGCTCCTACAAATTGCTCATGACAAAAGAGAGAGGAAATCCTTTAACAATCAAGCGCTTACACAGAGCTGCACCACCTCTTTCCTAGCATGCGCTCGACTTGAGAGAGAGAGAGAGAGAGAGAGAGAGAGAGAGAGAGAGACGCCCACACCACCGCTGCCCTTGCAAAAAGCTTCCAAAAAGAGAGAGAACCACGGTCCAGAAGCAACGAGGAAGCTTTTAGCCGCCCACCACCTTGCCACCTTGCCAATGCCGGCCCCCCTCCATTTCCTTGCCTATTTAAAAGGATCTATACTGATTCTCCTCGATTGGGAATAAAATCAAAATCGTTCAGACATATTGGGTACCTAGTCACACGATTTGAGTTCAAGACTCGTCGGATAGAGATCTGAAGTCTACTTCTCATCTTCGCTGTCGTGACCCGGAGGTGCGATTCGTGGTGCCTCTGCGAGATGGAGGTTGCCGTGGGCGATGGCTGCTTACCTACCGTGGGCTCCAGCGAAACGCCTGCGAGTTTCTGCATCTACTTCTGCCCCATCTTCACTCCTAAAAGGCACTCAACGAGAAGGAAAGCTCGATTTTTCCAAGGACGGTACAAATGGCTCCTCCCAGCTCTGCTCAAACCTCCCTGAAGAACCTGCATCACTAGTTTCTCTGCTAAGGCTTCACGGGAAGCATAAATCGCTCTCTGCTGGGAAACTTTTGCATGCGCACATCATCACATCTAGCTATGAGCATCACATCCTCCTTGCAAATTGTCTTATTGGCATGTATGGTGCCTGCGGCAGCTTACACGATGCCCAACATGTATTTGACCGGTTGCCCTCCCCTAATGTTTTCTCATGGAATTTGTTGCTCCATGCGTATGGCCGGCATGCAAGCTTAGCAGATGTGCGGGCTCTCTTTGAAAGGATCCCTCATCCTGATGTATGCTCTTGGAATACACTCATAAAGCTGGTTAGCCAACATGGTTGCTTGGATGATACTAGAGTTGTCTTTGGGAGGATGCCTCATCGAAATGTTGTGTCGTGGAATGCCATGATTGCAGCATCTTCTCGACCGATCAAGTATTGCCAAGATGCTTTGTTTTACTTTCTGCAGATGCAGCTTGAAGGTGTCTTGCCAGATAAGTTCACATTTGTGTGTGTTATTGACGCGTGCATGGCCCTAAGGTCCCTTGATATTGGAAAGATTGTTCACGTTTTGAGTATCAGCGTGGGAAGTAAGGGTGATCCGATGGTTGGGACTGCCTTGATTAATATGTACGACAAGTGCGGTACCACATTAGACGCATTCAATGTGTTCAAAAGAATCCCTTGTCCAGACGCCATTGCCTTGACAGCAATGATGGCTTCATTTTCGCACAACGAGCAGGGCGAGGAGGCTTTAGATCTCTTCCACTTGATGCTACAGAAAGGTATGAGGCCTGATGTAATCTCGTATGTTTGTGCCCTGGATGCATGTGCTAGCTTGTCAACCCTTGAGGAAGGGAGGGAGATGCACTCGGCAGTAGTGCACATGGACCTTGGAAAAAATCCAGTTATAGAAACTGCTCTTGTTAATATGTATGGCAAAGGGGGAAGTTTGTTTGATGCAAACAGCATCTTTTGTAATATGTCATTTTACGATGCCATTCCTTGGACGGTTATGATTGGTGTGCTGGCTGAGAATCAAGAGCATGAAAGGGCTCTTTCTCTGTTCTATCAAATGTATTTTAGAGGCTTTTGTCCGGACGAGGTGACATTTATCTGCATCTTGGATGTGTGTGCTGGGTTGGCTGCAATAGACGAGGGACGCATCATTTATAGTGCGATTATTGAAAAAGCACTAGAAGAGAATGTAGTAGTAGGAAACAATATCGTGAACTTGCATGGAAAATGTGGTTGCCTAGTTGACTCGAGAAGAGTTTTTGATAGACTACCCATCAGGAACACCTTGACATGGAATATCATGCTTGGAGCTTGTGCCTCTGTTGGGAATTACTTGGACACTTTACTACTCTTTAATGAAATGAAGTGCGAAGGAAAACAGGTAGACGAAATTACGTGCCTTTGCATATTAATGGCATGCAGTCATGCTGGGCTTGTTGAGTTTGGTAGGTATGTTTTTGCTTCCATACCTTTGTGCCATGGGGTCATCTATATAAGGGATCATTATGTGTGTATGGTCGATCTTCTTGGTCGGGCTGGACATCTTGAAGAAGCTGAGGCTTTCATTGAAAGCATACCGTTTGCTTATTTTCCGATGTTATGGTTATGTTTGCTAGGTGCGTGTAAAACACATGGTGATATAGAGCGTGGAGCTCGAGCGGGAAAGTGGTGCTATGATTTGGATCCGACAGATCCTGCAGCTTGTGTTGTTTTACTAAACATGTACTCTTGAGTCCAGTAATTGGAATGATATAGAAGAGTAATGAATCATTCAAGGCGATGCTTGTGGCGAGCTCCATTAGTTTAAATGTACTGATAGCTCATCATTTGTGATTCCAGTTTATATGATCTCTAGACTGGCCCGATTCTTGAAAGCAATAGCTTCCAATCACCATGATCTCTAGATGAAGAACAAAAAGGGGTTTTGGCGATTTGAAAGAATCACTTAGAGAAGATGAAAAGCAAGTACTAAAGGAATCTATACACTACAAATCTAACCAGTAGTACGAGCTCTACAAGACAAATTGCTAAGAACAAAGCAACCATACAGAACTAAACAGGCCCATGCGACAATGTCAGTCGACACTCTAACTGTTTATCTTAGAATGCTACAACTATGGACGGCCCTATATGATGAAGTGTCGCGCCTTGTGTCTATAAAGACCACTGGTATCTACATGGTATTCAAAATTTTGAAGTGGACTTTCAAACCTAGCTTCTAATCTTGTTTCACCCATTATTGGACATATCTCTATGTATGGTTCTCCAAAGGCTTATGCCTTGCATGTTTTCTCATCTTAATTTTGAATTTTCCTTTAATTATACTTATAGTGGCATTAGAAAAAGTTATCTCCTAATATAGTCTTGCTTAGTAGTTGTTTTTACACCTTAACATAGCATGTGGACCTTTAATGTATGCGTTCAACTTGACCAATGTCAACAAACTTTCTTGACCACGAAGTAGAGCCAATCAAGAGTTTAGGGGTCCCATGGGTTGGAGCTACTCTTGTTTTAAGAACTTTTGTCTTCTACATAAAAAATGTGCATACATGTGAACTTGTGATTATTAAAGTTAGCTATTAAATAAGCTAGAGTCTTGCATGAGTGGTAAGAGTTGTTTTGGTCAACAGGTGTTCTCTCGCCAAAGAGGTTGGCACGAGCATGTTCAGGGTGTTAAAGCATCTCAAGTGAATAACCCAATTTGTTCTTAGTTAATCAATTGTCTATAGGTATTTATTTTTATTTATTTGACATGATTCTGGGTAGGGCAATTTGTGAGGGGGTACTTAAGGCCCGAGGCTAATAAATAATTGCACCCTAGTATAGAAGTGCATCCTAAGCCCCCATAGTAATTGATCATTACTTCATTGCCTAGTTGGTTGGTTTAGCAACTCTCTCTCATGCATTCTCTCTAAGCTCTACACTTCCGCATCATGGACTAAGAAGGTGACAAAGGGTCAGTGGAAGTGTAGGAGACAAGAAGAGCATGGACAAATCATACATGATTACCTCTAATTGAAAATGTTTTAAGACACAACTGCACAATAAGAGCCTCCTCAACAACAGTGTCACCATTGTGTGACTTGGGCATACCAAGATCTTTTGTCCCCTACCTCTGCCAGCTGTCTGGAAACCTTAAAAGCCCTAATTAATAAACGATCATGTGATATCTCTCCTTGATTCTATCTACTAAAGTCACTTGGTCTGAAATATGACTTCCACCTTCATGGATGTTGCAACAAACTTGGCTCAAATAATATCATAAGGTATAGAGGGCTTGTTGTGATACTATGCGCCATCATGAGTACTTGTGGTCGCTTTATTTGTGTCCATGAATATGTGGCTAGGCATGGTGCCCACACCATAGCTCCGTACATCATTGCTGGCAAGACTAGAGTGTCAAAATGCCATACCTTTGTTCGAAGCTCTTGAAAGGGTGCTTGGTGGCACTCTCTCTCTAGCATAGCCAAGGCGGCATATTCCTATGTCAATCCAGCCCTAGTTGTTAATCCCATAGCGAATCATGTGGTGATGGCAAAAAAGTGACTCCAAGGTGTACATATGAAGTGACCAACTCCATGTGATCTCTTGCAAAATTGAATGTAGCCATGCTCTTGCCTTGTCTTGAGGTGCGAAAGATCATGACCTTGGTCTTTCCAAGGTTCATTGTGAGGCCTCTGTGTGTACAAATGTCATCTTATGCATGTAGGGGCTATTGTAGACCTCCTAGAGACTTAGAAACCAATATAATATCATCATCATATTACATAATATGGATTGGGGTACCTACCAAGTCGACTTTGTCACAACCAACACATGTACTGAATTCAATTACCTCGTATATGTATAATCTAAATAGTGTGGGAGAGAGTAGCCATCCTTGCTTAACACCAATAGCCCTAGCATTGGTCTCTGACATACCTCTAGGGCATCAAACTCTCCCAAATACCCGTTCATATAGTGCATAAATGCCTCATGTCATGATTCGGATCTGATGGTATACCAAGTGGTTTTAGGTTTTGGAAAAGTCCATCTCTCTCTCTCTCTCTCTCTCTCTCTCTCTCTCTCTCTCTCTCTCTCCCCTAGCACCCCTCTCTATGATAGCCCCCAAGGCTCTTTGTATATACGGATCTACATTCATACCATCTGTTTTGGGTCATAGTCCGAGATTAAGTTGGGTCCTTAAAATGGGCTCCATGGTGGAAGCTCTGCATTGCTGCTATATGTAGCAATGAGGTTAGATGTGTGGTGATAACATCTACGGGTGGCAATGGATTCATGAGTAGAATTGCATCATGTACTTTGTTAGTGTATATGTCATCCATATCATGTGTGAAGTAGATGGTAGAACGTCACTTGGGTGCCAGCTAGTCGGAATGCCAAGTATATATGATCAGCATTGATGGGGCGTGATAGAATAGAGGACAACTAGCTATGAGGCCTCTAATGACTCCACAAGATAATCCACCACAATGCCTTTTGTCTCTGTACGTCCTTGGCTACTAGGGTAAAGGTGCCAGTAAATGTGCACCTAACAAAAAAGAGGCAATTTTGGGGGGGATTTTGCTATTCAATGCAAATATGAGATGTGCACATATATATGGATTTGTCTTTTCAAGGCGCATTTTTCAAGACCAATATTGATATTTTTTTAGAAATTTGTGCTAGTATTTCAAAACTTTGAAAAATGACTCTAAAGGGGCACTTTTGTTCCAAAAGAAGGTCACAAAAAGATAAGCTCTCAACCAATCACCTTTTACGATTTTTCACTTTTATTGGCACAAGGAATGCTTACTAATGGGCCTCATACACTTGGCCATTCATGCATGCCTCCTTATTGGTACACTTACCCTATGTCATCTCGTTATAAAGAACAAGATGGTGGCATGATCCCAGCTCTAGTAGGTGATTCCCATGGTGGCCTTTGTCTGGCCCTAAGTCCTTTGATGTGTGAGTTTTCTCCACCTCTTCTAGCTTGCATCCCCGTATCCTCATAGTCATATATCTCAGGCTGTAGATAGTGGAAACAAACTCTAGTCGGGTTCCAGCATGGTCGATAAGAATTGGTAATTACCGAACACAATTACCGTTGTAACTATATAACACATAGTCAGTCAGAGGCCCAACCAAGTAATTATAAATAGGGTCAATTACTCATTTTGCGGGTTATTGTTGAAGTTGTAGTTTCCGGAGTCTACTATCATTCTTTGTACTCATTTGGCATTTGCTCTGAGCATTATCTAGCTCTCCTAGTTGTATCTAATTGCATTTATATAAATTCAATATCTAAGTATATTCCAATTCCAGTTCCAGTCTCTTGTCTTCTATTTCCGGTTCACTCTGATCGTATGCCATCTGAAGTCTGTCCGTCTCTCTAGTTGGGTTCTAGCTTAGTCGATAGGAATTGTAATTACTAGACACACTGCAGTAACTGTGTAGCGTGCACACAGTCAACGGTCGAGTACTTATAAAAGGGCCCATTACTCATTTTGCGGGTTACTATTGAGGTTGTTGTTTCCGGAGTCTAGTGTCATTCTTTGTATTCATTTGGCATTTGCTCTAAGCATTATCTAGCTCTCCTGGCTGTTTCTAATTCCAGTTATATAAATTCAGTATCTAAATATATTCCAATTCCAATTCCAGTCTCTTGTCTTTTGTCTCTTGTTTCTATTTCTAGTTCACTTTGATCGTAAGCCATCTGAAGTCTATTTGTCTGATCTTGTCTGACTAAGTGTAACTCTCCAACTTGGAATAGCTGGCAGAAGTGACCAGTTCATTCCATTTTGGCAATCACGGTGGTGAGATGAATAAATCTTGATAGAGAATCTATCTCCCAATTGGGGTTCGGAGATAGTTGGAATTGAACCGTGCCGCCCAGAAGAGTCGACTGTGGAAAGAGGTTCACGAGGAGATTCATGGAGGATCAGGATCAAATCGAAATCCTTCCTGGGGAGTCAAGAGCAAGGCTTTGATATTGGACTTAACTTCGGACATGCTACGAGGGATGCTCTCGGTTGAATGGGTATCACAGGGCAGAGAAGAGCGACACTGTGCCGAACGCAGAAATAATAGGGATGAACATTGATGACGAGTTTGTTCAGAAATGGACTGATTTTGTAGTCTAGGAACCGTCAACTTTGTCGCTCCAGATAACACTCAAAAGTACCATTGACCATTGCTCAACAAAAGTATACTTCTTGGTCACTTTGTTTGCTCGTATGAAGGTGTATGAGCAATTCTGGAAGTTCTCAAAGAATGGTGGCAGCAAACCTTACTCCAAAATATTCAATCACATAAAATTTGTGGTTGTCAGAAGAGGGGTCACAACGTTTTCGATGCTGAGGACTGTCCATATCTGGTTCTTCAAACTTTGGTGGATATGCAGATGCAAGTTCAAAACCGATTGGATGACGACATGCAGCTTCAAGCGGAATTTCTTAAGTCATCAAAAACTTTATGCGCTATTTTTTCAGATTCTACTTCGAGGCAGCGACTTCGGAATGACCTGAAGCCCCATCCTCAGGAGCTGATGTTGTTGGAGGTGAGCATTTCCCAATTAGATGAAGAACGGTTAGAAGAACCACATGATCTGATGACTAGTCTTGCCTAGGGAAAGGTACACATGGCTTGTGAGGAACTAGATCATTTCCAAGACCTGCTACAGACTATGGATTCTGATACCAATCTAGGGCTGGAAGTTGAAAGGCAGCAGCAAAGGCCACCAACAGATGAATTTGAAGGCACTACCAAGATCACAACGCTAGAAGCCTGTCTTTCATATTGCATGATGGGGGAGGCACTACAACCACAGGTGAGGGTAGCTCCCGAGCGGATGGAGGCACTCATTATAGAGAAAGTGATGGTGATCCATGAGGAGGGGAATGTACTTGTCACATGTGAGGAAGGGGGAGTGCAAGAACAAATGAGGAAGGGGGAGTGCAAGAACAATGCAGTATGGAGAAGTTGTATGGTTGTGACCACGGAATGCCGAATGAGAATCTTATTTCTACAGTTGTCTGTCAGAACTTTGCACTGTTTTTTTTAGATTCTGCTTCGGGGCAGCGACTTCAGAATGACCTGAAGCCCCATCCTCAAGAGCTGATGTTGTTGGAGGTGAGCATTTCCCAATTAGATGAAGAACGGTTAGAAGCACCACATGATCTGATGACTAGTCTTGCCTATGAAAAGGTACACATGGCTTGTGAGGAACTAGATCATTTCCAAGACCTGTTACAGACCATGGAATTTTGATACCAATCTAGGGCTAGAAGTTCAAAGGCAACGGCAAAGGCCGCCAACAGATGAATTTGAAGGTACTACCAAGATCACAACACTAGAAGCCTGTCTTTCATATTGCATGATGGGGAAGGCACTACAACCACAGGTGAGGGTAGTTCCTGAGCGGATGGAGGCACTCATTATAGAGGAAGTGATGGTGATCCATGAGGAGGGGAATGTACTTGTCACATGCGAGGAAGGTGGAGTGCAAGAACAATGCAGTATGGTGAAATTGTATGGTTGTGACCACGGAATGCCGAATGAGAATCTTATTTCTACAACTGTCTGTCAGAACTTGCCTTTCAATAGGAATGAAGGAGTTCACAATTGTTGGAGTAAGGCGTTGCGCGCCTTTGCCCGGACGTCCGACCACCCGTCCACGTGTGTACACTTCCTTATTCATTATATACTTTCTTAAGAGTTTTATTAGAGACAATTAGACCCTATGTTAAGCCCTCCCTTTTTCTGTTAACCCCATGATTTTTTCCATTGTTGTCTAATCTTGTTCAAGTTTGTTGGAACTTGGGTTAGCTCGAAAAATCTCGCTCGATGTTTGGAATTGCTTATGAGAAGAAGAAGAGCATTTTAATGTCGTAGGAAACGATCCCAAGAGACCTAAAAGATCTATCCGACGAGGAGAGTTGAACTCAAGACCTATTATTGAAGAGAGAAATGGCATAACCAATCTACCACACTTGAGTGTGATAGAAAGAGAGCAAGCGAGAGAGAGAGAGAGAGATTTATTAAATGAAATGTTATATTAAGGTCTTCCAAAAGCCAAAATAACCTATGACAGAGTTACATCAGGGTGAATCTAATCCTAGGTCTTAATAAAAAGTAAGAAGCTAACTAAATCGAAACACCACTAGTGCTGTGAAAGCTGGGTATCAAGAGCCTAAGTGGTACATATACAAAAAGTAGGTGTGCATCTCAAAGAATAGATACAAAATGGTGGATATATCAAAATTTGGAGATGGCTCCCATTAGTCATCGTTGGTGATAGTGTCAATATCCTCCATGGTGAGAGTCTACACAGGGTGTCTTCCATGTCTCACCAACATAGATCTGATCCTCTGTTGCAACCTCCTCCATTGGTGGGAGCATCCCCTCATCCTTGACCTCCTAGATCTCCCTAGCTTTGCTGTTCGATCACTCAATATACCTTTACTAATGATATGTCATGTTTCCTTGCTCTTTGGCTGGTCTCGTCTCTGCTCAAATCTCTGGATGGAAGAACATTGTAATCTGTCTCTCTGTGCGTGAACATCTCTCTCAATAACCCTACTCGAATATCATTGAATCTCTAGTAGATAGAGGCCTAGACATCTCTAATCATGGTATCTCATACCTCTAGATAGAGGCCCAAAACCCTTGCTAAAGGGGTAGTGAAAGCGGCCACATACCTTATAGTATGCTACACAGTGGCCTATTTCAATCGTGTCCAGACCAAAGTGTTCAAAATAAACCTCCATGTATCATGACCAAGGGGGGGGGGGGGGGGGGGGGGGGGGGGGGGGGGGGGGGAGAGAGAGAGAGAGAGAGAGAGAGAGAGAGAGAGAGAGTCTTTAAAAGTCCAAAATGACCTATTAGACCAAACTGATACAATCTTGACGAATCTAATAAATGTCAACGTAGAAGAGAAAACGAAATGAAATAAAATAATAAAGACTAAATGGCTACTGTCATGGATCTAAACAACTCAGAGCTATGTAGCACTATAAAGTTTGTGACGGTGAAAGAGTGGGTAGTACAATCCTAGTATATGAACATCAATGTCCAAGAGTGTCCGGCATCAAGTGCTTTCCGGAAGATGTATTACATCGATTTCGCTGTAGAATATCGGCTGGGGAGAGAGAGAGAGAGATGAAATGAAATGAAATGTTATATTAACGTCTTCAAAAAAGGCCAAAATGACCTATGATACCAAAAAGTCACAATTGGTGAACCTGATACCATGTCTGAGTACGGAAATTACAAAGTTACAAAGAGAGAGAGAGAGAGAGAGAGAGAGAGAGAGAGAGAGAGAGAGAGAGAGAGAGAGAGAAATGAAATGAAATGAAATGTTATATTAACGTCTTCAAAAGGCCAAAGTGACCTATGAGACCAGAAAGTTACAAGGTGGTGGATCTGATACAAAGTCAGAATAACAAAATAACAACAATACAAAACAAAGATATATACTATGGGATCCTAGACTGGTTGATGTGAACTAAGCAAAAATGGGCGGCTTGCTGGGATAGCTGAATCACAGGAGATCTAGCATCGGTCGTTGGCGGATCTCCTCAATCTCCTCCATGGTTAGTAGTCTGACCGGGCGTCGTGCATGCCTGGCCAGAGTGCTCCGAATCTTTTGAAGTAGCCTCCGTCGATCCTGTGTAGTCCTCCGCAGTCGTGGGTGCCTGGATTTCCCCAGTTCAATCGCTCGGTCAATCACTATGCCTCTAAGTGTGAGACAAGGGGGAGCTCTGCTGTGGGAGTGGCTCTTGCGGCTGTCCTGTGTCTGCTCTGAAGAAGTTTGTGATCCGTCTTTGAGACTGGATATCTCTGTGTCTAGCCTCGCCACTCATCAGGCTATCTCTGTGTGTGCGTAGCTCGAGCAAGAACAAACCCAGGCATCTCTGATCCTCGTATCCCATGACTCTTGAGAGTGGTCCAAAACCCTCTCTGAACAAGCAATGGAAGCGGCCTCGTATCTCATAGTAGACGGGGCAGCGGCATGTATAATGCAACTCTGTCTCAGGCTCCATGTCACACAGGGGGCATGTCCTGGCCTCTACTGGTACTCCGCTGTATCTCTCAGTCTCAATCCGCAACTGGTGAGAAGATGTGCGTAACTGGCCAATAGCACATCGTATCCCATGAGACAAGTGGGTGTCCATGTATGTGGGTCTCGTCACAAAATCATCCTCCGTAAGCTGGAGAAGATGGTCTCTGTAGAAAGCCATCTTCGTGCCCAATTCCTGTATTGGCTGTATCCATGTACTCCTGGTGTCTAGCTGGGTCAGGTCTTGACGGATGAGCTTGGTGATCTCTGACTGTGTAAGAGTGAGAGATGGTGCATCCAATGAGATTGGAATGGTGGAAGCTTGTCTATGCTGAACCCATGCGCCTGAAACCATGATGCCATCTCCCCATACCAACATGTTGTATCTCCTTGCATGGCTAACTGTTGAGAGGACTCAAGTGCAATGCGAGCATATCTATCTCTAGGAAGTTCCCATGTGCGGTTTATGAAGGAGATTGATCTGGTGAGCGCCTCAACCACTAGTGGGGGGGCCGCTAGCTCTGCTCGGATAATGGCCCGTGGTACTGATGCCTTGGCTCTAATGAGCCGCGAGATCATAGAGACGAGAGGTTTCTCCATGTTCCCCCATCCATCTGTGCGACCCGGCCTCGCGTGGTGATCCAATGAAGGTCCCCATATCTCAGCTCCATAGAGCAATGCTGAAGCCACCAAAGTGTCAAAGAGCCAGAGCTTCATCCGGGGCTCGTGAAACTGAACCTGCGAACACATCTTCTCCAATCTACCCAATGCTGCGTGGGCTCTAGTCAGTCTGGTCTCTGCTGCTCTTCTGAGTGAGAATGCAGGTCCGCTAAAAACCACTCCAAGGTAAGTGTAAGCATCTGTGTACTCCACATTCTCCCGGCCGTATGTGAATGTAGGTGCTGACCTCTTGATCCACTATGGGGTGGTATTAAACACCATAACCTTGGTTTTACCAAGGTTGACAGACAAACCACTTTCGTGGGCAAACCTATGCAAAGCATCCAATTGACGTTGCATTCCCTCTGGAGATTCGGAGATCAACACTATATCATCAACATATAACAAAAGTGAAATCCATGTCCCTGCCAACTATGCACCTCTATCACCATCGCTCTCAATGTAGTCAGAAACCTCATCCACATACATACCGAAAAGAGTAGGAGAGAGCGGGCAGCCCTGCTTCACCCCAATAGTGGAGTGAACCGGTGTAGAAAGTTCCTCAGGGGTGCGTACATGCCCTACTACTGATCTGTACAATGCCATGATCCCCCAAATGAGCTTTGTGTGACTCCCATTTCCTATAATCTGTGCATCAATCTAACTCTGGGTACTATGTCAAAAGCTTTGTGGAAGTCCACAAAGCTACAATAGATCCGACTCCCATGAGATCTGCCCTCCTCGATGATGGCCCTGAGTGTCAAGATATGGTCAAGAGTAGAGAAGCCTCTCCTGAACCCTGCCTGCCTAGCTGCATGCATTCCTTCCCTCTTTGCCCATCTACTCAGCTGTTGCTCAAGAATGGATGCATACAACCGTGCCAGTGTGTGTCCAATCATGATAGTGCGATAATTCCCAGGCTCCATGGGTCTCCTGACTTGAAGATAGGTACAATCGTAGATAGGCTCCAAGTGTCCGGTAGGCCCTCACACATGGCACGGTTAAACATAACTGCTAGAAGATCTGCTAGGTCTTTGGCATGCATGAAATGCTCAGCGACTAAGCCATCATGATCATATGCTCTCCCAGTCCTCATCCTGTCAATGGCTTTCTTCACCATCTCAGCGGTGAAAAAAGCACGTGTGTGGGCAGGGATCGGGGGGGTTGGGAAGGGGCGGCTGTCCAGGTACTATGTACAAAGATGATGCGTACTGACCCCAAGTCTCTGTGGAGGAAATAGCAGGGGGGGGCGGGACTGCTCATGAAAGAGCCGCCACGCCTCACGCGAGTCCTGACTCAAGAATAGCTGGTATAGATCCTGCTCGAGTCGAGCCAAAAAGGCCCTCTTCTTCCGCCGCACCAGGCGTCGTAAGTCAATCTGTGACTGTCTGTGAGTGACGTCCCCCAAAAGTACCTCCCTCTGAAGTCTAGCTCTAGTCTGGTGGCACTCCTCATCGTACTAGTTGTTCGGAGGCATGCTCCCTGATCGGCGTCTCTGCTCAAGCTTGGTGTGTGGGTATGCCTCTGCTGCTGCATCATGTAATGTCTGTGTCAGTATAGTAGTTAGCTCCTCCAGAGATCGCCCCGGGTCCTCGGTGCATAGGCGTCTGTAGATCCCGTCTATGTATACAGAATCCGTCTCCCGTGTGAAGGTGTAGCGAGGAGGGGCTACTACCCGTGGCTTGTGTGCTACATTGAACTGGAAGGAGATGGTCATCGACACCAGAGCATGATCCACTGCCACCCCAACCGGTCTGGGCCCAACTCTGAGATCCTGGATACTAGAGATGAGATTCGGCTGTGCCATGACATAGTCCACTGTGCTGGCTCCATGTCTGTGTGGGAAGCATGTAAAACCTCCCGCAGCAGAAAATCTCTGTAGGCCATTCAAGATGGCCAATCCATGTGCGGTGCCCATGTCTATCAGGTGTCGCCCATACTCAGTATATTCCACATCGTGTGATAGTCTGGACATGCCCGTCTCTACACCATCTAGCTCTCTCAGCATCTCCTCTGAAGTATCGTAAAACATTGTCTGGTGATGGGCAGTCCTAGCATTGAAGTCCCCTAGAATGATAATGTCACCATCTCTAGAGAACTCCCATATGTCATCATCCAAAATAGAAAAAGGGGACTGTCCTCTGGCTGATGCATAGACTGATGTACTCGGGGGAAAGTAGCAAATAGCAATGTAGAGATATCTGCCTGTCTCTGCTTTCAATCTCACCCACATGTACTTAGCCTGCTCATCCCTACGGGCTATATGTATAAATGGCTGCAGATCCTCTCTAAATAACACTGCCACTCCCCCCGAGCCCCGTCCTCTGTGCTCTGAGCGTGTCTCCTGTCTGTAAGCTGTCTCCCACCTGTATCCACTGATGTGAGGGATGGATTGCCCAGGGGCCTGGTGTGTCTCAGAGTAAAAGATGATGTCTCTTCCAGTAAAACTATCCTCAAAAGCACCCACATCAAGACGCATAGATCCATTACAGTTCCAGGCAGCCACTTTGAGTGTGGTCCCATAAGTCTCGCACCGTCATGTGGAGCGTCGCTCTAGTATTACCACTCTTCCATCTCGATAAAAGGCAATCTTGCCTTTTCCCCTTGCCGCTCTAATCTCCGGCATTACTTCTTGCATATGAGCGATCTGCGAGAGGGTGAGATCATCCCCGAGAAAGTTGCCAGTCTCTTTAAGAGTGGGTCTTTTCTTCAAGAAGGACTTCTTCGCTTCCATGGAGGGAAAACGGAGGATGAGTGCTCTTTCTTTTGAGGTTTCCCCACTGCTTCCATTTTTCTTCATGTTGCCCACTCTCCATGCTCTTGTGTGCGTCGGCTCATGAACCCCCGTCAAGGCCATGATTTCTTTTACCTCTTTGTCCACATTGCCTTCGTCTTTAAGACCGCAAATTCTCAAATGTAAAGCGCGCACCCATCTTCTTTGCTCCTCCTCTAGTGTCTGATTAATGATAGTGGGTGTGGACGTGCGCGTTATCTCCTTGCCTTTTCCTTTCTTGGCCACCTTGATCCATTTCTCGGCTTCATCCGCCTTCTGTTGAGTTTTGGTAAGAACATCCACCCAAGAAGTTGTCATCTCTTTGTGTTGCTCTTCTCCCTCTTCGATGGCCCGTACTTGCTCCTTGATCGTGTTGATTTCTTCGACTACTGAGGGTTGCAGTTCGCCCTCTTCCAGTGTGTTTCTTGATTGTGCTTCGGCGAGATCTTTCTTGAGTGGTGCATTCTCTTCATCCTGAGTCGTCACTCGGTCTTCCAGCGTATTTATCTTGCTCTCTTGGATCAACACGCGTCCTTCGAGCATGTTTATTGTGCCCAAGAGATTGTGGTTCATCTTGGTAATGGTCTCCATCATTTCCTCTTTGCACTTTTGAATGGCATCCTCTAGGGGGTCGGCTTTATCGTTCAGTTTCTTCATGCTTGATCGCTGTCCGAAAAAGAGCCAGTAAGCGCATGTGTGCATCCACACTAGCAGCGGCGTGGTAGCTGGGCGAATGGGGGAACGCAAGGAGGTATGGCAAGGGAGGGGCAACAATAGAGTACGGACCAGAGAGAGAGAGAGAGAGAGAGAGAGAGAGAGAGAGAGAGAGAGAGAGAGAGAGAGGGGGGGGGGGACGGAACAGCGCACGGGGTAGGGGAGAGAGAGGGAAATGAAATCTTATATTAACGTCTTCAAAAGGCCATAGTGACCTATGAGACCAGAAAGTTACAAGGTGGTGGATCAGATACAAAGTCAGAGAGAGAGAGAGAGAGAGAGAGAGAGAGAGAGAGAGAGAGAGAGAGAGAGAGAAATAAAATGAAATAAAATGTTATATTAACGTCTTCAAAAGGCCATAATGAGCTATGAGACCCGAAAGTTACAAAGTGGTGGATCTGATACAAAGTCAGAGTAACAAAGTAACCTAACAACAGTACAAAACAAAGATATATATTATGGGATTCTAGATTGGTCGATGTGAACCAAGCAAAAGACTAAGCAAAAAATGGGCGACTTGTTGGGATAGCTGAATCACAAGAGATCTAGCATCGGTCGGTCGGCGAATCTCATCAATTTCCTCCATGGTTAGTAGTCTGACCGGGCGTCGTGCATGCCTGGCCAGCGTGCTCCAAATTTTCTATCGTAGCCTCCGTCGATGCTGTGTAGTTCTTCGCAGTCGCGGGCACCTGGATTTCCCCAGTTCAATCGCTCGGTCAATCAGTGTGCCTCTGGTGTGAGACGAGGGGCAGCTCTGCTGTGGGAGTGGCTCTTGCGGCTGTCCCGTGTCTGCTCTGAAGAAGTATGTGATCCGTCTTTGAGACTAGCTAGCCTCGCCATTCATCTAGCTATCTCTGTGTCTGCACAGCTCGAGCAAGAACAAACCCAGACATCTCTGATCTTCGTATCCCATGACTCTTGAGAGTGGTCCAAAACCTTCTCTGAACAAGCAATGGAAGCGGCCTCGTATCTCGTAGTAGACGGGGCAGTGACATGTATAGTGTAGCTCTGTCTCAGGTTCCATGTTACACAAGGGGCATGTCCTGTCCTCTGCTGGTACTCCGCTGTATCTCCCAGTCTCAATCCGCAATTGGTGAGAAGATGTGCGTAACTGGCCAATAGCACATCGTATCCCATGAGACAAGTGGGTATCCATGTACCTGGGTCTCGCCACAAAACCATCTTCCGTAAGCTGGAGAAGGTGGTCCTTGTAAAAAGCCATCTTCGTGCCCAATTCTTGTGCTGGTTGTATCCATGTCCTTCTGGTGTCTAGCTGGGTCAGGTCTTGGCGTATGAGCTTGGTGATCTCTGACTGTGTAAGGGTGAGAGATGGTGCATCCAATGAGTAATGGAATGGTGGCAACTGGTCTATGCTGAACCCATGTGCCTGAAACCATGATGTCATCTCCCCATACCAACATGCTGTATCTCCTTGTATGGCTAACTGTCGAGAGGATTCAAGTGCTATGCGAGCATATCTGTCTCTAGGAAGTGCCCATGTGCGGTTTATGAAGGAGACTGATCTGGTGAGCGCCTCCACCACAAGTAGGGGGGCTGCTAGCTCTGCTCGGATAATGGCCCATGGTACTGATGCCTTGGCTCTAATGAGCCGCGAGATCATAGAGACAAGAGGTTTCTCCATGTTCCCCCATCCGTCTGAGCGACCCGTCCTCCCGTGGTGATCCAGTGAAGGTCCCCATATCTCGGTTCCATAGAGCGATGCTGAAGCCACCAAGGTGTCAAAGAGCCAAAGCTTCGTCCGGGGCTCCTGAAACTGAACCTGCGAACACATCCTCTCCAATCTACCCAATGCTGCGTGGACTCTAGTAAGTCTGGTTTCTGCTCCTCTTCTGAGTGAGAATGTAGGTCTGCTAAAAACCACTCCAAGGTAAGTGTAAGCGTCTCTGTGCTCCACAGTCTCCTGGCCGTATGTGAGTGTAGGTGCTGACCTCCTGATCCACTGTGGGGTGGTATTAAACACCATAACCTTGGTTTTACCCTTGTTGACAGACAAACCACTTTCGTGGGCAAACGTATGCAAAGCATCCAATTGACGTTGCATTCCCTCTGGGGATTCGGAGATCAACACTATGTCATCAGCATATAACAAAAGTGGAAACCATGTCCCTGCCAACTGAGCACCTTTATATACCTAGATGAATCCATGATATACCCAGATTCACCCTTGAAGGAAAGTGCAAGGTATAGACTCATGGTAGTCACCCACGAGACAATATAACCATCAGCTCCATCATGCATAGTATTGACTAAATACCGCGACATCCCCACTAACGTCGTCAGTGCCCAATAGTGGGTGTAGAACTAGGTACAAACATATGCTCCCAAACACAACACACACCACACGCACACACACATGAGCATACATCAACACAAAGTTCAGCGTGCTGAGTTTCTGTCATGACTCCGGAGATCAAGGGCAGACTCAGCCATAATGAAGCCTAGCACTGAGACAAGCGTTAAATTGGAAAAATTAGCACAAAAGAAAAGGTAGTTAATAGGGCATACGCACCTTTATCCCCATCGCTGTCAATGTAGTCAGAAATCTCATCCACATACTTGCCGAAAAGAGTGGGAGAGAGCGGGCAGCCCTGCTTCACCCCAATAGTGGAGTGAACCGGTGTAGAAAGTCCCTCAGGGGTGCGTACATGCCCTACTACTAATCTATACAATGCCATGATCCCCCAAATGAGTTCTGTGGGTACTCCCATTTCCTGTAATATGCGCATCAGTCTAGCTCTGGGTACCATGTCGAAAGCTTTGCGGAAGTCCACAAAGCTACAATAGATCCGTCTCCCATGAGATCTGCCTTCCTCGATGATGGCCCTGAGTGTTAGGATATGGTCAAGAGTAGAGAAGCCTCTCCTAAATCCTGCCTGCCCAGTTGCAGGTATTCCTTCCCTCTTTGCCCATCTACTCAACTTTTGCTCAAGAATGGATGCAAACAACCGTGCCAGTGTGTGCCCAATCATAATAGTGCGATAATTCCCAGGCTCCATGGGGTCTCCTGATTTGAAGATAGGTACGATTGTAGGTAGGCTCCAAGTGTCCGGTAGGCCCTCACACATGGCACGGTTAAACATAACTGCTAGAAGCTCTGCTAGTAGGTCTTTGGCATGCATGAAATGCTCAGCTACTAGGCCCTCATGATCATATGCTCTCCCAGTCTTCATCCTGTCAATGGCTTTCTTCACCATCTCAGCGGTGAAAAAGACACATGTATGTGGGCATGGGTCGGGGGGGTTGGGGAGGGGCGGCTGTCCAGGTACTGTGTACAAAGATGATGCGTACTGACCCCATGTCTCTGTGGAGGAAATAGCGGGGGGGGGGACTGCTCATGAAAGAGCCGCCACGCCTCACACGAGTCTTGACTCAAGAATGGCTGATATAGATCCTGCTCGAGTGTAGCCAAAAAAGCCCTCTTCTTCCGCCGCACCAGGCGTCGGAAGTCCATCTGTGACTGTCTGTGAGTGACGTCCCCCAATAGCACCTCTCTCTGAAGTCTGGCTCTAGTCTGGCGGCACTCCTCATCGTACCAACTGTTCTGAGGCATGCTCCCAAATCGGCGGCTCTGCTCAGGCTGGGTGTGTGGGTATGCTTCAGCTACTGCCTCATGTAATGTCTGTGTCAGTATAGTAGTTAGCTCCTCCAGAGGTCGCCCCGGGTCCTCAGTGCATAGGCGTCTGTAGATTCCGTCCATGTATACAGAGTCCGTCTCCCTTGTGAATGTGTAGCGAGTAGGGGCTGCTACTCGTGGCCTGTGTGCTGCACTGAAATGGAAGGAGATGGTCATTGGCACCAGAGCATGATCCACCGCCACCCCGACCGGTCCGGGCCCAACTGTGAGATCCTCAATACTAGAGATGAGATTCGGTTGTGCCATGACATAGTCCACCGTGCTGGCTCCATGTCTATGTGGGAAGCATATAAAGCCTCCCGCAGTAGGAAATCTCTATAGGCCGTTCAAGTTGGCCAATCCATGTGTAGTGCCCATGTCTATCAGGTGTCGCCCATACTCAGTATATTCCATATCGTGTGATAGTCTGGAAAGGCCCGTCTCTGCCACATCTATCTCTCTTAGCATCTTCTCTGAAGTATCATAGAGAGAGAGAGAGAGAGAGAGAGAGAGAGAGAGAGAGAGAGAGAGAGAGAGATGAAATGAAATGAAATGTTATATTAACGTCTTCAAAAGGCCAAAATGGCCTATAATACCAAAAATGTTACAATTGGTGAATCTGATACCATGTCTGAGTACGGAAATTACAAAGGTACAAAGAACTAACACTAAGACGCTAAGGAGAAAGGAAATTGGTGGGGGGGGGGGGGGGGGGGGGGGATTTGTGGGTTCATATGAAATTTCTCATTAGCCGCTGTCGGATCTCATCCACCTGCTCCATGGTCAGTACTCTGGTAGGGCGTTTTGCATGTGGAGAGAGAGTTGTGGCTAGCACATTGTCAATAAAGAGTAAGTAGCCTTCATTTGACCATATTGCCAATACCTCGCAATACAATTTAAGAATAACTACCGCTAGCCAGATCTTCTTGTAAGCTGTATACAAGCCTTCCAAGGACTATAATTTATCAATATCATAAATGCCAAGTTTAGATACACAATTGTACATATTCAAGGGTCCCCCTCCCATAAGGAAAATCCTTCGTGACTACGAGGAGCAGTAGTTAGTCCCACTCAATGCACTGTGCCGAGGTGGCGGTTCCCTGCTTGTTGCTCCTTCAAGCAGACCTGCTTCTACTATTTCACTTGGGCATCACTTAATGCATTCAAGGGAGCAACAAACTGATGCTTCTGCGTTGATATATCAAACAAAACCAACCCACCCGAAATGCTATAGAAGGCTTAGAACAACAGCCTTTCAAGCCCCTTGATTCCATACAAGTGTGCGTCTAATTCCATTCATTTGACTACTTTATCCCCACAAAGTTTGTTGTACATGAATTCACTTTGTTGTTTCTCATTTCAATGCTGATAGATGCAAAAGTGCAAAAGCCAGTTATCAAACCCAAAAAAGACAGCTAATGTCATTTCATATATGTTAGGAGGAAACCTTTGGATGTTGAATAAACATATTAGCAAGCTCAATTACAACAGTCAGGTCTTGCGCCCAAAAGGCCTTTCTGATTGCCATCTGCATGCCTTACGCTACATAATTGACATATACATGGGCACTATAATGCTACAGAAAGAGTCATTCTGACATGATCTTAGTGCTACTCAACAAAAGGTGGTGAGGAATGCTGGTTAGAGAATGTGGAGTACACAATGCTGGCTGCAAATATTGGGTGATAGGCCACCTCCGGGTAATGTCCGCCTTGGGCCAGGTATATGTAACACTTTGATTTAATCTGTAGAGCACTTCTCTGATAAACAATTTATAAATGTCACCGGCTCGCCAATAGCCAATTAATCTGTGCTCTTTACTCCTGAAACTGGGGGCGAGAAGCTCCTCATAATGCATGCCTTTAACATTGAGCATGAGGACATTCTTTTTACACCAGGAGTAGATGCTTCAATACTAAACTAGAAATAGAATCATGCAAAATATGTGGCTGATGATGTGAGATTTGACAGAACCTGCAAAAGGAACATTCAAGCTTACATCCAGGTTCTACTGGCCAGTTCTTGCTTAAATAAATAAATAAACCTTTGCAATCAAGTCACAGCATCTATGAATGAACACTACTAACAGCTTACTTATTAAGTAACTCCTCTATAATGCCAATACTAGAGGATTTTCTGCGTAGCAAAGTGACTTCAACATAGCAGAGCAAGAAAGAAGCAAGGAGACAGCGGGTTTGATTGCTTTTTTACACATTTGACTAGCATTGACTATGGATTGATCAACGATTGACCGGCATGAAAAATGCATAGAAGAGCGTGCACCAGCATCAAGAATCAACACCAAATTGTTTCCATGACTTAATAGGGTCGTTTTTTCTCTAGAAAGCCTAAAAAGAAAACTCTAAAAAACTTCTCAACAGTTGACAATTTGGAGATGCGCAGAAATCAAAGTTGATCCTCTCAACGAGCCCTACCCATTGACAAGAAAACATTTTGATTTTAATTACTTCATAAAATTAGGGTTTTAAGACGCGAACTAGGATTCCACCATAAAATTTCAGCATGTGTTTAATTGAAGTTTCTTGATCCTTTGGTTGTTTGTTTGAAGATAACAGGTAGAGGGATTGTTTTGGAGCAAGGAAACTGGATTTACAGGCATGGGAGATAGATATCCACTTCTATGGATACGACACGAGGAGAAGAATCTGTTTGCTAAATTGACTACTATGATCTTGTTTTGAGGATATTGTTTGCAATCTGTCTACACTTCGTTGATCTTGTTTGGACCAGTTTGGGTACTGTCTAACCTTGTTTCATCTTGATTGAACTTGTTTGAATCTGGTTGGTATCTGTCTGAACCTGTTTGATTGTTTGAACATGTTTGGACTTATGAAAATCTAGAATCTTTAAGACCAGCTTTGAGAAACTGGATCCGTATAAAACCCGCCCTAAGCAAATGGCAATATCAGACCGCCTCTAAGCAGATGGTCCCAAGGCAATAGTTATTAAAGTTTCTGTACAAGCGGACACCAGTCCACGCACTTGTACCACACACTCGCTCTAAATGGATGCATGCGCTCTAAGCAAATGGACTCGTCAGCGGATGGACGGTTCCTCAATATATGCTGCACTTTATGTATTCATATCCAAGTGAATGCATGTGATTAGTGTATTTGTGAACTATGTTGTATCTGTGAAGCATGAACTCTGAAATTTCACAATATAGTGGGATGAAATGACCAGGCACATCATCATTTTGGTGTATAAAGTGTTCTGAAAAGCATGAGATGACAAGACAGAGTAGAATCTAAATTTTTAGTGAGAACTATGTGGAACTAAATTTTGTGCATGCTTGGAGAATGAACTGTTCCAAGGAAATCGTCATTGCCATGTCCGCATGAAGTCAGTGTCTACTCAAGAATTGGATCTAATTTTGCAAGTGTAATCTGTGGCGATTGCTCTTCTCTTAAGGGGAATTTCAAAAATGGATGATGTGGCATAACCTATGGATCAAGAAGAAGAGAGAATTGTGAACCCGGAAGGCTGAGCCAGCAAGCTGGAGCACGACCCTATGCAGACTCTTGTAAATCGCGGCGGGAATTGTGGCACCAATTGCAGCATATTTGACGGATGATGACGTGGCAACATACAACTGTGGCTGGCATGGCTGATTTTCCCCGGACATGCTTCATACGTCAATAATTGGAGACTTTGACTTTATGGATCTTTTTGTGAAGCAGATGATACGTCAAACCCGCAGCACAGGATCCCGGAGTTTAGGAGTAGTTTGACATTCATGCTTCGAGAAGATGTTGCCATTAGCCTTTTGCAGCTCACTGGCATTTTGCCTTTGCTCACAGCCCTCCTAATGCATGATTATTTGTCGTGGATGCTTCATCAGGTCTTTGGCTATGAGGGTGTGCTGGCTGTATGTTAATATCAAGGCGTGTGCATTGGTACGAGCAAGGGACAAATCTGCCTTAGCATCTTGGGGACATCGGCATGCAGCTTGTAACCGGCAAGCCACTAGCAATGCAACAATCACCGATCTGATCGAAAGAGCAAACACTTGAACTTGAAAGAGAGCACACCCGCAGTAGACAAGAGAAACGGAGTGGTGGGAGTTCCTCTCCTGAAAGCCATACCCATATGTGTTTGCCATATGGAAACGTATCGAAGAAACTATGATACAAACGCAAGATGTAAGCCAATTAAAGAGGTGCTCCAGCTAGAGGCCATTTCGATGTATACCAGATGTGGGCCAAGGTGTAGCCTTGTGGACCACGGTACCAACACGGTACCAGAGTGGTCATGCAGACCAGTGTACAACAGTGGCCGTATGGACCAAGAGCGCACTGCATACCTGTGGGCAAGCATCATTACCCTCTGCCTGTGGTAGTGGATAGTTGCAGCCAAATCACTCATCTTTGATATTTGAGTGGATAAATCTAGGATGTGATGTACCTTAGGCAATATCTTTCAGTTACTTCAGTCCTATCACACACACTTATATGCAGTTGGAATCTTGAGGCTACACCACCTCAGTACACTCCTCCATTGCACCTTAGCATCGGTACCCCCTTGTACCTGAATTCTGAGTGGTCTTGAGCTGGATGTGCTGCCAGCTGGTCATCAGTCTCTTGTTTTGGTCTTGTAGTCATCTTTGGCAATGTTAATACAGTGTGTTGCTCTCGTTTTCTCAATGTCATCAGTTTTGTCACAAGTGTACTGTGATTGTTTTGCAGAGTATCCACCTTGTTCTCCGAGTTCACCTGTGGACGTGTGTGTGAGTGAGACTTCCACATACTGCACAGTAGCAACCCATTGCACAGGCACAGTACTTACTTTTCCGCTACATAGACTAGCTTCCCAAATTTGTACTCCATACAATAATGTGGATGTCACCAATGTGTCAAACAACCATAGCTTACTGCGAGACTCCTCAAACTACACCAACAAGCACATCTGCTTCAACCCTGCAAGAGCTGCATATCCTCATGTTTGTCTCAAAGTTGCGGCGTTGGTTAGATATCCGAGTGCTTGCCCCTCCTTCCCGGTTCCAGTCAAATCAAGTGGGCCACAGCCGGTTGACCAAAAGTGTAGAACGCGCAGCGCACACGAAATCGACCTCTCCACCTGAGCCCTCAGACAGTGCGCCTCTACCATTGCACTACGTACGCGCCTGTGCTTGAGGAGGGCGACTTGTATGTTATATATTTAAACTACGTGCTCCCCCCAAAAAAAACTGCGTTCCCAGTCAAATCAAGAGGGCCCCAGCCGGTTGACCAAAAGTGAAGAACATGCAGCGCACACGGAATCGACCTCTCCACCTGAGCCCTCAGATGGTGCGCCTCTGCCATGGCACTACGTACGTGCCTGTGCTTGAGGAGGGCGACTTGTATGTTATATATTTAAACTACTTGCTGCCCCCAAAAAAAACTGTGTGCCGGTCACCTCCACCTACACGGGGGCAAGCACCCAAAAACTTAACCACTGCACAAAGTTGCTGCCTCTCTCGTAGAGAAAGAGGGTCCTCAGAAAGTGGCTCCCAGATATGTGTAGGACGTTACATACTCAACCAGTTTCTCACTGTGTGTAAATACTGGTGCTCATGCCCCCGTCCACTGTGCTGTGGTGTTAAATCATCACATCACCAAAAAGTGTACATCCCTGCTTCACTCAAATGGATGGAGTGAACAATCTCTGACAGGCCCGTCATCTTGGGGGCAACTTTCATGTCATGAATTGCTTGCATGACTGGTTTAAAGCGAGCATGCACTATTTCTGCATATTGTGTCTTTGCAGACATACTTCGCATGTGGTCCTCAGGCCATCGTATATTGTAGTTTGATTGGTCATTAAATCAAAGAGAATTTTTTCAAAAAATAAAATAAAATGACTTATTACAAAAGCCTGAGCTGTTTGCAAGAAAAGGCATACCTCAAGCTGTTGCTCAGTAAAAGCCTCCTTCTGAAACTCCCACATATCAGAGTGAGTGTGCCGAAAATCACTGATAGTCTTCCTGACCGTCCCTCTGATGGGCCAGGGCTGATTAGAAAAGTCAGCTAGTAGTGTGACAATATCAGGAAGCCAGCTGCAGACATGGAATTCCTTCTTTTAGAAGCTATTGTACAGCGTCATGCTCACTTGTATTGAAAAAATTGGAAATGGAACATGCCTGGGCATATCATATGGTACAGAGAATATTACTGCTGAGAGTCCGAGCACAATTCCATGAATATATGGTATCGATCGTGCACCTCCACTCATCAGCCTGAAAATAACAAAAAAGGCTTTCAAAAACATGCTCAAAGACAGGAGCAAAGAAGATGCTCGATTGCCTTCAAGAAAAAGCTCCAAGAAGATGTTGCTAGACAGGAGCTCTGGCAGCACCATAAATTGGGCATGGCTGATGTCTACCCAGCCCCTACCTGGCTGACAACAGAGATCACTTTTTAAAGTCCAAAGGATGGCCTCATCCAGATATCATACTCGAAGGTTTGCATACTTGCCACAGCATGAAGGTGTTGATTGGTCAAAGATACACAAAATGAGCAAATCAACGCAAAAGTTTTCCTTGCGGCAGACAAACTAGTAAGAAGGTAATACCCATTGCCCTTCTCGCGTTTAACAATAGAAGCTTCCTTTGCTACCCTCTCACGAAAGGCTTTGGCAAATGTCTTCTCAGCTCCCTTCATCATGCCTGACAGGGTTTTGGTTGCCACTTCCCGAACCTGCCTTCAGTAATGTATTAGCCACAGACTACCAATTTTACCCCATATCCAACACAAGCGCAGGGAGGAACAAAAATTGGCAGTGCAATTTACAGATCGGCACCTCTAGCTGTGGATCTGAAAGTAGGTCAACTACTTTGTCCCATAGCAACTTCTGGTCAGAGCTTATCAAGATAAATTTATGCCTGCATGATGTTGATCAACAAGTAAAAAATTCAGAGGATGACCATGACAAATATTGACAGGTACTTCCACCCAACATTCCTTCCAAGGTGACTTTTGACTACAAACCTTAAAAATGTAAGTACTTATTTCCACACTATTTAACTGTATTTCTAGTAATTGCCTTTTGATTTTGGCCATCTGGACAAACACATAAAAAGCAGCAAGAGATCCAAAACGGAATCTGAAATATCTAATTTACGAGTTACAATTGTCCAACAGACTTTGGGTGCAAGATTTCAACAAGGATCTCCCCAAAGAAATACACTGCTTTTACCTTTTGTCATCTTCCTTCCAAAAAGTGCCTACTTAAAAGGCAAAATACCCTGTGCTTCCTGCCTATTCCAGCAGTGCTTCTATATGATGAAACTGATGAGTGATTGCATTCACCACCTGATAGTGGCTTGATAGTAACGTTGGGCTTGGGGTTGGACACACAAGCATACCAGCCCATTCCATGTCTGATTTTAACTAGTCCAGCCAGCATGCATGTGCAGTAGCCATTTTGCAAAAAAGTAGGAAACTGGCTCTCTTAATGCTTAACAGAGCGTGAATAAAGAGGAGCAAGAAAAAGAACAGAAAAGAAAAAAAGACTCAAACACAAACTACCTGTACATAAAAGGTTGCAAAAAACTCAAAAAAGCTACTCTTGTGTGCCAATTACTGTCTTGAGCCCCAGTTAGTGCAACTTGGACCACTTGTGAAAGGTGTGAGACTGGAAAGGGCTGCCATTGTATAAATCTCATCACAGCCCGTGCCAATGATGATAAATCTTTTTCAGAGGTTTCCTGTTTTCAACAGAAAAGAAACAAAGCTAGTAAGGTACTGTAGGCATTCAGCCTAAACCAAAATCTCAAATATGACATGAAAAAATGTACTTGTACTGAAAACTTGACAACAGAAGGTAGCTGCTTGTGCTCACAAAATGTTCACCTGTAAAGAGAGTGCTGGATATATAAGTGTAATGATCACAGTCATGAGAGTGTCAGCTCTTCCAGAAAGGATTGCTGAGACTAGAAAATAAAACATCTAAATAAAGAGAGAATGTTAGAAACCAAAACAATTGAGTGCCTGCCAAGCTCCACAAGAAAAAAACGCAACCCAATCAAGCCACAGAATTTTTTTACAGCAAAACTTACTGTTTCCATCTGTCTCACAGATTCTTTCATTTTTTTCTTCTGTACTTCGTCTCCTTCACTAGATGAAGCTTGAGTGGCAGTGATGGGCTCTGCATTGATGATGTTCTTAGTTGCCTCCATTGAATCGTTCATCAACATCATGCATGTTTCTTTACTCACATCTTCTACATGAATGCCTTCATTCTGTCTATGCTTCCGTGCATAAAGGTAAAGATTAGACAATAGAATGCATAACACACTCCCTGCAGAGCGGCGAACCTGTAGAAAAATACCCACAATTACTTACTATCACTTCATACATTGCAGGATCAGGTTTTTACTGTTAACACATTGTTTCTACATGTAAAGTTGTACATGGTATCTTTACATGCTAACTTACAACTCTAGCATATACAACAGTTGTTCTCAGTTCCTTTTTAAGTTGCAAATAGCTGGTTTTGATGAAACCAGTTAAATGCAAATGCATGATAAGTCCAAAAGAAAAACCACAGATGCCCAAACCAAATTCTGGTTGCAGAAGCTCACTCAAAATACAGCACATTACAATGCCTCCCAAAAATCCTGTCGGGGTATAGTGCCAAGAAAAGAAATAAAATGATACATTAACGTCCTCGACAAGGCCAAAAAGACCTATGAGACCAAACCATTACAAACTTGTGAATCTGATACCATGTTTGGATACTAAAGTGAAACTAGAGGTGCTACTGATTAGAAATGTGTATGGTATGTGTGATCACTGATACAGTGTGTGCCCAATACAACAGGGTGATAAGAGAAAAGAGAAGACAATGATGAGCAGGAAGCGCAAAAAATACTTTTGATGCTCAAATAAAACCATACATATACAAAAACTCAGAGATAATGCGTGTTGAGACAGT
This sequence comes from Adiantum capillus-veneris, assembly GCF_014529385.1. Lineage (NCBI taxonomy): Eukaryota > Viridiplantae > Streptophyta > Polypodiopsida > Polypodiales > Pteridaceae > Adiantum > Adiantum capillus-veneris. The sequence goes on from NC_140936.1 coordinate 94,031,642, forward strand.
ATTGAAGACCAGAAGATTGTGCTCTTTATTGTGGGTGCTCCTCAATGCAATATGCAAGAAATCTCACTCCAAAACAGAACAACACTGTAGAGCAATGGAGCAAAGCAAAACTATACTCAAATGACACAACAACAGACTCCAAACCCAATGGAAGCTCGAATATACTCATAGACCAATACAGACTCTAGCTGGCAGGACACTCAGCTCCAAGCCCAGGACTCATGAGTACAATGGGGGTGTCGAGGTTCCAACTGTGTATGGAGCATGCTAGTGTGCAAGTGCTGGACTCAACTAAATACTCTAGACTCAATGACTCATAAGACATAACTTGACCGTTCTCGAGTGTACATATCACCAATGTTCATGCAGAGTCAGTAGATAGCTATACCATCACTCTCCGGGACGGTGAGTTGTCTTGTGGCGAGCAACCTGTAGCAGGGCTACAGTGTCACTTGCCCTAGACAGGCAATTACAATTGGTCTTGGGTTCACGTTGGGTGGACTCTCGTATGGGCAGTGACAACATAGCAGACAGGTGGTCTAAAGGACACCGTGCCACTTCACCGCCACCACAGTTTGGTGGCTGGAGCATCCAAGATATTTGTGTTAGCCGTTGGCTGCGCTTTATGGTTGTATATATGCTCGGTTGGGCTAGTCGTCGATGCTCCGATGATGGTGGGGACGGATAGAAGGGCCAGTGCGGGGATGGGGGAGGATAGAGGCTGTCACCAACGTGTGACTACTATCTATCCTTTTTGTTGATTTCTTTCTTATTATTTATTTACTTTCACTTTTTGGAAACACCCCTCGGGAAATCTAACTGCCCTGCATTGCATAGCTAGTGTGGAACTGTCCAGAGGGAGTCCAGGCCTGAGGGCAAGAGAGCACTAAGGTTGGACAAGGACTATGGTTAGCCGAAGTGCGGTCATTGACTAGCCAAAGTGGAATACTTTGCTACAGAGGCTACATTTCAGTTTTGGGTGTGGCTGCAATGTACAAAGGGGGTCAGATGACCTAAAAAGATACAATGGCAGCATCTCCTAAAATTTAGGGAACTGCTATTTTGGGACCTGAAAATGTGTTTGCGTCAGTACCTCCGGAATGACAAGGAGAACATTTTCTTACTCTGCCGTGAAGTCAACTGGGCAACCGGTTGGGAGATTTTTAGGCAGCAACCCCGAAACGGGAAAATGCTTGTAAATGTGCCAAGTGGCACCTTCCGGTGCACTTTCCTCATGCAACAAGAGTTGGCGCTGAATTTGAAGGGAGGAGGGGCTGTTTTGCAGAATTTGTCACAGGTTAAGAGCTATGGAGTGCTTGCTTTCCCTCTTATGCACAGTGCGGTGCCAGGAGTGATGCCCTGCACGCTACGCACTGGCCTCTCCCCCCCCTATGGCAGTATGTTATGCCCCACTAGTGGACTCTTCATTTGACCAATATACAGTTGTGTGGGTTCATGCGCGATTGCCGAGGCAAGAGCCTCTTGCACAGGTACTGGATTAGCTAGCGGCTAATCCCCCACAGGTACAGGTGATTCGGAGAGGTTCACGCTCGAAATCTCGTCCGATTCAAAGGGCAAGTAGCCCTAAAGGTGCAAGAGCTCGAGGACTTGCTACGGATGCGACCGGCACGCGAAACGGAGCCCGAAACAATAAATTACAGCCTGCTGTGTATTTTTGCAGGTTTAGGGTTTTGGCCCTAAACGGACCCTAATACCCCCAGGAAGTTCGGGGACGTAAGGGGACCGCTGTACAGGCGATCTGGCGCATTTCCAGGGCTGAAAACACAGAATTCAGCGTGCTGCAGATTCTTGCCAGGTTTTGCCAAGTGCCCGTATGCGTCGGGAAAGTCATTTAATGCGTGGGAATACTGACCGTGAAGGGTTCTAGTACAGTTATGCTGCCAAAATCAGGCCAGAACAGTCAAAATTCAGCCAAGGTTGTGCGGGGCAGCTTGGAAAGAACCACAGCGTTTATTCCCTCTTTTAAACAATAAAGAAATACCGAAAGGTGCGCCTAAGTTAGGGGCCAATCTGGTGTCGGTTTTCTCATACAGGTGCATTCTAGCATCTGTATCCCATTCCCCTCTCTTGTGTCATTATAGCACAGGTAGAATAGACGACTAATAATGGGTGAAAGCTAAATGAAGGTTTGAAGTAAAGTCTACCGCCCTTTTTGGATTGAACAAGCAGGTTTCATGGTTCCATCGACGAGATTAAATCACTTTTTCCCATAGAAGTGAGCCTTGGTCAGGTTGGACTTGAAGACACAGAGGATCATAGACCAGACACAGAGAACTGCAATTATGGCTGACAGACCAGATGATGTGATTGAAGAGGTTTCCTCTTCACAGGGTCAACAGACACATGAAGTGGGTGAGTCCTCAAGACCACCACAGACGGATGATGATATATTCAAGACCCAGTTGGCTACTGCTGTGGCTATGTTCACACAAATAATGCAGAACCCGAGGTTTTTAGCCTTTCTGCAACCTCCTCTTCCGTCTCAACAAGTTGGGTCACTAGATCATATTCAAAAGCCTGTTAAGGCTCGAGCACAGGTGATTCATACTACACAGTCAATGGAAACACCTGTACACTTGACGGAGAACATGCAGTCTCCACAACCTGTGCCTAAGGTGCAAGAACAGGTGGCTGAGATGCCAGTCTTTCAAGCTGTAACTATAGCTGGTTCTAATGGACAAGGAAGCAACCTACAGGCTATGCAACAGGTCTTCCCACCACATTCAGTACACCCTGGCTATTTTGGAGGTGGATCAGTATTCCAGAGCATGGCTGGTCATGCACCTGGAAAACAGTTTTATACGCCAGGAACAGTGTTCGGGGGTGCTCAAACGATGATGCCTAACCCCATGTATGGTGTCACGGGCATGCTACCAGGGTTTCAAAGCACTCAGGGCCAATCTGGGATGCCACAAACAAATTTTGGTATGGCTGGAATTACAAATCAGCAGCCAAATATGGCATTTCCAGGTCAAGTTAATAGCGGCCAAGGAACACAGATGAACCCTAATAATGTTCCCATGTTTCAGTCACTTGCATATGAAAATTTAACGCCGCTGGAAAAGCCAACTCCATACAAAGAAGATGGCAAAGGTGTGACATTCACGACCTTTACAGGGTTTGATGACAGGGCTCTCTCATTCCTCCAGCAGTTTGACAAGGCCTATGCAGGGGGAAACTTTACACAGGCTTCAAAGGTCCACAAGGCAGCCACTTTCTTGACAGGGAATGCGGGACAATGGTGGACAACTTTATTGCTTCAAGGGCAAGCTCCGTCCACATGGATTTACTTCAAGTAGATTTTTGCAGCAGCATGGTTATCTGATGACTCTGAAGCAGATGTCATGAAAGAATGGCACCAGCTTAATGCTGCCACTTGCAAGAATCTCGATGACTACAATCGAAAGTTTTGGAAAGCTCTACTTCTAGTAACTTCCTATAGGTTTGTGCCATTGACAAAACAGATTGAAAAATACTGTTGTGACCTACCCAAAGGATTGAGAAAATACTGCACGAAGACCAAAGTCACTACTTTGAAGCAGCTCATCGAGGTAGCAAACACTGGCAATGGTTTGCTCAAGGGAGAAGATTGTGAATTTAACACTGGCGTCAAGGTAGGATCAAGCAAGAAAAATTCAGCCAAGAAGCACGTTCCCAATGAGGCTCCTAAAGGGACTCAGGAGTCAGCCAACGCAAGGAAAGATAAAGCTACGGCTGCATCAGAAAAGGGACCAGCAAAGAAATGGAAAAGACGTTTTCCTCGCAAGTCAGAAGAGCAAAAGAAGGTCCTGAGGACAGAGAACAAATGCTTTATATGTGAGCAGCCTGGCCACATTGCTTATAATTGTCCTACAAAGAAAATGCCAGCTCATTCTGATGACAAGGAAGACAAGAAAGGAAAGAAGCCCATTGTTGGTCTAGTGCCAGATACGGTGGGCGACAAGCCAAATTCAGATGCAAGTGAGCTTTGCAGCGCATGGGGAAAGGTCAGGGATCAAACAGTGCTTATCTTCTTTGATCCAGGTGCCAAAGCCAACTTTATTTCCCCAGAATTGGCTTCGAAGTTGGGAATCAGACCTAAAGAGATGGGGTATACAGCAGAGGTAGGTTTGGCATGTCCTGGCCATACAGAGGCTGTGACACCCATCATCGGAAAGTTGCGTCTACATATCCAGTCCTATGTAGATGCTGAAGAATTTTACATCATGCCATTGGACAAATGTGATGTGTTGCTAGGTATTCCTTGGTTGTTTCGTGTTTAGGGAATCATGGATGCCTACAACAAAAAGATCACTATACAGAGCAGAGGAAAGACTCACATTCTGGATGTAAAGCTTAAAGGGGAGTCTATACCCACTGTATCAGCTTCTGCTATTACTTCTGTAATGAAAAAGCATCTTTCTGTGTACTTGGTTTTTGCACCTGAAGTGTCAGATTGTGATGAATCAAATTTATATGTGCTAGATAAAGAAAGGTCAATGTTTTTACAACAGTATAGTGACTGTTTTTCCGATTCATTACCGTCTCAATTACCGCCGGAGAGACCCGAGGACCATGCGATAGATTTGGTGCCAAGCAGTAGCCCACCAAAGCAGCCTCCGTACAGGGTTAGTGCGGCTCAGCAGAAAGAGATAATGGGCCAAGTACACTAGCTGTTAGAAAAGGGGCTGATTCAGCCCAGTTCATCTCCATTCTGTTCTCCAGTGTTGTTGGTGCAGAAAAAGGATGGTTCATGGCGTATGTGCATCGACTACCGTGCACTGAACAAGAATACCATCAAGAATAGGTTCCCTATACCTAGAATTGATGATATTATAGACAAATTAGCAGGAGCAGCTATGTTTAGCAAGATAGATCTAAAGAGTGGGTACCATCAGATCCGCATTAGATCAGAGGATGTGCACAAGACATCTTTTAGAGCAACGTTTGGCCTTTACGAATTTTTAGTGATGCCCTTTGGTCTCACAAATGCTCCTGCTACGTTCAATAGGATGATGGACAGAAATTTCCGTCCACACCAACAGTTTGTTGGTACATTCTTTGATGCCATGATAGTCTACTCAAAGAATGAAGAGGAGCATAGGCATCAATTGGCCACTGTGTTCGAAGAGCTACGCAGTCATAGGTTGCTCATCAATGCAAAGAAAAGTGAATTTTTTCTGGAAGAGATCCACTTTCTGGGACACATTGTCTCAAAGGATGGTGTCAGAATGGATCCTGCAAAAGTTGAAGCGATCAAGTCATGGCCAGATTTGAAGACAGTGCATGATGTCCGAACCTTTTTGGGACTATGCTCCTATTACAGAAGGTTTATCCGAAATTTCGTTGAGATTGCTTCACCTTTAGAAGGCAGTCACCTTTAGATGGACACAGAAAGAGATTTCAGCTTTTAATCTCTTAAAGGAAAAGATGACTTCAAATCCAGTCATTGTGTTGCCAGATCTTAGGAAGTCATTTGAGGTCCAGTGTGAGGCCTGTGGTAGTAGCATTGGTGCAGTGCTAATGCAAGATGGCAGGGTAATAGCCTATGAGAGCAGAATTTTGCAAGGGCCAAAGATGACCATGCAGGTCTATGAGAAAGAGTTACTTGCTGTGATTCATGCGCTCTTAAGTTGGAAACACTACCTGCTAGGTGCGGACTTTGTTGTCCAAAAGGACCATCAGACCTTGCGATACTTCTTGACACAAGCAAAGTTATCTGAGAAGCATATGCGATGGACAAATATTTTGTCCATGTTCCACTTTCAGATTGTGCATGTGGAAGGCAAGAAAGCGTTGTGGTTGATGCCTTATCAAGGAAGCCACCAATTTCAGCTGTGTCGATTCTTTATCATCATGAACTTGATGATATGAGGGAACAGTATGAAAATGATGAAGATTTTGCGAGGGTCTTCGAGCAGCTAATGCAAGGACAATGTCATGAACACAATCTTCTCAAAGATGGGTTCATGATGATGCATGGTAGATTGTGTGTCACAAAGCCATTGCGACGCAAAGTTATGGAAGAGAGTCATGTCTCACTGTATGCAGGGCATCGTGGTATCGATGCTACAGTTAAAGCGGTTGAGACATTCTTCTATTGGCCTACATTGAGAAGGGATGTGGATGCCTTTGTGCGAGAATGCCTAATTTGCCAGAAGGTCAAGTTTGACAGGCAAAAGGCACGAGGATGATTGCAACCACTACCTATTCCAGATAAACCATGGGAATGTATTGCTATGGATTTTATCTTTGATCTTCCGAGAACGCAGACAAGAAACGATGGTATTTGGACCATTATTTGCAGATTCAGCAAACAGACTCATTTTATTCCTGTCAAGAAGAAGATAAAGCCAGATCAGATGGCACGTTTGTTTATGAGCAATATTTTCAAGTATCATGGCATGCCACGGTCGATTGTTAGCGACCGTGATCCACGCATGACAAGTTTGTTCTCGAGAGGCTTGTTTGAGAATATGGGCACTTCATCCTCAAACAGATGGGCAGTCAGAAGAGGCAAATTCTACTATCCTAGATCTGCTGAAGTGCTATGTGTCAGAGCATAAAGGAAAGTGGGAGCAGTATTTGCCATTGGTAGAGTATGCATACAATAATACAGTGCATTCATCAACTGGCAAGGCACCTTTTGAGATAGTTGAAGGTGGCAAGAAAGTTCCTCCCATACTGCATACAAAGGACAACATATTTGAAGCACATAAGTATGTTCAGGACATGGATAAAATGTACAAGAAGGTCAAAGTGGCCTTAGAAAAGACTCACGCAAAGCAAAAGAAAGCAGCTGATCATCAACGTCGTGAAGTGGTATATTCACTTGGTGATTGGGTGCTTTTACGCTTTGAAAAGGCAAGGTTAAAGAAGATGAAGGGCAAGGAAAGACTGTTTCCAAAGCTCAGCATGCGTTACTATGGGCCTTTTCAAGTGTGCGACATAATCAGTGATGTTGCATATAGGCTGAAATTGCCTAACAGTTGGAAGATTCAAAATGCGTTTCATGTGAGTCTTCTCAGACCGTATGTGGGTGATGTGCTAGAAGATATGCCAGCTGAAGATCAACCGGAAGTCGAGGAACTTGACGAGATCTTGGTCCCGGAACTGATTTTGGCACATAAGGAAAGAAAAGTGAAAGGCAAGGTTGCTAGGTGTTACTTGGTAAAGTTCAGAAACTATCCACCAATGGATGCTAAGTGGATGGAAGAAGGTGAACTTGCAGAGTCACCAACTATGTTATCACTTTACCTTGAAGCCTTCGATTTGCAACCTACCTTGACCCCTTGAGTTTCAAAGCTACATGGATTCTCAGTGTGACAATCGCTTCTGAAACAAATGATGTACATGGTATTTAAAGTGAGCTCAAATGAAATACCTGTTACATGAATGTTAGAGCTGTACAGTTTGTCAGTTTGGCAATTTCTATTATGGAATGTCCAAAAGTTTGGTTAGTGCTATAGAAGTGAGTATTTCTTGTCATTTTGTCAAGAATACAGTAATTGCTTCTATTAATGAGTACATGTGTAATTGCATTCTTAAACTGTCGGTTTGGGTATGCTCGAAAGTGTTACGGGATCCAACGTGTACTATAAGACAGTGGCAAAATGTGCAGCTACCATTTTGTCATTGGAAAGTTAGTGACTCAAAGCAATGGCAGAGTGCGCAGCTACAACTACGTCATTGGGACAGGGTTCACACGCAGGCAATACATGTGTCGACGAGGTGTTGAATACACTAGGGTTGACAATCAGCATGTATGTGTCGTATATGTGTCGACAGGTGTTGAATACATAACTGTTGACTATGAGCATGTACGACATAGATGCAAACGAGGACGTTTGAGATTTCAAGAGGGGGGGTATGTCACCAGCGTGTGACTACTATCTATCCTTTTTGTTGATTTCTTTCTTATTATTTATTTACTTTCACTTTTTGGAAACACCCCTCGGGAAATCTAACTGCCCTGCATTGCATAGCTAGTGTGGAATTGTCCAGAGGGAGTCCAGGCCTGAGGGCAAGAGAGCACTAAGGTTGGACAAGGACTATGGTTAGCCGAAGTGGGGTCATTGACTAGCCAAAGTGGAATCGTTTGCTACAGAGGCTACATTTCAGTTTTGGGTGTGGCTGCAGTGTACAAAGGGGGTCAGATGACCTAAAAAGATACAATGGCAGCATCTCCTAAAATTTAGGGAATTGCTATTTTGGGACCTGAAAATGTGTTTGCGTCATTACCTCCGTAATGACAAGGAGAACATTTCTTACTCTGCCGTGAAGTCAATTGGGCAACCGGTTGGGAGATTTTTCGGCGGCAACCCCGAAACGGGAAAATGCTTGTAAATGTGCCAAGTGGCACCTTCTAGTGCACTTTCCTCATGCAACAAGAGTTGGCGCTAAATTTGAAGGGAGGAGGGGCTGTTTTGCAGAATTCGTCACAGGTTAAGAGCTATGGAGTGCTTGCTTTCCCTCTGCCCTCTCTCTCCCCTATGGCAGTATGTTATGCCCCACTAGTGGGCTCTTCATTTGACCAATGTACAGTTGTGTGGGTTCATGCGCGATTGCCGAGGCAAGATCCTATTGCACAGGTACTAGATTAGCTAGCGGCTAATCCCCCGCAGGTACAGGTGATTCGGACAGGTTCACGCTCGAAATCTCGTCCAATTCAAAGGGCAAGTAGCCCTACAGGTGCGGGAGCTCGAGGACTTGCTACGGATGTGACCGGCACGCGAAACGGAACCCGAAACAGTAAATTACAGCCTGCTGTGTATTTCTGCAGGTTTAGGGTTTTGGCCCTAAACGGACCCTAATACCCCCAGGAAGTTCGGAGACCCAAGGGGACCGCTGTACAGGCGATGTGGCGCATTTTCAGGGCTGAAAACAGAGAATTCAGCGTGCTGCAGGTTCTCGCCAGGTTTTGCATATTGCTCGTATGCGTCGGGAAAGTCATTTAATGCGTGGGAATACTGACCGTGAAGGGTTCTAGTACAGTTACGCTGCCGAAATCAGGCTAGAACAATCAAAATTCAGCCAAGGTTGTGCGGGGCAGCTTGGAGAGAACCACAGGATTTATTCCCTCTTTTAAACAATAAAGAAATACCGAAAGGGGCGCCTAAGTTAGGGGCCAATCTGGTGTCGGTTTCCCATTCCCCTCTCTTATGTCATTATAGCACAGGTAGAATAGACGACTAATAATGGGTGAAAGCTAAATAAGGGTTTGAAGTAAAGTCTACCCCTTTTAGGATTGAACAGGCTGGTTTCAGAGGCCATCCCTTGGATGAGGGTACATTGAATATGGTGCACCGGCCCATGCGTAGGAGGTGGAGGGGAGGCAATTTGGGGTGGGAGGAGCGGGTGGCGGATAGCCTAGAAAACCACCGTAGGGCGAAGTATGATGTGGCGAAGGTGGCTGTCACGAGGACGTGGCAATTGTTAACTATGTCACTAGGACGTGGCAACTGCTAACCTTAGTTGTTGGTTTCTTTCCAATGATTTTTGTTTTGTTTTTGAGACCCTCTTTTTAAAGTTGCAAATGGTCAGACATAGTATGGCCAATGTGAACGGTAGTTTCACCCGCAGATGGGAAGTTGGTCGGCACTAGAATTCGTATAGTAAGACGATGTCTAGGCTCACTTCAAGATCATGTAGGTCTCCTCGTCGCACTTAGCAAGTTGGTGGATACTAGAAAGTGAACTCAATAAAGGCATAAAGCCACGGTGGGGTCACCAAATGACAGTACCCGACAATTCGGCCACACTGCATTTTTGGATGCGGTCCCAATGGGGATACATGGTCAAAAGACCAGTGGGAGCCCAACAAAAGCATCTCCTAAAAATTAGGGAATTGCTATTTTGGGCCATGAAATCTGTTCGCATGATTACCTCCAGAATGACAAGGGGAAGATTTTAGAGCTCTGCCGCAAAGTCAACTGGGCAACAAGTCGGGAGATTTTTAAGCGGCAACCCCGAAACGGGAAATTGCCTGAAAATGTGCCAAGTGGCACCTTTTGGTGGACTTTCCTCATGTAGCAAAAGGGAGCACTCGATTTGTAGTTGGGAGGCCTCATTTTGCAAGTTGTCATAGGTTAAGAGCTATTGACTGCAAGCTTTCCCTCTCATGTACAGTGTGGTGCAAGAAGTCATGTCCTGCACACCTCACACTGCTCTCTCTTCCCTACGTGCAATAATGTGATACCCCACAAGAGGACTCTTCATTTGACTCATGTACAGTCGTGTGGTTATATGCTTTTTTGCTGAGGCAAGAGCCTATCTAAGGAGGAACAAGAGTAGATAACTCCCACTCTAAAAGCAAGCACCCGTGAGGGTGATAACCTCACCATACAAGTGCGATTTCAGCTTCTGCGCTGTATTTTGAATGTTTTTCAGCCATACGGACGCCAGAACCATTCGGAACTGAGCCTCACTTATAGAGGACAATTTGGGGACTGTTTAGGGCTGAAAACAGGGCAAAAAGCAGTAAATACAGAGAGCTGAATTTACTGTTTTTGGGCAAAAATTCGAGGGTTTATGCCCGTGGATGTGAGTTCCAACAAGGGAATTGATTTCGGCAAGTTTTGGGGCTGTTATGCTACCGAAATTTTGCCAGAACAGGTGGTATCTAGCTGGATACAGACAAAGAATTCCTAGGACTCTTCTTTGTAGATACCCTCTTAAAGAATAAAGAAATACCGAAAGAGGCGTCAATTTTGGGGCCTACAGATTGTCAACCTTTGCTTGGGGCATTCTAGATTCCGAGCCGTGTCTGTGCTTAAGCGCTAATTCCCGTACCAGGTTACCTTTGTAAAGTGCTCTGTGTGTGTGTCTAAAGTGAAGAATTTCGGGTGAAAGCCAACGCCTACCGCCCCACGGGCCGGTTTCAAGGTTCCATTGCCGGGACATCAATCACTTTTTCTCAAGAAGTGAGCCTCGGTTGTTTTGGGTAAAGACACAGAGTACAGGAACGCGGGATTACACTATGGCCGACAAAGGGAAGGGCATTATGGAAGAGGGCTCCTCTTCGAAGGATAGACAGCAAATTCCTATGGTGTTTGAGATAGGCGAGAGCTCACGGCCACATCAGTCTGTGGATCCCGTGGTGCAGCAAGTTTCTTTGTCGATGGAAACCAACCTTGAACAAGAACAGCCTACTACACCTGAAGGGTCAGACGAAGATCTGCTAGAGTGGTTGGAAGCTACCAAGTCTACGCCTTGTTATGGACTATCTATTCAACCTTTGCTTGAAGGTACACCCTCTTCCAATGTTTCCACAATAACTAAACCTAATGAGCCACCTGAGCTAGCTCAAAGGTTGAAGGTCATAGAAGCTACTCTTGATGCGCCCTTGGTGGAAGCCTTTGAAATTGGTGAGCCTATGAAGAATCATAGAAGCGGGAAGAAATCTCCTCTACAGGAGTTCACCCCCCTTCAAACATCAGCCCCATTGGTCTCTGTTTCTCCAACCAGAACAAAGCTATCCTCTTTGTCTAGACAACTCCCATCACAGAGCCCGTCCTGCTTGATGAATTCCTTGCTCATTATAGCTGTCTGCTCCCTTCTCGCACCTACCTACCCCTATCTCCTCAACCCTACCCAACCCTCTCCAAACTCGTCCCCCTTCCCCTTCCCAACTCACCCCAACCCTCTCCAAACTCGCCCCTTCCCCTTCCCAACTCGCCCCAACCCTCTCCAAACTCGTCCCCCTTCCCCTTCCCAACTCGCCCCAACCCTCTCCAAACTCGTCCCCTTTTCCCTCTCCAAACTCGCCCCTCCCCCTCCCCAACTCGTCCCCCCTCACCAGCCCTCGCCCCTACCCTCCCCCTCACACCCCCTCGACCCTAGTCCCAGCCCTCTCCCCCCTCCTACCCACCCCCTACTCAGCCCTCAAACCCCCCCCCCCCCAACCCACCCACCCCTCGCCCCTACCCACCCCCTTCCACCCCTCGCCCCTATCTAGCCCCCTTGTCCAACTCTCGCCCCCTATCCACCCCTAGCCTCTACCTAATGCATCTCACCCACCCCTCGTCCCCTCTCTGTGTCACTTTCACAGGACACACAGTTAGAACAGTTGGTCTGGGTTGGTTCACACTGGACGGACTCTCTAGGCTGGGCAGCGGCACGTGGCAGGGATACGACGGTGGTCTAGTGCACATCGTGGCCAGGTCACCACCACTCAATCTGGAGATAGACTTAGATAGCTGACATTTATGAGCCGTTGGTAGCTCTTTATGGTGGGACATGAGTAGTAGTTGTTGGGTCATAGAGATCATCTTCTTCATATATGGTCGAGCGTCGTCGTCTAGGGTGCGAGTCTATACACAGCACGTCTGCACCATCCTTGCACATCTGAGCCTCGAGACCCCCGTTATACCCGTGAGTTTTGGATTGGAGCTGAGTGTGCTACCACGCCAGAGTCTGTATCGGTTCTTTGAGATAGTCAAGTCCATATGTTTTGCTGTGTCTCTGTGTTGATGAGTTGTTATCTATTGTTTCCTTTGTTTTCATTCTGTTTTGAGTGAGATGTCCCGCACATTGCATTGAGGAGCACTCACTGTAGAGAGCATGACACACTATCCGCAGTACAGTCAACATTTTGTGTGTCCGGGGACCCGCTCCCACGTCACCAGTTTGTGACACAAGCGGGAGATCGTACATACCAGTGGTCTCTCGATCCGTGCCCCCTGGCTATCTGTCAACCCGGGTGCTCACACTGCTGCTACGTACATCAGGACTAGGGTGACTAATGTATAATAGCCACCCCTTCGTGCGGGGCTTCTCAAAGTGCGCCTTATAAAATCTCCGATCTAACATGGCCAAAGATGCATATCCACTAGTGAGCGTGGCAGTGGGGGCTTGAGCCATGGAGAAGGTGCCATGGCTGCTAGTGAAGGTGAATCCCTGAGAGACATAGGAGGTGACCACCTCGACTACACCTCTTGCTGCTGTAAATGTGGCGAGGAGACCTAGAGATGTGGAAGATCATGACCTTGGTCTTTCCAAGGTTCACTGTCAGTCCTATGAGAGAGAAATGAAATGAAATGTTATATTAACGTCTTCAAAAGGCCATAGTGACCTATGAGACCAGAAAGTTACAAGGTGGTGGATCTGATACAAAGTCAGAGTAACAAAATAACCTAACAACAGTACAAAACAAAGATATATATTATGGGATTCTAGATTGGTCGATGTGAGCTAAGCCGAAAACTAAGCAAAAAAGGGCGGCTAGTTTGGATAGCTGAATCACAAAAGATCTAGCATCAGTCGTTGGCGAATCTCATCAATTTCCTCCATGGTTAGTAGTCTGACCGGGCGTCGTGCATGCCTGGCCAGCGTGCTCTGAATCTTTTGTTGTAGCCTCCGTCAATGCTGTGTAGTCCTGCGCAGTCGTGAGCGCTTGGATTTCCCCAGTTCAATCGCTCGGTCAATCAGTGTGCCTCTGGTGTGAGACGGGAGGGAGCTCTGCTGTGGGAGTGGCTCTTGCGGATGTCCCGTGTCTGCTCTGAAGAAGTCTGTAATCCGTCTTTGAGACTGGTTAGCCTCGCCATTCATCAGCCTCTCTCTGTGTCTGCACAGCTCGAGCAAGAACAAACCCAGGCATCTTTGATCTTCGTATCCCATTACTCTTGAGAGTGGTCCAAAACCCTCTCTGAAGAAGCAATGGCAGCGGCCTTGAATCTCGTAGTAGACAGGGCAGCAGCATGTATAATGCAGCTCTGTCTCAGGTTCCATGTGACACAAGGGGCATGTCCTGGCCTCTGCTGGTACTCCGCTGTATCTCCCAATTTCAATCCGCAACTAGTGAGACTATGTGCATAACTGGCCAATAGCACACCACATCCCATGAGACAGGTGGGTATCCATGTATCTAGGTCTCATCACAAAACCATCTTCTGTAAGCTGGAGAAGGTGGTCTCTGTAGAAAGCCATCTTCGTGCCCAGTTCTTGTGTTGGTTGTATCCATGTCCTCCTGGTATCTAGCTGGGTCAGGTCTTGGCGGATGAGCTTGGTGATCTCCGACTGTGTAAGAATGAGAGATGGTGCATCCAATGAGTATTGGAATGGTGGCAACCTGTCTATGTTGAACCCATGCGCCTAAAACCATGATGTCATCTCCCCATACCAGCATGTTGTATCTCCCTGTATGACTAACTGTCGAGAGGACTCAAGTGCTATGCGAGCATATCTGTCTCTGGGAAGTTCCCATGTGCGGTTTATGAAGGAGATTGATCTGGTGAGCGCCTCTACCACTAGTGGGGGGGTCGCTAGCTCTGCTCGGATAATGGCCCGAGGTACCGATGCCTTGGCTCTAATGAGCCGCGAGATCATAGAGACGAGAGGTTTCTCCATGTTCCCCCATCCGTCTGAGGGACCCGGCCTCCCGTGGTGATCCAGTGAAGGTCCCCATATCTCAGCCCCATAGAGCAATGCTGAAGCCACCAAGGTGTCAAAGAGCCAGAGCTTCGTCCGGGGCTCCTGAAACTGAACCTGCGAACACATCCTCTCCAATCTACCCAATGCTGCGTGGGCTCTAGTAAGTCTAGTCTCTGTTGCTCTTCTGAGTGAGAATGCAGGTCCGCTAAAAACCACTCCAAGGTAAGTGTAAGCGTCTGTGTACTCCACAGTCTCCTGGCCGGATGTGGATGTAGGTGCTGACCTCCTGATCCACTGTGGGGTGGTATTAAACACCATAACCTTGGTTTGCCTAGGTTGACAGACAAACCACTTTCGTGGGCAAGCGTATGCAAAGCATCCAATTGACGTTGCATTCCTTCTGGGGATTCGGAGATCAACACTATGTCATCAGCATATAACAAAAGTGGAATCCATGTCCCTGCCAACTGGGCACCTTTATCCCCATCGCTGTGAATGTAGTCAGAAACCTCATCCACATACATACCGAAAAGAGTAGAAGAGAGCGGGTAGTCCTGCTTCACCCCAATAGTGGAGTGAACCGGTGTAGAAAGTCCCTCCGGGGTGCGTACATGCCCTACTACTGATCTGTACAATGCCATGATCCCCCAAATGAGTTCTGTGGGTACTCCCATTTCCTATAGTCTGCGCATCAATCTAGCTCTGGGTACCGTGTCGAAAGCTTTACAGAGAGAGAGAGAGAGAGAGAGAGAGAGAGAGAGAGAGAGAGAGAGAGAGAAATGAAATGTTATATTAACGTCTTCAAAAGGCCATAATGACCTATGAGACCCGAAAGTTACAAAGTGGTGGATCTGATAGAGAGAGAGAGAGAGAGAGAGAGAGAGAGAGAGAGAGAGAGAGAGAGAGAGAGATGAAATGAAATGTTATATTAACATCTTCAAAAGGCCAAAGTGACCTATGAGACCAGAAAGTTACAATGTGGTGGATTTGATACAAAGTCAGAGTAACAAGATGACAAAATGACAAAATGACAATATTAAGGTCTTTAAAAGGCCAAAATGACCTATGAGACCAAAAGGTTACATGTGGTGAATCTAATACTTGGTCTGGGTACAAAAAGTACAAAGAACTGAAAAGAAAATAGTGGGTAGGGGTAGGGTGAAAGTTGATACAAAGTAAATACAAAGGGTGAGCTGATACAATGGAGCTCTCTGACAGTAGAGGCATCATATACACATATACATTAGTATCCAAAAGGCTATAGAGGTTCAATGTCCTCCAAGGTAAGCACTCTATCGGGACCGCTCCTATGTCGCGCCAGTATGGTATGAATCCTCTTTCGCAATTTGCGTCAATGTCGAGAGGGCCCCCTCATCCATGGGCGATGGGACCGCCCCGACTCTATCACCCGATCAAGCAGTATGCCTCTGATGCCTCTGGTGTCGCTATATTGTGGGGGCTACTCGAACTCCTCTGTTTGTGACTGAAAGAAATTTGTAATCTGCCGTTGTCGCTGGATCGAGCTTTCTTTCCCAGCGTAGAGAAAGATTTTGGTCCAGGAGCGTAGAGAGAGAGAGAGAGAGGTCCCAGAGCGTAGAGAGAGAAAGAGGCGTTTTTAAGCGTAGAGAGAGAAAGAGGCATTTAAGGCGTAGAGAGAGAAAGAGAGTTTTTCCAAGCGTAGAGAGAGAGAGAGAGGAAAAAAAAACTGCGAGCGTAGAGAGAGAAAGAGCCTGCACGCGTAGAGAGAGAGAGAGAGAGAGAGGAAAAAAAAAATGCTTCGCCTCTGTCTCCCTCCCCCACCCCTTCCCCTCTCTTGCTGCGGCCTCTCAATCATGAGAAAGCAAAATAGCAAGGATGACCCGGTGGAGGATGCCATCCAAAAGTGCAAAGAAGAATTGAGTAAGTCCATCAACCAGATCAACCGCCACCTCTTAGGTACTATTAACGAACTCGACGCAAGAGTGGCAATACAAGAAAGCACGATACAGACTCTCGAGGATCGCGTGAAGGCCCAAGATGAGGAAATCCCAATACTCAAGAAAGAGCTTGCAGAGGTGCGATCGCAAAATGTCCTCGAAGAGGGAGAGCTTCAACCCTCTGTCATTGAAGAGCTTAACATGATTAAGGAACAAGTACGGGCCATCAAAGAAGGTGGGGAGCAACAAAAAGAAATGACGACCTCGTGGGTAGATGTCATCACAAAGACCCAGCAAAAAGCAGAAAAGGCCGAAAAATGGATCGAGATTGTCAAGAAAGGGAAAGGCAAGGAAATAACTCCCACCCCACACCAACCATCATCAACTTGACACTAGCAGAGGAGTAAAGGAGACGTGTGCGGGCCTTACACGTAAGGATATGTGGCCTCAGAGACCAAGATAATGTAGACAAAGAGCTGAAAGAACTCATGACCTTGGTGGGGGTAAACGAGCAGACGCATACGAGGGCTTGGAGAGTGGGCACTAAGAAAAGTGGGAGCAATGGAGAAACCTCGAAGGAAAGGGCACTCATTCTCCGCTTCCCCTCCATGGAAGCGAAGAAAGACTTCTTGAAGAAGAGACCGACTCTAAAGAAGACGGGCATCTTTCTTGGAGATGACCTCACCCTCTCGCAGATTGCTCATATGCAAGAAGTAATGCCAGAAATAAGAGCAGCAAGGGAAAAGGGGAAGAGTGCTTTTTACAGGGATGGAAAGGTGGTGATATTGGAGCGACGCCCCACATGACGGTGCGAGACCTATGGGGCCACATTAAAGATGGCAACCTAGAATTGTAACGGGTCACTCCGTCTTGATGTAGGGGCCTTTGAGGATAGCTTCACGGGGAGAGACATCATTTTCTACTCTGAGACGCATCAAGCACTGGGACAATCCATGCCACAGGTGAGCGGATATAGATGGGAGACAGCCTGCAGACAGGAGACCAGATCGGAGCATCGAGGACGGGGCTCAAGGGGAGTGGCAATTCTATTCAGGGAGCAACTGCAGCCAATGATATATATAGCACGCAAGGATGAACAGGCTAGGTACATGTGGGTGAGGCTCAGGGCAGAGACGGGCAGATACCTCTACATTGCTATATGTTACTTTCCTCCTAGTACGTCAGTATATGCATCACCTAGAGGACAATCCCCTTTGCTATTTTGGATAATGACATATGGGAGTTTTCCAAGGATGGTGACATTATCATACTAGGGGATTTCAATGCTAGGACTGCCCACCACCAGACAATATTTTATGATACTTCCGAAGAGATGCTCAGGGAGCTGGACGTCACAGAGATGGGTCTATCCAGACTATCACAAGATGAGGAATACACTGAATATGGCAGATACTTGATAGATATGGGAACCGCACACAAATTGGCCATTGTGAATGGCCTACAAAGATTTTCGACAGTTGGGAGGTTTTACTTGCTTTCCACACCGACATGGTGCCAGCACAGTGGATTATGTTATGGCCCAGCCAAGTCTCATTCCTTTCTTTCAAGATTTCATGGTGGGCACTAGGTCAGTTGGAGTAGCAATTGATCATGCTATCGTGTCTCACCCTGACCTTTCACTTCAGCACAGCTCCATTAGGAGAGGTCCCCACACACACTCGGTATACCTTCATGAGGGAGAAGGATTCTGTGTATATGGATGAGATATACAGGCAGCTATGCACCCAGGAGCCGGGACGGCCACTAGATGAACTCACTCAGATATTGACAGAGACGCTCCATGATGCAGCATCAGAGGCATAGCCCCACAGCCAGCCCACACGGAGACGATCGGGGAACATGCCCCAGAACAGTTGGTATGATGAGGAGTGCAGAGAGACGAGAATCAAACTACAGAGGGAAGTGCTCACGGGTATCACCACACATAGACAGTCACGGATTATCTTTCGCTGCCTAGTGCGACGAAAGAAAAGGGCCTATCTATCTAAGCTAGAGCGGGATCTATATCAGCTATTTATAAGCCAGGACTCAAGCGAAGCATGAAGGCTATTCCACGAGCATTCACCGTGGTCACCTCCACTGAGACATGGGGGGAATATGCCACATCTCTCTACACAGCATCAGGACAACCACCTCTACCGGACCCACTAGAGACATTGAAACCGGCCCGTAGGGCGGTAGGCGTTGGCTTTCACCCGAAATTCTTTACTTTAAACACACACACAGAGCACTAAAATGTTCCCTTGGTCATACCGAAGGTAATGACGCGAACACATTTCACGGCCCAAAATAGCAGTTCCCTAATTTTTAGGAGATGCTTCCGTCGGGCTCCCGCTGGTCTTCTGACCATCTATCCTCATTGGGACCGCATCCAAAAGTGCAATGCGGCCCAACTGTCGGATACTTTCTGTTGGTGATCCCACCTTGACTTTATGCCTTTATTGAGTTCACTTCCTAGTATCCACCAACTTGCTAAGTGCGACGGGGGGGACTTGTATGATCTTGCTCTGAGCCTAGACATCCTCTTACTGTACGAATTCCAGTGCCGACCAACTTCCCGTCTGCGGGTGAAACTAACGTTCACATTGGCCATACAATGTCCGACCATCTGCAACTTCAAAAAGAGGGTCTCAAAAATAAAACAAAAATCATTGGAAGAAACCAACAACTAAGGTTAGCAATTGCCACGTCCTCGTGACATACCCCCCTCTTGAAATCGCAAACGTCCTCGATTGCATACCATAAATACATGCCACTAATGATCTTGTGTTGTTAGCACTCTTTTATCATCGCATGTATCCGCAAGAAAGACTGTCAAAACATATGTACAAATGACTTAATGAGACCTTCATACTTTTGTCAAACTGTACACTGCTGTTGCACTCAATCCATGAGTACATTTGATGTGCTAGCTCTATCATTACCCCTCCTTTGCAAACATTGGGTTGGGGCATACGTAGGCTGTAACCTAAAGGCCTCAAGGTAAAGCTGCAATACATTTGGTGACTCTGACAGTTCATGCTCTTCCATCCACTTTGCATCCATAGGTGGATAGTTCTTGAACTTCACCATAGCATCTTGCAACCTGTCCCTTAACTTTTACGTGTTGCAAAAGGCTCTTGCCTCTGCAAACGAACATAATTCCACAACCTGACGTACCACCCACGACCAAGCAAGCTCAAATTTCAAAATGATTTACCAATGCGTCATAGAATCCAAGCAATCGCCTCAGAGAATCGGCAAGCAGCATGTCACCTGGCAGACCCACATCACTCCCGCAGGAGATCTAGTGGCCAATCTACCACCGTGAGACCTCTCCCTATCTCATCTTGGTTCATACTTGCAAACCCTAAAACGCAGCAGAAAATCAGCCCTAATTTGACCACTTTTTAGCAGGGCGTACATGCGGAATTTCCTGTTTGTCCTGTGAAGAGGAACCCTCTTCCATAATGCCATTCCCTTTGTCGGCCATAGTGTAATCCCCGTGTTCCTGCACTGTGTGTCTTTACCCTGAACAATCCAGGCTCACTCTTTGAGGAAAAAGTGATTGATATCCCGGCAATGGAACCATGAAACCGGCCCGTAGGGCGGTAGGCGTTGGCTTTCACCTGAAATTCTTTACACACACAGAGCACTAAAATGTTCCCTTGGTCATACCGAAGGTAATGATGCGAACACATTTCACGGCCCAAAATAGCAGTTCCCTAATTTTTAGGAGATGCTTCCGTCGGGCTCCCGCTGGTCTTCTGACCATCTATCCTCATTGGGACAGCATCCAAAAGTGCAATGTGGCCCAACTGTCGGATACTTTCTGTTGGTGATCCCACCTTGACTTTATGCCTTTATTGAGTTCACTTCCTAGTATCCACCAACTTGCTAAGTGCGACGGGGGGGACCTGTATGATCTTGCTCTGAGCCTAGACATCCTCTTACTGTACGAATTCCAGTGCCGACCAACTTCCCGTCTGCGGGTGAAACTAACGTTCACATTGGCCATACAATGTCCGACCATTTGCAACTTCAAAAAGAGGGTCTCAAAAATAAAACAAAAATCATTGGAAGAAACCAACAACTAAGGTTAGCAATTGCCACGTCCTCGTGACAGACATGCCCAGAGACATGCTCTTACTTTACTACCGAGAGGGTAAGGAAAGCCATTGATAGGATGAAGACAAGGAGAGTGCATGATCAGACGGTCTGGTAGCAGAGCACTTCATACATGCCAGGGATATGCTTGCAGAGCTCCTGGCTATGATGTTTCATCGAGCCATGTATGAAGGCTTCCCAGAGACCTGGAGTATGTCTACGATTGTGCCTATTTTCAAGTCAGGAGATCCCATGATTCCCGCGAATTATCGCACCATCATGGTTGGCCACACATTAGCTAGGTTGTATGCATCCGTTCTTGAGCAGGAGCTGAGTAGATGGGCAGAGCGAGAGGGAATAAGAGCACCAGGGCAAGCAGGTCTCAGGAGAGGTTTCTCCACTCTTGACCAGATTCTGACACTCAGAGCTATTATTGAGGAGGGTAGACACCATGGCAAGAGAATCTATTGTAGCTTTGTGGATTTCCGCAAAGCTTTTGACACAGTGCCGAGAGCCAGACTTATACACAGACTACAGGACATG
This sequence comes from Adiantum capillus-veneris, assembly GCF_014529385.1. Classification (NCBI taxonomy): domain Eukaryota; kingdom Viridiplantae; phylum Streptophyta; class Polypodiopsida; order Polypodiales; family Pteridaceae; genus Adiantum; species Adiantum capillus-veneris. Next base: position 94,052,577 of record NC_140936.1, read on the forward strand.
GGTGTGCCTACAGAGCTGATATGAGGTATTCTGGCTCTATACAGGACAGTGATGGGGCGGGTACACACCACTGAGGGAATGTCTGACATGGTCCACTCCATTATTGGAGTAAAGCAGGGATGCCCACTATCCCCGACTCTTTTTGGGATGTATGTGGATGAGTTTTCAGACTATGTAGAGCGGCAGGGGGGAAGGGGGGCTCAGCTAGCAGGGACATGGATTCCGCTATTACTATATGCTGATGATATTGTGCTCATTTCAGACTCCCCAGAGGGGATGCAGCGTCATTTGGATGCTCTACATACATTTGCTCGTGACAGTGGATTGTCGGTCAATCTGGGGAAAACCAAGGTTATGGTGTTCAACACCACACCACAGTGGGTCAAGAGGTCGGCACCCACATTTATGTATGGCCAGGAGACTGTGGAGTACACAGATGCATATACCTATCTTGGGGTAGTATTCGGTGGACCAGTGTTTTCACTAAGGAGAGCATCAGAGACTAGACTGACGAGAGCATATGCAGCTTTGGGAGGACTGGAGAGGATGTGTTCGCAGGTTCAATTTCAGGAACCGCGAACAAAGCTTTGGCTCTTTGACACTCTAGTGACTCCAGCTATGCTCTATGGAGTTCACGTATGGAGACCCTCAGTAGACGACCATGGGAGATCTGGCAACACAGATGGATGGAGATGTATGGAGAGGCCTCTTGTCTCTATGATCGCTCGGATGATTCGGGCTAAGGCCTCAGTACCACATGAGATTATCCGAGCCGAGCTAGCCGCCCCACCCCCCCCCTGTGGTGGAGGCACTGACGAGATCAGTTTCCTTTATGCACGGTCTATGGGATCTCCCCAGAGACAGATACGCTCGGCTTGCCCTGGAGTCATCTCGACAACTAGCTCTACAAGGCGATACAGCATGTTGGTATGGACAGATGGCATCATGGTTCGAGTCGCATGGTCTCAACATGGATAGATTACCTCCGTTTCAATACTCCTTGGATGCACCCTCCTTGTCTCTCACACCGACAGAGATCACCAGGCTCATACGTCAGGCTCATACGTCAGGATCTGATTCAGCTAAATACCAGGACACATGGATACATCCGACACACGAGTTGGACACGAAGATGGCCTTCTACAGAGAACATCTTCTCCAACTCATAGAGGACGGCTTTGTGACTAGGCCAGCTTACATGGATACACACTTATCTCATGGGATAAGATGCGCTATTGGACAGATACGCACATCCTCACATCAGCTCCAGATCGAGATTGGCCGATTTCGAGGGGTGCCGGCAGGAGCCAGGATATGTCACCTATGTAACTTAGAGCCAGAGATAGAGCTGCACTACACCTACCACTGCCCGGCATACTATGAGATACGCGGACGCTTCCACTGCCTGTTCAAAGAAGGTTTCGGACCTTTTTCTAGAGTCATGAGTTACAAGGATCAGAAGTGTCTCGGATTGTTCCTGCTAGAGCTGCGCAGACTTAGGTAGAGCTTGCTGAGGACATCAGGGGAAAGACAATCTCAGAGACGAATCACAGAGTTCTTTACACCAGCCAGAGGAGAGCAAACGGAGCAGTCATTACAACAAATCTCAGAGCCTACTCATACTAGAGGTACACTGCTTGACAGAGCCACTGAACTTGGCAGATCCAGACGTCCACGACCTCGGGGGGTCTCCCACTACCGACGAAGGTTGCAACAGAAGATACAGATCACTCTAGCTCGACATGCAAGACGCCCAACCAGAATTCTGACCATGGAGGAGGTCAATGAGATCCGACAGCGACCGATGAGAGATTTTATCTGAACCACAAACCCACCCCCCCTTTCCTCCCCCTTATTTCCTTTCTTCTTCGTGTTTTAGTGTTAGTCCTTTGTAATTTGGTAACTTTGTAACTCTGTAATTTCCGTACTCAGACATGGTATCAGATTCACCAATTGTAACTTTTTGGTCTCATAGGTCATTTTGGCCTTTTGTAGACATTAATATAACATTTCATTTCATTTCTCATTGTGCCCCTCTTCAAGAGGTCCTCTCTGTGTCTGCGAATCTCCAGTAAGTATAATCCGAGGCATCTCTGATCCTGGTATCTCATGACTCTAGAAAGTGGTCCAAAACCCTCTCTGAATAGACAGAGAAAGCGGCCTCATATCTCATAGTATACTGGCAGTGACATGTAATGTAGCTCTGTCTCGGGCTCTGTCTGGCACACCCTAACAAATCCTGGACTTAGCGGGTACTACTCTAAATATGCATGTCTCGATCTCTAGCTGATGTGAGGATGTGCCTATCTGACCCATGTATCCTAGTCTGATCACAAAACCATCGTCCGTAAGCTGGAGACATTTGTAGGTTGTATCCATGTCCTCTTCCTATCCAACTGAATCAAGTCTTGTCTGATGAGCCTGGTAATCTCTGCCCTAATGAGGGAGATGGAGGGTGCATCTAGAGACTCCTGAAATGGGGGTAGCCGATCCATACTAAAGCCATGTAACTGAAACCAAGATGCCATCTCTGCATACCAACATGATCTATCTCCCTACAACGCCAGTTGTCGCAAAGACTCTAGTGCTAGAGAGAAATGAAATGAAATGAAATGTTATATTAACGTCTTCAAAAGGCCAAAGTGACCTATGAGACCAGAAAGTTACAATGTGGTGGATCTGATACAAAGTCAAAGTCAGAGTAACAAGATGACAACAATGACAAAAATGAAATGACAAATGTCACAATAAAATACTATGGAATCCTAAACTACTAGGTGTGAACAGCACCTAGCTGGGATAGCTAGATCACAAGAGATCCAGCATCGGTCACTGGCGGATCTCATCAATCTCCTCCATGGTCAGTAGTCTGACCGGGCGTCGTGCATGTCGAGCCAAAGTGATCCGAATCCTCTGATGCAGCCTCCGTCGATGCTGTGTAGTCCTCCGCAGTCGTGAGCGTCTGGATCTTCCAAGCTCAGTCGCTCGGTCGATCAGTGTGCCTCTGGTGTGAGACGACAAGCTCTGCTGTGGTAGTAACTCCTCCGGGTGTCCAGTGATAGCTCTAAAGAAATCTGTGATCTGTCTCTGGGACTGGCTGGCCTCTCCTCTCATTAGGCTCTCTCTGTGTCTGCGTAGCTCGAGCAAAAACAAACCCAAGCATCTCTAATCCTCGTACTGCATGACTCTGAAGAATGGTCCAAAGCCCTCTCTGAACAAGCAATGGAAGCGGCCTCGTATCTCGTAGTAGACGGGGCAGTGGCATGTGTAGTGCAACTCTGTCTCAGGCTCAATGTCACACAGGGGGCATGTCCTGGCCTCTGCTGGTACTCCGATGTATCTCCCAGTCTCGATCCGCAGCTGGTGTGAAGATGTGCGTATCTGGCCGATAGCACATCGTATCCCATGAGACAAGTGGGTGTCCATGTATCTCGGCCTCGTCACAAAGCCATCAACCGTAAGCTGGAGGAGATACTCTCTGTAGAAATCCATCTTCGTGCCCAGCTCCTGTGCTGGCTGTATCCATGTCCTCCTGGTGTCTAGCTGAGTCAAGTCCTGGCGGATGAGCCTGGTGATCTCGGACTGTGTAAGAGTCAGAGAGGGTGCATCCAGTGAGTACTGGAAGGGAGGCAATCTGTCTATGCTGAACCCATGCGCCTGAAACCATGATGTCATCTCCCCATACCAGCATGCTCTATCTCCCTGCATGGCTAACTGTCAAGAGGACTCAAGTGCAAGGCGAGCATATCTGTCTCTGGGAAGTTCCCACATGCGGTGTATGAAGGAGACCGATCTGGTGAGCGCCTCAACCACTAGTGGGGGGGCAGCTAGCTCTACTCGAACAATAGCACATGGTACTGAGGCCTTGGCTCTAATGAGCCGCGAGATCATAGAGACCAGAGGCTTCTCCATGTCCCCCCATCCATCACTGCGGCCTGTCCTCCCGTGATGATCTAATGAAGGTCCCCAGATCTCAGCTCCATAAAGTAATGCAGAAGCCACCAGAGTGTCAAAGAGCCAGAGCTTCGTCCTAGGCTCCTGAAACTGAACCTGTGAACACATCCTTTCCAATCTCCCCAATGCTACATGGGCTCTGGTCAGTCTAGTCTCTGCTGCCCTCCTCAATGAAAATGTTGGCCCACTAAAAACCACTGCGAGGTAAGTGTACGCATCTGTATACTCCACAGTCGCCTGGCCGTATGTGAATGCTGGTGCTGACCTCCTGATCCACTGTGGGGTGGTATTAAAAACCATGACCTTGGTTTTACCAAGGTTGACGGACAAACCACTTTCCTGAGCGAACCTATTCAAATCATCCAAGTGACGTTGCATCCAAGAGAGAGAAAGCTTTTTAGAGTCTATGTGAGGCTGAAGTCGGCCTATGAGACAAATCAAGTATACATGTATGTCCTCTCTCTATCCAAAAAGACAAAATACTGCAAATTGGTACAGAATAAAAGAAAAGGTACAAGAATATCCATGTTTATGTGGATCATGGGTAAAACAACAAAAAACATAAAAGTTGTACACTGGATCAAGTGGTTCTTTCACCCAATCCTAAAGCTAGCACGATATAGACGCACGATTACGCTCAGCTCTGAAAGGTACTTTCCCATCACTATCTCTTGTTATTACTTTGGCAGCCTCAACAATGGAAGTGAAGTAAGAAGTTTTACTCAGGAATTCAGAAGCCTGTTACCTGTGGTGATGAATGATTTCGAAGGCTGAGGACCTCCTTCAAAACACCTGATTGGAATGTGATCTCTTCAACTGATGAATAAGCAGGAAGCAGCTCCACCAATGCCGCCCTAAGAAATATGAGTCTTCTTGCTATTAAAGTACTGGATGATTTCTCTGGGAGACACTGAGCCACACACTGCAGAACCTTAGGACGCAAATGTGGCATGCGGCTCCCATTACGCCCTTTGCCACCCACAGCAAACCTTATGCACGCTGCCCATTCAGATGCTGAGTCAAGAGTAGGCAGCACAAGAAATTTCTGAAACAAAGCAGATATCCACTCCTCCCATGCAGCAAGGACACAATTTGCATCTGAGTGCAGAAGACCTGCCATTATTTCAGCCGCAATACATTGCTTTCCCTTATCATCAGTAGCTGTGGATACTGCTTCCAATGGTTCATGGAGAACTTTCAGCACAACTGATCCAAATTTCTGCACCAGCCTTTTGAAGAGTTTTGCAAAAGTAGGAGAAAACTGGTCTCCTTGCATGTCAGCATCCCATGTCTTTGTGTGCGGCCATTCACGCATATATGTGGGCATGAAGGCTGTTATACCTGCGTCTGAAATTTTTTGGGAAGAGTACCCATCTTCATCCCCTGTGTGCCTGTCGATAGCCAGCTTGTTGACCACATTCTCCCCAAACTTCTGATCATCCAAAACATTAGCCATACTATTGTGAAAATCATTGCTTCCTGCATTGCATGCTTCCTCAGTTGAAAATGCAAGTGGCCCTTCCGATTTGATATCACAACGGGGAGTCGCTTCTAGAAGGAAAAGTAAAGCAATAACTGAGAGAGGTCTCAGCGGTGGGAGCTCACTTTTCAAATTTCTAAGAAATCCACCTACACACAACAGAAGTTAAGACTTAAAAACAGGTAAATCCCAAACACCACCACCACAACAGACGGGCAGACTTACCAGCAACAGAGTACCTAAGATCAGAAATCGTATCATCTGAAGGCTTTTCATAATTTGTGACAGGCAACACAAGAAAAAGTAGAATGCCATGTGCCATTAAATTGTACCTGCCATGAAAAAATTAGCGAAGCCATCACTTGGCAGCAGAAACAGCAACACTGACAAATAGTAACCAACCACCCATGTTTATGCATGAACAAACACAAATACTAGAACCTACCTCCAGTGAATAGTGATCGACTCTCCTTTTAAAAGGTCTTTCACGTACGATACCATGCTAGTGTAGGTCATACAGTCTGAACTTTCATTTTCTCCATCGCTGGTATATGCCTTTACTGGTACGCCTCCAAAGGAAGTGTTGAAAACAATGAAAAGCTGCAATTTGAGATACAACATATTTGCTCAGTCAGAGTATCAATAAAGGTATGTTCCACAACAACTAGCCCCAAGTTTAGTGTGAAAACCTCTACATGAACAAATATAACACCATACGCAACCCACGGGCATAAGATTCAAGCAATGCTAAGCGCTCAACATCTTGTGGCAGAAATTGGAGCTTTGGTCTGAGATATGACAAGGCTGATATATATAATCATTCTAACTGTTTGAACCACCTTTGGTGAAGCAAGCCCTTATTCATGATTGGCTACTGCATAATGAGATGATGAGCTCCATTCGGGCAGGCAACAAGGACTGTTGGTGAAACTATTGTACTGTTCCAGTGAATTCTTACACAATATATAAAGACACAAAACAAGGGCAAATACAAGGCTGTTTGAAGAAAGGAAGAGAACACAACCTCATTAATGGCATCCTGAGCTTCAACTGATTCATGATGTGCACTGCAGAGATGTAGCAAATGTTAGATCAGAAAAATAATGAAGAATCACGCTTCTGACATCACAAAATAAAACATATATGATATGAGCTGCAAGCAGGATGTACTGCAGCACATAAAATACTTCACAACACATGCATCTGGCCACTGTACCTGCCCAAAAGAGCTAGCAAGAAAGATGTCAATCCTGTCCAATCCTGCAAGAGCATCGGAGAGCACCAATGTCAGGTATCATACACTATTGCATTTGAAGCCTGTTAGAAAATGAATGCATGCTTGAAATACATGCTGCTATTCTAGGACATCAAGACCAGCATATTCAGACAGAAATCAGTGGGTTTATCAAAAGTTCTCGAGTATCCAGCGTGCTCCAGCAAGCTTAATAGAGAACCATGCCTGCCAAACAATGGAGCCAAGCCTGACCTGTCTTAGATGTCGTATCACTGGCCTTGACATGAGAATTTCACATGATCCAAGAGCTGACTCCTTGGTTGCTTTAGGATCTCGCAGAGTCTTTGTTAGCAAGGGCATGCACGTCTTAACTAAGGATGGATAGCGCTGTAGCATATTCTTCAAATTCCTTCCTGCATCCCTGCACAGTTACAGAACTTGGTCCTCACATAGATCTTGCAGTTCATTAAACTCACTTAACATGCACAGAACATTACTTACGAGCGCACACTGTTGTAGCTGTGCAAGGAGAGTTTCAAAAGATCATTCAAAAGGTAAAATATATGAGAAGGAACTGAAAGACCTATTTCTTTCTCTTTGTAGCATCGATAACCAGATTGTGAAGCACGCCAGAGATTGTGAACAAATGCTCGCTCAACTACCAACCACCACGGCCTGCAGGGGCAACAATTTTAAGACACCTGTCAGTTCAAAAAATTCAGTCTTAAAAGGATAAAAATTCAGGACTTGGAAGTCATACATTTTTCTGTATTGTTTGCTAACCTTCTTTTAGAGGAGGAAAAGGTGTTATTGATATAATTTGTGCAAGGTTCTGTCAGTAATCGAGCGTTTTCATCCCAGACACCTTTCATATGGAGATAGAAATGATATTCTACCGAACCTACAATCATCCAAGATTATGATAATAAGTTGCTAAATTCAAATCCTTAATGTCACAAAGATCTAAATTACCAACAATAACAAGACCACAAGACACCACAACTACAAATTCTAGCTTAATAACAAACAAAAAGCAGACATTTCTACCATAATTGCCGACCAAGTCAATGATTGAAACAAGTATTTTCAGAAGAATGGAGTCATCCCCTCTATTCTTCAGAATGTAGCTGCAAAACCATTCAAATACAGACGCTTAGGCACTAAGAGTTTTACGATTATTATTAGCAAGTCTTGTGAGGAGAAAAGGAAGCAGAGTGAGCAAGGTGAAAAAATTTCAGAAATAGATCACTTCCTCAAAGATCAGATTAGAAACATACTCACACACTTGATGCACAACATTTGCTGCCTCTTGCCGTAGCTCAGAGGTTCCGACTGTCGCTCCTGCTGCCCCAACAATGGTCAAACTACCACCTTTGTCACCTCCAGAGGATCTCGTAAGAGCATCGAAATCTGGCAAGCAAGAGCCTAACCCACATAGAGCACCTTCCACGCGCAGCAGCAGTACTCTTAAATGCTCCTTCTCTTGCCCTACAAAGATTGTTAGAGCATTGTTTATTGAAGCACAAGCATCACCAAAGGGTTGTACTTACAAAGCTCACTTGCACTCCATTTAGGCTTACCTGGATACTTTGATTTGTACCCATCTTTTTCCTCGCATATTCTCTTGAGGATTGCCAGTGGCCTGGTAAGATGCTCATCAATGATTTCTTCAACGAATGTGACTTCTTCATGGCTTGGAATATGCCACAAATTTGTGACATTTTGTTTGTCGAAATTTCCATTGCTCTTGGTTGTTACCCACTCTTCATTGCCATCCATTTTTGCCTGTAGGGTGAAAGTCCTGAAACAAAAAGATCTAGAGACCATGAGCATCAAACCATCTCTGAACGAGACATTATAATAGCACTGAATCATCAATCCCACACATATATTTCCCCCAGTAAACCTGCTTTTGTTGTTTAATCGTGTTACTTTATTTCTTTTCCAGTAATTCTGCCCTGCACCAGAGGTTGTAACTGCACTGAATCATCTTCCTGGTCATAGGTTTCCCATACAGTACCACAAGAGATCTCTAAATTTAGACTTTCTCATCTTTGTTCCGATAAGTATGCTTTTGTTGTTCAGTCATGCCATCTTATTTCTTTTTCACTAAACCCGCTTTGTTGTCATCTAATTTCTTTGTGGATGAAAGATACTCGTTCAAAAGAATCGTGAAACATGTCTGCTCATTTTTGCAACATAGTAAGCTAAATTCCAATGTTTTTTCCTTTGGAATGCTCAAGACAATTAGTAGTATATTCAATAAAGTGGGGAGCTTAAAATCCCACTTATTGTTTAGCTTAGTGACACACTATTTTGTTATTTAGCTCTCTTTAGTGCTTTTAGTAATTTTTCTCTTACTTGGCCAGTGCTAAGTTTTTCCATCACCTTCGAAGTGTGGTAGAAACTCAATCCATTTCTGTCATAGAGTAGGTTCTATTCATAAATTAACATATATACAAGCCTGCAACTACTCTTGAGCACAGATAAAGTGAGTAGGGAAACATAGTTGTTGTCCAGACTTTGCGGGATAAAGGTGATGATCTCATTCTTTTTTGAACACGCAGTGAATCCAAGGTCGCATGTTGTCAAGTTTTCCACATTGTTTTTTCAGTTATGTTTTGCCTCTTCTAGGTTGGTACGTAGTAGATTCTTATTGTCACAATTGTGACTATGTTACAGTATTACATCTACTCCTAGTTGCAGATACGCAAAGTGCCATGCCAAGGGGACCCCCTACGCTTGGATGGTCACGACCCTTCGCTCAAGAAACGTGCCTCTCCGCTCCTTCGACGATTGGTCAAACCCCTTCGCTCTACGGTTGTGACTCTTCATCCAATGGTTGCAACTCTTCTCCGAAAGTATGTGTCTTTACGTCTAAAGTCATGTCTCTTCACCATGAGACATGTCTTTTCATTTCTGTCTCTCCGTCTCCTATATAAAGAGCCTATTGTACTCAGTTTTAAGAACATTCATTCAATCAATCTAACACACATTCAGTCTCTTGAGTCTCAGTTTGATCTTAAGTATGAAGTTTTAAGTCTTAATTATAGGATTAACACCACTAATCCTCACAGTGGTATTAGAGCAAATTTTTTCCCGGGATCCGAAGGTTGTGAGCTTCTCACCCTTGCCGCTACACTCTATCCCCTTCCTGGAGTTGTATGGAAGCAGAAGAAAGGTGGTACACACACACAGACGAGTATGAGGTAACATGAATTTTTATGTTCCAGTTACACAAATAACAAACAAAACACAGATGTGTGTGCGTGGCGTACCCAGAGAACCTCGTGCACCTTTGCTCGGGAAACACCCTTTCGAACCCGCTGTAGCGAGGAAAAGGTGTCTTGCTCTCTGGAGTGGGTGCTCCTCAGTGCAGTATGCATGAAACCTCACTCCAACAGAAGAAACATCACACAGGAACGACTCAAACACAGAAGTGGAATATGACTCAAGACGCGACACGACTCAAAACACAACTGCAGACTCAACTCAATGGAACTCGACAAGCTCAAAGAACCATACAACTCTGGCTGGCAGCACACACAACTCCAAGCTCAAGACTCAAAGTACAATGGGGGTGTCGAGGCTCCAATGTGCCGGGAGAGTGCCAGTGGTGTGCAGAACTCTAGACTCCGGACTCGAGACTAAACGCTAAACCATATAGAATGGATAATGATGCGTACCCACGACTCGAACCAACCACTCGTCTGTATCTCCTAAAGAGTCACCAATAGATGGCAGATATCCCAATCCAGCTAAGCTTATCTCCTAACTGAGGTGGTGGTGATCTGGCCACGGTGTCCACTAGACCACCATCCATAACACTTGCCACGTGTCACTGCCCAGGTGAGAGTCTGTCCAGTGTGAACTCCTCACCAACTGTGACCAACTGAACTAATTGTCTGTCCTGCACCAATGACACTGTAGCCCTGCTACAGGTTTCCCGCCACAAGACCACTCACTGTCCCGGTGAGAGAGAACACTGCAACTAGAGAGAACAGTGAAACAAGCAGGAAAAATGCAGTAACTGGACTGAAGAAGGTGATGTTTGTAGAAGATTTTGCATTTCAGGAGGAAGGTACCAATGAAGCAATGTAGATATTTGCAAGATATGCTGAAAAAGCAATAACCCCGCCTCAATGTGGTAAGTTGTCCAGAAGGTAGAAACTGAAGACTGACCAAGATGAACAAATCCCAGCAAGTCTCGACGCAAGTGTAAACGCAGCCAAAAGAGCGAGAAGTTGGCTACCACGAATGGTATTTGTCCAAATCAGAAGACAATAAGGGCAAACTTGAAATACTCCCGGTTTTAGATCGACACAGGGAGCCTCCGCCGCAATGAAACTTTGTGAAAATTTCCCGGTTTTCTTCTTGGCAATGCTCAAACTCTGATTTGAATGCGCCTGTAGCAGTTGCTTCTAACACTGGAGGGTTGAGGGGGTGGATAGTGGTCTAGGGAGTGAATAGGGCGAGGGAAGAGAGAAGGGGTGGTAGGGGGAGGGTAGGGGCGAGAGGGAGTAGGTATGGACGAGGGGAGGAGAGGGGGTGGGTAGGGACGAGGGGGTTTGGGTAGGGGCGAGGAGGGAGGGGTGGGTAGGGGTGAGTGGGTGAGGGGGTTTAGGTAGGGGCGAGGGCACTAGGTAGGGGCGAGAGCATGAAGGGGTGGAGAGGGGCGAGAGGGGTGGGGGTGGGTAGGGGCGAGTAGAGGGTAGTGAGGGGCGAGGGTTGAGGGTAGGGGCGAGGGGGAGTGGGTAGGGGCAAGGAGGGAAGGAGGGGGTGGGTGGGTAGGGGCGAGAGAGTAGTAGTGAGGGGCAACGGTTGAGGGGGGTGGGTAGGGGCAAGGAGGGAGGGAGGGGGTGGGTAGGGGTGAGAGAGTAGTAGTGAGGGGCGAGGGTTGAGGGGGTTGGGTAGGGGCGAGTGAGAGAGGGTAGGAGGTGGGGTGAGTAGGTGTGGTGAGGGGTGAAGGGGTTGGCACGGATGATCTAGGGTGGGTAGCAAACAGCAAGAGCAAGATACTGATGGACAGTGAAGATCATAGCAGATACCACGGCTTGATTCGTCATAATGGCAGATCCGACAGCGACAACCCACATTGGCATGAATATAGGTCCTCGAATGGGCTTGTAGAAAGGCTCTCTAGCTGGACATTGTAGAAGTAGAAGATAAGGCCCTTGACCAATATATGCTAGTGAGATCCATCCTTGCCCATTTCTTTAAAAATACATGACTATCCAATAGGGATTGAATGCTCGAAGGATGCTCTCATCATGCTTGAAGATGTTGATAATGCCAATGCCACCAATAAAGAAAAACCAAACAAGGATACAAATGGAAAAGAAGAACGCTACCTTCTCACAGCTAAAGCGTAGTAGAGTGGCAGTACAGATAAGGGCAACATATTCTTCATGTAACCGTCCTTTTGGAAGCTTTCTGAAGGAAAGCTCATCATATGCACAGGAGAGGTTTGGTTTGGTGGTAGAGTCAGGCATCGAGGAGGCTGAGGTGAAGGCTTACATTGCCCCGATGACCGCCACACAGGCTACTAGCTCGGTTGGCACACTTCCTGCTGGCTAAGGGGGCTTACTGGGTTCAGTGACAGTAGAAACGTTCGAGGAGAATGTATCCTTAGGCAGAGATTGATTAGAGACCCCATAACAAGGCATAGACTTGGTAGCGTCCAACCACTCCAGTAGATCTCTGTCTGACCCGTCAGGTGGAGTAGGTTTATCTTGTTCAGGGTTGGTTTCCATTGACAAAGAACTTTGCTGCACTATGGGATCCATGCCTCCTTCTAGGCGAATGGGTTGCATTGAGGAGCCAGGAGTATGTATCCACATGGCGTTGTTTCCCCAATCATGAAGCGCTTTAGTGTGGCGCAGCCATGGTCTACCGATGAGCAAAGGAAATCCGGCCTCAACCTAGAGACGACGAACCACAACAAAATCCAAGTTAAAGGTGAAGTCTTATACCTGCAAAGGCACCTTGTCCACTATGCCCATTAGGTAGACTGTCCTCTGGTTGGCCAATGTAACTGTGCAGGAAGCAGGGCGGGTAGGCTGCAGACCTAAAGCCAACATAGTGAACTCGGGAATCAAGTTGATGCCAGATCCACCATCCACTATCACTCCTAAGAACTGCCGCGGACACGGTGAGACGAGGGCTTCTATAATCAGTGAGGGGAGCGAGATGGGATATCATGATTCATATAGGACTCTGATGGTTGCACTGGGAGGTACTCGCCACTAGGACCTGCTCCAGGGTAAAGTGAATGAATAATTGCAAGGGTGTCACTTCTAAAACTCGCATCTACTCGCAGCATGTCATAGAGGGACACTTGTTGGAAGGTGTTCTTCAAGATTGTCTCTGTTGTAAGCTTATCTTTTTCTACCAGTGGTTTCACTGGTACTTTAATCTGTTGTAGATCAGCAACTGCTTCCAAGAAAGCATCATCGATATAGGAGGGCAAAGATTTGGATCCTTGCTTGGCACTGTGGGATGGCTTAGCAACAACGGAAGGTGGGGTATCCACTGGTGTGGAGAATGTGTGGGAGAGTTGCACTTGCTGGAATGCTAAGACCAAGAGCGGCCCTCTGGGCCCGCGTAAGGATGCTTGTTGACTCCTTTACCAATTGCAGCTTGTCTTGAGGGTTAACCACATGGGCAGAAGGGGACGGCTGAGGGATGGTGCTAACTGCTATCAGATTGAGCTTGGGAAAGGTAAACTCATTTTGGCTTGAATGGGGCTCGAAGCCGATGATGCACGAAGTTTGGGACAATCCTTACTGTAGTGATCCTTTGCTTCTAGGCAATGACGACAGGGAGGGGACCCTTTTGGCAGGGGACATTTGCTTTGGTAATGTCCATATTCCCCGCATCTGTATCACAAAATGGGCCAGTTCAATGGGCGAGCCGAAGGGCGAGGTGGTCCTTGCTCCTGGTGCATGGAGTTGGAGGTGGAGGCATAGAAGCTTTGAGTGGATGAGGGAGCATGGGCATGATAAAAGCTCTGAGAGGGAAAAGTGCTCTGTATACCTTGCATACGAGGGGCTGTCAGCAAAGGTGGCATGTGGTTTGGATGGCCATAGGGGGAAACCATGTTGGATGCAGGTGCTAACCCTTGTTGAAGAGTAGGACCAAGACTTTGCTATATTTTTCGCAATCCCTTGAGGTAGTAGCAATTCTTGTCCTCCTGTCCAGACTTTTCACAGAAGTGGCAATAAGCACGAAGGGGGCATTCTTGTGGAGGGTGCTCTGGAGAGTGGCATGAGCTACACCAGACCATAGCCTTAGTCTCCTGCTGAGACCTGAGCTCCTCTTGCTCGTGCTTGATCTGGTCCAAAGCGGCTTCTCCTGTCGAAGAGAGAAGGACTTCTCCTCTTGAAGAGCTCGCTGTAACTTTAGGGCTTCCAGTTCCCTGCGTGACTCGGGTGGTCTCTACCTGAGGAGATTCGGTGAACATCTTCCTAGCTCCTTCTATCCGAGTAGCCGCTGTGACAAATTCCTCCAGAGTGACATCAAGTCGGAGACTCTCTCGGAGTTTTTGCTGAGCCAGGATTCGACATGTACCGACTAACAACTCCCACTGCATAAGCAATGTCAAGAAGAGTGGCAACCATGAAACAACAATTTCAGCTTTCTATCTCTTTTAATACGCATGCCCAAAATATGCTCTGCATCACCAAATCCTTCATAGCAAATGCAAAATATAGCAGAGCATCAGGACTAGTCTTATGTTTCCCGGCAAGTAGCATGTCATCAATATTGTAGTCAGAATCTGATTTTGTAGCATTCTTAAGCAATTTTGCCTCATTAAACACTACATCTCGGTTGCGAATTACCTTTCTAAATTGTGGTAACCACACTCTATAGCCCATTTCACCTTCTTCCCTATAACCTAGGAAGACTCCCTTAATGGACTTCATATCAAGCTTTGTTCTCAAGTCATTGCGTACATGAACAAAAGCTTCGCAGCCAAATACTCTGAAATGATCATAAAAGGCAGGTTTGCCAGACCAAACCTCCTCTAGAATGTCATTTTTCAGCGTGCTATTAGGAGAGCAATTGCAAATATGAACTGCAGTTTTTAATGCCTTCCCCCCAAAACTCTTCGGAAAGATTAGCGGTGGACAACATGCAATGCACTCTCTCACATAAAGTACGGTTGTACCTCTCAGCCACACCATTAGAAGACGGATTATACAACTCCCTTTTGATACCATTATCATCACAAAAATGCTGAAATTCAGCAGATACATATTCTCCTCCATTGTCAGACCTAAGACATTTAAGCTTAGCACTCTTTTGAGTAGTGACAAAAGCATGAAACTTCTTAAAAGCATAAAAGTCTCACTCTTACATTTCAACAAATGCACCCATCCTTTGCTAGTACAGTCATCAATAAATGTAACAAAATACAATGCACCACCAAAAGACTTAACAGGCACAGTGCATAAATAGGAGTGAATAAGATCAAGAGGATTAGCTTTGTGAGAGACACCAAAGTAATAAAAAGATTTCTTTTGCTTTCCATAAAGACAATCGTTACAAAAATCCAAGTTTTTGTCTTTTACATCAACCCTCTTCAAAGAGAAAAGCACATCAATATCCTTTTGGCTCATATGGCCAAGTCTCTTATGCCACAATTCCGTATGTAAAGCAACTTCAACAACAGCAAGAAACTTGTCACGCAAAGCTTTGCATCCAAGATACTATAAGGTACCTCTTTTAGACCCTTTTGCAACAAGCATAGAGCCCTTAAGTAACTTTCATGAACCCCCAGCAAAGACGGTAGTAAAACCATGTGCATCTCATTGGCCAATTGACAACAAACTTTTCTTAACACCTGGTACAAACTTGACATCATTCAATAAAAGCTCTTGACCATTGTTAAGAGCCAAGCGCATGGTACCCATTCCCTCAATATTGCAAGCAAAATTATCACAAAGGTACACCTTGCCATAATTGCCTGCGACATATGTAGCAAAACAATCCAAAGATGGAGTCGCATGGAAAGAAGCACCAGAATCTACTATCCAAGACTGGGATAGGCCATCATTAGCACTAAGCAATGCATCAATGTCTTCTACATTAGCTATCACCAAATCTGAGGGTCATGAAGCCGCAACCAAGATTTTCGCAACGTCTGAAAACTCCTCAATGACCACACTAGAGGATATATTTGCATTTTCAACATCCTTGGAGGAATCACCTGTGTTAATTTTTCCCCTTTCTTCTCATCTTTCTTCTTCTTCTCTCAAGGTATATCCTGTTGAAAATTGCAGCACCCTCTAGTCAGTCAAGATACCCACTCCAAGAAAGATACCCACTCTTGGTCTGTATGAGTTCTTAGTGATGTCGTTCGGTCTTACAAATGCTCCGGCTACGTTCAATAGGATGATGGATCAAATTTTTCGCCCACATCAAAAGTTTGTCGGCACATTCTTTGACGGCGTGATAGTCTACTCAAAGAATGAAGAGGAGCATAGGCGTCAGTTGATCATTGTCTTCGAAGAGCTACGCAGTCACGTGTTGTTTGTTAATCTTAAGAAAAGTAAGTTCTTCTCCAAAGAGATTCACTTTCTTGGCCACATAGTGTCAAAGGATGGTGTCCGAATGGATCTTGCCAAGGTTGAAGCAATTAGGACATGGCCAGATTTGACGACCGTACATGATGTCTGTACATGATGTCTGTAGCTTCTTGGGCTTATGCTCTTACTATAGAAGGTTTATCAGGAACTTTGCCGAGATTGCTTCCTGGTCAAGGGGGAGGGGGGGGAGGGGGAGACTCGTTTCGCCAAAATGTTTCGGCCATTTTGGGGTTTCATGGTTTCGGAGGGCTGAAAGGCGTTTTTATGTCACTATGATCTGGCTCTAGGCACCATGACAAATGCTTTTCGGAAATCCACAAAGCTACAATAAATCCGTGTCCCATGTACCCTACCCTTCTCAGTGATGGCTCTGAGCGTCAAAATATGGTCAAGAGTGGAGAAGCCTCTCCTTAAACCGGCTTGTCCCACTACCCATACGCCCTCTCTTTGCTGGACAAGTTGTCTCCCACCTATATCCAGTTACATGTGGCATAAGCTGTCTCGATGCCTGGTGTGTGTCTGAGTAAAAGACGATGTCTCTCCATATAAAGTTTTCCTCAAATGCCCCTACATCAAGACAAAGTGACCCATTACAGTTCCATGCTACCATCTTTAGTGTGGTCCCATAGGTCTCGCACCGTCATGCGGAGTGTCGCTCCAATCTTACCACCCTTCCATCTAAAAAGCACTCTTACTTTTTTCCCTTGCCGCATTAATAGCCAGCATTACCTCTTGCATATGAGCAATCTGCAAAAGCGTGAGGTCATCTCCAAGCAAGATGCCTGTCTTCTTAAGAGTTGGTCACTTCTTCAAAAAGTCCTCCTCCGCTTCCATGGAGGGGAAACGAAGGATAAATGAATTTCCTTCGATGTTTCCCCATTGCTTCCACTTTTCTTATTGCCCACTCTCCAAGTTCTCGTATGCATCGGCTCCTTAACTCCCATAACAGTCATGAGTTCTTTTACCTCTTCATCCACATTATCTTTGTCTTTGAGGCCACAAATTCTCGCTTGTGAGGCACGCACCGGTCTCCTTTGCTCCTCCTCTGGTGTCAAGTTAACGATGGTGGGTGTGGGGTTTCCTTTACCTTTCTTGGCAACCTCAATCCATTTATTGGCCTCGAACGCTTTCTGTTGAGTTTTTGTAATAACATTCACCCAAGAAGTCATCATTTCTTTGTGTTGCTCCTTCCCCTCTTTGATGGCCCATACTTAGAGAGAAAGAAGAGAAGAAGAAGAAGAAGAAAGAGACACACCAATGGGGTCCAGCCGACCCTCTCAAGGGCCCCCCACCCCGTTCCAAAGTTGCAATTATCCTAGGCTACATGCTGAATGCCTACCAAAGTGTAAGGACACCCTCAAACACCTATGCAAGCAATTTACACAAAGTGCAAACGTGCTCACAAAATTGGACAGCAACGTTGCATTTATCCTAGGCTTCATGCCCATGTTGTCGAATGCCTACCAAAGTGTAAGCACACCCGTCAAACACCTATGCAAGCGATTTACACAAAGTGCAAACATGCTCACAAAATTGCCAGTACAAATCCCTTGGATCAATAGACAAACCTTAGCTTTGAAGATGTAGTAGTAGCATGTCCACGTGGCACGTACAGCAATGCAGAAGGAGCTTAAAGGCCATCCCAACTCATCTCTGAGAAGGAAAGAGGCCTTCACCCTATCATCAATAACCAGACCACTACTAAATTGAAGTTAACAATTTAGAACTCTTACATACTGAAAGGATTATGACAAACGACGAAGGTGATTATTGCTGTTATTTTGAGAATGACAGAAGCGATAAATGCCAAGGTTAAACAAATATGCAGAAAATTTGTAGTTCAGGTTGCTGGTGACAACAGGAAAGTAAGTACAAAAGCAACCAAGCCTTTATAACATGGGGAGAAAAGAAAAATTTTGGACAATAAGACTTAAAGATGTTGTGTTCAAGGCATACCTGTATACATTGCTGGGATAATATAACGCCATGCTACCAATGGCAGCAGTCAAAAGATTGCAGCCAGCATCATTAATCTGCATCAAGATGAACAATTTATCCTTTACACAGACATCCCAGTTTTCAGGGTAATCAAGGGGGGGGGGGGGGGGGGGGGGGGAGGGAAAGAGGACCTTAGAAGATGGGGCATTGAATGAAGCCGTTATAACTTTCTGGAGGGAAGATTTGTAAGCAGAAAGAGCTGAACCTCCGTAAAAAACAGCTTTTGAAAGGACGCCAAGATAGTACCTTGTGGTCATCTCCAATGCAGGGGAGAGGCCCACCTTCTCAATACCCATACCAGTCAGAACACTGAAACGCGCAAATCAACACCTGAATTTTTATATAAATCAAATGCCTACCTTGAAATCAACAACTGCGAGCTCCTCATCATTTCCACCGAATCCTGTTGTAGGAGAGTCCAAAAAGGATGCAATCAAAGACTCCATGATTGGCACAACTAGGTGGTCACATGATTCTTTTGGATTTGCTGAGACAATGTTACAACACAACAATCCAACCTCCTCAACAGCACCAGGCAAGATGTTACCAATAACAAACTTTGCAATCCTTTTGAGAGCCTGCAAATTGAGGAACAAAAGTTTAGAGCTTTCAAGGGGATGATGATGAGTACGAAAGACAACTGCGAAATAAACAAAAGGGGGATCCTTAATTATCTCAAAGCTTCAAACAAGATTTCAAGCCAGCTTGCACACCATCTATACACAACAGACAGGAAATTTTGATGAGGATGGTATGAATGCTGTACTCGCCTTATTGAATTCTATAATGGACAACTTCTCAAACAACAGTCCAATTAAGCAGGAATATAGTGATCCCTTTTCAGTAAGAAATCCACTTTCTGAGCTATCCTCATTCCTGCGACAACATGATGAAAGCCATCAGCTCAAATAACGAGAGAGAAACAAATTGTGAAAACAACCCACAATGACTCACGCTGATTGAACACTTGGGTCCAAGTTAACAAGGAGTGTGAAAAGACGATCAAGAAATTCGTCAACCCAGCATGACCAATCTATTGGAAACGTCCCAGTGTTCACATCCTCTTTAATATCAATCCTTCCAACCTATTCATTGGTCCCTCTCCATTAAATTCAAAACATCAAGGTTTTTCTAAGCCATGAGTGTTGATAAAGAGGCTTACACTTGAGAGAACACAGCAGTATAGTTGCATGGTTGACATTGTTTTTGGGGGATCATTTGCATCCAGCCCAGGAAGTGTGTTGAACATGGCATGTGCTAAGCTTGTCTTCAAGGCAAGCACTGAACCATTTTCAGTGTGTGTATTGTGAACTAAGAGAGCCCTAGCCGACAAAGCAAGCATTCTTAAAGCTGATTCCAGCTGATGTGTGGCTGTGACCTGGGCTCAAATCAAATTGCTATGAGAACATGTAAACGTTTTCAAGATTTTTTCTGCTTTCATAAACCTGTTGCCCCTCACCGTCTCTAATGCTGTTTGAAACCGGGAAACAACCATTGGAAGCACAAGGGAAGGTTCGACATAAGCTAGTCTTGAGGCAGCAGAAGCGGCAGTCCAAGCAAGAGCACTGTTCTTACTGTACTGGCCGCGATCAATGAGCTTCATCACTGTCATGACAAAAGCTGCTCTCTCTGCTGGACCCAAAAAGTCTTCAAATGCAGCCACATTCTCCAAGTTTTCAATTTCACTGAAAATCAAGTGACAACATTCAAAGTCTCTGATCGATAAAATTTAACCATTATCACAAGAGACTCATGACCATACCAATGCTCATTCTCAAGTCGCTTCATAAAGTAGAAGACCAGAAGACGCAAGAACCGTTGCAAAGGTCCTGTCCAGGAGCCACCATTTGAAGGATGATAATATCTACATTCAAGAAGGCCACAGAAAGGTAAGTCCACTCACCTACAATTACAGGCTAAAAGTGACAAAGAGAACATGAAAACATTCCATTAACTTTACCGTCTTAACCAGAGAAGAAACGCTGTATAATTATTTAGGAATCCCAATACTAAGTAAGTCTCTTGATGTTGTGGAGGCCAGAGAAAGTCACACTTAAAGACAAGCTACTTTTCCTGCTGTACAACTCTGTTCGCAGCCAGCCTCTCCTGTTCTGTTCTGTGGTGTGCAGTGAGCAACAGCACTTATCATACTCAACCTGACAAAATTCCTACTGTCTCTTCAACCTGCTCTCCATCTCCATGGGCTCCTTTCCGTTTCCCACTTTCTCAAGTACTTGCTCGCTTCAACATGGCCAGCAAGTGGCCTGAAGATCACATGACCTGTAAAGCTTAATGATTTGCCTCCACTAACCTGCTGGAGTAGAATTAAGCATTCCACGTATCCACATAATTTAAACAACTGGTGGCGCTAATGCCGACCACTACAGATGCTGTCCCAAGTATGCAAGTAAGAAAAATGCTGGCTTTAATTCTATCAGAAGAAGACTAGCAGCAGATATGGCCTCTGGCAACATTATGCTTTACGAATAGTATGCAGCAAAATTTCCCCTCGAGGTCTGTCCAAGCAGTATTATCCGCCACATCAATGTTGAGAGGCAGTTTCCAGACAGTGGCTTTCCGAGATCTGTCCAAGGAGTATTATCCGCCTCATCAATGTTGAGAGGCATTTGCCAGACAGTGGCTTTTATTCAGAAGTCCCAAAACCAGCTGCCAAAGAGGGCTCAGGTAAAGCATCTAGCTGTCATTAAACCAGAAGGTAACAGAGGCCATGGTGCAGGAGGGTATCCCATGGGCTTTAGCAATGTGTGTTTAAAAGTATTAGCATAAATTTCAAGTACAATAGTGCCAAGTCGGACTATCTGGTGTTTGTATGGTACTAACACCACACATATGAACAATGGTACGTTCAATGCAACATAATCTAAACATGAGATTTGGAGCTTATACTTGAGAATTGAGACTTCAAACAAAAAAAATGGAAAATTTGACATGAAAACTTGAGACTAAAGGAAAGTACTCTAGAATAATAACTCTAGGATCCAGGTGGTACGAGGAGTAGACGAGCGACAAGACCTAGGTGCTCAAGTCACTCTCATATCCTGAGGTAAAATGGCGCTCATTAGAATTGACACGAGAGTAGTATGAAATATATACATATGGCTGTAGAGTACATGATGGCCTCCTGCTGACAGATCGCATGGCACCTATGAATACTATATTATTGCATACTACCACCAGGAGGTGTATTTTTCCTATTACCTTCTTTAAATATGTACTACATATTTTTTATATTTTTTTTCGAGAAAAAGATCCTACTATTAGTTACTGAAACTGCCCACAGGCTACCACCACCTCTACTAGAGAGGGCTACAACAATCATAAGGGGGAGACTCTCCCAATGAAAAAACAGCATATGTACAATGAGGATAAATCAAGAGATGGGAGGAGGGAAAAGCCACACAGGTGGATGGTAGTGCCATCTGAGCACACCCTGGACCATGGTGAAGAAGGCCCAGGGTGCCAGAGTCGAAGGAAAGCCTCTCTATGCTCCCACATGCGGTCGGAGCTGCCCTTGAGTCTCTCAAACTGTCCTCTGAGAGTATGGATCAGCTCTAGCCAAATATCCCGAACGGTCTCTGCTGGTGGTACAGGGCAAGCCTCATAGATGTGGAGGCAACGGGCCCGCCAGATGAACCAGAGTGTCAGGCCGCAGATGAGCTCCCAACACTCCTCTCTCTCTGCACAACTCTTGTGGCGTAAGTTCTGTAGCAGGCTGGAGTGTATGAAACCGGCCCGTAGGGCGGTAGACGTTAGCTTTCACCCGATTCTTTAACATTTGACTATACAACACAAAGCAATGACTTAATTGAGACTGGAATTACACTTCAAAACAAAAGCACGGCCAGGAAGCTAGAATGCTCCCAAGCAGACAGCGACACCTGTAGGCCCCACAGGTTGGCGCCCCTTTCGGTATTTCTTTATTCTTTAATAGAGGGAATAAAACCTGTGATTTCCTACAAGCTGCCCCGCATAATCTGGGCTGAATTTCATCTGTTCTGGCCCGATTTCGGCAACATAACTGTACTAGGTCACTTCACAGTCAGTATCCCCACGCAATAGATGACTTTCCCGACGTATCCGGTCACTTTGCAAAACCTGGCGAGAATCTGCAGCAAGCTGAATTCTCTGTTTTCTGCCCCGAAAATGTGCCAGATCACCTCTACAACGGTCCCTCACGTCCCCAAACCTCCTGGGGGTATTAGAGACCGTTTAGGGCCGAAACCCTAGGAGATTAAACCAAATGGGTCAAACTCGACACATGGCAATAGGAGAGGAGCATGCACGCCAACACTCTTCCAGAAGGCTCAAACCGAAGAGGGGGCGCCGTAATATGAGGCTAGAGGCTGAATTTCTTTCATGGTGGATTTTCACGTTTAAAGCTTTAATGGAAAGCTTGTTCAGCTATATATAGTGTCTCTATATATAGCTCAACAAAGCTTGCCTTCTTTCCTTGTCTCAAGTAACGCGATGATTGGCTCTCGTGCATCTCTCTCCCCTTTGCACATATGGTAATGCCCCACTCTATTGTGTATAGGCCGGTTATATGGTTTCATCAACGGGATAGCCACTTTTTCTTCAAAAGTGCAGTATTGATTGTTGTGGGTGAAAGCAACATAGAGCTTATCATTATGGTCGAAAAGAGAAACCAAGGATCTAAAGAAGGATCTTCCTCACATGACACAGAGAAAGTATAGTTACCTGGAACGGGAAATCAGAACGGGGAACGGGGAATGGGAACATGCATGAAATGTCATTCCCTGTTTCAGATACTCACATTTGATACACGAAACGGGGATCCAGAACGGGAAATTGGGATGGGAACGAGGAATGAGGACCTAAAAATGGCCATTCCCTGTAACTCTGAGAGAAAGTTCCTTCAACTCGTCAAGAAGAGAGCAGGTTGTTTAGAGCTCAACTGCGTAGTTCGATGGAAATTTTTCAGCAATTGGCTAAGAACCCAAGGATGTAGGAGTTCCTACACATGATGTACAGGCTCCGACATAGGGCATGACTAAGCTGTTGAAGGAAAAGGAGATTTCCCATGCACACGGGTCTCTTGATGCTCAAGGGAAAGCCCATATGATTGAGCAACCAGTGATATCCATTGATCCAAAGAAATTTGCTATACATAGGCAGGAACCATTTGTGAATTTTCAAGGGAGTAATCAACAAGCTATGAGTCAGACCCTTCCATTATCGACTTCATATCCTGGCTATTTTGGAGGTGCTTTAGTATTTCAAGCTATGGCTGGACCTTCCACAGCCAGGGAATGTGTTTGGGACAATACAACCAGGTACGGTTAACCTATGTATAGGAACATGGGTATCCAACCAGGTTTTTAGGGTGCCCATGGACAATTTTGAATGCTTGGAACGTTTTTCCCAGCCATATGCCCAAAATGCAGATATGACAAGTAAAACAGGTGATGCGAGTGCTGGAGTGGTCAATTCTGGAGCACCACTATTACGAGCACTTGTTTATGACAATTTGACTCCTTTGAGTCAGCCTAAGGATTACAAGGAAGGTAGGCAGGCAGTGAAGTTTGAAACTTTCAAGGGAATTGAGGACCAATTGAAGGCTTTGACCTTCATACAGCAGTTTGATGCCACTTGTGCTAGAGAAAACATCACAGAGTCTTCGAAAATACGCAAGGCTGCCACTTTCTTGAAAGGAAATGCGCTTCAGTGGTGGACCGCATTGTTGTATCAAGGTCAAGCACCTACAACGTGGGTCCAATTTAAAGAGCTTTTTGCACTTGCATGGCTTACAAACACTTTTGAAGTGGATGTGATGACAGCATGGCACGAGTTGAATGCGACAAACGGTCCAAATCTTGAGGAGTACAATAAGCAATTCTGGGCTGCATTGTTGCCAGTAAGCTCCTACAAGTTTGTGCCATTGTCAAAACAGATTGAGAAGTGTTGTTGCAGATTGCCCAAAAGAATCAGTGACTACTGCACAAAGACTATTGTCATGAATACGGCGCAGTCGATTGAGAATGCGAAAGTGGCCAGTAATCTTTCGAAAGGAACTTCCACTGGATTTAATGTCAACAAGAGAGGGTCCCACGGCAAACAGTTTTCAACCAAGATGTTGCAACAAAGCCTTCTGTGCCTCCCACACATAAACCCTCCACTAATGAAGCTGACACATCCAAGAAGCAGTCTACACCTTCTTCTGGGCGAGGACAAGGACAAAAAAGGCATTTTTCTGGCAAATCTTTTGAAGAAAGGAAAGCTCTAAGAGAGACCAAGAAATGCTTCATTTGTGAAGAGGAGGGACATTTTGGGAATGCCCACAAAAGTCACGGGATAAGGATGACAAGTCAGAGCATAAAGGAAAGAAGCCAAAGGGCTGCCCGCTATCTACTACACTATTTGGACTCTATATTGATGAGGGCGTCGGCTTTATTATGCGTGGGGGTGGCAATTGAGTCAATTTTGCAAGTACCCCAGTACATCTTATGCTTTATGCTGATGATATTATATTGGTGTCTAAGTCTCCAAGGGGTCTCCTGCAGCGACTACCTGCATTAGATGACTTTTGTACACAGAGAGGTCTCACAATGAATCTTGGGAAGACCAAGGTCATGATCTTTCATACTTCAAGACCGGGCAAGAGTCATGCTACATTCACTTTAGCAGGAGGTTAGGTGGAGGTGGTCCCCTCATACGTGTATCTCGGATCATGACGTCGACACATTTCACCATGGTATCACCAGCTAGAGCTAGACTGACACGAGGATATGAAGTATTGGCTATGATAGAGAGACAATGTCATCAAGCACTCTTCGAGGAGCCCTGGACAAAGAAGTGACTATTTGACACTTGAGTCACAAAGGTCTTGATGTATGGAGCAACGGTATGGGCCCCAAGCCTGCCTACATAAAGCGACCACAGGTTCTTATGACGCATGATTCGCAGCAAACCTTCAGTACCTTGTGACATCATTCAAGTGGAATTTGTTGCACCGCCCATGATAATGGAGGCTTTGTTTCAGACCATATGTGTCCTAGAAAAATTCAAAGATATGACATAAGATCAGCTATCATACAGAGCATTTGATGCATCAAGACAATTGGCTCAGGCAGGAAATAGAGGACCACGGTATGGTCGTCACACAGTGGTTCTAACGGCACAGGATTGACATGAATCACCTTCCACCTTTCCAATTTGACACAGAGGCACTGCATATCCACCTCTCACACAGTGAGGAACAGAGTTCTCAGCACGACTTGTGGTAGCTTTATGCCCAAGCAGCCCCTTTTTTTCGAAGATGCGATACTACAAAGAGCGTTTCCTGAGCATTTAGGAAGATGGATTCATAGAGAGACCAAGATACATGGTGGGCATCTTACCACATGGTTCTAGGGTGGCGCCTGGGTTGCTCAAGGTTTCTTCACATCGCCTTCAGATAAAGGCTAGCAGAGTAACTCGGATCCCTAGAGACGAGAGGATATCCAGACTATGCAAAGAGGAGGTGGATGGTGAGTAGCGGGCAGAGGGGGAGGATGAGGAGCATTGTGTATGTGGCTGCAGGGCCTACTCTGCCATCAGAGAGAGACACCCCACCTTGTTCAAAGATCAGCGCTCCCTCCGGCAGCTCTTAAAGTCAAGAGACCAGCATGTGCTAGGGACATTTATACTGGAGGTTCGGTGACAGCGATCTCTTTACAGGCCCAGGCGGTACCAGGCAGGAACATTGTGCCTCAAGCATGTCCTAAATCCATCTCATCGACTTGTGTTGTTGCACCAAATAAGAGCAACCAAGGTTTGTGGAAAGCCAAAATTCCACAACAATCTCCTAAGCCCACAAGTTGCCCAATACTCTGCCTTTATAGAAGAAAGTGCAACTGTAGGTTGTTGCTTGTTGCTCTACGAATAGGTCCCATGCCAAGATAAACCATCGCCCCAATCTGAATCACACCAGCCCATCAGTCTGCCTCGGCCGGAACAACAACGGCGACATCCATACTCCAAGATACTCAAGATGTAGCATAACGTACAAAGAGCACGCTGCCAAAGTTGCAAGGCTTGGGACAAAAAATGCACCTGATGGCATTGCAGCACTGCACCAGAAATCAAACCAAGCAAGGGTCTCTCCAAGGTCTATAATGGAGAACTGAAGGTGTCAACATCCCCAAAGAAAATTCCAGGAAAGGGGACAAAGATGCGCAGCACAATCATTTGAAAAACACGCACAAGAAGCCATATACCATCCATAGCCCTTTTGTGTGCTTTGTGTGTCTGTGCTTGTGTGAAGAGTTCAAAGACCACCACAGAATGCTTTTCAAGCTTGCTTCTAGCCAAATCAGACAATCGTCACTCAACTCTAAACTTCCAAAATGTAAACAGGCACAATTGCACAGAAGATATACACCTTAAAGATTTGCAACAAAACTTTACTCTGCAAACAAGTAGCTCAGACACGAGCCCAACCAGAAATTAACGTGTAGCCTTGAAAGAAGTGAAATTACTGTTCCAAAAACTCCACCATAGTGTCAAAGTGAGCTTGAGCAGAGCCACGTGGACTAAGTAGATATACCTGCACAACAAAGGTCAAACAAAGATCTCAATACAATCCAGGTATCCAACGTTCAAACAATAAAGAAACTGGTAGTTCAAGCCCTACAATCGACTTGGCAGAAAGTGTAGATAACCCTGGTGACCAGTTGGTATGGAATGCACGCTTTATCTCCACGGGAATCCTTCTGTAAATAGGTGATCGCACACCAGATTTTCCAACCGGCACCTGATGAAAAGAAGTTAAATGTCAGAAGTTGTCACAACTCATTGGATGTTTTAATTCGAATAAGAAAAGTGTACTAATGCTTGTTCACATGCATCTAAACAGGTGAATTGCTTACCTCAAAAGCATTCAAGAAATTGGTGAACAGCTCAGGTAAGAATGGCTCCCAATCAGAGGTGCTCAAAACCCGATGCTTGATACAACGGCTCACAAGTGAAGCCCATTGAATATTCCAAAAATGACAGGTTGGTATTGCTGACCACAATTCTAGGCACTCTGCTAACCAATCCCTGAAAGAGCCCTTTTGCTTGATTAGAAAAAGAATTATGAAAAATTACAAGACAGAAGGCAACTACCAACTCCAAATTATCAAAATTACTGACACTTCCAAATATGTACACAGTAAAAATAGACTCTTGTACCTGGTGAAGAAGGGCACATCAGCGCTCTTTTCCGACCTAGTGGACAAGAAAAGAGAAAGAAACCCTGCTGCCTCGAGAGCAGAGTTGTGTGAAATATCATGTAGTTTGGGCCTAAAATGTGAACAAGCAAAATTTAACAAAAAACAAATCCTTGAAAAATATCATAGATGACCTACTGAACATGAGTAATTAACTTATCGAGCACTCGAATGTGTGTGTGCCAAATGAAAATGGCTTGACCCCAAACGAACCTGAACTCGGACCATATTTCAGCACATGAGCCCACTTTAAAAAATCTTCTACAAGTCTCTATCAAGTATACTAAGTTCTGTAGGTGGCTGTGTTTCAATGTAAGACCTTCATAGGAAAGACACCTGAAAAAATGTTATACCTCCTCAGTTTGCAATGTGCCAAGAAGCAGTGACAAAAGCAGCAAACGTTTGAACTATAAACAATTACCTTTCAAAATGTATCTTCAAGAGCAAATTATAAAAAGACCTCCAATCTATCTCCAATTTCAACTTCTTGCGGTATTTTGACAAAACACGGGATAAGCAGTTTGCCCACCTTGTCTGCATGATACACAATAACACATAACCTCTATGCAATTTTTCCAGATATAATTCCTAATAATGGTTATGACAGAGAATATCTCCAGATGTGAATAATTACTTAATAATCCGTCACAACTGTCTATTAAAAACACCAATAGGTAGCCCTCATATAAACTGGTATGTTTAGAGAATGAGACCTGTATATATAGACTGTCTGATGAATTCAGAAGAATATCCAAAGCAGCTTTTGCTAAATTCTCCACATCACCTAATGAGAGTGTACACTTTGCCTTCATGAACCTGTCAAAACATTTTTGAGTATTTAAAAGCGTTCCTGGGTTAATGCTAAAAACAATTAGAAAGCATATAAAGCATCTGCACCTTTCCTTCTCCACCAGCGGAAATAAATGTTAGGAAATACCCCTGAAATTTGTGGAAATTCCCCAAATGCCCCTCTAATTTTGAAAATTTACAAAATACCGCTGTACTTTCTTTACCTTGATTGCTTCCATTTTCACATAATCGATTCTTTGCGATACTAAGAATACATCCATAAACCTATCTTAGAAACATTATAACCACTGGACCAAGAAATATAACATTTGCATGTGAAAATCATGAATGATTTCATCTTGTGTCCAAAAGACCCTTAAAATCCTCATTCTAACATGCCTTTTTTCACCCGAGAAAATCTTCTATTGAAATAAACATCTCAAAGGCACAACCTCGAGATAAAATGTACAAAAGCCGATGACCACAAAGGTTGATCCCAAAAATGTCCTACATATACATTCTTCTGTGATCCAAGAGGGGGATCATACGCATAGCAAGAAGAACATCATCTCTACCAAAGCTACATGAAGGCACAATAGTAGGGATTGTTTTCTCTCTCCTAAGAAATTCTCTCTCTAGAGCTTTTGGCAAATGCTCTCTCACAAAAACATAGGAGTTATTTTTATATTAAAGGAATGGCTATTTTTCGAGGTCCACGTTCCCCGTTCCGTGTTCCCCTTCCCCCTTGCGGTCCCTGTTCCATGTGATGATTGTGAGTGTCTCGTCATAGGGAATGGCAATTCCTGCCCCTTCCAGTTTCTCGTTCCTATTTTGCATTCCGTGTGACCAAGGTCCAGATATGACAGTCCTTGGTACACCCAAGTCAAAGCCTGGTTCGGAGCACATGGCCTTGATCTTGAGAGCTTGCCACCGTTCCAGTATGAGCCCGACTCACCCCACATTCATCTCTCACGTGGTGAGAGAAACATAGTGCTCCGACACGATCTCTAGCAGCTATATAACAAATAGACTTGGAACACATCTCCCCTTCATCGTAAGATGTCACACTACAGAGATCATTTCCTTACCATACTCGAGGACAGGTTCATACAGTGACCATGCTACATGGACATCTACATGCCACATAGCTCATTGTTCGCGATTGATCAGCTCAGAGTATCATCACAGAGACTAGAGATAGAGGCACGGCGAGCCCATGAAATTCTCAGGGAGAAGAGAGTCTGTCAAGTATGCAAAGAGGAGGTGGAGAGTGAGGAGCATTTTGTTTGCAAATGCAGAGCTTATGATGATATTAGAGGCAGATATGAGTCATTATAGGGCAGCCTACTCTCCGTGAGATCATGCACTCTCCAGATCAGAGACTATTGGGGCGCTACTTGCTAGAGATACATAGGCATAGGGATATACTCCTACAACCACATACAGAGACAGAGGTGGGGGGGGCGACAGTCACAGCTATCAATTTTTTTTCAGAGGACCACATCTCCTCCACTCCCACATCCACCAGGGGAGTGACTCTCCAGCAGCCTGAGATGAGTCGGACAACGTCCGCGTGTTACCGGATGGTCGGCCCCACGACTCCACCATAGACAGATCGAGGAGATCCAAAGCCGAGAGCGCTGATCCACTGAGGAGAGATGAGCCCCGATGATGGCTCACACCGCTGCATTCAATCAAGCAGCCCTTGCTCCCGATCCTCCCACGTACCGCATTCTACACCCCCCTAGTAGCACAGGATGCAGCTAGATAGCTTGATGCATCTGCATGGTTGTACTACCCTGAGCATATACACATGCACACCTCCCTAGTACTAGAGCTCCATCCCCCCCCCAATAGATCCCATCATACACCAAGGTTTTCTCTTTATTTTGTACCAGTTTGGATTATTTTGTCTTTCTCGATAGATAGCAGACATACCCACATGTACACTTCATTTGTCTCATAGGCCTACTTCTGCCTCACGTAGACGTTAAAAAATCTATCTCTCTCTCTCTCTCTCTCTCTCTCTCTCTCTCTCTCTCTCTCTCTCTCTCTCTCTCTCTCTCTCTCTCTAGATTTCTTTTCACTAGATATGGGACAGCCAGAGGAGCAGCCACCACTGCAGAGCTCGTCCCACACTCATTCGACCACTACTGGCACTCTCATCGACCGAGCATTGGAGCTACAGAGATACAGACGACCGCGACTGAGGAGAGGAGCTACACAGCATCGACGGAGACTACAACAGAAGATTCGAGCCATACTCTCTCGACATCCAGAGTGCAGATGAGGATGGATCCTCACCATTTCTTCCATCTTTGTTTCACACACTGTTACATCCAGTTTACCGGGTACCTATTGTATCAGCTGCTACACCCACGTAGTTTTAGATTGTAGTAGTAGTAGTAGTATTTTGTTCCACTTCTAGTTCTTTTCTAGTTCTTTTGTACCCAGACATGGTATTAGATTCACTATTTTGTAACTGATTGGTCTCATAGGTCATTTTGGCCTTTTGAAGACGTTAATATAACATTTCATTTCATTTTCATTTCTCTCTCTTTTTTTGAAAAGTCAGGGCTGTATATTACTGAGTACAATATAATCCCCAGCGGATGACAAAATAGCCTATCACGTGGGGTGTACAAGCTGAATGTAAGAATGAGAGCCACTATAGTGACAACTCGACTAGAACAATCTCATGGTGGTCGGTGTGATGAGTGGAGGAGAAACCACCGAGGAGGGGCATAATGCCATGTAATCTGGCCACCTGTAAGTGTGAAGAAGAGTGGGAATCAGGCCCAACGCCGAAGGAAGGCAAATCGACGAGCCTCGGCTGCTCGAGATGTACCTGAGGAAGAATCCCACTGCCAAATCAGTGTGTGAATGATGTCCAGCCAAATGGCAATGAGGGTAGCCTGGAGGAGCTGTGGAGCCGCACTGAGAATGTGACGACAACGAGCTCGCCAAACATTCCAGAGTGTAATGCTAGCGATGACTGAGAAAACTTCATCACGTGTCTGAGGATCCCCCTGCCAAGCAATCTGTGGTAGCATAGCCAAAGTCCCTCGCCAGTAACCAGTCGAGGTAAGCATAAGGGCTGGATCTGTGTCTGAGCCCTCGTAGAAAAGATGCGGTCCGGGCATCGGCATCAACCATGAGACAGATCCCCAAGTGAGAAATCCATGCTGAACACCCGCTCTGCTAAGTACAAAACAAACTGCAAGCCACACTACATGAGAAGTAGAGCATGACCAAAGACAGTGTACAGGTTGAAACCGGCCTGTTCAATCTAAAAAGGGCGGTAGACTTTAAACTTAAACCTTATTTGCTTTCACCCATTTAATTTGTCGTCCACTTTACCTGTACTTTCAAGACACAACAAAGGGGAGAGGGATACAGGCTGCTAGAATGCACCTGTATGAGAAGACCGTCACCAGATTGGCCCTTAACTTAGGCGCCCCTTTCGGTATTTCTTTATTGTTTAAAAGAGGGAACAAACGCTGTGGTTCTTTCCAAGCTGCCCCGCACAACCTTGGCTGAATTTTGACTGTTCTGGCCTGATTTCGGCAACATAACTGTACTAGAACCCTTCACAGTCAGTATTCCCACGCATTAAATGACTTTCCCGACGCATACGGACACTTTGCAAAACCTGGCGAGAATCTGCAGCACGCTGAATTCTCTGTTTTCAGCTCTGAAAATGCGTCAGATTGCCTGTACAGCGGTCCCCTTGCGTCCCCGAAACTCCTGGGGGTATTAGGGTCCGTTTAGGGCCAAAACCCTAAACCTGCAAAAATACACAGCAGGCTGTAATTTACTGTTTCGGGCTCCGTTTCGCGTGCCGGTCGCATCCGTAGCAACTCCTCGAGCTCCCGCACCTGTAGGGCTACTTGCCCTTTGAATCGGACGAGATTTCTAGCGTGAAACCTCTCCGAATTCACCTGTACCTGCGGGGGGATTAGCCGCTAGCTAATCCAGTACCTGTGCAAGAGGCTGTTGCCTCGGCAATCGCGCATGAACCCACACAACTATACATTGGGCAATTGGAAAGCCCACTAGTGGGGCATAACATACTGCCATAGGGGAGAGAGAGGGCAGTGCGTAACGTGCAGGGCATCACTCCTGGCACCGCACTGTGCATAAGAGGGAAAGCAAGCACTCCATAGCTCTTAACCTGTGACAAATTCTGCAAAACAGCCCCTCCTCCCTTCAAATTCAGCGCCAACTCTTGTTGCATGAGGAAAGTGCACCAGAAGGTGGCACTTGGCACATTTACAAGCATTTTCCCGTTTCGGGGTTGCCGCCTAAAAATCTCCCAACCGGTTGCCCAGTTGACTTCACGGCAGAGTAAGAAAATGTTCCCCTTGTCATTCCGAAGGTAATGACGCAAACACATTTTCCGGTCCCAAAATACCAGTTCCCGAAATTTTAGGAGATGCTGCCATTGTATCTTTCTAGGTCATCCGACCCTCTTTGTACACTGCGGCCACATCCGGAACTGAAATGTAGCCTCTTTAGCAAAGGATTCCACTTTGGCTAGTCAATGACCCCACTTGGCTAACCATAATCCTTGTCCAACCTTAGTGCTCTCTTGCCCTCAGGCCTGGACTCCCTCTGGACAGTTCCACACTAGCTATGCAATGCAGGGCAGTTAGATTTCCCGAGGGGTGTTTCCAAAAAGTGAAAGTAAATAAATAATAAGAAAGAAATCAACAAAAAGGATAGATAGTAGTCACACGCTGGTGACATACCCCCCCTCTTGAAATCTCAAACGTCCTCGTTTGCATCTATGTCGTACATGCTCATAGTCAACAGTTATGTATTCAACACGTGTCGACACATATACGACACATACATGCTGATTGTCAACCCTAGTGTATTCAACACCTCGTCGACACATGTATTGCCTGCGTGTGAACCCTGTCCCAATGACGTAGTTGTAGCTGCGCACTCTGCCATTGCTTTGAGTCACTAACTTTCCAATGACAAAATGGTAGCTGCACATTTTGCCACTGTCATATAGTACACGTTGGATCCCGTAACACTTTTGAGCATACCCAAACCGACAGTTTACGAATGCAGTTACACATGTACTCATTAATAGAAGCAATTACTGTATTCTTGAAAAACTGACAAGAAATACTCACTTCTATAGCACTAACCAAAATTTTGGACATTCCATAATAGAAATTGCCAAATTGACAATTTGTACAGCTCTAACATTCATGTAACAGGTATTTCATTTGAGCTCACTTTAAATACCATGTACATCATTTGTTTCAGAAGCGATTGTCACACTGACAATCCATGTAGCTTTGAAACTCAAGGGGTCAAGGTAGGTTGCAAATCGAACGCTTCAAGGTAAAGTGATAACACAGTTGGTGACTCTGCAAGTTCACCTTCTTCCATCCACTTAGCATCCATTGGTGGATAGTTTCTGAACTTTACCAAGTAACACCTAGCAACCTTGCCTTTCACTTTTCTTTCCTTATGTGCCAAAATCAGTTCCGGGACCAAGATCTCGTCAAGTTCCTTGACTTCCGGCTGATCTTCAACTAGCATATCTTCTAGCACATCACCCACATAGGGTCTGAGAAGACTCACATGAAACGCATTTTGAATCTTCCAACTGTCAGGCAATTTCAGCCTATATGCAACATCACTGATTATGTCGCACACTTGAAAAGGCCCATAGTAACGCATGCTGAGCTTTGGAAACAGTCTTTCCTTGCCCTTCGTCTTCTTTAACCTTGCCTTTTCAAAGCGTAAAAGCACCCAATCACCAAGTGAATATACCACTTCACGACGGTGATGATCAGCTGCTTTCTTTTGCTTTGCTTGAGTCTTTTCTAAGGCCACTTTGACCTTCTTGTACATTTCATCCATGTCTTGAACATACTTATGTGCTTCAAATATCTTGTCCTTTGTATGCAGTATGGGAGGAACTTTCTTGCCACCTTCAACTATCTCAAAAGGTGCCTTGCCAGTTGATGAATGCACTGTATTATTGTATGCATACTCCACCAATGGCAAATACTGCTCCCACTTTCCTTTATGCTCTGACACATAGCACTTCAGCAGATCTAGGACAATAGAATTTGCCTCTTCTGACTGCCCATCTGTTTGAGGATGAAATGACGAAGAGAATTTGAGCGTGGTGCCCATATTCTCAAACAAGCCTCTCCAGAACAAACTTGTCATGCGTGGATCACGGTCGCTAACAATCGACTGTGGCATGCCATGATACTTGAAAATATTGCTCATAAAAAAGTGTGCCATCTGATCTGGTTTTATCTTCTTCCTGACAAGAATAAAATGAGCCTGTTTGCTGAATCTGCAAATAATGGTCCAAATACCATCGTTTCCTGTCTGCGTTCTCGGAAGATCAAAGATAAAATCCATAGCAATACTTTCCCATGGTTTATCTGGAATGGGTAGTGATTGCAATAACCCTAGTGCCTTTTGCCTGTCAAACTTGACCTTCTCGCAAATTAGGCATTCTCGCACAAAGGCATCCACATCTCTTCTCAATGTAGGCCAATAGAAGAATGTCTCAACCGCTTTAACTGTAGCATCGATACCACGATGCCATGCATACGGTGGGACATGACTCTCTTCCATACCTTTGCGTCGCAATGGCTTTGTGACACACAATCTGCCATGCATCATCATGAACCCATCTTTGAGAAGATAGTGTTCATGACGTTGTCCATGCATTAGCTGCTCGAAGACCCTTCCAAAATCTTCATCATTGTCATATTGTTCCCTCATATCATCAAGTGCATGATGATAAGGAAACGACACAGCTGAAATTTGTGGCTTCCTTGACAAGGGATCAGCCACAACGTTCTTCTTGCCTTCCACATGCACAATCTGAAAGTGGAACATGGACAAAATATTTGCCCATCGCATATGCTTCTCAGATAACTTTGCTTGTGTCAAGAAGTATCGCACGGTCTGATGGTCCGTTTGGACAACGAAATCTGCACCTAGCAGGTAGTGTTTCCAACTTAAGAGCGCATGAATCAAAGCCAATAACTCTTTCTCATAGACTTGTATGGTCATCTCTGGCCCTTGCCAAATTCTGCTCTCATAGGCTACTACCATGCCATCTTGCATTAGCACTGTACCAATGCTACTACCACAGGCGTCACACTGGACCACAAATGACTTCCTAAGATCTGGCAACACAATGACTGGATCTGAAGTCATCTTTTCCTTTAAGAGATTAAACGCTGAAATCTCTTTCTGTGTCCATCTAAAGGTGACTGCCTTCTTTTAAAGAGCATGTAAAGGTGAAGCAATCTCAGCGAAATTTCGGATAAACCTTCTGTAATAGGAGCATAGTCCCAAGAAACTTCGGACATCATGCACCGTCTTCAAATCTAGCCATGACTTGATCACTTCAACTTTTGCAGGATCCATTCTGACACCATCCTTTGAGACAATGTGTCCCAGAAAGTGGATCTCTTCCAGAAAAAATTCACTTTTCTTTGGATTGATGAGCAACCTATGACTGCGTAGCTCTTCGAACACAATGGCCAAGTGATGCCTATGCTCCTCTTCATTCTTTGAGTAGACTATCATGTCATCAAAGAATGTACCAACAAACTGCTGGTGTGGACGGAAAATTCTATCCACCATCCTATTGAACGTAGAACGAGCATTTGTGAGACCAAAGGGCATCACTAAAAATTCGTAAAGGCCAAACGTCGTTCTAAAAGCAGTCTTGTGCACATCCTCTGATCTAATGCAGATCTGATGGTACCCACTCTTTAGATCTATCCTGCTAAACATAGCTACTCCTAATTTGTCTATAATATCATCAATTCTAGGTATAGAGAACCTATTCTTGATGGTATTCTTGTTCAGTGCACGGTAGTCGATGCACATACGCCATGAGCCATCCTTTTTTTGCACCAACAACACTGGAGAACAGAATGGAGATGAATTGGGCTGAATCAGCCCCTTTTCTCACAGCTCCTGTACTTGGCCCATTATCTCTTTCTGCTGAGCCGCACTAACCCTGTACGGAGGCTGCTTTGGTGGGCTACTGCCTGGCACCAAATCTATCGCATGGTCCTCGGGTCTCTCTGGCGGTAATTGAGACGGTAATGAATCGGAAAAACAGTCACTATATTGTTGTAAAAACATTGACCTTTCTTTATCTAGCATATATAAATTTGATTCATCACAATCTGACACTTCACGTGCAAAAACCAAGTACGCAGAAAGATGCTTTTTCATTACAGAAGTAATAGCAGAAGCTGATACAGTGGGTATAGACTCCCCTTTAAGCTTTACATTCAGAATGTGAGTCTTTCCCCTGCTCTGTACAGTGATCTTTTTTTTTGTTGTAGGCATCCATGATTCCCTGTACACGAAACAACCAAGGAATACCTAGCAAAACATCACATCCGTCCAGTGGCATGATGTAAAATTCTTCAACATCTACATAGGACTGGATATGTAGACGCAACTTTCCGATGATGGGTGTCACAGCCTCTGTATGGCCAGGACATGCCAAACCTGCCTCTGCTGTATACCCCATCTCTTCAGGTCTGATTCCCAACTTCGAAGCCAATTCTGGGGAAATAAAGTTGGCTTTGGCACCTGGATCAAACCATATCTGGCACTAGACCAGCAATGGGCTTCTTTCCTTTCTTGTCTTCCTTGTCATCAGAATCAGCTGGCCTTTTCTTTGTAGGACAATTATAAGCAATGTGGCCAGCCTGCTCACATATAAAGCATTTGTTCTCTGTCCTCAGGACCTTCTTTTGCTCTTCTGACTTGCGAGAAAAACGTCTTTTCCATTTCTTTGTTGGTCCCTTTTCTGATGCAGCCGTAGCTTTATTTCCCTGCGTTGGCTGACTCCTTAGTCCCTTTAGGAGCCTCATTGGGAACGTGCTTCTTGGCTGAATTTTTCTTGCATGATCCTACGTTGACGTTAGTGTTAAATTCACAATCTTCTCCCTTGAGCAAACCATTGCCAGTGTTTGCTACCTCAATGAGCTGCGTCAAAGTAGTACTTTTGTCTTCGTACAGTACTTTCTCAATTCTTTAGATAGGCCACAACAGTATTTTTCAATCTGTTCTGTAAATGGCACAAACCTATAGGAAGTTACTAGAAGTAGAGCTTTCCAAAACTTCCGATTGTAATCATCCAGATTTCTGCAAGTGGCAGCATTAAGCTGGTGCCATTCTGTCATGACATCTGCTTCAAAGTCATCAGACAACCATGCTGCTGCAAAAATCTACTTGAAGTAAATCCATGTGGATGGAGCTTGCCCTTGAAGCAATAAAGTTGTCCACCATTGTCCCGCATTCCCTGTCAAGAAAGTGGCTGCCTTGCGGACCTTTGAAGCCTCTGTAAAGTTTCCCTCTGCATAGGCCTTGTCAAATTGCTGGAGAAATGAGAGAGCCTTCTTCCTGTCATCAAACCCTGTAAAGGTCGTGAATGTCACACCTCTGCCACCTTCTTTGTACGGAGTTGGCTTCTCCAGCGGGGTTAAATTGTCATATGGAAGTGACTGAAACATGGGAACATTATTAGGGTTCATCTGTGTTCCTTGGCCGCTATTAACTTGACCTGACAATGCCATATTTGGCTGCTGATTTGTAATTCCAGCCATACCAAAATTT
Organism: Adiantum capillus-veneris; assembly: GCF_014529385.1. NCBI lineage: Eukaryota > Viridiplantae > Streptophyta > Polypodiopsida > Polypodiales > Pteridaceae > Adiantum > Adiantum capillus-veneris. The sequence goes on from NC_140936.1 coordinate 94,090,494, forward strand.
GCCTGTGGCATCCCAAATTGGCCCTGAGTGCTCTGAAACCCTGCTTACATACCCATGACACTGTACATGGGGTTAGGCATCATCGTTTGAGCACCCCCGAACACTGTTCCTGGCGTGTAAAACTGATTTCTAAGTGCATGACCAGCCATGCTCTGGAATACCGATCCACCTCCAAAATAGCCAGGGTGTACTGAAGGTGGTGGGAAGGCTTGTTGCATAGCCTGTAGGTTGCTTCCCTGCCCATTAGAACCAGCTATAGGCTGTTGAAAGGTGACTGGCTGAACTGATACAGCTTGAAAGACTGGCATCTCAGCCACCTGTTCTTGCACCTTAGACACAGGTTGTGGAGACTACATGTTCTCCGTAAAGTGTACAGGTGTTTCCATTGACTCTGCAGTATGAATCACCTGTGCTTGAGCCTTAACAGGCTTTTGAATATGATCCAGTGACCCAACTTACTGAGACGGAACAGGAGATTGTAGAAAGGCTAAAAATCCCGGGTTCTGCATTACTTGTGTGAACATAGCCACAGCAGTAGCCAACTGGGTCCTGAATATATCATCATCCGTCTGTGGTGGTCTTGAGGACTCACCCACTTTATGTGTCTGTTGACCCTGTGAAGAGGAAACCTCTTCAGTCACATCATATGGTCTGTCAGCCATAATTGGAATTCCCTATGTCTGGTCTATGATCCACTGTGTCTGGTCTATGATCCCCTGTGTCTTCAAGCCCAACCTGACAAAGGCTCACTTCTATGGGAAAAAGTGATTTACTCCCGGCAATGGAACCATGAAACCGGCCTGTTCAATCTAAAAAGGGCGGTAGACTTTAAACTTAAACCTTATTTGCTTTCACCCATTTAATTTGTCGTCCACTTTACTTGTACTTTCAAGACACAACAAAGGGGAGAGGGATAAAGGCTGCTAGAATGCACCTGTATGAGAAGACCGTCACCAGATTGGCCCCTAACTTAGGCGCCCCTTTCGGTATTTCTTTATTGTTTAAAAGAGGGAACAAACGTTGTGGTTCTTTCCAAGCTGCCCCGCACAACCTTGGCTGAGTTTTGACTGTTCTGGCCTGATTTCGGCAACATAACTGTACTAGAACCCTTCACAGTCAGTATTCCCACGCATTAAACGACTTTCCCGACGCATACGAACACTTTGCAAAACTTGGCGAGAATCTGCAGCAAGCTGAATTCTCTGTTTTCAGCTCTGAAAATGCGCCAGATCGCCTGTACAGCGGTCCCCTTGCGTCCCCGAACCTCCTGGGGGTATTAGGGTCCATTTAGGGCCAAAACCCTAAACCTGCAAAAATACACAGCAGGCTGTAATTTACTGTTTCGGGCTCCGTTTCGCGTGCCGGTCGCATCCGTAGCAACTCCTCGAGCTCCCGCACCTGTAGGGCTACTTGCCCTTTGAATCGGACGAGATTTCTAGCGTGAAACCTCTCCGAATTCACCTGTACCTGCGGGGGGATTAGCCGCTAGCTAATCCAGTACCTGTGCAAGAGGCTCTTGCCTCGGCAATCGCGCATGAACCCACACAACTGTACATTGGTCAATTGGAAAGCCCACTAGTGGGGCATAACATACTGCCATAGGGGAGAGAGAGGGCAGTGCGTAGCGTGCAGGGCATCACTCCTGGCACCGCACTGTGCATAAGAGGGAAAGCAAGCACTCCATAGCTCTTAACCTGTGACAAATTCTGCAAAACAGCCCCTCCTCCCTTCAAATTCAGCGCCAACTCTTGTTGCATGAGGAAAGTGCACCAGAAGGTGGCACTTGGCACATTTACAAGCATTTTCCCGTTTCGGGGTTGCCGCCTAAAAATCTCCCAACCGGTTGCCCAGTTGACTTCACGGCAGAGTAAGAAAATGTTCCCCTTGTCATTCCGAAGGTAATGACGCAAACACATTTTCAGGTCCCAAAATAGCAGTTCCCGAAATTTTAGGAGATGCTGCCATTGTATCTTTTTAGGTCATCTGACCCCCTTTGTACACTGCAGGCACACCCAAAACTGAAGTGTAGCCTCTGTAGCAAAGGATTCCACTTTGGCTAGTCAATGACCCCACTTTGGCTAACCATAGTCCTTGTCCAACCTTAGTGCTCTTTTGCCCTCGGGCCTGGACTCCCTCTGAACAGTTCCACACTAGCTATGCAATGCAGGGCAGTTAGATTTCCCGAGGGGTGTTTCCAAAAAGATAAGAAAGAAATCAACAAAAAGGATAGATAGTAGTCACACGCTGGTGACACAGGTGACTCAAGTAGTCGCAAAGGACAGCGGGTACATAGCGGATCATGACCCATAGTAGCTAACCAAGTCCCAACTGGAAGTCCTGCATGTGCAATCATCCACATGAAAAAAGAAATACGACGAGCCGCATGTAAATCCCAGATGGCTAACCAAAACTGTTGTAGATAAGCATGGGAGAGACCTGAAAGTAACCAGAAACGCATACGAGTGGGCTGCTCTGGTTGTTGTCTCATCAATGCTAACCTTCCAATCCTGACAGTGTACTCAAAGAATGATACAGGTGTACCGGTGGGATTAGAGTGAGGCCAATGCCACTCTCCTAGGTCCCAATAAAGCTGAGATAGGGCACAACCCTCCCACACCCAGAGCCTCCAAAGTGCAGCATCAGTGGAAGCGAAACAGTGGTCAACACAACGACGCTTCCAGCGGGAGCCGACTACTCGTATGGCCTCCCATCGAGCGCCGGGGGAGACTGGGTGCGGAGAGGTGGCATCATATGTCAATCTAGCATGAATCCCCTGAGAGTAGTCAGCAGCAACTGTGAACAGCATGGTGTCTAAACGAACTAATAGGAGAGTGCTCTGAGCAAAGAGGCCTTCCCAACAACAATGTGGAGGCATCTGAACCGTGCCTCGCATGACTACATCCCACTGTGAAGGAACGGCGGAGTCAATCTCAAGCAGTCTGTCTGTCACCCCGCGACCAATGTCATAATGTTCTGCCACAAAATCTGCTTCCAGCATACGTGTCTCATGAAACAACCGCATAGAGGCAGCAGGGCCAGTGTCCCAAGCAGCCCAATCAATGTGAGTCCTCTCTCCAAGCTGACGAGGTGGATTAACCGAAGAATCAAGAACACCATCATTCCAAATGAGAGGCTGACGCTCAATCTCCTCACGACATGAGGGAGGTGAGCGTATGATAGCCCGTCGCATGGAAACCCAAATCTGAAGGAGCGATCGGATGAAGGGTGATAGGGTGGTGGTGGACAAGGGGGCATCCGTAAAGAGGAAACGATACCCTGTATGCCAAGTATGACCATCTCTAGTGCCGAGGCGTGGAGTCACTGTGCAAAGAGCAGCCGAAAGAAGCATCTTCCAGGGTTCTTGGCCGGGAAAAAGACCCCGAACAATAAGCTTGGTAAGAAGGGCGCGGCTCTGTAATTCTGGATCAATAATGCCAAGGCCTCCCTCTAACCTAGGACGAATAATCGTGGACCAGCGAACTCGAGCACGAGTATCAGTAGTCCCATCTGTGCCACTCCATAAAAAGTTACGCACTAGTCGGCGGAGCTGCGCTATCACACCAGAATGTAGCATCCAACAAGAGGCCGTATACCATACTGTAGCCAGAATGATCTGGTTGGCGACCAATGCACGGCCAGCCAACGACAGATGACGTGAAGACCGATGACATAGCTTCCTGCGAATAGACTCTAGTACAAGTGCGAACTGTTGCTGTGAGGAAACATCAAATCCAACCTGAAAGCCCAGATATCTGCATGTCTGACCCGGCTGCAGCCATGTGAAACCATCAGCTACCCCCCAAGTAGGTATGTCATCACTGCCAACCAGTAACCCATGGGATTTATGCCAGTTAATGCGTGCACCACTGGCAATGCAAAAAACCTCTAGGGCCTCCCGCATGGCATCAAGAGCAGCTAGCAAATAGCGCAACATCAGCATAGTGTCATCAGCAAACTCCTGATCAATAAGGTCCGGAGCTGTAGGTACTGGCATGGTCAAGCCACGAAATGCATGACTCTGAGCACGAAGAAAGTCGGACATAGTCTCTCCTACAAATAGATACAGATATGTTGCTAAAGGACATCCCTGACGGACAGATCGAGAAAGCTCAAAACTGCGACTGACACGGCCACCAATAGTAATAGCACTGCTGGCAGTCCTGAAGAGAGCGGAAATGCCTGAGATCCATCTCGAAGGAAAACCCATCCTGGCTAATGATCCTTCGAGAAAGTCCCACTCAACACGATCGTATGCCTTCTCGAAGTCAAGGATGAAGAAAGCGAGAGGTTCAGAAGATGATCTGGCCCACTCTACTGCCTCATAAAAAGTGAAGATGTTATCCAGTATGCATCGATCCATGACAAAGCCTGTCTGAGAAGTATGAATAATATCTGGTAAGAACGGTCTCAAGCGATGGCTGATCAGTAACGCTAATATCTTATAGACCGAAGGGAGTAGTGTAATAGGTCGCCACTGTCGGAGCTGAGTGGTGTCACCCCCTTTCGAAATAAGAGATATGAAACCTGAGCAAAGATCCGGATGCATATATCCTGATGCAAAGATGTCCTGACAACCACGAAGCAGTGGTATATGCGATACATCCCAATAAGTCAAAAAGAAAGCTCTAGTGAGGCCATCCTCTCTTGGACAGGAGCATGGATCGAGACTCTCGATAGCAGCATGGAGCTCTGTAAGTGAGAAGGGTGCCAACAAGATCTCTGCCATAGTGTTTGTACAACACTGTTGAGTGTGATGCCAGATCTTCTCACGGGCAAGTAAAACCTCAGTAGTGCATACATCAGCAGTGAACAATGTCTCAAAATAATCTGCAGACATATCAAGAATAACTCAGGATGCATATGTAGAGTCCCCTGAGCATCGCACAAAGTCCGAAGGGTGGTGCCAGGAGGGCGCTCTTTATGCGCCGCGAAGAAGTCTTTATTCATTCGATCAACTTTAGCTATCCAATGAGAAACTGAAGCATGATGAGTGAACTCAAACCTAGCCTCCTGTACGCGACGAATCTCCTCTGTGAGCTCTGTCTGTCTAGCAGCGAGATAAGCATCCTGAGGCCACTCCTCAAGCAAGCGCTGAGTGGAACCAAGAGGAATGTGGAGATCAGACTCACGTACTCTCAACTGACGATGAATAATAGCAGTCTGATCACGGCAGTAAATACTAGACTGAGTAATGCAATGAGCAAGAAACTCTCCAGGGGGACCACAATAAGAAGCACCCGTGGACCATAAGTCACGAATCTGTTGTTGCAAAACTTCAGTGGTGAGAACACTGTCAGGGATGCGGCAGCCTCGTCTCTGTGCAGAGGATCTAGTGAAGGAGATGAACAATGAGATGGGTAAATGATCTGAGAGGCTGGTCCCTCTCCAAATAGTAGTAAATCCACCTAGAGCTGCTGCCCAAGGGCCAATGTAAAAACGATCAAGTCGCTCTAATAATCTCCCCTGCTATCTCTGAAACCCCCACGAGTAATGTAGTGTAGCAGGGTGGTGACCAAAAGAGGGTATGTGCCAGGCATCAACACCTTGAATAGCTAGAAGGAATCGATCCCAAGCTGGCTACTCATCGGGAGAAATGGATGATAGAACTAGAGGTGTGATGGATCGCCAGTCAGAGTCGCTCTCGACATTGTTGAAGTCGCCTCCAACAACCCAAGAGTCTACAGCAGGTAAAACTGCAGCCAAGGAGGACCAAAAAGTAGCCCTCTCCCGAGGAGTAGTGGGTGCATAGACTGACATAAAACCAATGATAGATTCCCAAATCCGAATAGAAACATAGACTGCTCTGCCAACAACAAGGGTACCATGCTGCTGAACTGCGGCCAAGTAACGTGGCCCCACTGAGATGCATACACCGTAACTCTGTCCATGAAGGCCCAGAGCAGGCTCCCAAAAAGTGTGGGCGCCCGAGGGCATGAGATTACCCAAGGGAGTGGCAATCTTATGCTCCTGTACTAGTAATATATCCACAGTGCCCACTACATGAGCGTGTAAATCTCTGCGAAGTAAAAGCTTACGGGAACCTCTTACCCAAGAAGTCTGTAAACCATTAGCATTCCACGAAACTACATGTAAATCCATAGACTCCATGAAAGAATTTGTAGAGCATCTGACTAACTGCGCATCTTCTTGGAGGCAGCTGGGCCATCCAAGGGGTGAGCTTCGGGCGGTAGGAAAGCAACCCGCAAGCCCTCTCTAAAATATGGTGTCTCATTGCACCAACTGCGGACCTCAGCTTGTTTACATTGCATTACCGATGCTGCAGCTTTGACACCCCAAATGCGCAGACATAGGAAGCACCACATCTGAGGATACATGAATGACCATAGGCAATGAATAGCAAGCATAAACATCACTCCACTCCATAGCACCAATAGTTGAAGGGTAGTGAGGAGACAAAACATCAGGAGCGGAAGTAGACAACCATAAATGAAGCTGAGCCATAGATTGTGCATGCACAAAATGTAGAACCTGATCCTCGGACCATTCCTGAGCAGCGTGGAATGGAAGGAAGAAGGAATGGGTAGGCTGAGAGCGACTGCCAATTAAAGAGGGAACACAACCTGTCTTGTGATGCATAAGGTAGAGCTGCACCCGCAATGGCCCTTCTGAGTCACCGCACATCTCAGCCCGATGGGTGCCCCAGGAAAGAGGGCAAGAGCTGAGAAAACTGCGTGGGACGTAAGTATGAGCTAATGAGGGAGGGGGAGGACCAGAAGGTGGAGGGGGGAGAGTAATGGCAAGAGGAAGAGGAGGAGAAGGGAGAGGTAATAACCGTGAATGATCCATCTGCATGGGAACAGGGACCTCGGGAAGAGGGGGAGGAGCGGGTGGGGGAACGGTAGGTGGAGGAGGAGCTGGTAGCAGAGGTAAGTGATCCTGTGCCGAAGAAGAAGAATGGAGAGGAGAAGCAGGGGGTAAGGGGGTGGTGGAAACTTGGGAGGGAGCAGGGAGAGGTAACACTAGGGGCTGCATGCGTTGTTGGTTGCTGACGAGGACGGAAGGAATGGTTACGACCCACTGTCTGCCATGCTGCCTCTGTGGGAGTTGAAGCGGAGGGAGGAACATGGAGGGTCGAAGCTCGAGGAGCACCTGTAGGTTGCTGAGGTGCTCGAGTGATAGTAGGAGGAACCGGTTGTTGACGCTGACCACGTGGCTGAGCATGTGTGCCACGAGCCGGCTGATGTTGCCGCCGATGGCGTGGCAGGGTGGGGCAATCTCGCGCCAAGTGTCCCATCTCGTGACAGCGTAAGCATTGTCCTGGGCGGCCAGTGACTACCATTCGGCAAGAGTAGTCTCTATCGCACACAGCCACAGTAACTGTATCTGGTAATGAAGTATCCCCAAACACCAAGACCTGAATGCGAGGTGGACCAGATGAGAAGATGCAGGATCCTGGAACTACCGTGCCAAAATGAGCAGCAATCGTCTGGAGGAGATGCTCATCAATAAAATGGAGAGGCATATTCGGGAAGGAGAGTGTCAGAGGGAATCTGGGAATAAGATGTCGACTGTCAAACTCCTCTGTAGTAAACTCGGGATACCACCTCGTCAAGTATATCATCCTGCGATCAGAGAGTATCGGAGAGCGGGCAAAGAGAGCTGAGGCAGTGGCGGGATCTGAAAGACGTACCATGAATATGGCCCTACCAAGGAATGTAAGCTCTCTCTCTCTCTTTTGCTCCACCCCCTCGCGCTGCTGCTCCCGCGTACGTTCTCTCTCTCTCGCCCTACACCCGCTCCCGCTCTCTGCAGCTCGCCCTGTCCCCCCCCCCCCCGCTGCCCTTGCTGCATCCTCGCGCTCTTCCTGCAACTCCCAAACCTAACGCGTAGAAAGAGAAAGAGGGGGGGGGGGGGGGGGGGGAGGGGGGGCACGTAGAGAGAGAAAGAGGGGAAAAAAGGGGCTTAGAGAGAAAAAGAGGGGGGGAAATTACGTAGAAAGAGAAAGAGGGAAAGAAAAAAAAAAGATCGTAGAGAGAGAAAGAGGGGGGAAAATCGCGTAGAGAGAGAAAGAGGAAAAAAAAAGAGCATGACAACCACTATATATATTTGTTGGTTTCTTTCCCTTGATTTCTATTTCATTTTTGGGACCCTCACAAATGCCCAGACATTGCGTGACCAGTGTAAACCGGCCGTTGGCCGAGAGTTTCACCAGTAGGAGTCACGGCCAGCCAGCCACGAGATGGTTGGGCCGATCTGCACTGGAATCCGACTAGTAAAGAAGTGGCTAGGCTCAATTAAAGTGATTTAGGCCCCTCGGTATGACTTTATAAGTTGGTGGGTACTAGGAATTAAACCAAAAGGAGCAAACTAGAGTCTAGACACGTGGCAGTAGGAGAGCAACCTGCAGTTCAAAACTCACTCCAGAAGGTCTCATCCAAGAGGGGGCACCCAATTTGAGGCTAGGGGCTGATTTTTGAACATTGTGAACACAATGTGTTTGTGTGTAGTGGGTGCACGTGATCACAGCTTTAATGGAAAGCTTGCTTTCTCCCTTGTCTCATGCAGTGAGATGCTTTGCTCTCGCGCATCTCTCTCTCTCCCCTTTGCACATATGGTAATGCCCCTCTAGTTGGGCTTCTCAAATGGCCATGTACAGCTCTAGGGGTTTTATACACGTATGCCTTCTGTACAGGAACCGGATTAGCTAATTGTCAATCCCCTACATCACGAAGGAATGCAAAAAGAAGAGTTTTCTCACATGAAAACTCATCCGATCAAAAGGGAACTGTCCCATTGCGTGCAGGAGCCTTTGAGACACGCGTAGACGTGTCTGCTCCGCTCAAAATGACGCGAAACAGGAAATTACAGCCTGCTGTGTTTTTTTGCAGATTTAGGGTTTCGCACCCAAACTGCAAGCTAATGCTAAGGGAGCCTCGGGAAATCTTTGGGTACTGGTACAGGACAATTTAGAGAGACTTCCCACAAGGAATCTTGTCTAATTCAAAGGCCAAGTGACCTTACAGGTGCAGGAGCTCGAGGGCTACCCACAGGAGTGATCAGCACGCGAATCGGAGGGCAAAACAGAGAATTACAGCTTGCTGTAATTTTTTGCAGGTTTAGGGTTTTGGCCAGTTTTGATGCCTATAGATCCCATGAGCTTCAAGGAAGCTAGGGAATCACCAAACAAGTCTTTTGGTGCAAATTGGAGGCCAAAAACAGAGATTTCAGCGTGTTGTAATTTCTCGCCAAGTTTTGTAAAGTGCTCCAAAGTGCTTGGAGAGTCACCGTTCACTTGGGATTTTGTCCGTGGAGACTTCTAGTGTGGTTATGCTGCCAAAGTCCGGTTACAATAGGGAAATTTCAGCCCGATAAAAGTGGGACAGCTTGTAGAAGTTTACAGGTTTTTCTCAAGTGTAATAAGAATAAAGAAATACAGAAAGGGGCGGCAGTCTTTGGGGCCAACTGGGTGTCGCTGTTTGCTGGGAGCCCTCTAGCTGCCAAGCCGTGCCTTGTTTGAAGTGTTAATTCCAATCACAGATTTATTCGTGAAGTTTCTCTGTGTCGTGAAATTCAAGTAAAGATTGTTGTTAGATTTACGCCACTCTGTTGCTTCACACAGGTCTAGGGCACTTCCTTGTACGGCTAGTGTCTCTGGGCTGGCCACCCATAGTCTAGGTTGTACCTTGTCCGGCCGCCCGAGTTCGGGGCCGGCCGTCCACTTGAGTTGGGCGCCCACCTTGGGCACTCCTATATATGGGGCCAAGGGGTACTGATTTCACATAGATATACTGACATTGTATTGACAAATCTTTCATGCTCTGGTAGTCAGGGGGGCTGATCGCCCCCTCTTCCCCTACACCAACGTTTTGTGTTTGTTCTCTCTCTCTCTCTCTCTCTCTCTCTCTCTCTCTCTCTCACGCTTTCGCACACGCGCACTCTCTCTCTCTCTCTCACGCTTTCGCACACGCGCACTCTGACATGGTATCAACAACTTCAGGCTCTCCATGGGACCAGCACTTCACCATCAGCATGAGGTTTTCCTCCCAAGATCAAATCAGCCAGTGTTTTCTGCAGATTTGCCAGCGTTTTGCAAAAGCCAGGCAAGCGATGGGACTTGGAGAGTTTTCTGTCGCGGAGGACCCCACCTCCACTTCGGTTTTTGTCTCCACATCTGGCGTTATTGCTTCTAGCTGCCGACGCTACCTTTTTTTGGGAATTTTGCTCGCCAGAAAACCCCTCTACTCCATCTGCGTTTTCAGCCAGATCTGCGTTTTCGGGATCTGCTGTGTTTTTGGACAGCAAGGCAGCATTTGCTGCACAAAGGGGAAGCGTTGGGCTTCCTACCCCCGATCTTGCCTTTCGACATACCGGCTTGGCATATGGTGCCTTGCCAACCCGTACCTCTCCATTTCAGTCAGATTTCAGCCATTCATCCCTGCTGTTTTCTTTGTTTTCAGCCCACCTGGGGCTGTGCCATTGATTCCCCACCCTCACCACACTCTCTGCAACGCTCCGGATTCTCTCAGGAGCGTACGATCACGCTGAAAATCGCTGGACAGGAACGTTTTCATCATCTCGCAGTTGCACTTTTGGGTGGTCAGCAGCCTCTTGGCTTGTGATTTTCACAAAGGATTAAGTTACCTCCTATCAAGTGGTGGTCCATGCGGTCTCTCAGTGATTGCTGTGAGAGTGTGCGTGTGCGGAAGCGTGAGAGAGGAGAGGAGAGAGAGACAGTAGACCACAAACGCAAGATATGGTGAAGAGGGGCGATGAAACATTTAATGGTCTAGTAACTTGTGTGTAGCGGAAAATAACATAGACATAGTGAGCATTTCATTAGAATAGCTTCCTAATGAGCATAGCAAGAGTGCTTGGATGGAGAGAGCAACAAAAAGCATAACACCTAGTTAGATAGGCATGAACAATACTTCAAAAAGAGAGAGAAATTAAGCTATTGACAACAGTTGAGGACCGGATTTACATGGAGACAATCCCCCCTCCAAAAGGCTCTGTATTATAGGTTTCCCCCATCAAGGGAGACATTTTACAATACAACACTTTCTGTTCCTTCAATAACTTGCTGGTGCAATGAAGATGGAAGCTTCAAGCACCAAGCTTACATTTGAAAACACAACATCAATTTCCTCACGGTCTCAGACCCAAGACCTCACACACCTTCGAAGATGGTGAGAGCTAGCGGGGTATGAGAGTAGATCGAGACAAAGGAGTATTCTTACGAGAAAGAAGTGTGTCTCCTCACATAATCACTCTTTGTAGCTTAGCATAGCTTAGTAATTAGCTTGATAGAGGAGATGAGCATGCATTGAAGCTTGGCTCTTGGTAGGATTTGCATCACAAAGCCAAGAGTTTTTGGTGTAGGCCTCCCTTCTCACAAGCTTGGAGTAGGTGATGAGCTTTGAGAAGGAGATAGTCTTCTTTACTTCACACATGAGATTGTATGAGTGTGTGTGATAATGCCTTGCAAAAATCAGCCCCTCTCTCTCTTGGTCGACCCCTCTTGCTAATTGCACATGCTGGCATCCTATTGGACTCTGCAAATCTTAGTCAATGATAATTAAGAAGCATAAGTGATAGCCTTGTGACATGTGTTCCCCTTTCCCCTTTCGTGAGAGTTTTAGGTATTTAAATAATGCAATTAAACTCTCATTGAACCTCTTAGTCTTCTGGCCAATAGGAATCAGGCAAGCCATTGGGCTGCTGAATGCTCATTGTACCCCTTGGGAGACTGTCCAATAGTCTTCTAGAGAGCTTAATCTCTATTGATTTTTTTATCAAGTGTTTTTTAATGAATTAAACTAAATTTACTCTAGCCCAATTCTCATTGGTCCACCTCTATGGCCATCCAATAGGATTTAAATGCACCTTGGTTTCAGCTGGGCTAGAGAATTGACATGTGTCCACTATGCCCTTTGCGTAAAGGGAGCTTGCAAGAGTGTGTGTTTCTCTCTCATCCCCTACTAAAAGGGCTCGCCCCCTTAAGGATAGGGATGTGGGAAGACTTTTGAGTCTTCCCACAAGCATCAAATATTCCCTAAGTTTTGACAATTGGACATTACCTTTGAATTTTGGAACCTTAGCAATTGGAAGTCTTAATGGGCTGAACCTTAGGGTCTTTGAAGCCCATTGATGCACATTGCTCCTTTGCAGATAGCCCCCCCTTTGGATCCCTATTTTCCCTCCTTTGGATCCCTATTGTGACCGGTCTGCCAGCCTAACCAATATTCTAGCTTTCTCCTCTGGTACTTCCCCATATTAAAATGATCAATTTAACATGAGAAAATCATTTAGGAGAATTAGATATTAGTTATTATGACATTACCTCTCTCTTGAAATCATAGTCGTCCATGGGGTAGAGAAGATAAAGCCTAGTCATAAGTCCTTTTTCGGATCCCTATTTTACCCTACGAGATTGTTCCTGAATGGATGACTAATCCATTTGGCACTTGAGAGCCTAAGCTGCCACAAGCATGTCTGCGCATTAGTCCTATCGATCTTCCACAGTAGAGTGACAAGCTCTACTTGGTGTTTGGAAGACGTCGTCTCCGCAAACTTGATCCTAAGCATGCATATTTCTTAACATTTGTGCACAATGAGAGTCTTATAAGACAAAAACTTTGTTCATTTTAAACATTTTTACATTTGCTTCCTCTAGGGAAGCATTGTAAGCATTGACAAGGTTTAGGTTATCCTTTAATTGTATGCCTTGCATCCATCTAGCATCTTCAAAAAGATAGTTCTTAAACTTAATAAGATACCGTCAGATAATCTTATCGCCTCTCAATACCTTGTCTCATGTCGGAGAATGGACTCGGGCTGCAACACCTCTCTTGGTCCTCGATCTCCGGTGGGTCTTCAATAGTTGGTTCTTGAGGTGGCTCTCCTTTATAAGGCTTCAGTAGGCTCACATGGAAAGCATTGTGTATGAGCCAATGACTGTGCAACTTGAGTTGATAGGCCATCTCATTGATTGTTCTAAGAATCTGGAAGGGACCATAGTACCTTTTTGCTAATTTAGCATAGTACTTTTGGTGTGCCGTAGGATTCTTGCCCGTCGTGTGCCTTAATTGAGCCTTGGGAAATTTAAGCAAGACCCAATCATTTTCTTTGAAGGCTTGGGCTCTTCTGTGCTTATCAGCAACAACCTTTTGCCTTTGCTGTGAGATAGAGATAGCATCCTTAATCTTCTGGAAAGATTCTTGTAGGTCTCGGCTATACTCATCTGTAGCGAAGATCTTCCCGGGTACCTTAAGTAGCAGGGAACTGGGGACTTTTGGATCTTCCCTCAATTACCTCGAAAGGTGCTTTTCCCGTGGAGGTATGTACAGTATTATTGTAGGCATACTCCACTAAGGGCAGGTACGTCTCCCATTTGGACCTTAGATCTACTTCCGTTACATAGGTCAAGAATTGTTAGGTTAGCTATTTACTTTGGCCATCCGTTTGCAGGTGGTAGGCCGAAGAGAAGTTTAGCCTTGTCCCTAAATTCTCAAAGAGACCCTTCCAGCAATTACTGGTCATTCTAGGATCTGTATCCGGTATTGTGGACATTGGCAAGCCATGGTACTTGAAAATTTGTGATATGAAGAGGGTTGCCATTTGATGGGCTTTGATAGTCTTTTTAATAGGTATAAAATGAGCTTGTTTGCTGAACCTGTCTACTATCGTCCATATTTCCGTATTCCCATGGATAGACTTAGGCAATCCAAAGATAAAATCCATGGATATGCTCCCCCATGGTGAATTAGGGATTGGCAAAGGTTGAAGCAATCCAGGTTGCTTGCCTCTATCAAACTTCGTCTTTTGGCATACCATACATTTAGAAAAACACTCTTGTATGTTTGCTTTCATGGCAGGCCTATAGAAATATGTTTCTATCTCTTTTAGGGTAGACTGAATCCTTCTATGCCCCGCATAAGGAGGAGCATGAGATTCGTACATTACTTGCTCACGAAGTGAGTTAGTAACGCATAGTCTATTGCCATAGAGAAGATATCCATCTTGTAAAGTAAATGGTTCCTCTTTCTTCCCTAGTGCAAGGGCTGAAATCACATCTCTAAAATCAGGATCAATAGCGTACTCATCTATCATAGAAGATGGATCATTGTGAGTTGCTATGGAAACCACATTCACTCTCGGTCATCTTGAGAGTGCATCAGCTACTTGATAATGCTTGCCAGCAATGTGAGCAATATGAAAATGAAATTGTGAAAGGAAATTTGCCGACCTCATTTGTTTGTTGGAGAGCTTGGTCTGCCTCATGCAGTACTTAAGGCTTTGGTAATCCGTCCGCAGAATGAAAGGAGTTCCCAATAAATAGTGCTTCCACGAGTCTAAGGCATGTAGAACTGCGAGGAGTTTCTGCCTAGAGCTTGCTCAACAAGGTCGAGCCTTGGACTTTCTTAGGCTATGGCGTGCCCTTCTTGGAGCAAAACAGCTCCAAGGCAATCACCACAAGCGTCACATTGGACCTCAAATGGCTTTGAGAGATCCGGCAGTGTAAGTACAGGTTGAGAGATAAGCTTTTTGAAAGCATTGTTCTCCTTGGCACACCATGTATACCTAACGTTTTTCTTTGTTAGGTCATATAATGGTCCAGCGATTTGTGAGAAATTTTCTATGAAGCGTCTATAGTATGCACACATACCTATAAAGCTTCTTAGTTCATGTAGATTCCTTGGATTAGGCCATCCTTTTATGACCTCTAGCTTTGATGGATCCATTTGGATGCCATCTTGAGAGATAATGTGACCTAAATACTGAATCTCTTGTAAGAAAAACTCACTTTTCTTTCGATTAATATAAAGTTTATTCTCTCGTAAAACTTGAAATACTACTGGAGGTGTTGCTTGTCTTCATCTAGTGAATTAGAGTAGATGATGATATCATCAAAGAACACTCCAGTAAAGGTTCGGTGAGGCCTGAATAGCTTCTCCATCAAGCGGTTAAATGTGGTTGTTGCATTGGTCAAGCCAAAAGGCATGACAATGTATTCGTAAAGACCAAACGTAGTGCGAAAATGCGGTCTTTACAATGTCTTGATCAACTATCCTTATTTGATGGTAGCCACTTTTTAGGTCAATCCTACTGAAGTACGTCGACCCTTGTAGCTTATCAAATAGGTCTTCTAACCGTGGAACGGGGAACCTATTCTTGATAGTGATCCTATTTAGTGCTTTGTAGTCGAAACACATACGATATGTGCCGTCTTTCTTTTGCATTAATAACACGGGTGAACAAAATGGAGATGAGCTAGGCCTAACCATGCCCTTCTCAACTAACTCATGAACTTGCCGCATAATCTCCTCTTGTTGAGCTTGAGAAACTCGATAAGGAGGTTTATTAGGCGGTGAACTTCTGGAAGAAGTTCAATTGCATGGTCATCATTGCCTCGTTTAGGAGGTAGTTCTTAAGGGATATCGTCAGTAAAAACATCTTGAAATCCCTTGAGAAAATTGGATAACTCTAAATCATTGTGATTGTTTATATTTTCTTTTGCTAAAGCATTAGGTTCATTTTGAGAATCTTTAACAAAAATCATGTACACGGAAATAGAGCTCTTTATTGACTTATTGAAAGCTTGCGTATGTACAATGGGTATGGTGTTACCCAACTCCTTAGCATCTATGTACATATCTTTTTCCCTGAACATAAAGTAGATTTGCCTTTCAGGGAATTTAACATTGACAACCATGCGATCAAACCGTGGTGCCCCTAGGATTACATCCTCGTGCTTGAGAGGAGAGAGAAAGAAGTCCTCCTTGTCCACATAGCTTTGGACATGGAGCCTCAATTTCCCAATTAAGGGAGTGACTGAGGCTTCTTGCCCCTTGAAAGCACCATCAACGGGTAGAACATCTCCCATCTCATAGGCTTGGATGCCTAGCTTGGTGGCCAACTCTGTGGATATGAAATTGTGAGTAGAACCAGGGTCAAAGAGAATAAAAGCATCATGTTCTCTTACCTTTCCCCAAAGCATGGTATAGAGGAGATCCTTTGTGGTGAGCATCCTCCTCTTTGATTTCGACCAAGGTAGCTCTAGGAGGCTCATTTCGTGTATTCTGATTTTGTTTTGGTTGACACCGGAGGATTGGACACAAGAGATACAGGCAAGACGGTGCAGAAAGATTGGTCTGGCCTTTCCTCTTCTCAGAAATTCTTCACAACGCAGACTGCTCAGTTTGGCTTCCCTACTTCATACAGGAAGATTACGATGCAGACAGCTTGGCCTGACCACACCTCTTCTCAGAGGCCGTTCACAGCGCAAATTGTTGAGTCTAACTTTCCCCACATCTTGGATTACCCTACCTACTGATAGGACACCATCCAGTGGTGGTCCGCGCAGTCTATCAGTGAATACTGCAACTTACGGTGGCTTCTACAGTGCAAACTTTTTAGTCTCACTTTCCTTGTTTCGGAGGACGTTTACGACGCAGATTGCTACATCTAGCCTTCTTGGAGTTTTTCACAGCTTAGCCACCTGGCCACAATGGGTTGCAGGTCCATGCATTGACACGCTTCCGGTCATTCTCATGCCCGTTCCTAGGCTTCCCCATTTTCTCCAAACGGTTTGACTACAGACACCACAGATCCTATTGGGCAGGACCCTTGCAAGCCTATTGGCACTTCTTTTACGACAAGGAGTGTTTTCACACTCAGTTCGGAACCTTCACGCAGTATCTTCACCCTGTATCGACAAAATGCAGCAGTTTGCTACACTGCTCGTGACGGCACTTTACCATGCAGATCTCTCGGAGGTTGGGACACCCCGAACTGCTGCAAACATCGCGGCAGACATCTTCATCGTTTGCCTCACATCTTCCGCTTCATGCGGTTTGTTCAGCATCAAGTGCTTAGAGGCGGTGTTAGATTTACACCACTCTGCTGCTTCACACAGGTCTAGGTCACTTCCTTGTACGGATAGTGTCTCCGGGCTAGCCACCCATAGTCTAGGTTGTACCTTGTCTAACCGCCCGAGTTTGGGACCAGCCGTCCACTTGAGTTGGGCGTCCACCTTGGGCACTCCTGTATATGGGGCCAAGGGGGTATCCATTTCACATAGATAAACTGACATTGTATTGACAGGTCTTTCATGCTCTGATAGTCAGGCGGGCTGATCGCCCCCTCTACCCCTACACAAGCATTTTGTGCTCTCTCTCTCTCTCTCTCTCTCTCTCTCTCTCTCTCTCTCTCTCTCTCTCTCTCTCTCTCTCACACACACACACACACACACGCACACTCTCACAAAGATTCAAGTGAAAGCTTTCGTGGCAAGCATCTCAGAATACTCCTCTCTGCCACGAGTTGCACGCCAAAGAAAAGTGTCTAATGTCATGTAACTTCGAGCAAAAAAATTTCTTGAAAGCTTGCCAAGTCCTTGAGTGAGCGGCTTGGTAGCTATAGACATCCACCTCTACATAGCACTGCCTCTGAGAAAAAAAAACGGTGGTTCGAAAAAAAATTGATCCTTCTCGCGCAAGTGATCCTGAATTCCTTATGGCTTATGCCCTCTTAAGACAGAGCGATGAAGACGGGAGCGCGCCCGATGCGCGATGGAGTAAGGGTGGGAGTGGCCAATAAGTCCGAGGTCGGGACACAAAGATTCGGTGTTCAAGGCACATGCGTCTGGCAGGGAACCAATCGGTCGTATATAAAACACTATGGATGAGTGCACCAATCCATTGTTGTTGGTCGGAACATGAGCAGGATGTGTTCCATAGTTCATTATCTTGGAGTATTATATTTGGACGTGATGTGTTCACAGTTCACGAATGGGGATTCTTGGAAGTGTGTGGTCTACAGTTCAATTTTCTCAAAAGGCAACCGATGCTCAAGATAACAATTTTCTAAGGTACAAAGTTGAGGGTAGCAAATCCGAAGTGTATCCAGCATGACCGGTATTGCTGGGGTGTCATGGTAGCTTCTTCCTCGACTTGATCTCACTAATTATGTCCACTATGAGCTGCAGAGAGGGTGTTGTTTATGCATCTCAAGTGAATTGCCCAATGTGTTCCCATTATTTATTTTGGCTTTAAGGTATTTATTTACTTATTTGTCTAAGTCTGGGTACGGTAATTTATTGAGGTTGGTATATATGCAACCCCTTGCCTCCATTGTATTACACATTCACTTATTCATTGCCAAGGTTGATTGGTTCAGGAGACTCTCTCTCTCTCTCTCTCTCTCTCTCTCTCTCTCTCTCTCTCTCTCTCTCTCTCTCTCCACCACTTTGTAACTTTCGGGTCTCATAGGTCATTATGGCCTTTTGAAGACGTTAATATAACATTTCATTTCATTTCATTTCTCTTGATACATGCTAGAGATTTATTGTCCGAGGTTCTTGCGCGGTTGTTTAACCGGGTCATGTGTGAGGGATTGCCCAAGTCTTGGAGTTTATCTACTATTGTACCTCTCTTTAAAGCAGAGGATCCCAAGGTACCAGGGAATTACCGTACTATTATGGTAGGGCACACATTAGCACGGTTGTATGCGTCCATCCTCGTGCAGCAACTGAGTAAATGGATAGAAAATGAGGGCATACCAGCAGCAGGACAGGCTGGATTCAGGAGAGGTTTCTTCACCATATTCTTACACTCAGAGCCATTATTGAGGAGGGTAGGGCACATGGGAGACGGATGTATTGTTGCTTTGTGGATTTCCGCAAAGCATTCGACACAGTGCCGAGAGCCAGATTGATGCGTAGGTTACAGGAGTTGAGAGTGCCCACAGAGATCATTTCCTCCTATAGAGATTGAGGCTATTACCAGATCAGTGTCCTTTTTGCACAGCCTATGGGATACACGTGGAGGCAGATACGCTAGATTGGCTCTGGAGTCTTCTAGACAGTTAGCGACGCAGGGAGACACATCATGTTGGTATGCGCAGATGACCTCTTGGTTTCACAGGCATGGTTTCAGCCTAGATAGACTGCCTCCTTTTCAGTATTCCCTGGATGCACCTTCACTACCAATCACACGGACGGAGATCACTAGACTTATTCGTCAGGATCTTATACAGTTGGACACCAGGAGGACATGGGTAGAGCCAGTGCAGGAGTTGGGCACGAAGATGGCTTTCTACAAGGAGCATCTTCTCCAACTCTCGAGAGATGGGTTTGTGATTCGTCCGAGCTACATGGACACTCATCTGGCTCATAGTTTGCGATGTGCTATAGGTCAGATCCGCACATCCTCGCACCATTTGGAGATTGAGACGGGCAGATTCAGAGGGATACCACCGGAGAGCATGATATGTAAATTATGCGGTACAGAGCCAGAGACAAAGTTACATTACATATGCCACTGCACTGTGTATTATGAGATACGAGGGCGCTTCCATTGCTTATTCAGGGAGGGCTTTGGACCCCTAGATAGAGTCATGAAGTATGAGGATCAGAGATGCCTTGGCTTATATCTACTTGAGCTACAGCGGCATAGGGATAGTCTGTTGAGGAAACATGGGACACGACAGTCACAGAGACCGATCACAGATTTCTTTGGATCGGGAAAGCCAGGAGAGCAGCCACCAGCGCAGAGTTGTGCCCGCGTGCATACCAGAGGCACCCTCATTGACAGGGCGATTGAGCTTGGGAGATCGAGGCGACCACGACCGAGACACAAGAGCACACTCCATCGACGGAGACTTCAGCAGAGGATCAGGGACATCCTAGCACGACATCCGGAGTGTCATTGAGAACTTACTCTACACTTCATTTTCACTATCACTACTCACTTCTCATTTTTATTTTTTGCATTCAGTACCTTTGTACTTTTGTATTCAGACATTGTACTAGTTTCACCACTTTGTATCAGCTGGTCTCATAGGTCATTTTGGCCTTTTGAAGACGTTAGTATATCATATCATATCATCTCTCTCTCTCTCTCTCTCTCTCTCTCTCTCTCTCTCTCTCTCTCTCTCTCTCTCTCTCTCTCTCTCTCTCTCTCTCTCTCTCTCTCTCTCTCTCTCTCTCTCTCTCTCTCTCTCTCTCTCTCTCTCTCTCTCTCTCTCTCTCTCTCTCTCTCTCTCTCTCTCTCTCTCTCTCTCTCTCTCTCTCTCTCTCTCTCGTGCTCACTCTCCTTGGTCTATACGCTTCAGAATCATCGACTTTGACACAACGACCATGCACCTGCTGCAAGCCATCAGCTAACTGCCCACTAGCCACCAACCTCTAAGGGGGCGCCAGCTGGTGCACCCCAAGTTTTTCTGTTGTGTCTGGACTCTGGCAACCTTGGTAGGCTAAGTCTGTGGAGCAGGTTGGGTTCCCTTGCGAGGACAAGCCTTCGCAAGATGGCCCATCTCTCTACATATGAAGCACTGGTCTCTAGCAGCCTTGGTAAGCTGAGTCTATGATGCGCGTTGGGGTCTCCTACGAGGACAGTCCTTCGCAAGATGGCCCATCTCTCTATATATAAAGGACTAGTTCAGGAGTCCCAATGTCACAAACCGCTAACGTGTCAAGCCACTAAAGACCTGAGTTGACTTGCAGATCCCCGCCAAGGGGCCTTAACCCTAGAAAATGCAGGAGGAGGAGTTCCCACCAACTACTTACATAACCTTGCCGAGTGGAGTAGTTTATTAAAAGAAGTTCCATCTACTTATGGGACCCCGTTCAATGGGACCCTAGTCCCTAGGATTGAAAATAAAACACGACCAAAACACACAGACACACACACACACACAAACATTGCGTAACAACATACTGACGCGGCAATTGTACAGACGCATGTGAATTGCGTTGATGAGGTGGCAGATTGTGTGGATTTTCGCAAATCACGCTGGCAACTTTTGAACGAGATGTTTTTAGACTTCATGCTTTTCATGTAAACTGCTTCCCAAGGCCAAGGGCCTTCAAATACGTGCATTGATGACGTAGCAGACTATACGGACGCCCACAAATTGCGTTGATGACATGGTAAACTATACGGATTTCTGCAAATCGCGCTAGCAGCTTTTGAACCAAATGTTTTTAGACTTCATGCTTTTCATGTAAACTACTTTTCAAGGCCGAGGGCCTTTATATACGTGCCCAAGGCTCATTCTCTGGCATGCTTCAATGTGAAGGTGCAAAAGACTGAGTACAAGCAATATAAAGAAACGTCGAAAGGGACGCTAGGGTTTGGGGCCAATGCTTTCTTGGGGTGGAACTTCGCCACTCCGCATCTCGTGTGTCATGCATCTCTTATAGTTCAATTATTTTGAAGTGGTTAAAGTTGTTCAGTCTGTTATTTTCCGTTGTACTCTCAACTTCATATCAATGGAGTTGGCCACCAAGTTGGGCATTCAAGCTTTTGAGATGGGAGATATAGTAGAGGCTGATGCAGCTTTCAAGGGACAACAAGCCTCCGTTACTCCCTTGATTGGGAAGTTGAGGCTTCATGTCCAAAGCTATGTCGACAAAGAAGACTTCTTCATCTCTCCTCTCCAACATGAGAATGTTATCCTAGGGGCACCATGGTTTGATCGCATGGCTGCCAACATGAAGTTCCCTAAAAGGAGAATCTACTTCACCTACAGGGGAAAGAACATGTATATAGATGCTAGTGAGCGTGGTCGCACTATTCCACTTGTAAATCCTCAGGAGCCACTATGCAGATCCCGTTTGAGGGGCCTAAACCCTAAAAATAAGCACACGACGAAGAAGAAGTTCCTACCAACTTATGGGACCCCGTCCGATGGGGCCCAAGTGACACGAGAATAAAATAAAGCAGGACACACACACACGTAGAGCTGATGACGTGGCGGAACTGTACGGATTTCCCGATTTTGCGTTGCTGACGTGGCAAACTTTACGGATTTCCGCAGATTGCGCTGGCTATGTTGATTTTGCGCTACTGATGTGGCAGTACTGTACGGATTTCTCTAAATCACGCTTACTGCTTTTTGGGCGAGATGTTTTTGTACCAGATGCTTTTGAGTGTACGGCTTTTCAAGTAAACTGCTTTCGGGCCTAGGGCCTTTAAATATGAGGCTAGGGCTCATTCTCTGACACGCTTCGGTGAGAAGGTGCAGAGCGCGAGTACCAGCATTGTACTGAGTTCAAGTATAATAAAGAAATACCGAAAGGGGCACCAAGTTTTGGGGCCAATACTCTCTGGGGTGGAATTCCGCCACTCCGTATCGCGTGCTCTCTTTATCTCTTTAAGTTTCAGTTGTTGTTGAAGTGCTAAAAGTATGTTCAATTTGTTCTTTTCTATTGGCACGTGATGCCCGTCTTGTGACAAAGGGAGGATGGAAGCAAAGCCAAAAACGAAAAATGTGGACAGCTGGTGGGCAAGTGCCATGGGAAGGCACAAAGCAAGGGTGGAGCAGGGAGAGAAACACGGGCGAGAAAGGAGAGAGGTGGGTGGCAGCGAGCTATTGGGGAATGTGCCGGAGGAGGGGGAAGGAGGTTTAGAGTTCAAATTCCTATTCGATGGTGGCTCCACTATCTCCCACGAGCAGATTAGGGAGTGAGGGTTGTTTTGTGGCTATGCCCGGCCGTATCTCAAGTAGATGTACCTTTTCAGCGGTGCATTCCACGGTGTTGTCCACCTGGTAGGTTTGCATGAGGTGGAACCCACGTTCCTAGGGTTCCTAGAGTTTCTCAGGGTCAGAATCTCCAGTATTCTGCAATAATGCTATTAAATGTGTGTTGTGAGTTTACACATTTATTGGCATTTTTAGGCATTTATTGGCATCGTGGGGTTTTGCAACAGGTAGGGTAAATTTTCTATTTGCCAATATATGCAACCCCCCCCCTGACCCCTTGTACTTTATGGCATGTGATTGATGAGCAGAGCTTCCATCGCTTGAGCTACATCCTCTCTCTAGCATTTTCTCTCTCTAGAGTATGTAGCGTTTTCTCTCTCCTCTCTCTAGCATTTTTGTGCACCTAGCATTTTCTCTCTCAACTTTTGGCGTCGGTCTCTCTCTCTCTCTCTAGCGCTCCCCTTCTCTATGCAAACTCCCTTTGCAGGTCTTTCACTTGCAAATTGTTCCCGTACCCGTTCAGTGGGCAGTACGCGATAGGAGGTCGATTACGAAGAAATCTGTTGGCTACCAGGCCTCGAGAGGAGATTTGTTGGCGGTTGCGGATGAGATCACCACCCAATTCACTATTTTCCGTTGCACCTTTGACATGGTACCAGAGCCACGACGAGCTCTCGAGTCGTATTGGTGATCTGTGCAAGTTTTTTGGTGCCGAATTTTCATGACAAAAAGAGACAATTTGTCGTTTTTATGTTGTTTTTCTCTCATTTGGAGCTAACCTTTGGGCTGCTTTGAAAGTTTCCCTTTATCTACCTCAACCTAGCCTTGTCACATGTCCAACCTCTCTAGCATTATGGAGAGGGGTGATGGTTTTGATTACAACTCGGTCCGTGATGAAGAAGTACCACACAAGAAAGTCAATAATGGAGCTTTTGTCAACGAGAAGTGAAGAGATTGGCCTCAATTCTACTCTCGCGTAGGTTATCAACCAATCAAGATACCTACCCTTCCTACCTTTCCCACAGATCGGCAATTGAAGGTGACAACTATGCCATTTGGAAAGCGACCATGACGGCCGTCTTCAACTCTTACAAGCTTGGAGTGTCACAAGACGGGCACCACGTGCCAATAGAAAAGAACAGACTGAACAGACTATTAACACTTCAATAACAACTGAACTGAAAGCGAGAGACGACACGCGACACAGAGTGGCGGAATTCCACCCCAGAGAGTATTGGCCCCAAACCTTGGCGCCCCTTTCGGTATTTCTTTATATTGCATCATCAAAGTACAAGTCGGTACTCCAGACTCTGCACCTTCTCCAGGAAGCATGCCAAAGAATGAGCCCTAGCCTCATATTTAAAGACCCTTGGCCTGAAAAGCAGTTACAGTAAAAAGCCTTAAAACTCAAAAGCTTTTGGTCAAAAAGCAAAGCCAAAAAGCTGCCAGCTTTTCGTAAATCGCATTGGTGTCCGTACAACGGTCCATGTGTCAGCCCGCCACGTCAACAAATCAGGGTTAGGGTTAGGATTTTTTATTTTAGGATTAGGGTTCTGGACAGAATTAGGGTTTTTGATTTTAGGGTTAGGGTTTCAACAGAATTAGGGTTTCGAGCTAAATTAGGGTTTCTGATTTTAGGGTTAGGGTTTTTATAGAATTAGGATTTTGGGAGAATTAGGGTTTCTGATTTTAGGGTTAGGTTTCAGGGTTTTGGGCAAAATTAGGGTTTTTGATTTTAGGGTTAGGATTTCAGCAGAATTAGGGTTTCGACACGTCAGCAGTTTGTTACATCTCCCCTTCTTGAAAGAGAGTAATCGTCCGCGATTACAGCATATCTGCAAAACAACTCAGGTTAGCTCAAAAATTTCCAAGGGTCATTCCGAGGGACATTCCGAGGGACGATCAGTTTGCTCTTTTTATTAAGGAGTTAGCTTCTCTTTTTCGCTCTTTTGATCAAGAGTTAGCTTCTCCTTTCGGCTGTTTTGATCAAGGAGTTAGCTTCTCCTTTTCGTCCAGATCAGAACTTTTGATATTCCGGCGTAGTTAAATTAGCCATCACACCCAGACCGTACTGATCTTCCACGGGTGTCTTGATGCACTAAAATTACATACCCAGCCAATCTCATCCAATTAGGAATATTCAGTAATTGGCACATCACAATGCAACACAAATGCTTACATATGCATGTTACAAGACACAACAAACAGCACCGCTGAACACTCCCCCGAGACAAATGGTCTGCGGTATGGATCTACTCAACGACTACCTCATCACTCCCCCAGCAAATAACCTAAAAATGTCCGGGCCATGAGCTTAGAGGACTGTACAACCGAACGCTCCCCAGACCGCAATCTGCGTCGCTTGGAGGTTCAAGCATACAACCAAAAGCTCCCCAGGCATCGGCCTGCGTCATTCGGAGGTTTTCTAGCATACAACGAAACGCTCCCCAAGCATCGGCCTACGTCGTTCCGAGGTTCAAACAATACCAAAACAGTATTTCTCACTTCTCCACCCAGGAGTAAAATAACCAATCAATGAAACCAGTATTAAAACCAGAGTCAAACATTTCAAATCGGCACCAAAACAAGTTCAAAACAGATACCATCCATTTCAAACAGATTCCAAACAGGATCACCAAACAAGATCAAACAGAACTCAAACTTAAAAAGCAATCTCGACATCAGTCGAGCTCGAAAAGTTGATTGACTTTCCATCCTGAAACCTACACCAAAAATTAGGGTTAGGTTTCTTTCCATAAGGTCGTAGCCGAGCACAGCATGGTCCATCAGCTCTTGGACAAACCGTGTTTCTTTGGCGGCAATGGTAGTCCCAAGAGATAGCAATCACACTAAACCTCCAAGGTCATCTGCTCATGAAGAGACGTCTACTGAGAGATGTCGAGAAATTTCAAGATATAATCTGCTAGGGTTTCCATGGCAAGCATTTCAAAATACCCCTTTGCTAGAAGTTGCACTCTGAAGGAAGATGTCAGAAACCATACAACTTCAGGCAATTTTTTTTTTTCTTGAAAGCTTGCCAAGTACTTGGAGTGCGCGGCTTGGTAGCTATAGACATCAACATCTGCATGGCACTGCTTTTGAGAAAAACAGTGACTCGAAACAAATATCAGATCCTTCTTTGCAAGTGATCTTAATGACTTATGACCTGTAAGACATGAGCGGTGAAGACGGGAGCGCACCCGATGCGCGATGAAGTAAAGGTGGGAGTGGCTAATAAGCCCGGGTTGGAGGGTGAAGATCCCTCAAACAATAGCTTTGTCCGCTCTTTTTTTGTAGGACCGAGAGTGGCTAATAAGCCCGAGTTGGAGGGCGAAGATCCCTCAAACAATAGCTTTGTTTGCTCTTTTTTGGTAGAACCCGTATGCTTTCAGAAAAGCCCACACCTGATGCTCTGATACCACTGTCACAAGACGGGCACCATGTGCCAATAGAAAAGAACAGACTGAACAGACTTTTAATACTTCAATAACAACTGAATTGACAACACGCGACACAGAGGCGGAATTCCACCCCAAAGAGTATTGGCCCCAAACCTTGGCGCCCTTTTCGGTATTTCTTTATATTGCATCATCAAAGTACAAGTCAGTACTCCAGACTCTGTACCTTCTCCAGGAAGCATGCCAGAGAATGAGCCCTAGCCTCATATTTAAAGGCCCTTGGCTTGAAAAGCAGTTACAATAAAAAGCCTTTAAAACTCAAAAGCTTTTGGTCCAAAAGCAAAGCCAAAACGCTCCCAGCTTTTCGTAAATCGCGTTAATGTCCGTACAGCAGGCCACGTGTCAGCCCGCCACGTCAGCAATTCAGGGTTAGGGTTAGGGTTAGGGTTTCTGATTTTAGGGTTAGGGTTCCGGGCAGAATTAGGTTTCTGATTTTAGGGTTAGGGTTTTGGGCAAAATTAGGGTTTCTGATTTTAGGGTTAGGGTTTCAGCAGAATTAGGGTTTCGGGCAGAATTAGGGTTTCTGATTTTAGGGTTAGGGTTTCAGTAGAATTAGGGTTTCAACACGTCAACAGTTTGTTACATGGAGCCTTTGTTACGAGCACCTTTCTAAAGCCAAGGGATCCTTCGGGAGCGAAGCTATGGGAGCCTTCCAATGCTCGAATCCGATTGTTCAACATCCTGAGTAGTACACCTCTGTAATCAGTCACATCTCATTGATAATGGACGCGAAGCAGATTTAGTATCGACTTGGATCTTTATCTGATAGAGTTTCTCCGATGAAACGGATAGCTTTGGAGGTGCAGTTGAGGACCTTGGATGCGAAGCACTCATCCATGAGGGATCACATCAACAAGATGCAAGAGCTCAAGCAGGAGATACTTCATATAGGAAAGCTTATCAATTCAGAGGACATGGCCATCCAGCTTTTGGCCCAATTACCTCCTCGATATACCAATTTCTGTTCTTCGCAAATTACAAGTGGCCGGCTAAATACTATTTCTTGGGACGAGCTTATTCCAATGGTGATGGAGGCAACGAGAGGGTGAAGCAGATTGCAACGGCAAACGCGTTTTTCTTGCTTGTTATAAAAGGCAGATTTTTAGCTTGTCTTTTGCCCTCACTTCATGCAAGTGGACAAGATTGAATGCTACAAGAAACTGTTCAAGTTGGAGAAGACTATGGCCGCTTACTCACAGTGTCACAAACTGTTGACGTGTCAAGCCACTGAAGAACGAAGCCAACATACAGATCCCGACCGAGGAGCCTAAACCCTAGAAGAAGCAGCAGAAGAAGTTGTACCAACTTGCAAAGTCTTGCCGAGTGGCCTATTTTAAAGAAGAAGTCTTGCCAACTTATGGGACCCCGTCCGATGGGCCAAGGGGACCTAAAGAGATTAAAATAAAGCAAGACCACTCTTTCTTGCAGAGAAGATGATGACGTGGTAGCTATACGGATGCCCATGATTTGCATTGGTAGTGCCACGTGGCAGCCTGTACGGATTTCCGCAATTTGCGCCAACATGTTGACGTGGCAGGTGTACGGATTTTCGTGATTTACGCTAGGCAACTTTGGGCGGCAGCTTTTGAGACCAGATGCTTTTGAGTTTAAAGCTTTTCATGTAGCTGCTTTTCATGGCCAAGGGGATTTAAATATGAGCCAAGGGCTCATTCAATGGCACGCTTCAGTGTGAAGGTGCGGAGTCTGGAGTACCGGCGTTGTACTAAGTTCAAGCAATATAAAGAAAAACCGAAAGAGGCACAAGCGTTTGGAGCCAGTGCTCTCTTGGGGTGGAATTCCGCCACTCCCCATCTCGTGTATCGGGCATCTCTTTCAGTTCAGTTGCTATTTGAAGTGCTTAAAGTTGTTCCGTCTATTCTTTTCCGTTGGCACGTGTTGCCCTTCCCCGTGACACATAGGATTTCAAGGACCTCGTCTCCAAGACAAAAGCCTTGGAAGAACCCATCACTCAGATTCCACCTCAAACATTCAAGAAGGCCAAAAGATAATAAGCGCGCTTATTATCTTGGGGTCTAGATTTGCAAGTTTTTCCACTTTTGGTGACTCACACCATTAGTACAAGGTGCTTTAAGACAAGTCAAGAGGTTTCATCCAATTTGAAATCATTTTGGTAAACGTACTTGTTGATCAAAGGTGGAAATAGATCCAACTCAAATTTTGCACACAAATGAGAGTTCAACGCTCCTAAACCATTCGCAAAAGTGTCTATACTTCACCTTGCCAAGCTACTCCTCAGCGTAAAGTCCAATTTCCAACCTCATGATTATTATCTACACGCCTAGAATTGCACTTTTCAGAACTCTGATGCCATTGGGATGTCATCCGCCAACTCTCAAACAACCTTCTATGATACCTCAAAGGAGATGTTAAGAGAGCTAGATGTCAATGATCTAGGACTGGCCACGTGCTCACAAGATGTGGTGCATAATGAGTATTCAAGATATTTGACAGACATGGAGACTGCACATGGACTGCTATCTTGAATGGCCTACAGAGATTTCCAGCAATGAATGGCACTTGTTTTCCTCACAGACATGGGCCTAGCACGGTGGACTATGCTATGGCTCAGCCCAGTTTAATACCATTTACAGTGGGTTGTCACAAAGTGATGACGTGGCGGACAGCCCAAATTTCTGCCAGAAACCCTATAAATTCTTGCAACCCTAATTTCCGGAAATCGCGTAGGTAAAAAAGCACCCCAAAAAAAAAAGGCGACGCAAATCTCAGCTTTTTGCTATGATTTGGGAAAAAGAGAACTTGCTTTTTACTGGCTTTCATTGAGAGAGAGAGAATTTGCTTTTGCTTTCAGAAGCTCTCTGTGAGAGAGAGAAAAGAGCTTTTGCTTTCAAGCTTTTGGGGCTCTGCTTTTGGGCATCCCTTGTAACCTTTAAATTAGTGGTGAGGGCCTCACTACTTAGAGCATCTGGACACAGAGTCTGAGAGTGAAACCCTAACCACTCTCTTGTACTTTGATGATTGATTAATACAAAAAGAAATACCGGAAGGGGCGCCAGTCTTTGGGGCCAATATCTCTAGGCACGGAACTCCGCCGGGCCAATGCAAATCTATTGTGATCTGTGAATTGTTTTGAAGTGCTTATTTGGTGTTGTCGCGGTTGATTCTTGACTTCGAGTGTCCAAGTCTGTTACAGTGGTATCGGAGCACGGCCGATTTCTCTTCTACGGCAAATCCGATCCCCGAAATTTTTTTCCGCGGCACCTATGGCTTCAGGCAATGATCACTCGACTCCCTCTGCATCTGGAGATGCGGGCTGGGATCACAACGAAGATTCAGACAGAGAGTATGGCCCGCCTAGGCCTACTCAGGCGGAGCAGCAGGAGATAGAGCGTCATCAATTGATAGGCGATGCAACAAAGATGATGCTCAATTTTGCCAAGGACCCGAAGATGGCAAAATATATGAACCAGACCTCTTTGGAAGAGGTACAGATGGAGTGGCAGAGAACCACAACACCACTCCCGAAACCCGCTCTCAAGAAACCTTCTACCTCCAAGAAAATATACGGAGAAGGGACTGGAGAACGTGGTTGATGCACGGATTGCTCAGCTTTTTGACGTGCAAAAGGACAAAAAGCACGGCAAAAAGCAGAAGAAAGGCACTGACTTCCCAGGATATTTTGGTCGTCGGTCGACATTTGACAAGGCAACGAAACAGAAGAAGCGTGTTCGATTTGAAAGAGTACCCAGTTCTTCTTCTTCTTCTTCTTTTGACAGTTCTTCTAGCTCTTCAGATTCGAGCGAAGAAGACAGAAAAGGTACAAAGAGAAGCAAGAAACAAAGCTTCGGAAAGGGCAAGAAGAAGGCTACATCTCGCCCAGAGACTGACAGTTCTACTGAAGACTCGTCTACAGACAGCTCAGATTCTGATGACGGAAAGTTTTATGCGAACAAGAAGAATTTTTACAAAGCCAGCCAGTATGACTTTCTCGAAGATAAAAGCAAGAAAGTCCGAGAGTTTAAGGAAGGTGGCCACTCGATCAAGTTTGATACTTTTCAAGATACTCAAATGCTTCGAAGGCTTTGTCTTTTATACAGCAGTTTGACATCGCTTTCGCGGGAGGACGCTATTCAGAGCACTCCAAGATTCGGAGAGCTACCTCTTACCTTGAGGGGAATGCTCGTACTTGGTGGTCCACGCTTCTTTTAACAAGAGTGCGCCAGTTAAATGGCTGAAATTTAAGAAGCTTTTTATTTCTTCTTGGTTGACGCAAGAATATGAACAAGATGTCCGAGCTGCTTGGAACCATCTTCGGATGACCAAGAAAGATACAATCAATGCTTATTGTGAAAGATTATGGAGCTCTTTTCTACCCGCCTCTTCATTCAAGAAGATCTCGTTCAGAGAACAGATTGAGCGGTTTACCTTGGGTCTACCTACAGAGATCCTAGATCACTGCTTGGAACAGAAGACAGCTTCTATTCAGGAGTTGATGAGTCATGCGACGCGGGGCTTTGCCATTCACTCTGGCAATCTGACCTACCCCACAGATGAGGCTATGACACAACGAGCCGAACAGACTTCTGGGAATGAAAGTAGAAAGAAAAAAGAGCAACCAAGAGAAAAATGATGCACGACCCAAGCTTACTCCTGAGGAGAGAGCTCGCTTCATCAGAGAGGGGAAGTGCTTTGGATGCGGGGAACAGGGACAGATCTCCGCGAAGTGCCCTAATAAGGCACAGAAAGAACAGAATGATAAAGACGACGACAGGTCTGAGAGTTAGAGAACAGCTGAGGAACGTGGCAGAAAAGGCAGATAGAAAAACAAAACCGGTAGCACATGGCGTGGAACCTACACCGAATCTAATGAATGAAAGTACAAACTTTGCCGGTTTTGGGGCAAAGTGAAGGATCAGGAAGCCCTTTTGAAGGAGCCAAGGCCAACTTCTTTTCACTTGGAATTGGCAGCTCGATTTGGAACTACGCCCGATAGACTGACGCCACAGGCGGAGGTAGTTCAACTGGCACCCGGATGGGATGTTGCCATTACACCGAGCATTGGCAAACTTCGTTTGCAATGACAGGGGTGTTCAGGGCACGGGAGTGACGTTCTACTCGGGATCCCTTGGTACCACAAGAACTACGCCGTGGTTGACTACCGGGCCGAGAAAGCGACTTTGATAAATGAAGGGCTTATAGATTGTACTTGATGAACTTCAGTTTCTTACTCATTCTTTTGGAAGAGAACTGAACGATGGATAAAGGTTGAATATGTTTTGACCTGATCAAAAGAACGCCAAGATTTTTCTCCACACTCATGCCGATTCCTCTTCAGAGGGCCTGAAGATCAAACCATTGATCTGATACCTGGAAGCACGTCACCGAATCGGCCACCTTACCGTGTGAGCCGAGTACAGAATGAAAAGATTATGAACCCAGTGAAAGACCTCTTGGAAAAGGGTCTTCTCCAGCCTAGTACTTCACCATATTGCTCTCCAATGTTCTTGGTTTTGAAGAAAGACGGATCTTGGAGAATGTGCATCGATTATAGCACTCTGAACGAAATCACCATCAAGAACAGATTTCCAATTCCTAGGATCGATGATATACTCGATAGGTTACAGGGATCCTCGTGCTTCAGCAGGATTGACTTGAAGAGTGGATATCATCAGATCAGGATAGCGCCAGGAGATGTCTACAAGACAACTTTTCGGACGACTTTTGGGTTATTTGAGTTTTTGGTGATGCCTTTTGGCTTAACCAATGCTCCTGTGACATTTAACCGGACGATGGACAGGATTTTTCGAGAGTACAGGCTTCCCCTTTGCATACCTTGACACAGAAAGGAGTACCTTTTTCATGGGGACCCAAAGAGGTGACTGCCTTTCGGACATTGAAAGAGAAATTGACTACAGGACCAGATTTGACTTTGCCGGACTTGCAGAAGTCATTTGAAGTATTTTGTGATGCAAGCCATGTCATAGCTTACGAGAGCCGTTTGTTCTCTAGGCCGGAGATGACAGCACACATCTATGAGAAAGAGGTTTTGGATGTTATCCATGCTCTTACTCAGTGGCGGCATTACCTACTCGGAGCGGATTTTACTGTCTTTACAGACCATCAGAGTTTGCGCTACTTCTTGTCACAGAAGCAGCTTTCGGAAAAGCAGATGCGGTAGGCGAACATCTTGTCACAGTTCCACTTCCAGATTGTCCATGTGCAGGGACAGAAGAATGTGGTGGCAGATGCTTTCTCGGAAATCGTTGGTTCTAGCTATTTCTGCGATACATCATAGGAGCTTCGAGGATATGGTCGATCAGTATGCCACAGATACAGATTTTGCAGATATTTTCACACGGCTACGGGATGGGGAGACAGTAGCTGGATACTCCCTTCGGGAAGGCTACTTGATGAAAAAGACTATGTTGTGCGTTACACAGCCGTTGAGGGATAAGGTTATGACTAAATGCCACTGTCCACCTTTTACGGGTCACCGCGGCATTGCTACCACCATGAAAGGGGTAGAGAGATACTTCTTTTGGCCGTGACTCAAGAAGGATGTGGAAGAGTTTGTGCGCAGTTGCTTGGTATGCTAGAAGGTCAAGTTTGACAGGCATAAGGCACAGGAATTGTTACAGCCTTTACCCATACCCACCCACCCCTGGGAAAGTATTGCAATGGATTTCATTTTTTATCTCCAAGAAAACAAATGATCACGATGATTTTCCGATTACATGGCACGTCTGAGACTATTGTCTCCGACAGAGACCCCCAGATTATGAGTTTTGTTTTGGAAGGCAATTTAGGGAGAACATTGGCACGCGGTTGCAGTTCTCGTCATCGTTCCACTTGCAGACTGATGGTCAATTTATTGCCGGATTTTAATAATTTCAGTTTCAATAACACGATACACTCTTTTTCGATGGGGAATACGCCATGTGAGAATTGTTGGAAAGTGCTGCTAAGGTTCCATCCTTCCTGAGCACGAAAGATTTAGATATTGGAAGCGATGATATTCGCGAGATTGGGATACGGCTTTTGCCCAAGGTTCGCGAGACTTTTGCAGGAATTCTCAAGATCGACAGAAAAAAAGGCAACGGATCGCCCATCGTCGCGACTTGAAACTGAAGGAGGAAGATTGGGTACTCTTACTTTTAGAAGGCACGCCTAAGAAAGAAAAAGGGAAAGGAGAGGCTTTTTCAAAGCTTAGTAAGTGATACGATACTTACCTTTCCAGATAACTGAAAAGATAAAATGATGTCTTCCTTCCGATTGAAACTGCCAGATACTTGGAAGATTCACAATGCATTGCATGTGCTTCTCTTGAACCCTTATAGGGGTGATGTGCTGATGATGGGGAGCCTGATGAGCAAACCCGAAGATGGAAGAAAAACGAGGAGATCTTGTTCCTGAACAGATTTTGGCACATAACGATGACGAAGAAAGTTAAAGTCCGAAGGCGGTTCTTTCTTGGTTAACTTTCAAGAACTATGCCCTGCATTTGATGCGAAAGTGGGATGGTGGATGAGGACCTAGCAGATACGTCCTCGCATTGTGAAACTTTAAACCTCGATGTTTTGGTTAAGCATGGAGCTCTACTCAAACGGAACCCAGAATTGACTTCTTGGCCGGAGATCTGGTGCAGTGGGATGCACAAGAGTGGAGCACTCCGCTCCTCTGGTCCATCAGATGCCTGGTGATCGTATTTTTGATACTTGATCTCGAATAGACATGGTTGCAATAGGGGGTTAGTCAATCGGACATCGATGAGGTCCCGATTGGACCTAGATGTGATTGCTAGCTACATTTCCGATAAATCATGGTCTAAGATCCGAATGAATATTGAATGTCATGTGATGTCCTGTGATGTCTGGTGATGTCCTGTGATGTGACTGTCGATTTTGTACATGTGCTAGATGTGTGTTCCTAGTACGTAGGTACTAACAGTCAGTGTCTGCTAAGACAGTTTATGGCTTTTATCGGTTTCACAGGCGTAATCGCGGTCGATTACAATGCTTTCAAGAGGGGGGTATGTCACAAAGTGATGAAATGGCGGACAACCATAATATCTGCCAGAAACCCTAAAAACTCCTGCAAACCCTAATTTTTGCCAAAACCCTAATTTCCGGAAATCGCGGAGGTGAAAAAGCAAAAAAAAAAAGGCGACGCAAATCTCAGCTTTTTGCTATGATTTGGGAAAAAGAGAACTTGCTTTTTACTAGCTCTCATTGAGAGAGAGAGAATTTGCTTTTGCTTTCAGAAGCTCTCTGTGAGAGAGAGAAAAGAGCTTTTGCTTTCAAGCTTTTGGGGCTCTGCTTTTGGGCATCCCTTGTAACCTTTAAATTAGTGATGAGGGCCTCACTTCTCAGAGCATCTGGACGCAGAGTCTGAGAGTGAAACCCTAACCACTCTCTTGTACTTTGATGATTGATTAATACAAAAAGGAATACCGAAAGGGGCGCCAGTCTTTGGGGCCAATATCTCTAGGCACGGAACTCCGCCGGGCCAATGCAAATCTATTGTGATCTGTGAATTGTTTTGAAGTGGTTATTTGGTGTTGTCGCGGTTGATTCTTGACTTCGAGTGTCCAAGTCTGTTACAGTGGTATCGGAGCACGGCCGATTTCTCTTCTACGGCAAATCCGATCCCCGAAATTTTTTTCCGCGGCACCTATGGCTTCAGGCAATGATCACTCGACTCCCTCTGCATCTGGAGATGCGGGCTGGGATCACAACGAAGATTCAGACAGAGAGTATGGCCCGCCTAGGCCTACTCAGGAGGAGCAGCAAGAGATAGAGCGTCATCAATTGATAGGCGATGCAACAAAGATGATGCTCAATTTTGCCAAGGACCCGAAGATGGCAAAATATATGAACCAGACCTCTTTGGAAGAGGTACAGATGGAGTGGCAGAGAACCACAACACCACTCCCGAAACCCGCTCTCAAGAAACCTTCTGCCTCCAAGAAAATATACGGAGAAGGGACTGGAGAACGTGGTTGATGCACGGATTGCTCAGCTTTTCGACGTGCAAAAGGACAAAAAGCACGGCAAAAAGCAGAAGAAAGGCACTGACTTCCCGGGATATTTTGATCGTCGGTCGACATTTGACAAGGCAATGAAACAGAAGAAGCGTGTTCGATTTGAAAGAGTACCCAGTTCTTCTAGCTCTTCAGATTCGAGCGAAGAAGACAGAAAAGGTACAAAGAGAAGCAAGAAACAAAGCTTCGGAAAGGGCAAGAAGAAGGCTACATCTCGCCCAGAGACTGACAGTTCTACTGAAGACTCGTCTACAGACAGCTCAGATTCTGATGACGGAAAGTTTTATGCGAACAAGAAGAATTTTTACAAAGCCAACCAGTATGACTTTCTCGAAGATAAAAGCAAGAAAGTCCGAGAGTTTAACGAAGGTGGCCACTCGATCAAGTTTGATACTTTTCAAGATACTCAAATGCTTCGAAGGCTTTGTCTTTTATAGAGCAGTTTGACATCGCTTTCGTGGGAGGATGCTATTCAGAGCACTCCAAGATTCGGAGAGCTACCTCTTACCTTAAGGGGAATGCTCGTACTTGGTGGTCCACGCTTCTTTTAACAAGAGTGCGCCAGTTAAATGGCTGAAATTTAAGAAGCTTTTTATTTCTTCTTGGTTGACGCAAGAATATGAACAAGATGTCCGAGCTGCTTGGAACCATCTTCCGATGACCAAGAAAGATACAATCAATGCTTATTGTGAAAGATTATGGAGCTCTTTTCTACCCGCCTCTTCATTCAAGAAGATCTCGTTCAGAGAACAGATTGAGCGGTTTACCTTGGGTCTACCTACAGAGATCCGAGGTCACTGCTTGGAACAAAAGACAGATTCTATTCAGGAGTTGATGAGTCATGTGACGCGGGGCTTTGCCATTCACTCTGGCAATCTGACCTACCCCACAGATGAGGCTATGACACAACGAGCCGAACAGACTTCTGGGAATGAAAGTAGAAACAAAAAAGAGCAACCAAGAGAAAAATGATGCACGACCTAAGCTTACTCCTGAGGAGAGAGCTCGCTTCATCAGAGAGGGGAAGTGCTTTGGATGCGGGGAACAAGGACAGATCTCCGCTAAGTGCCCTAATAAGGCACAGAAAGAACAGAATGATAAAGACGACGACAGGTCTGAGAGTTAGAGAGCAGCTGAGGAACGTGGCAGAAAAGGCAGATAGAAAAACAGAACTGGTACCACATGGCGTGGAACCTACACCGAATCTAATGAATGAAAGTACAAACTTTGCCGCTTTTGGGGCAAAGTGAAGGATCAGGAAGCCCTTTTGAAGGAGCCAAGGCCAACTTCTTTTCACTTGGAATTGGCGGCTCGATTTGGAACTACGCCCGACAGACTGACGCCACAGGCGGAGGTAGTTCGACTGGCACCCAGATGGGATGTTGCCATTACACCGAGCATTGGCAAACTTCGTTTGCAATGACAGGGGTGTTCAGGGCACGCGAGTGACGTTCTACTCGGGATCCCTTGGTACCACAAGAACTACACCGTGGTTGACTACCGGACCGAGAAAGAGACTTTGATAAATGAAGGGCTTATAGATTGTACTTGATGAACTTCAGTTTCTTATTCATTCTTTTGGAAGAGAACTGAACGATGGATAAAGGTTGAATATGTTTTGACCTGATCAAAAGAACACCAAGATTTTTCTCCACACTCATGCCGATTGCTTTTCAGAGGGCCTGAAGATCAAACCATTGATCTGATACCTGGAAGCACGTCACCGAATCGGCCACCTTACCGTGTGAGCCGAGTACATAATGAAAAGATTATGAACCCAGTGAAAGACCTCTTGGAAAAGGGTCTTGTCCAGCCGAGTACTTCACCATATTGCTCTGCAGTGTTCTTGGTTTTGAAGAAAGACGGATCTTGGAGAATGTGCATCGATTATAGCACTCTCAACGAAATCACCATCAAGAACAGATTTCCGATTCCTAGGATCGATGATATTTTCGACAGGTTACAGGGATCCTCGTGCTTTAGCAGGATTGACTTGAAGAGTGGATATCATCAGATCAGGATAGCGCCAAGAGATGTCTACAAGACAACTTTTCAGACGACTTTTGGGTTATTTGAGTTTTTGGTGATGCCTTTTGGCTTAACCAATGCTCCTGCGACATTTAACCGGATGATGGACAGGATTTTTCGAGAGTACAGGCTATTTGTTGGCACTTTCTTTGACGACATCATTGTTTTCTCCAAGAATGAGGCAGAACACAGAGATCATCTGCTTCAAGTCTTTCAGGCATTACAAGATCACACGTTAGTGATTAATGCAAAGAAAAGTGAATTTTTCCTACCAGAGATACACTTTTTGGGACACATTGTGTCAGCAGCAGCAGGAGTGCAAATGGACCCGGCCAAGATAGAGACTATCCGTGATTGGCCCGATTTGAGGAATGTCCATGAAGTTAGAAGCTTCTTGGGACTGTGTTCGTACTACAGGCGGTTCATACGAAAGTTTGCAGAGGTTGTTTCCCCTTTGCATACCTTGACACAGAAAGGAGTACCTTTTTCGTAGGGACCCACAGAGGTGACTGCCTTTCGGACATTGAAAGAGAAATTGACTACAGGACCAGATTTGACTTTGACGGACTTACAGAAGTCATTTGAAGTATTTTGTGATGCTTGTGGTCGTAGTCTGGGTGCGGGTTTATGGCTTTTGTCGGTTTTGTAGGTGTAATCGCGGTCGATTACAATGCTTTCAAGAGGGGGGTATGTCACAAAGTGATGACGTGGCGGACAGCCCTAATTTCTGCCAGAAACCCTAAAAATTCCTACAAACCCTAATTTTTGCCCAAACCCTAATTTCCGGAAATTACGGAGG
Organism: Adiantum capillus-veneris; assembly: GCF_014529385.1. Classification (NCBI taxonomy): domain Eukaryota; kingdom Viridiplantae; phylum Streptophyta; class Polypodiopsida; order Polypodiales; family Pteridaceae; genus Adiantum; species Adiantum capillus-veneris. The sequence continues at coordinate 94,128,244 of NC_140936.1, forward strand.
TGATAAAGCCAAAAAAACAAAAACGACTACACAAATCTCAGCTTTTTGCTATGATTTGGGAAAAAGAGAACTTGCTTTTTACTGGCTCTCATTGAGAGAGAGAGAATTTGCTTTTGCTTTCAGAAGCTCTCTGAGAGAGAGAGAGAAAAGAGCTTTTGCTTTCAAGCTTTTGGGGCTCTGCTTTTGGGCATCCCTTGTAACCTTTAAATTAGTGGTGAGGGCCTCACTTCTCAGAGCATCTGGACGCAGAGTCTGAGAGTGAAACCCTAACCACTCTCTTGTACTTTGATGATTGATTAATACAAAAAGAAATACCGAAAGGGGCGCCAGTCTTTGGGGCCAATATCTCTAGGCACGGAACTCCGCCGGGCCAGTGCAAATCTTTTGTGATCTGTGAATTGTTTTGAAGTGGTTATTTGGTGTTGTCACGGTTGATTCTTGACTTGGAGTGTCCAAGTTTGTTACATCGGCCCCTCCTCATATTTACAATTTCATTCCAGTTTAGTACAACTCCACTGGCCCAAGCATCTTCGCATACTCGATATACTTTTACATTGGAGACTAACTCTGTCTTCATGGACAGTATTTACAGACGATTGGCCACAGAGGAGTCAAGATGCCCATTAGAGGAGCTTACCCAGATATTGATAGACACTTCACATGAAGCAGCAGTAGAGGCATACCCACACACCCAACCAGGCACAAACAACATTCAGGAAGTATGCCCCAGAACAGTTGGTATGACGAGGAGTGACAATCACAAAATGCCTTCCAACGCCTTGTGCGACGGAAGAAGAGGACTTATCTTGCTCAGTTAGAGTAATAGTACAAGCTATTCCTGAGCCAGAACTCAAGCGAGGCATGGAGAATTTTTCATGAGCATTCTCCCCCCAACGGCTATCACATCAACCCAGATTTTGGGATGCATATGCAGCATCTCTTTACACAATTCCAAGGCAACAATCTCTACTCGACTCTCTGAAGCCATGCCCACAGACATGCACTTTCTTTACCAATGAGTTTGTGCAGAGCTTGTTGCTCCCCCGCTGGTCATAGAGGCACTTACCATATCCGTCTCTTTTATACACAATACCTGGGATCGCCTAGCTTTGGAGTCTTTTAAACAACTTGCCTCACAGAAAAAGACACATCTTGTTGAGATACACACGACATCATGGTTTCAGCTACATGGCTTTAGTATTGACAAACTACCCCCTTTCCAGTAATACCCGTCTTATTAGACAAGATTTGATTTAGCAGCTAGCTAGACACTAGGAGGACATGGACAAAGCCAACACGAGAGCTTGGCACAAAGATGGCTTTCTACAAAGAGCATCTTCTCCAACTCATAGAGGATCCCTATATGAACACTCATTTATCCATGGGATACGATGTGCTATTGTTCAAATGCGCACATCATCGCATCAGCTAGAAATTGAGACCGGCAGATTTAGGAGAGTACCGGCAGAAGCAAGGATTTTCCAGTTGTGTCATATAGAGCCAGAGACAGAAAAACATCACATATGACATTGTCTGCTATACTATGAGATACGAGGCCGCTTTCACTATCTGTTCAGAGAGGGCTTTGGACCACTGACTAGAGTCGTGAAATATCAGGATCAGAAATGCCTCGGGTTGTTTTTGCCAGAGCTGCACTAACACAGGTAGGCTTTTATTTTACTTCGTTTTATTTTGTACCTAGACATTGTATTAGATCCATCAAGATTGTATCAGTTTTGTCTCATAAGTCATTTTGGCCTTTTGAAAACGTTTAATATAGCATTTCACTTCATTTTCGTTTCTCTCTCTCCCAACGGCAAACACTTCGCATTTTGAGTATATAAATAACATGAGGCGTGACCCAACACAAAACTTTTGCAAGTTTTAAGTTTCATACCCTGATAGATAATGAAGTAGCCCATATGTCAAAAGAGGCATCAGATCCTCAGATGAAAAAACAGAAAAAAAAGACCAGCAATGTCAGCATTACAGCATTGCATTCAGCGATCATGAATAACACCCACAGTCTTGATAAACATGAGCCTGAAGAGCATGTGAAATGTATGTATATGTATGACTCATGATTAGAATAAAAACACAAGATATAGCAGGTTGAGATAATTATGCTTGGCATCCCGAATTGAAAAGCAGTCCACACTTACGTGTTAACCACAGATATCCACTGCAACGAAGCAAGCCTCGAAGCAAAAGTATTGCTTTCTAGTGTCTGTTGAATGCTCCCCACCAGCCTGTGAAATCGTTCTGTTTCAATGTCGAGCTCATCTGCAACATCTGTGGGCAGCCAATTGTTATAAGAGTGCACCATCGTGAGCTGAGGGTTGAGTAGAAGCAGGAGGGTAGTGTACACTCTCTATGTTCCGCCCAATTCCGCGAACCCAGCTGGCAAGTCAAGCTCCACGTGTAGATCAAACAACACACGTCGATCGTGCATAGACAAATTTGTAGGGATAGGTAAAGCAGAAGGCAGCCAGACAGGGTTCTTATCTCCCGCTTGTTCTCTACAGCTTACTTGCACACACGCAATTGTTGCAGATCGTTGGCAGGGATCGCAATATGAATTGAGGCAGGAAAATTGTTAGGCGTAGGTTTGATTTCCAAGTCCTGGCGACTCGCATGCTCAATCAATGGCGCCAATTTGGTGAAAAGGGCAGATGCAGAATCGCGAACAAGGAGGAGTGAACGATACGGCAAAGCAAGCCCTTGGGCCTTGAACGACCAGCGGCGAAAACCTATATGTACGGCAAAAGCAACAGTTTAAAGGTTGAGATATTCCTATCTCTCTCTCTCTCTCTCTCTCTCTCTCTCTCTCTCTCTCTGTGACGCCCTCGTTCGGGGCATCGCGGGAAAGGGGCCGCGCCGGCTCATCTGCGATGCAAATGGGACCTGCAGGCAAGCAAACGCATATACAAGAACGCAACTTGAAAACTGAACGCAAAAGGGACACGAGAGTGAGGGACACGAACGAATGATCAATATCATAAGAAAGTGCCGAATACAAGGGACGCAAGTAATCACATGAAAACGGGACTGACAAGTTGGGGGAGGTGGCACATACTTCCCTTATATACACCCCCGGTTTGAGAGAGCTTGACGCCCACGTCAAGCCGGGGTTTTGAGAGGTGCCGATACAAAAGTTGATGCCGAGGTTTTGGGGGCGGATATGTACAAGGGGGGGAGTGAAGTGTTGCCCAAAAATGTCTAGCTACTTAGGGTTATGCTAGTTACAAGTGGGATGGAGGACTACTCTATATGGTTTTCATTTAGTGGGTTGTCCTCCTCTTCAGTGGGCATGTTGTAGAAGCGCAGCACAAGGGGTCTTCCGAGTTGAAGCATGATTTCTTCAGGTACCCAAGTGCATTCCATCATGGGGCGATTTCGCCATTTGACATAGAAGAGTTGTCCCCGACGCCCAAAGCGCGACTTTAGGATGGCCTCCGGTTCATGTGGCGGGCCATCCTTTACATATTTGGGGAGGCTTCTACCATAGGTGTTATCCGACACAAACCTTTTGAGTAGACTTACATGGAAGGCGTTGTGGATGTTGATGTGTGATGGGAGATCCAGCTTGTAGGTGATGTCGTTGTAGGACTTGAGCACTTTGTAGGGCCCATAGTAGCGGTGGTTGAACTTCGGGGAGAGGGCTTGAGGGAGGGTGATATTCTGGGAGCTGACGAGGACTAAGTCACCTTCTTGAAAGAGTTCAGCAGGCCTTCGCTTTTGGTTGGCGTATTTGGCGATGCGTACCTTGCTTTGCTTGAGACTCTTCTTTGCCCTTTGCATGCGGGTTTGCCATTGTTGAAGAAACTCTTCACATTCAAGATCCTAGGCATGCACATCGCCGGTTGCCAGTGCAAGGGGTGTGATGACTTCTTTACCTGTGGAGAGCTCGAAGGGGGTGTAGCCAGTGCTGCTATGGATGGAGTTGTTGTAGTGGAATTCAATGCCTTGGTTGACTCTTTCAGTTTGCCCATCGGTTTCTGGGTGGTAGGCGGAGGAGAAGCGGAGTTGGGTGCCTAGAAGCTTGAAGAGCTCGCGCCAGAGGTCGCTGAGGAAACGGGTGTCGCGATCAGAAACTATGGCTAGGGGAAGGCCGTGGTACTTGAAGACTTTGGCGAAGAAGTGTTTGGCGACTTGGTAGGCGGTGACGGGAGGCTTTGCAGGTATGAAGTGAGCTTGCTTGGTGAAGTAGTCGACGACCACCATGATGGTAGTGTGGCCGTGGGAGGGGGGGAGGTCGACGATGAAGTCCATACTTACCATGTCCCAAGGCCGGGAGGGTGTTGGCATGGGGTGGAGGAGGCCAGTAGGCTTGACTCTTTGAGCTTTGACTAGTTGACAGGTTGGGCAGGTGCGCACGTAGTCGATTACGTCGTCCTTCATTTTGGGCCACATGTAGTGTTGATGGAGTTTGTCATAAGATGTCTTCTGGCCACCATGTCCAGCTAGTTTGCAGTCATGAGCCTCCCACATTGTAAAGAATGAGGATGCAAGAGAGCTACACAAGACAAGCACAAAGCACACAGAGATGGAAAGCTTCTTCTTCTTCTTCATAGAAAAGAGAGTACAAAATGACTAAGTGCTAAAGCTGAAAAGTAGCACATATGTACATGCGGTCACTAAGTGTGAACTCGCTAGAAGCGTACTAGGCTGGCACTATAAGTGTAGTCCAGCTGTAGAATCACTGGCAGAGATCCTCCGTGTCGGTCACCTAACGCGCCAGTGAGTAAATGCCGTAAGCGGCCAAGACCCGTAGTGGATGCCAGCTCAAGGTGTAGAGCTCGACATCTCAACACACATGAGGTCTTTCTTTAGCTCTGGATCATTGGGGATGTATATTTTTCCATGCGCGTAGAAGAGGTTATCTTTGACTTCAAAGAGACCCACTGCAGCTTTCCCAGAGATGTGGTCGTTGAGCATGCGGAGGACAGCAGGATCACCTTTTTGAGCGTCGAGGATGCGTTGGCGTAGAGTGTTGGTTGCTGAGGAGATAGTAGTGAGGGTGGGCATTCGACTAAGTGCATCGGGCATGACATTTGTGGAGCCCGGTTTGTGGATGATCTCGATATCATATTCTGCCAATGTATCCTGCCACCTGGCTTGCTTGGGGGTGATTTTTGGTTGTGTCTGGAAGTACTTGAGGGAGATATTATCTGTGTAGACCTTTATGTGCTTGTCTTGGACATAGTGTCGCCACTTTCGGAGGCAGTGGACGACAGCGAGCATTTCCTTCTCATGGGTGGTCCATCTTGTCTCTACGTCGGTGAATTTGTGTGATTCATAGGCGATGGGTTGACTCTCTTGCATGAGGACGCCACCAATGGCCCCATCGGAGGCATCCGTATGAACTTCAAAGGGTTTGGTGAAGTCAGGTAGTCGGAGGACGGGGGTACTGCACATGGCTATCTTCAGGTTCTCAAAGGCTTCTTCTTCTCTGGATGTCCATTGAAAAGGTTTGTGGCCTTTGGTGATCTCTGTAAGTGGGGCAGCAATTTTGCTGAAGTCGCGGATGAAGCGGAGTGTGTACTGACAGAAGCCCACAAACTCTCGGACTTCTTTGATTGATGTTGGGGGAGCCCACTTGATGACGGCGTCGACTTTCTTGGGATCCACCATTATACCTTCTGACGTGACAATGAACCCGAGGAACTCGATTTTCTGGACAGCAAACTCACATTTCTCCAGCTTGGCATAAAGTTGGTGTTCGCGGAGGCGCTGGAGTACTGCGGCGACATGCTTCTGGTGCTCTTCTAAGGTCTTGCTGTAAATAAGCAGATCATCGATGTAAGTGATGAGAAAGTCGTCAATCATGTCACGGAAACTGTCGTGGATTATTCTGCAAAAGGTGCCAAGACCGCCGGTGAGACCGAAACCCAGGACAAGCCATTCCCAGGAGCCGTAGCGTGTGCGGAAGGCGGTCTTCGCAATGTCTTTAAGGGCAATGCGGACTTGGTGATAGCCTGAGTGGAGATCGATGCGCGTGAAGTACTTGGCACCCTGTAATCTTTCCAGGAGGTCTTCCATGAGGGGAACTGGGTACTTGTTTTTTATAGTTATTTTGTTGAGGGCCCGATAATCCACACAGAGCCGCATCGAGCCATTTTTCTTCTTGACGAACAGAACTGGGGCCCCAAAAGGAGAGCTGCTGGGCCGGATGAAACCTTGATCCTCCAATTCCTGGAGTTGCTTCTTGAGCTCTTTGAGCTCGGTGTCGTTCATGCGATAGGGGGCCTTTGCCGGGGGTGTGCTTCCTAGGATGAGGTCAATTTCATGTTGAATTTGACGGGGAATGGGTAGGCCGGGGGGAAGTTCTGGAGGCATGACATCCTTGTACTTCTGGAGGATGGGGGTAAGGGAGGGGTCACCCACTTTGGCCTGCTCGATGGTGATGGAGTTGAGCCTTGTTGTGGGCTGCTCTTGTGCTTGCATGATGCAGAGGTGAACTTGAGCTCCTTTCTTGAGAGCCCGCTCTGCTTGCTTTGCACTCATGAGATTGAGTCTGGGGGAAGATGTCTCTGGGACTTTTTGTTTGCCTTTCATTGCTGCCAATTGAGCAGGGTCTTGGCGGTTGATGGGAGGGGGATTGGTTTGAAGATGCGCCTGGTGGGTGAAAGCTTACTTTGTTGTGAGTCTGGCGCCTTGTACTGTCACTGCTTTGCCTTGATTATTTAGCAGTAATTGGTCCACCTTCATGCCTAGGAGTGCAATGAGGTACTTGTCGTTGAAGGAGAGACCAATGATTGCCTCAAAGTCGTCCATTGGGACCACTATGAAATCAAGTCGACATGTGAATTCACCCATCTCGATCCTGACTTGACGAGCTGCCTTGACATTGTTATCCTTTCCTTGGGCAAACTTGACTGTCGTTTCATTGACGGTGGTGAGACGTAGGCCCAGGCGCGTGGCACATTGTGGCGATAGAAAATTGTGTGTGGTGCCTGAGTCTACCATGATCCATTGCTGTTGGGATCCAATTGTTGCTTGGACATATAAGTTCTGAATGTCCGTTATCGCCGCTGCCATGCATTGCGGGTGGAGGGAAACTGCTCCACTCCGGGGTTGCTGGTTAGCAACAGGGCTAGCCAGTTCTTCGACTCTTATTCGGGGGGGGGGGGAGGGTGGTTCTTCTATTTGGAGGGTGTTGACCCTGCTAGATGAGGAGGCTGCTTGATTGCGTTTGCGTACACAAGCGTAGTAGGGGCCATGAGCAATCCTGCAGTCACTGCACCAGACGCGATCGGGGCGCGGGTTGTTATTGTTGCCTTTGTAAGTATTTGGGGGCAAAACTGATAGACGTGGTGCTGTAGGAATTGCTCGCAAAAGAGCTGTGTGGTGGTGAGCGGGGTTCGTTGCTTTTGTTATTGGGTACAAATCCGCGGCCTAGCCCGACGGTTGGGTTAGTTGAGTTGTTGGGGGCAAAATTGTTGGGGCGAGGGTTATTCGGGGGAAAACCTGGGGTTGAGTTTGTGTCCCGTAGTTTTTCGGCCATATTGGCGGCCACTTCCCAGGTGTTGGGGTTCTGCTTTTCTACCTCGCGACGGGCCCAGGGCTTAAGGCCGTACAGGAAGCCATGTAGCATGTCTGCTGTGTGCATCAGTGGAAGTTGAAGCATCAGGCGGCGGTACTTGACAACGTAATCTGATATGTGGCCATCTTGGCGTAGATTGCGCCACGAATCTCTGACTTTGTTGCCTTCATTCTCTGGGACAAAATAGCTGAGCATGTCTCTTTGTAAGTCTTGCCAGTCCTCCCAGTGCTTTGATGGCTGTTCAGTGAGGAACCATACATAGGCGTCGTCGGCCAGGAAGGTTTTGGCCACTTGCACCCATCTGCGTCTGCCTATGTTGTTCCACTGCATGTAGTCTTCTACCTCTCTGAACCACTTGTTGAGTTCCAGTGAGGTGCGATGGCCTTTGTATTTCTCTGGGGGGATGGGTTTGAATTTGCCCAGTCTGTTTTCATCTTCTAGAGTTCTCTCAGGGCTGTAGTAGCGCCTTCACTTCGGTCATCCACGTAGCCTTCATCTTCGTTGACTGTCTCTAATCTTCCGGGCCGCGGTCGTCTTTGTGTGTTTCGCCGCGTGGTGACATTACTAGGACCCGGGCGGTCTTCGTATCGCTGGCCTAGCTGTGTTTGTAGTAGGTCGCTCAGATTGGCGGACAGCACGTTGATTTGGTGTTCTACGGAGGCCATGATGCGTGCCTCCAGTCTTTCTTCCATTGAGTCTTGGTGGTCTTGTCGCGGCTTCTTCTCTTTGTTCTTCTTCGAGGCTCTATGCGGTTCCGGTTCCGTCCTGTATCCTTCTTCATCTTCTTGATTTCCCGCCATTGGGGTGCTCTTGTGGCCGGAGCCGAGGGAAATTCAAAAATATCAAAAACTGGAAAACTGCGAGAAAACAGCTTGAAACGTTGAAAAACTGTGAAACAACGCAAAACGGGGTCCAAAACGATGAAAACCGCGAAAAACGGCTCAAAACGGTGAAAACCGGTCCCAAACGGTGTAAGACGAGGCAAAACGAGGTAAAACGTTGAAAAACGATGGGGAACGTGGAGAAACGCGTCAAAACGGGGCAAAATGGGCCAAGAATGTGGAGAACGCGGTGAAAACGGGGCGAAACGCGGGTCAAACGAGGCAAAACGGTGAAAAACTGTGGGGAACGTGGAGAGAACGCAAGGAACGGGGCAAAACGGGGCAATCACGTAATGGACGTGGTGAAACGGGGCAACACGGGCCGAGAACGCGGAGAAAACGTGGAAAAACGAGGCAGACGGGCCGAAAACGTGGTGACAACCACGGGCCACGGGCTGACGTCGGGTCGGCGGGGACTCGAGCCTAAGCTCTGATACCAACTGTGACGCCCTCGTTCGGGGCGTCGCGGGAAAGGGGCTGCGCTGGCTCACCTGCGATGCAAACGGGACCTGCATGCAAGCAAACGCATACACAAGAACGCAACTTGAAAACTGAACGCAAGAGGGACACGAGAGTGAGGGACGCGAACGAATGATCAATATCATAAGAAAGTGCCGAATACAAGGGACGCAAGTAATCATATGAAAACGGGGCTGGCAAGTTGGGGGAAGTGGCACATACTTCCCTTATACTCTCACATAGCAGCACACACCAAGTTGTATGCTGCTAGTACTGTCTAGCCTAGTGAGTGTCCAGAGTCCACACTTCTTCTTGGCCACCTTCCCTTCACCTTCGTTCCGAGTGAAGATTCTGCTGCTGCAACCAAAAAAATTTATGCAATCAAGGTGTGTGATGTGAAGGCCAGGCCGTGTGACATGTGTGGCACTGTGGTGTGATGTAGAGAGAGAGAGAGAGAGAGAGAGAGAGAGAGAGAGAGAGATTGTGTGCCTTAGTTTGGTTACTCCCGAATTTATTCTTAGGCTTTTGAGGGGGGTTCAGAAGATTATTGAGGTAGGCGATAGTTTTTGCAAGCAATGACTGGGGCCTTACATGCAAGCTTGCAAGTTTCACTTTTTGTAGCCTTTCAAGCGGCGGTTGAAGGCTTCCAAGGGGATTTGGGAAGATTATTGAGGTAGGCGGTAGTTTGTGCAGGCAATGAGTGGCAAAAGGCAAATTTGTTTTGCCCTTCATCGCCCCATATGAACCCACCCTTAAGCCCCTCCCTCAAACGAGCGGAAGGCCAAGGAGAAGACTAACTCAGATTGACCATTTAGAACGCCTCTCGTGCTCATTGTAATAGTTGATGTGGCAGTTAGGTAATGTCCACCTCCGCCTTGTGTGATAGGGATTCGTGAATAATAATGAGTTGAGAAAAAGTAGGAGGTTACCCTCTCCATGCAAGGTCACAAGTGGCTGTGTAACAAGGGTCTTAATGAGTGGACACTCTTTCCAAATGTGCTCTTTGGTTACATTTGATGAATTCTAGAAATTGATAACCTTTGACAAAAGAGCTCTTCAAATATAAGGATCCTAATCGTGTATGATAAACTGAGTGTATCTTTGCTATAAATGGGTCAACCACGAAGCAAACAAGACCAAAGTCTTGTGGTCTTCTACATGCGCCATATTGACTCACGCGTCATGGCTATCCACTGTGTGTGTGTGTGTGTGGCTTTTACACATTACAAAAAAAAAAGTGTGTGGATTTTACCCTTTGTGACAATGTGTCAATAGACAAGAAATATGGAAAAAACATTGAAAAATATACAATGACATCATAAGGAAAAACACCATAGCATACATCAATGCTAAGATAAGACAATCAATCATGAAGATGATGTAGAAGCTAAACTGCCCGTGAGAAGCCTACACAAATCTGCCAAAAGCTTTGTCCTCCTTCGGTGGTGTAGCAAAACCATGAGTCCGGTGCTAGAAACCAATATGATGTGATGTAATTGTAGAAAAAAACCATCTTGGTTTAGCTCATAGAAACCATGGGATTGAGAAGCCCCTATCATGTGCCTCCAAAACCATTCGCATCCACTCCATCAAGATAGGATGTGATACACCAATGTAGGATGCAAATGTCCTATAGATCCATATTATAAGACTAGCAAGAGGAACTCATTGTCCTTCACTAGAGAGGCAAAGGAAAGGTACCAAGATGAAGATCTCTCTGACCATGCAAGCTTTCCCATAGCATCATTAATGTGGCACTCATACAAGTGAGATAATTGTCTAAAGTCTATGAAATTATTGGAGCTCATACAAGATCTTGACCTATGTCTAATCATAGGTGTATATTTAGACCTAAAAGGTATGGTCTCGTCCCAAAGACAATCGCAAGATGAAACTATCAACACATAATGGCCCTCAAGGCTGCACTTGGAAATCCCCATAAACAAAGAGCATAGAAATGGAATGACAACCACATGGATAATGGAACATTTGAAGAAAAAAAAAAGCATGTCAAATAGTCAAACTCCTCTGCTACATGAGGAGACTCAATATCCTTCTACCTCATAGTAGTGCCCACTGTGAGAGGCACATGTGACTGGATCTCCACCTTGGGCACCTCAAGCTAATCCTAAAATGCCTTTGATTGCTCACCCTCATGAGGGCGTTGCATTGTTGATTGCGTTCCCTCGCACTGAAAGTCCTCTGCCCATCACGCTCTTTCGCCCTTCTACACGACATAGTTCTCTCGCGCCCAAATGGGCTCATGCCACCACGCCTTAATCGACTTACCCGTTGCACTGTCTGCAGAGCATCTTTCTTAACCTTTTAGGTTAGTAAAAAGTTTAAACCCTAAGAACCTGGTCACACTGTCAAGTCAAGGATGCATACCCCGAAGCTCATCGCAAGGGTCCGACCAAGTTTTACGGCAATTGTAGCAGCCCCGAGCAAGTTCACTCAAATTGAACAGCTTCAAATGGCCCTTGATCTGGTTATGGAGGAAAACCGCGACCTCAAAGCTCGCCTTAGCAAGCTTGAGGCACACTTTGACTCCATCGTTCATCTCGCCACCGACAAAGTAAAAGAAGTTGAAGCGAAGGTCACTCAAGCCGAGTCGCCCGCCCTTGCCAAAGTACAGGCCTGCGCGATAGCGGAGTTCCGCGAACAGAGACTTCAAGAAGAAAACAAACTCGAGGTTTGCATTGGTGGGCTTCCCTCGTCATGGTGCACCACCGAGGACACTCTCGAAGAAGCGATCAAAAAGCTCAACGACTTCCTTCAACCAATCAACGACACACATAGGAAAATGCCCCCCGAGCATTGTCTTCTCACTTTCAAGGACAAAGAGGATAAGATGCAACTCTACGACAATCTCGACTCCTCAAAGGGATAAAGGTTTGGAATAGCAAGGAGCTGACAACAAGTCAATTGAAGATAAAAAAGAATGAGCTCAAAAAGGTGCACGAAGCCCGGAAGCAAGGTAAATGGCCAATATATTGGGGTGGTAAATCCATCATCCAAGAGTTCCAAGCCCCTAAAAAGGCTCTACCCAACCCTCTTTAGATTTTGTTCCTTCTTTTTACCCTGACGATCAAACCCTCGGTCCTTAATTGATATGTATTTGTGATGGCTTCACTTAGAAGTAATGAGTCGCTGTAATGCTTTTGTGATGGTCCTATAGGTCATATCTGACCTCCGTGGACGATAAATCAATCAATCAATCTCTCTCTCTCTCTCTCTCTCTCTCTCTCTCTCTCCACAAACATATTTTAATATCTTGAGAGCACATTCGTTAAGATAAAAAGATACATAATGGAAATTTCATTGCATCCGACTGAAAACAAGACTAATGCTTGTTTTTCGGATGTTTAGTTAATGGTGTCTTCACAATGGATTGTTGTGGCATCAATTGCCATTGATTCCTTAAATCCTCTTGTGCTTGCTTGAGATCTCTATTCTCCGTCTTTAAGGCTTTTAGTCAAACTTTAACAGAGGAATTTGAGCTTCAAGCTTCTTATTTCCCACTATGGTGTTGCCCATGCTACTTTTTGTGGCCTCCTTTTTTCCTTTGAAGTGGTCTATGTGAGGAGTATAAGTTAAATACTCTGGTGGAGCATAATTCCCATGTAACTAGTTGTCCCCTCTAGAATGAGGAAAAAGCATGTGTCATAAACTAACACCATAGAAAAGATTGTTTGCGCTTCCTTGCCGTTGTAGAGGAGCCTCCAAAAGCAACCCACTAGCTCTCTAACATATGAACCAAATCCATCCACATCCCCACTAAAATCTCAACTTTAGTCAATGGTGCAACACTAAGAATGCAAAGGCAATAACCCTTTCCCACATTTGAGAGTGGGATTCATATATATATACACAGATATGCATATATACATATACATATATATATATATATATATATATATATATATATATATATATATATATATGTGTGTGTGTGTGTGTGTGTGTGTGTGTGTGTGTGTGGAGAGAGAGAGAGTTTTAATGAAACGTCCATGCTCACTTTCCTTGCAGCATTGAGTGTGAGCCTTGACTTTCGTTTCAAGTATTGAACAAGGTGAGGAGTCACAAAGACCCACTTAAGTTAAGGGAGGATGAGCCTTTTCACTATATCGCACGACCATATGGCTCAAAGGGGATCTAGGGCCCAAATTTTCGGGGGCGAGGCGGATTTAATCTCAACCGTCGGATCATGCAATGAACTGGGGATGAACTAGGGGTGAACTAGGGGCACATAAACTAGGGTGTGGTCATTTTCCATGCCAACATGGGTAGCGACATGCGCTAGTGTGATGGTAGGACATTTTTGTGGCAACCAAGAGGTCTTGGGTTCGACCCACACCCCGCTAGGCGAGTGAAATAGGGGTGAACTTGAGGCACCATTTTTGGCCCGAGTTCACCCCTAGTTGACCTTGAGTTCTAGTTCACCGCACGATCGAACGACTGAGATCAAGGCCGCTCTGCGCTCCCAAATTTGGACCCTAGATCCCTCCTGGCTAGACCTGTGTGAAATAGTGACGAGGGAGGACGAGAGTTATAGGAAGTAAGTCTAAATGAGTGCCTACACTCGCATGCCATTTTTTGCGTTTTAATATAAAATTGTATTCTCTATTATACGCTCTTAATAAACAAAGTGAAAATTCACTATGGCCTAGATAAGGCAGTTGAGAAGAATTTCATAACAAGGTGAGAGTTCACTATAGCCTAATACATAATGCTATTGAGAGGATTTTAATAATAAAAGGGTTTTTTGAAAGAGGAAACATGAGAAAGCGACACTAGCATTTAAATTATTCTTTTGGTCACAACAGAGTATTACACTTTTTGGGAACAAGTGTAACAATGACTTATTTAGATTACAATATATTCCAAAAGCATAAAAAATAATGACTAAACCAATATTCAATGGACTTCTTTAAATAGAGAGGTACACAAATGTCAACACCTCTCACAAAGACCCGAAAGAAATATTAAAAAAGAAAGTTTTTTGCCATGTGGTATTAATTTGCAAGCTTTATCCAACGGTTCACAATTGCACCAAAAATCCAACACATTGTTAAGGACTCCTTATGTAGTCCAAAAATGTCTTGTATGTTACTAAGGGTCTTACTTAAACAACAAGGTAGGAACACATTGGCATGTTAAAACAAAATAAAATGAAAATAAAATAGAATAAAAATAATAAAATAAAAGTAACCATTGATGACAAACTCAAAGAAAATAATAATTTAATGCTTTTATAAGAAAAAATTGGTCTAGGAGGCATAGGAAATAATAAAACAATTTAATGAAATGGACCTTTATGAGGTCCTTAAATGGAAGGACTCTTTCAAGAATTAAAATATCAAGGCAAATTTTGTTGGGTCAATATTTCACATCATGGGATCAAACTCTTTTGTTAGCCTCAACCTTGTTGCTGACCTCGTCCATCGTCATCGTGGTCGACATCATCATCGTCGTCGTCAAGCATCTACAATCCTTACTCCCTTGTTCTCTAAGAGCATACCATTAGCGAGCTAGCTAGTGGTTTGGTCAAAGTCTTTCCATTTTTCAATAGTTGAAAGGAAAGATGCTAAGAAAAGGTAAATGCCTTCACCCTTTCATATTTTTTAGCTCCTCAAGGCATAGTTTCTCCTTGAGGCTTGATGTACATTATTTTATGTGATAACACAACTCTTCCATTGACAACTTGAGTATGGCCCAAAAAAAGGAAATGAAGGCTCGAGCACTTTCCTAGATGCGAAAAGAAAACTAAGCATTACTAACCTTTGAAATCTCTCTCTCTCTCTCTCTCTCTCTCTCTCTCTCTCACACACACACACACACACACACACGTGCATGAATCTAATACAACCTGGGAGGAATCTGACGTGTCACTCTTCATGCATTACACCACCCAATTGCCCTCAACTAAAAAACCATGTTCTTCATTGAAAAAGAAAATCGTACTTACCTTTATATGTTTGAGTCTATCCCCTTAACGATGATATGCACTAATGCAGCCATTTGGCTTAGCTCCCACTTGCTTCGATACAAGATGGAGTAGTGGGGCAATGGAGACGAGTCACAATGACTATGCACATTATTCTCACTGCAAGCTTGAGACCATGAGAACCACACACTACTAGAGTGCTCTGTTACCATACACATGCGGTAGTGATGTGTGTGAACACACTTACGATCGTTGGGCCGTTTTTTTCCTCATTAGGAGGTTTTTTTCCCCATGCATTGTATATACACCCATCACTATAGTGCTATCTATCTTTCCATTCACACTAAGTAATACACTCTCTCTATTGTGTGCCTTGAGCTTCCTTCGTCTTCTCCAAGTTGTGTATGTTTTCTTGCAATCCTAATTCCGACAATTAGTATCAGAGCAGGTTGCGTCCTCTCGGAGTCGCCATTAGCTCCAACACATGCCTGCTCAATTTCTTCGCTTTTTGTGAGCTTTGGCGAGCAACTGCTCAGATTTTTGATTTGGACTCATTTCGGCCTTTGTTCCACTACATGCAGTACTGCGGATGCTATTTTGTCATTTTGTGCAAAATTTCTATCAGTATCGTTTATTGCATAACAGCTTCCTTACAATATTCTACGGTTTGTGCTATATAGCACGTAATATTCCTGCTTTGTTTCTCCTCTTTTTGGGCAATTTTCACATCAAGTGTAGGCATTCACCATGGCCAACAACAACACAGATGTGTTCAAGATGTTTGTTGCTGTCGAGGAAACATTGGATGGGAAAAATTACCCTATGTGGTCTTACATGATGCAACATGTCCTTGTGTCAAAGGGCGTTTGGAACATTGTGCAGGGCATTGATGTATGTCCTGGTTCTGAGGATGTAGGATGTCATAAAATCTATTATCTAACCAACCTAAATGATTTTCTCATGATGATCATTTAATTTTGGAGAATAAACGGGAACAAGGGTTAGAATATAGACATGTGCTTATGGATCTGTGTCAATACGGGGCCAACATTAAAGGGGTCTAAATGAGAGATGGTATGTTTAAGAGCAATGCTACCTAATGGAGCTTAAAGACCTTAGGGTTATCTTCATTAAAGACCTCCAAAAGGTAGTATTAAAATGTCATTTGATCTTAGGCAAGCTAGGGCTGACCTTGAGGTGGAAATCCTACCCAAGCATGAGGTGCTTGTCGGCTTGCTAAGTGTTAGTGGGAACCTTGCTCAAAAGCTTGAGGTGCTTTTTACATGCTTAAATGACTAAGGTTCTTAAAGTGTTCAATTCAAAGATAAACTCTCAAGAGGCATGAACATTTCCATGCTTGGTTGACTAAGTGTTTGAAGTATTCAATGTTGGGGTATAAAGCCCAATGTGGTCGCCTAGGTAAGTGGGTGGGCCGCCAGGTATGTACACATATTCTCTTGTAAAAACCTAATAAGAACTCACTATGCTCTACACATTACAGTAGAGCGAGTTCACCATATCGTCGTGCTCTTCTTCTCGCACTCTCTCTCACGTCGCACTTCTGCTCGTACTCCTTCAACTGGTATCAGAGCTCAGATCGAGGCTCGGGGCAGCACTGCAGGAGGCTAGAGTCACCAGCTCAGATTGGAGTGAAATTCGACAGGCAAAGACACGGCCCCAAATCTTGTGGGAGAGCCCATTATGCTGACTCTGGCAGAAAGCGTTTACTTCAATGTAGCAGACGAGATGTCGGCTTATCAAGCATGGATAAAGCTGAGTGATCTTTATGAGAAGCAGAGTGCAGCTTCACAGGTATACTGGCTTAAGAAGCTTGTTGACTTGAAGATGAAAGAAGGGACACCTATGTCCAATCATCTGAATGAATTTAACACAATCTACAGTCAGTTGTCAGCTCAAGGTGTCAAGTTTGATGAACCTGTTAGAGCTATGTTCCTGTTGATCACATTGCCGGAAAGTTGGGACACTTTTCGCACAGCTTTGAGTAATTCTACACCTCCAGATGGTTTGAACATAGCAGGTGTAGAAGGAAGTCTGCTTACTGAAGAAACCAATAGAAAGACAATGGACAAAGGCAAAGGAACAGTCTTAGTTGTCAGAGGAAGGACCAAAGAAAAGTACAAAGGTGGAAAGAGGAATCAGTCTCGTAGCAAGTCCCGCAGTGTTAAAGGCAAGAGTGACATAGAATGCTACCATTGTGGCAAGAAGGGTCACATGAAAAGAGACTGCAGAGAATGGAAAGCAGAAAAAGGCAAAGAGAAAGCTGAAGACCATGGTGAGAAGAACAAGTCCTCAGTAAAGATTCAAGAAATAAATGTGACAAACACTGTTGCAGAGGATGTCAGTCTAGTGTCAGGAGACATCTACTTCTTGAAGAATACAATGGACTCAGCTCTTCTTACAGCATCTGATGGAAATGCACTAAGTGACTGGATAATAGACTCAGGGGCATCACTTCATGTGTCTCCAAACAAGGAGTGGTTTACTACTTATGTGACCACTAAAGATCATTTCCGGCTAGGCAATGGGCAGACATGTGAGATCTTAGGTGTTGGAGATGTTCAATTGAAGTTTCAGAATGGCTCTTCTTTCACGCTGAAGAATGTGAGACATGTTCCCGCAATTACAAAGAGCTTGATCAGCACAGGTTTACTTGATGATGCTGGCTACGTCACCACTTTTGGACAGAACATGTGGAAGATATCCAAGGGTTCTATGACAGTAGCACATGGAGTAAAGTCTGGAGGACTTTACATGATTTATGTATCAAATGTCTCTAAAAATGTAATCAATGTAACTGAGCAACTGAACGTTTCTTTGTGGCATAGCCGGTTAGGACATATGTCCAAGAAGGGAATGGAAATCTTGTCTCGTTCTGGTTATTTGCCTGGCTTTTCATTTAATGATTTTGAATTCTGTGAACATTGTCTGTATGGTAAGCAAACACAGCAGCCACATAAGCATAGAAGCAATAGAAGAGATACACAGTTGGCACTTGTTCATAGTGATTTGTGTGGACCTATGCCTAACCTATCTCTAGGGGGAGCTTCTTACTTTATGACATTTATAGATGATTACTCGAGGAAAGTATGGGTTTACTTTCTCAAGCACAAGGATGAAGCGTTTAGTGTTTTCAAAACATTTGTGACACTTGTGGAGAATCAGAGTGGCAAGAAGCTTTAATGCTTACGCACTGACAATGGTGGAGAGTATGTTTCAAAGGCCTTTCAGGACTTTTGTGAGTCAAAAGGTATAAAACGTGAACTTACTGCTCCTTACAATCCTCCTCAAAATGGTGTTGCTGAGAGGATGAATAGGACCATACAAGAGAAGGTCAGAAGTATGTTGTCTAATGCACAGCTACCAAATGGGTTTTGGGCTGAAGCTGTATCAACAGCTGTTCATCTTGTAAATAGATCTCCTAGCAAGGTTTTGCAGAAGGATTCAGTGCCAGAGATGGTATGGTTAGGCAAAATGCCCTCATACAAGCATCTCAGAGTCTTTGGCTGTGAGGCATATACTCACGTTCCAAAGGAATTTAGGAACAAACTTGAGCCAAAGAGTAGAAAGTGCATCTTTCTAGGCTATGGTAATGCTGGTGAGATGGGGTACAGACTTTGGGATCCCGAATCCAGAAAGGTTGTCCGCAGCAATGATGTTCACTTTAATGAATCCAAATATCATTCTAAACCAGAGAGGGTTGAGGAGATTAGAAGAGTTGTCTTCCAAGAAGATGGACCTGCATGTGCAAGACAAAATGTCAGGGCACAAGAGGAGCAAGGACAGGATAGAGTGGAACCACAGGTTGTGGCTGAGCCTGAGCCACCTATTGTGCGTAGATCTGGACGTGTCACGCGACCTCGTGATAGGTTTGTTCCATCTAAAACTATGTCATGTTGACTGATTGCAATGAGCCTTCATGTTACAAGGAAGCAGTGCAAATGAAGGACTCCGGGAATTGGCAATTGGCCATGCAGTCAGAGATGACAGCTCTGCATAAAAACAAGACATGGAAGCTAGTTAAATTATCACAGGGCAAAAAGGCTCTACCTTGTAAATGGGTTTACAGGTATAAGATCACCGCTCATGATATTAAGCCAAAGTACAAAGCAAGGCTTATTGCCAAGGGCTTTAAGCAAGAACAAGGCATTGACTTTGATGAAGTCTTCTCTCCGGTGGTCAAGATGACTACATTGAGATGCTTTCTTGCATTGGTTGCCATATTAGATTTGGTGTTGCACCAAATGGATGTCAAGACAGCGTTCTTGCATGGTGATTTAGATGTGGAAATTTACATGCAGCAGCCAAAAGGGTTTGTTGAGAAAGGTAAGGAAGATTGGGTATGCCAGTTGTTAAAGAGTCTTTATGGCTTAAAACAATCACCGAGGGCATGGTACCATAAATTCCACAAGTTTATGCTTTCTCAAGGCTACAAACGTAGTGAGTTCGATGACTGTCTATATACAAAGAAGGCTAAGGATGGCAGTTGGCTGATCCTTATTTTGTATGTGGATGACATGTTGATTGCTGGCAAGCACTTGGAAGAAATTTCAGCTTTGAAGTCAAAGATGGCACAATCGTTTGACATGAAAGACATGGGTGAGGCAAGTCATATACTTGGTATGTGCATTGAGAGAGACATATCAAAGAAGTTGATTTGGTTATCTCAAACAGAGTATATTGAGAAGGTTTTGCAGCGTTTCAATATGGAGAAGGGAAAGGCATTGAGTGTTCCATTGCCACCATATGTGAAACTTAGCAAACAAGATTGTCCTGTGTCTGAGGAAGAACAGACTGAAATGGATAAGATTCCATATGCGTCTGCAGTGGGTAATTTGATGTATGCAATGATTGCTACTCGCCCAGACATTGCATTTGCAGTGGGAGTAGTAAGTCGATACATGTCAAACCCAGGCAAGAAACATTGGGAGGCAGTGAAAGGAATATTGAGATACCTGAAAGCTACAAAGAGTATGCGCATATGCTATGGGAGTCGGGAGCTAAGTGTAAAGGGTTTTACAGACTCAGATTATGCAGGTGACTTAGACAACCGAAGGTCTACGTCAGGGTATGTCTTTACATTGGCTGGTGGAGCAGTATCATGGCGTTCTAGATTACAAGATTGTGTTACTCAGTCTACTACAGAGGCTGAATATGTTGCAGCATCAGAGGCATGCAAAGAATCAATTTGGCTTAATTGACTAGTAACAGATTTGGGAATCAAAGAAGAGATGCCTGTGTTATATTGTGATAGTCAAAGTGCTATACAATTGGCTCGCAATCCAGTTTATCACTCAAAGACAAAGCATGTGGATGTGAAGTATCATTTCATCAGGGAAATGCTCGAGGATAAGCAACTTCAGCTTGTCAAAGTTCACACCACAGAAAATCCTGCTGATCTACTTACAAAAGGACTTCCCTCAGAGAGCTTTGCGCATTTTCGCAAGCAATTAGGTGTAGGGTAGTACATCACTTCTTTACATCTCTTGTATACTAGCTTGTATAGTAGCTTCTCTCACACTTAAAGTACCACATTGGACTTTAAGTGGGAGGTTGTTCGGGTATAAAGCCCAATGTGGTCGCCCAGGTAAGTGGGCGGGCCGCCAGGTATGTACACATATTCTTTTGTAAAAACCTAATAAGAACTAACTGTTCACCATATCGTCGTGCTCTTCTTCTCGCACTCTCTCTCGCGTCGCACTTCCGCTCGTACTCCTTCATTCAATTCAAACCAAATGACTTAATAAGCATAAAAGACACATGTTCAAATGATCCTCCATATCATGTGGCCCTCATGGTGTGCTTGAATGTTATTATATAGGTTTTAAAGGGGTCCAATGAGAATTTAGATACATAAAAATAAATAATTAAGTTATTTCTCTCAAAGAAAAAAAGGAGGACACATGTCCAATTGAGATAATTAAATAATACGCGAGAGAGAGAGAGAGAGAGAGAGAGAGAGAGAGAGAGAGAGAGAGAGAGAGAGACGGAGGTGGACCAAGCATGAGAGGGGGGTTTACTCTCTCTCTCTCACACACACACACACACACATTCTCTCATTGTGTGGAGTGCAAAGTGCAAGAGCTCCATCTTCTTCTCCACGCTTGTTGAGAAGTGGAGAGCTTACACCAACACTCTTGGCTATGGAATGCAAATCCAACCAAGAGCCATGCTTCAATGCTTAAGCTTGCCATCTTCTTCATCTTCATTACTATGCTATTATGCTATGCTAAGCAAGAAGAGTGATGATAAGTGAGGAACTATTTCTTTCTCCTATGGATGATTCTTCTTCCTCTTCCCTACCCTCATTCCCCGCTAGCTCTCTCCACCTTCGAAGGTGTTTGAGGCCTTAGAACTGAGGCTTGGGATAGTTAATGCTTTTTGCAAATTTTATGTTATGCTCGTGATGCATGAAGCTTTCCATCTTCATAGCATCACCAAGGTCACAAGGAACACAAAGATTGTATTGTAACAAGTCTCTCTTGATGCGAGAATCTACAATACAAACGCCTTTTGGAGGGGGATCGGCTCCAAGTAAATCCGGTCTTCAACTATTGTCATGTTCTCTAATAGTCTCTCTCTTGCAAAAGTATTGTTCATGCCAAGTTAATTAAGTACTATGTTCATGTTGTTACCATCAATTAAATTCATCCTCTATGTTCTCAAAGTAATCTCACCAAAATGCTCACTCTAATTCTCTTTATTCCGCTATTCTCAAAGTTCATAGGCCATTTCCATTACATTGGTATCAGAGCATTTGGTTTCTCTTTTCTTGCTTAAGAAGAGAGGTCCTTAAGTAGCCTATTAATGGTTGATTTTGTTAATTATATTAGGGTAAGTGGGAATGGGATCTATTATCGATTTTGTTGAGCCCACTATGTGGGATATGATGCACACTCGGGAGCTTTGGTCTTAATAATTGGGTCTTTTTAGACTTTCCTATGGCTTTACCATTATTGAGCCATAAGAAGTCCGAAAGGAGCTATCCCTCGGCAATTATGCTATGTTAGACCCACCCCACTACTCTCTATAATTACCCAATTCAAGCCGCGGGTGTAGATACTTAAGTGCTTATTTTCAAAGGCTAAGAGGAGTAGCAACTAAGGTTTTAAATTGCCAAATAATACACTAAGTAAACACATAAGTATAATGGCTGACAACAACCAAGAGAGTAGAATGAACATTGATAACTTTGATTTTGCACATGAAGGTGCTAATGATGATGCCTCTATGTTTATCAATTAACTTGTTACTAGGTTGCATCAAGCTATGGGCAACCCTACTTTGCAAGCCGAAGTTACTCAACAACTTCGTGCTTATGGGATTTCCCTTCCTCTCCAAGAGAAGAGAGAGCTTAGGAGGCCTTTTGATGAAACCCCCAAAACAAAACTCTCTCACATACGAGAGGAGGAATCCAAAGAACAAGAAAGTAATGAATCCCTAAGTTCCTCTGAAGATGTGACCCCACGAAGACGGCGGTCTAGACGCCAACTCCTCCCATGAGGAAACGGTCAACACACAGTCCTTCTCCTCGTCACTCCAAAAGGGAAGAGAGGAAACAAAGGAAGAAAAGGTCAAGAAAGAGGTCACCCTCTTCTCCTTCTTCTTCACCTTCCTGCTCTCATGAAGAAAGCTATGGCTATTCTCCTAGAGAATACAAGAGGGGAGGACATTGCAAATCGTACCCTGCATGGCGAAGATCACAAAATCTCATTCAAAGAGGGAGAAAAGAGTATCTCTTTTCTCACCTATGATGGCACCTTTGGTGCCACCGACAAAGTGTTGGCCTTCATCCAACAATTTGATGCGGCCTTTGGAGACGAGGGCTTCACGGAGTCCTCCAAGCTACACCATGTAGCTATGCACTTCCAAAAATTGGCTCGTCAATGGTGGGCTAGCCTTCGTGGCAATGGTGAAGCCCCAAAGGCATGGAAAACTCTACGAGTTTCCATCATGAAGCAATTCCTTGCAAGCGATGCAAAAGACAAAGTACTTATTGAATGGTGCGGTTTGAAGCTTCTCTCACATGAGTCTATTCACAAATATGAGGACAAGTTTTTTGGAATTAGGGTTGCAGAGAAACACACACAGCTTGGAGAAGACGAAGGAATCTCAAGGCACGCAATAGAGAGTGTGCTACTTAGTGTACAATGGAAAGATAGATAGCCCTAGAGTGATGGGCGTATATACAATGCACGGGGGAAAAAACCTTCTAAAGAGGGGAAAAATGCCCCGGCGGTCCTAGTGTGTTCACACACATCACTACCACATGTATATGGTAACAAATCCCCCCTGGAGTGATGCGGTGAACGAGAGCTAGCACACGAGTAAAGGGAAGTGCCATGCCCTGAGGACAGGATCAGTCCACAAAGGGGAGTAAGCCCAAAGCTTTGCAAAAAGCTTCAAGCTTCTCACGAGACAATGCCTTTGTGAAAAGATCTGCAAGGTTGTCCTGTGTTGGCACATAAGCCAAGATGATCTCTCCTGCTGAGAGCCTCTCCCTGACATAGTGGTAATGCACCTCAATGTGCTTTGTGCGAGCATGAAAAATTGGGTTCCTCGCAACTGCCAATGTGCTCTGACTGTCAGTGTAGATAGTGTTGGCAGTGTCCTGTCCAACACCCAAATCAGCCATAAGGCGTCTGAGCCATACACACTCAACCGTAGCTGTGAAGACTGCCCTGTACTCAGCCTCACAACTTGAAGTGGCCACAGTAGATTGCTTCTTGATCAACCATGATATACATGAACTGCCAAGCATGAAACAAAAACCACTTGTGGACACTAGTGTGTCAAATTAACCAGCCCAATCTAAGTCCGAAAAAGCATGTAAGTCTGGCGGCAATGATCTCCCCTTGGGATAAAACAAGCCAAGATGTAAAGTGCCACTAAGGTAGCGGAAAATCCTCTTGACATCCTGCCAATGCTTAGACCCTGGGCTATGCATAAATCTGCTGACATGTGAGACTGCAAACTGAATATCAGGCCTCGTGTTGCATACATAAATGAGGCAGCCAACAGCAGTTTGGTAAAGAGTGACATCATCAGGATCGCCAGCATCATGTAGACTCAACTTCAAACCTATTTCCATGGGAGTGGCAATAGGTTTGCAATCCTCAAGTCCAAACTTACATAGCAATGTCTCTATGTAACTTTTCTGACACAAGGCAATACCACCATCACACTGCTTAAATTGTATACCCAAGTAATGATGCAACAACCCCAAATCTTTCATCTTGAAAGTAGCATTCAAATCAGCCTTAAATTCAGCAATATGTCTCTCATTTGGTCCAATGATCAGCAAATCATCAACATAAAGAACCACAATGAGAAGTACATCACCCTCACGCTTTACATACAATGTGCTTTCTGTTGGACTGTTACGAAAACCTCGTTTAACCAAAGGAGTGTCAGCTTTCTCATACCAAGCACGAGGAGATTGCTTCAACCCATACAAAGCCTTCTTACATCTGCACACTTTGTCCTCTTGTCTTTTTATGACAAAACCGCGAGGCTGTGTTACATAAACTTCCTCAAATATGTCACCATTCAAGAAAGCGGTAACAATGTCTGATTGATGTACATCCCAACCAAAATGAGCTGCCAATGCACATAGAAAACGTACATTAGTCATACGACAAGTGGGAGCAAAAGTCTCTTCATAATCTATGCCTTTTTGCTGTGCATAACCCTTTGCAACAAGTCGAGCCTTATGGCGATCAATCTCACCATCCGGCTTGCGTTTCAACTTGTAAACCCACTTCGTACCAATGGCCTTTTTGCTAGGAGGCAAATCACATAAAGTCCATGTGTCATTTTCTATAAGTGCATCATATTTTGATTGCATGGCAGCCATCCAATTTTCTGAATTCTGTGCTTCATCAAAAGACAGAGGCTCCTCAACATCATGTAAACTAGACATAGCCAAAGCATAAAAATCTGATGCATAAGATGCATGGCGAGAGCCTGAACGAGTATGACTAGACAAAGGTGCATCCAATTTACTGTCACGCAAAGTGTGCACCAGCCATTTTGGCATACCTCTAGCCTGCTCATTTTCAGCCCTTTCCTCATCAAGTACATCATGTATATCTGCATTAGTAATAGGCTGATCTAAAACATTTTCAGAAACCCCCATAGGCTGTACATTTTCCTCATTGGAACTTACATTCGTATTTCCACCACTGAAAAGAGGCAACGAAGTGTCATAAATGTCCTGTGAGCTTACATTACTGTCTCTAGTACATGATAGCAAGGGCTGAACAGAATCTTCCACTAATGTCACTACATCTCGAGAAACCAGAATACGTATTTTTTGCGGATGATACAACCTGTAACCTTTGCTTTCAGCACTATAACCAACAAAAATACATTTGACAGCCTTATCATCCAATTTTCTGCGTTGCACTTGTGGCACCAAAGCATATGCCAAACAACCAAAAACACGCATGTGCTCAATAGAAGGCTTTCTATCATGCCATGCTTCATATGGAGTAATAGACTGCAAAGCTTTCGTAGGACACGTGTTAAGTACATAAGTGACACACATGATGGCCTCAAGCCAAGAAGAATGCGGCAAAGCTTGACTTTTGACCATACATCGTGCCATTTCCGTCAGTGACCTGTTTTTCCTCTCAGCAACACATTTTGCTGAGGTGTATAAGGCATTGTACATTGGTGTTTTATCCCACGACTAGCCAAAAATGCATTAAATTCATGAGACATATACTCCCCCCCTCGATGGGAACGGAGGGTGCCCATAGTACATTTCAAGACATTTTCAACCATAGCCAGAAATTGTTTGAAGTAGATAAAAACTTCGGACTTCGCTTTAAGCGGAAATACCCATGCATGCGTGGAGTAATCATTAATGAAAGTCACGAAGTACGGGTAATTGCCCAAGGACGGAGTTTGCATGGGCCCACAAACATCACTATGCACAAGATGCAACCTGCATGTGGCCCGAACTGAACCATCCTTTGGAAATTTAGAACGCTGTATCTTACCCAAAATACAGCCTTCACAAACATGTTTGACAGGTGCTTCAAGAGGCGGCAAAGAAGCAACTATATCAGATTTCTGCAAATGCAGCAAACTGGCAAAATTCAGATGACCAAAACGTGCATGCCAAAGTTTTGCATATGAAATAGCCCTTGAATCTGCAACAACATTTGCAAAATTTTGTCCACACTTGTCATACAAAGTGAGCTTATACAACCCACGGCACAAAAGGCCAGATGCAACAATTTCATCACCAAAACTGAGATCATGAACTGTACATCTGTCATCCACAAATTTGACTACAAGTCCAAGTCTAGCAAGTGCGGATACAGACAAGAGATTCTTCTTGATCCCACGTACATAAAGTGCATCAACAAGTGTGAAGCAACTGCCATTAGCAGCAGTGAGCACAATCTTTCCAACTCCCTGAACTGGATAAAAGGCATTGTTGGCACAAGTGACTGAATTCCCATGAGGGACAGACTCGAGAGAGGTAAACAATTCACGATGTGAGGTAATGTGCTTTGTAGCACCACTGTCGAAATACCACACATGTGAATCTGCAGCAACTGACAAGCATGCATCATGGACAGTAGGATTGTAAGTGCACTCTGCGCTAAAAGCCCATTCTGCATCAACATCAGCAACACAGTCTCCTTTCACAGAAGACTCAACAATGGTTGCATTTGTAGTGGAACCAGCATTTGCAGTGGAACCACCCTCTTTCTTCTTAGCATCTTTGGCCTTCAACTTAGGACATGACTTGATCAAGTGATCATTGGCTTTACAATAATGGCAACGCATCTTCTTTTTGCCCTTATCACCAGAATTTCCAGACGAATTGTTGCCAGCAAAAGCATTAGGAGCAGAATTTTTGCCACTCGCAGCAGAACCATAAGAAGTGGCTGCATTGTTGTTACCACCCTTTCTTTGAGAAGCAATAAAAGCCTGTTCAACTGCACACTGTCTAGTTCTCTTTTTTCTGGAAAGTGACTCTTGCAACAGCAATGTGCATAATGCATCAAACTTGACAACTTCTGGATTTCCTTGGGTCATAAGTCTCCAAGTACTAGCAAATGTCTGGTAAGAATCTGGTAAGGCATCAAGAACAGTCTGCACAAGGGAACTGTCTGAAATAACTTCACCTGCAGAAATAAGTTGCTCATTGATATCCTTGACACTAGCAAGGAAAGTGTCCATATCATCTTCCTCATGCATAATCTTCGACTCCAGCTCTTTACGCAGCAAAGCAATTTTAGCCTCATTGCGGCTTGCATAAAGACCTGCTAGAATATCCCAAGTTTTTTTGCAGATTTTGCTGAACGGATGTGAGGAACAATGGTGCGCTTCACAAACAACGCAATCAATGCATGAGCCTGCACATCCTTAACATCCCAATGAGCTTGTTCTTTCGTAGGAAAAACAACTCTAACAGCTGCAATCCTTGCAGCAAGACCTGCAACATCCTCAACATCGCGTACATCCTCAGAACCAGGACATACATCAATGCCCTGCACAATGTTCCAGACACCCTTTGACACAAGAACATGTTGCATCATATAAGCCCACATAGGGTAGTTGTCCCCATCCAACCCGTCCTTAGCAGCGAACATCTTGAACACATCTGGTTGTTGTTATCAGCCATGGTAAATGCTGCACCTAATGTGAAAACTGTCTGAAAATGGGAGAAACGGAGCGGGAACAACCTGTTCTATATAGCACAAACCGTAGAAGACTATAAGGCACCTGTTATGCTGTAAATGACACTAACAGAAATTCTGCACAAAATGATGAAATAGCTTGTGCAGTACTGCCTATAGTGGAAACGGAGGCCGAAATGAGCCCAAATCAAAATATTTGTCGACCTGCGAACGCTTGCCAAAGCTCATTGAAATCAGAGAAAGTGAGTAGGCGTGTGCTGGAGTAGCTGGCGACTAAGCCCGGGAGGACGTGACCTGCTCTGATACCAATTGTTGGAATTAGGGTTGCAGAGAAACACACACAGCTTGGAGAAGACGAAGGAAGCTCAAGGCACACAATAGAGAGTGTGTTACTTAGTGTGCAATGGAAAGATAGATAGCCCTAGAGTGATGGGCGTATATACAATGCACGGGGGAAAAAACCTCCTAAAGAGGGAAAAAATGCCCCGGCGGTCCTAGTGTGTTCACACACATCACTACCACATGTATATGGTAACAAAGTTTTGGGATTTACATCTCAAGGCTACTGTCTTTCAAAAGATAGACTTTGCCGAGCAAAAGAACAATTTTGTGCGGGATTACCTGAAGAAATGGCCGAGTATGTGAACTCGCGACGGCCTAGTTCTATCACCGAAGTAATCCACCACACCATGGTTGCTTCCCGTATCAATTTCCAACAAGGGGCTAGACGGAATGTCAAACCCATGGAAAAAAAAGAAAAAAATGATGCAAAGGGGAAAACCAATGTCCAAAATTCTTCCCAAGGCACTTCCTACAACAACAATAGGTCCAAGGAGAAGGGAGTTTACAAAGGTAAAAACAAACTCTGTCATGAAGAGCTTGAAGCTTTTCGCAAGGACCATAAGTGTTTTAAGTGTGGGGAGCAAGGACATGGCTATCATTCTTGCCCCAAGAAAAATGCTCGCAATGAGACTCCTAGGGCTTCCACCATCAAAGCTCCAAAAGAGGATGCTCATTGCAAAGGATCATCTCTCTCCTATGCTTGGGGAAAGGTAAGGGAGCATGATGCCTTCATCTTGTTTGACCCTGGCTCTACTCACAACTTCATATCAACGGACTTGGCCACCAAGTTGGGCATTTAAGCTTTCGAGATGGGAGATATTGTAACGGCTGACACAAAATTCAAGGGGCAGTAAGCCTCTGTTACTCCACTTGATTTGGGAAGTTGAAGCTTCATGTCCAAAGTTGTGTCGACAAAGAATACTTTTCATCTCTCCTTTCCAACATGAGGATGCTATCCTAGGGGCGCCACGGTTTGATGGCATGGCTGCCAACATGAAGTTCCTTGAAAGGAGAATCCACTTCACCTACATGGGAAAAAACATTATATAGATGCTAGTGATTCTGGTCATACTATACCGCTTGTAAATTCACTAGCTTTTGATAAGTCAATGAAAAGCTCGATTTCTACGTACATGATTTTTGTCAAAGAATCCACTAGTGATGCTAATGGTTTATCAAATAAAAATGGTAGGAATCAAGAAGATTTAGACTTGTCTACTTTTCTAAATGGATTCCAAGATTTTTTCATTGATGATATCCCTATGCACTTACCTCCAAAACAAGGGGATGATGATCATCGAATTCAGCTCCTACCAGGAAGCTCACCTCCTAACAAGCCTCCTTATCGAGTTTCCCAAGCTCAACAAGAGGAGATCATGAGGCAAGTACAAGAATTGGTAGACAAAGGGATGGTTAGGCCTAGCTCCTCTCCCTTTTGTTCTCCAGTCCTTTTAGTGCAAAAGAAAGATGGTACATATTGTATGTGTGTGGACTATTGATGAGCATTAAACCATATCACTATCAAAAACAAATTTCCTGTGTCTCGGGTAGAAGATCTATTTGATAAGCTACAAGGCTCTACCTACTTCAGTAGGATTGACCTAAAAAGTGGCTATCATCAAATAAGGATAGTGAATGAAGATATCCTAAAGATCGCGTTTCGTACAACGTTTGGTCTTTATGAATACCTAGTTATGCCTTTTGGCTTGACCAATGCACCAGCCACATTCAATTGTTTGATGGAGAAAATATTTAGACCCTACCACGAGTTCAATGGAGTGTTCTTTGATGATATCATCATCTACTCCAAGTCCTTGGAGGAACACAAGCAACATCTTCAAGTGATTTTTCAAGCATTGAGGAAGAACAAGCTTTTTCTCAACCAAAAGAAAAGAAATTTTTTCCTTCAAGAGATTCAATACTTAGGTCATATTATTTCTCAATATGGTATCCATATGGATTCATCGAAGTTAGAGGTAATAAAAGCATGGCCTAATCCAAGCAATCTACATGAGCTAAGAAGATTTATTGGTATGTGTGCATACTATAGACGCTTCATAGCAAAATTTTCTCAAATAGTAGGATCATTACATGATAACAAAGAAGAACGTTAAGTCTTCATGGACTGCTAAGGAGCAAAAAGCTTTTGACAAGCTCAAAGAGAAGCTTACCTCTCAATCAGTCCTCATGCTTCCAGATCTCTCAAAGCCATTTGAGGTCCAATGTGATGCTTGTGGTGATTGCCTTGGAGCAGTCTTGCTTCAAGAAGGGCATGCCATAGCATATGAGAGCTGAAGGATCAATGTGGATGAACAGGTCTTGGGCATTTATGAGAAAGAGCTTTTAGTTGTTCTACATGCCTTGGACACATGGAAGCACTATTTATTGGGGACTCCATTCATTTTACAAACAGACTACCAAAGTCTCAAGTAGTTCATGACGCAAACCAAGCTTTTCGACAACAAATGAGGTGGACAAATTTTATTTTTCAATTTTATTTTCATATTGCTCATGTTGCTAGTAAGCACAATCAAGTGGCCGATGCACTTTCACGACGACCAAAAGTCAATGCGGTGTCTATAGCAACTCATAATGATCTATCTTCTATGATAGATGAGTATGCTATGACCTTGACTTTAAAGAAGTAATGTCAGCCCTTGCTTTGGGGAAAAAAGAGGAACCATTCACCTTGCAAGATGGTTATCTTCTCCATGGCAATAGGCTATGTGTTACCCACTCCCTTCGTGAGAAAGTCATGCATGAATCCCATGCTCCTCCCTATGCGGGACATAGAGGCATTCAACCTACTCTTCGAGGAGTAGAGACGTACTTCTATTGGCCTACCATGAAAGTGGACATACAAGAGTATGTTTCAAAATGTGTGGTATGCCAAAAGACTAAGTATGATAGAGGGAAGAAACCTGGATTACTCCAGGCATTGTGCATCCCTAATTCACCATGAGAGAGCATATCCATGGATTTTATCTTTGGATTACCCAAGTCTATCCATGGGAATACAGGAATATGGACAATAGTCGACAGGTTTAGCAAGCAAGCACACTTTATTCCTGTCAAAAAGACTATTAAGGTACAACAAATGGCAACCATCTTCATATCTCATATTTTCAAACACCATGGATTACCAACATCCATCGTGTCAGATAGAGATCTTAGAATGACCAGTAACTTTTGGAAAGGTCTCTTTGAAAATCTAGGTACAAGATTGAATTTCTCTTCGGCCTACCACCCACAAACGGATGGCCAAAGTGAGATAGCCAATCTTACAATACTCGATCTACTAAAGATTTATGTTACAAAAGTAGATCAACGATCACAATGGGAGAAGTACTTACCCCTTGTAGAGTATGCGTACAATAATAGTGTCATACTACTACAAGAAAAGAACCTTTTGAGATCATAGAGGGAAGACCTAAAAGTCCCTTGGTACTTAAAGTACATAGGAAGATCTTGCTGATGATGAGTATAGCCGTGACCTAAAAGAATCTTTTCAAAAGATTAAGGAGGCTATATCCACTCTCAACAAAGGCAAAAAGCCGATGCTGACAAGCACATAAGGGCCTTAATGTTCAAAAAAAATGATTGGGTCTTACTTAAGTTTCCCAAGGCTTGATTGAGGCAAACGACGGGCAAAAATCCTACGGGCCATCAGAAGTATTATGCTAAATTAGCAAAAAGATACTATGGTCCTTTTCAAATCTTGAAGCCAATCAATGACATGGCTTATCAAGTCAAGTTGCCCAACCATTGGCTCATATACAATGCTTTTCATGTGAGCCTACTTAAGCCCTACAAAGGAGAGCCATCAATAGAACCAATTATTGAAGACCCTCCAGAAATCGAAGACCAAGAAGAGGTGCTCCAACTCGAAGCTATCCTTCGGCACGAAGACAAGGTACTACATCATGGTAAGATTATCCGACGATATCGTATTAAGTTCTAAAATTGCATATACGATTGTGTGGAGCATTAGAGAAAAACTTTTGCATGATCTTGTGCAGTTTCATGCTATGTATGCATTATGCGGATATAGTTTGAGCTAGCCATAGCTCGTAGGTAGCAGGTTCATAGGTTTACAGATGTTTTTGAACATGTATATGTCCATAGAGCCACTCGATCAGGAGTGAGCCGTTTTGCCAGGGTTTTGGAAGTTGTTATGTATGCCATTTGTGAATTTTGCTATACTGTTGAGACATTGAGTGTCTATTTTCTTCCGTACTTGGTGAGATTTTTGAGTTTTTGCTTAGTTTACAGGGAAAACTGCCAAATTTTTCCCAGATTCTCGCCATGGTTTATGCATATTCGCAATTTGCTCTCTGATGGTTTAATGGCCGAGCTAGACTCCCACTTTGACAGTGATCAAGTGTTCACTCTCACTTTTGGCAGGCTTTGTCAGTTTGGATACGGTTTGGTGTTCTTGAAGAAAGACACTATGGTATGGGCACATGGCCTTAAATTTGAAATCAGCACTAATTGTTAGTCAAGTTAGTTTTGCTAGTTAGTCTAAGTTGAATATTTAATTAGTTAGTGGCTAACTACCACTACATGCTTAAGACTACCTAGATGAGACCTAATTAACTCATGGCCTAGCTAGATCACAAAGGAACCCTAACTAGATTAGGCTAAGGCTAGTCCCTAACATAGGATGAAATAGGCCTTAATGCATTTTGACTTGGGGACTTAGGATGTAATAAACCCAAGGGCTTATACCATGGGCCGACTTGAAGGCAAAGTCCTTAGGAAAGATTGTGGCTCTAACCCTTTTTGCATCTTTGTTCTAAAACTTTGTTAAAACACATTCGTAGGCATTTTTTGCAACTCTTCTTTAGAGGTGTGTGCTTGCTCATGGGAAATCAACTTCATGGGCTCATATGGTTCAACATCCCATTCTCTTTGTGCTCGTGACTTGTGTCGAGGCATAATGAAAGTTTAAGTAAAAAATTGCGAGAAAGGGCCTTCAAAAATTATTTTGAGGTTAGTGGTGACAAAATGTTTTTTTTTGGTCTTTCATGACTATAGCTTGACCATATACAAAAAAAAAGACATAACTAATGTAGTCTTCATCTAAATTTGACAAAAATAAATCAATAAGCTTAGGATAACACACTCTACAAGAGCCAACTCTACATGTCAAAGTAGGAAAAAGATACATGAATCACGATCCATCAATTTGCATAAACTTGACTTTTCATGATATACGTTTGTTCGTGGTGATGAATGAGTTCTATGGGTACCACTTGTGTGTGCATTGGATCATTAATTTGGGAGTTTGAGCCCCCTTTTTGTACTTTTCAAAGCCATGGATGGAAATTTCTAACTTTGGCTAGTGTTCTAGCTTTTGAACTTTGCAAAGATAGTGAAATTAGCATAGGATCACACTGTAGAGCAAATCTGTGCAATCAATTTTTCAATAGGGGATGGAATATCGATCACAATCCATCAATTTGGGCTTTTGAACTGAGACTAAAGCTCTTGTTTCTAGTAGTTATCTCAAGCCTATTGATGAATTTTAATGCAGATTTGAACTAAGAAAGCAAGAGTTGGTCCCACACTTTTTTCACTTTTGACACTATTTATAGTGGCGTTTCTCGCCCCTCCTATTGGGAGTACTCCTAGACAACAGTAAGTTAAGGGTGGGATGTGTGCATATGGTACAAAAAAGTGTGTTTTGAAGGCCATATAGTGTTGCTCTTTTATGCAAGTTCAGTCAATGCACGGGGTAGCATGATGCGGTGCAAGAGGCGGATCTCGAGCAAGGTGCTCAGGGTGGTGGTTCATTGGCGAGGTTTCTTTGGTACTTGGGACTTGCTTAAAGAGAAGTTGTTGTAACTGTGTAGCGTGTTGCTTGATGTTGAAGACATTGAAGCACCTGTGAAGCATGTTTGTGAAGACTGTATTTTGGGTAAGATGCAATGCTCGGCAAACGATGGTTCAGTAAGGGCTACATGTAGCTTGCAACTTGTGCATAGTGATGTTTATGGGCCATGCAAACTTAATCCTTGGGAAATTACCTTTATTTCGTGACTTACATTGATGATTACTCTAGGCATGCATGGGTATATCTGCTTAAAGCTAAGTCTGAAGTGTTTATGTGCTTCAAGAAATTTTTGGATATGGCTGAAAATGTCTCTAACTGTACTATGGGAACCCACCATTCAGATTGAGTAGGGGAGTACATCTCTCATGAATTTAATGCATTTTTGGCTAGTCGTGGGATAAAACACCAATGTACAGTGCCGTATACACCTCATCAAAATGGTATTCGTGAGCACGATGTATGGTTAAGAGTCAAGCTTTGCCACATTCTTTTTGGCTTGATGCCATCATGTGTGCTACTTATGTACTTAACAAGTGTCCTATGAAATATTTGCAGTCTATGACTCCTTATGAAGCATGTCATGATAGAAAGTCATATATTGATCAAATGCATGTTTTTGGCTGTTTGGCTTATGCTTTGGTGCCACAAATGCAGCGTAAAAAATTGGATGATAAGGCTGTCAAATGCATTTATGTTGGTTATATTACTGAAAACGCAGGGTGTACCATCCGCAAACAAAGCGTATCTTGGTTTCATGGGATTTTGTGTTTGTGGAAGGTTTTGTTCAGCCCTTGTTATCGTGTACTAGAGACAATAATGTAAGCTCACAGAGCATTTGACATTTTGTTGCCTCTTTTCAGTGGTAGAAACTTGAATGTAAATTCAAATGAGGAAAATGTACAGTCTATTTGGGTATCAAAAAATGCTACAGATTACCCTATTACTGATGTAGATGTACATGATGTACTTGATGTGGAAAGGGTTGAGAATGAGTAGGCTAGAGGTATGCCAAAATGGCTTATGCATATTTTGTGTGACAGTAAATTGGATGCACCTTTGTCTCGTCGTAATCGATCAGGTTCTCACCATGCATCTTATGAATCAAATTGCAATGTTTCGGCTGTTTCTAGCGTATGTGATGTAGAGGAACGTCTATCTTTTGATGAAGCATAGAATTCAAAAAATTGGATGGCTGCCATGAAATCAAAATATGATGCACTTATAGAAAAATGACATGTGGACTTTATATGATTTTCCTCCTGGCAAGAAGGCTATGGATACGAAGTGTGTTTACAAGTTGAAACATAAGCCAGATGGTGAGATTGATCGCTATAAGGCTCAACTTGTTGCAAAAAGCTATACACATAAGAAAGGCATAGATTATGAAGTGAATTTTTCTCCCACTTATTGTATGACTACTGTGCTTTTTCTGTGTGCATTGGCATGTCATTTTGGATGGGATGTACATCAATCAGGTATTGTTATTGCTTTCTTGAATGGTGACATATTTGAGGAAGTCTATGTAACACAGCCTTGCAGTTTTGTCATTAAAGGGCAAGAAGATAAAGTGTGAAACTGTAAGAAAGCTTTATATGGGTTGAAGCAGTCTCCTCGTTGTTGGCGATCAAGCCAGATGGTGCCCTTTGAGCTGACCCCTTCTTCCATGAGCCCTAAAAATTTGAATAAATCTTCATTAATTTTTCGAAATTCTTGTAACCATTTGTAGTCTCTGATTATAGAGGGGCAAGCTCTGAGAAGCTAAGTTGTAAAGTCTGCAAGGAAGTTCCATTTTGTAAGTTGGCCATTGGCCAAGAGAGCCCTAGGTATAAAGCCTATTTTGTAAAGTGGGAAAGGCATTATCATTATTAAGTTTTGAAGATTGAAGTGTACGACGGAGAGTGACTACTCTCTCGAAACTTGTAATCATCGTATCTAGAGCTCTGGTAATGGCATTTCAATTTTGAAACTTGCATTGTGTTCCTTGTCTGATGCTCTTTCATTCATGTACATTCATTACCAATTTCGCTGTGATTTGTGACTACACGTTCCTAGACATAATCTGCTTATTTGAGTGCCTAAATGACTGTTTTTTTACATTCTGACCATAGGAAAGTGTTCCTAGACCTTAAGGGACCCTTTATGGTATGTTCTATTGCAGTTTCCATGACCTTGATCATGATGGATTGTGATTTTGGTACCTCCTTGGAATGCAACCAAACTCCGTAGGTACTAGCCTCTAAGTTATCTTGGACATCATCCTAAAGTTTTGTAGCATTTGGATACCATTTGAGTGCCGAAACAAGTTGGTGATTGAGTGCGGTGACATGGGACATAGACAGATTACCATATCTGAGAGCGATAGATTTGCAAGTGCTAGAGATAGTGTTATTCCGTAGGTTCACTTCTTGAGGTTGACACCCTCAACAAGTCTCCGTGCCCCATCCGAGTCACTTCCCTGAGTATTGACATTATGTTAGTGCCAGAAAGATGTGCTATAAACGTCCGCTTGTGATGACATGCTAACATTGGTGATGTTGTCGGGGATAGCGATCTTTAGGTGCTGAGTGACCAAGTTGTAGCTTTTTACTTAGAAACTTTGATTTTGATATCCACTTCATATACACTTTAGCAGTCATGAGTCAGGTAGCTAGACACATGGTTGGGTGCTTGGTAGAGTCTAGAAGTCAAGGACTTGCTAGATTTACTCTTGAGAGGTAAAGAGGGTTGATTTCCACTACACATACACTTCAACAGTCAGGCTGCTAGACACGTGTTTGGTGCTTGATAGACTCTAGAAGTCACTAGATCTACTCTTGAGAAGTAAAGAGGGTTGTGAGTGAGATAGCCAAAAACATTTCATTCTTCGATTTTCTCGTTACTTTCAGAGTGCTTTACTGTTTTTCGTTTCAACTCAAATTTGTACTGTTTTGCCTGTTTT
Source organism: Adiantum capillus-veneris (assembly GCF_014529385.1). Taxonomy (NCBI): domain Eukaryota; kingdom Viridiplantae; phylum Streptophyta; class Polypodiopsida; order Polypodiales; family Pteridaceae; genus Adiantum; species Adiantum capillus-veneris. The sequence goes on from NC_140936.1 coordinate 94,164,873, forward strand.
CGTTTCATGTTTCAATTAAGTACTTAGGAGTAGGATAAGTAGAAAGTATCTCCATCAAATTTGAGCAAAAAGATCAGAGGAAAAAGGGGTGAAAACCATCTTTTGGGCAAAACGACTACAAACTTTGAAAAGTTGAAAATTTGATGGTCAGAATTTCAAAGCTGATCTAAATTCAAAAATAAGTACAAAAACGACACAACCAAATCATAGAGAATGAATTAAAAAAATTCATGTTGTTTGGTGTAGGAACATGGAAGGCTATCCATGACCCCCTGACACAAACTGAGCAGAAACTGATACCAAAGAATTCTGTTGGGTTCTAAATCCTCGGATACAAACTTTTGGTGGAAAAAATTGACAAAAAAACTCACCCAAATCAAAGAAATTGGGCAAAGACATAGAAAACCGTAGAAATAGACAAAAATTGGGCCTTTTTGACATTTTGGTTTCCAAATTCAAAACCTCTACAGGGTCTGGATATACAACTGATCGAATTCCATGACTAGATGCTGTGGAACATGGATTGTCATCCATGAACCCCTGAAGCATGTGAGCCTAAGATTGGAATGGTGAAAAGCTGATACGAGTGAAGGCCATCATAGCGAAACATAACAAAAAATTGACCAAAACACCAAACTACAATCTATAAGCCAAAAATCACATGCAGTCTTAAAATTTTGCTTTTGTCAAAGTGAAAGGGCTTCAAATCCAAAAATAAGTGGATAGGTAGACCCTATAGACTTCAAGTAACAATGTGACCAAGTTTTGAGTCCAAACATGGAGGAACATGGATCGCAATCCAATCCTCTGCTAGTTTTTGGGACTATAACCTGGCACAATAAAAAGAGCACTAGTGGACACTAGAGTACGTGTCAATGCAATGCAATATTCAACCTACCTCAAATTATCAAAGTCAATGATTGAAACAACCCTGATTGAACTCAAAGCAGCCAATAAGGAAACCATGGTAAGTTTGAGGCAAGTTAATGTCTTGATAAACGTCAATACTACTACCCACATTGGTTCCACATTATGACTGACACATATCTCAACGAACGCATCATTTTGGGAGTTTCATGGATACAGACTTACCAAGCGGTTCCAGATTGGGAGGATGACACACTTCATTATTATCTCAAAGATCAGTCATATGTTACACCATTCATGCAGACAAATCATATCCGGGACAAACAACAAAATTCAAATGAATGTGCACCAAAGGAAGAATTGCTTGGTCCTACACCAAAATTACATGCTAAACAACACGCAATCAGTATCACCAAAATTTGGATCCGAAAATCAATCATGGCATCAAAAACAATTGAGCTATGGATTCCAAAGACAATATTTGTAATTCCATCCTTGGCCTCAACGCTAAACAAATTTTCAAGTGCCAAAACCAAAAATGTGAGAGAGAGACACAGAGAGAGCTTGTTTGAACTAGAGTTCTTGCCACATTCTTGCTTGCTACAACCACCCCGGACCTTCATACCTTGCCTGATTTCACAGGTATACTCCTTATCAGTGCCGAACAATCTTGAATGGTCAAAAGTGCACAAAATCTAATAGAAAATATGCATTGATCAAATCAAGAAAGGGATTTGGGGCAATTGGTAGAGGACATTTGGGAAGGAAAACCAAAGTCAAATCTCAAAACAAGTGCATAGAAATGATCCCCTCACTTGGCAGAAGCCAACTAAGTAATCACAATCTGGAATTGGTGTGGAACATGGATCACAATCCATGACCCCCCACCTCCAATTTTAACAAAAAATGGGGAAAAAACATGCTGATGAAGTCGCCTTTGTACTACTGCAATCATAGAAAAATAATGTTGCAAAACATGGATTGTGATCCATGTCCCCCAACATGGCCAATCAGGGAACTGGAAACGCATATAGTTTAATGCTGCCTTGGGGAACACGTCCTTCAAATTTGGCACAAAATGGACATTGAAATCCACAAAAATAAATGGAAATGGGTTTTTTAATATGCAAATGGTCATTTTCATCCACGGTTTGGAAAAATTGACCCAAATCCAATAAAAGTCTCCAATAGCTTAGGGAACATGCCTGAAAGAAAACCTGTAAGTCTTGTGAACGATGGTGTCAAAACATGGATCGCGATCCATGACCCCTTGAAGCAGACCGGTTAGGAAACAAGTGTAGAGTGTTTGCAATGGAATTAAGTAGCGATATGTGTCAAATTGTCGTTGTTTTCTCACCTCAAGAGCCTTACATGTCAGGGTGAGCAAAGTCAGAGTGCAAAGTATAGAATTTGTGATTTTGAACAAGTTGTAACACAAAAAGAAAGTTTGGAAACTTGTTTTGACTAAAGTAATGTTAAAAATGCTTGAGAATGGACTCAAACTTGCCAGAGGGACTGAACTGTCCAAAAAAACTCCCATTAAGATGGAGCTCAACAAGCAGTTGAAGATGGGGTTCTTCTTTAACTTCAAATCATCAACAAAGCCAAATACCACATAGATTTACCATAACCAAGGATCAAAGGGGGCATCCAAAACCACATATGGCAGAGCCAAACCAAATTAGACCATAACTTGGGAAATTGGGGAGACTAGAGATAAACTTGTCCAAATTTGAAAATAACTTCACTAGTGTGTTAGGATAGACTATAGGAACAAACTCCCAAAGTTTCATCCCAGCCAACATGGATCACGATTCATGAACCCCTGAGAGCTATACAAGTAAAAACTTGGCAGCATCTGCTTTTTCATGGGAGGGCCTCTTGCCTTATCAATGGTAGTGATATCATGTCGTGCCCATGGTTTTTGACAACCTCATCTGTGGTGATCATCAGAAGTATGGCCGATTCTAGTACCTTGAGTTCATATTGCATGTATGCTTTGTGTGATGAGTCGCGCACTTCTAAGATCCACCTCTAAATTTCTTCTCTGGAATTTGTTTCCTATGTGTCTTCAAAGTCATGCAGTCCTACCTTTGTAGACATGATGGGCAGTTCTACAAGGGGCAGGGTTCATGCTTATATTCTCTGTACCCATCGTTAGAGGGACTTCTACTCTTGTTTGCTGAGCACTTACGACACTAATAGCCATATCTTTCTATTGTATTGCCAAGTCATGCGTGGTGCTTTGTTGTTAGCTCCTCTTTTGCTTTAGCCAATTTCTCTTTTAGAAGCCTGATCTCATCATCTTTCTAGCTTTGAATGGCCTTGTGCCGCGCATCATGATCTATCTAACATATTTTTATAAGCTAGGGCCTCCCTTAGATCTTTGAGCTCTTGTATAATTGAGGCATGTGTAGATGAGGTAGAAGTAGGAGATGGGATGTCTTGCATGGCCAATAGCTCGATAAGTGTTGTTTTGATTGCCCCATAAGATTCTCTTGGTTTTAAATTTTTTTGTCGTTTCTTTTTAAACTCATCCTCTAGCCGTTGTTGCTCAACCTGTAGATTGGTATTTGCTTCATTGAATGCTTGAGCTTCTTGATAATAATGGGTCGAGTTTGCTTGCTCTCTTTGTAGTTCAGATTGAAGATCTATCTGTATTTTTTGTAATTCTTCAATCTTGTTTTGTAGTTGGCGATTTGACTTGACTGCTCTTGCTACTTCTGCTTTGGTGTCCTCAACTCTACTCCTCTTAAGTTATTGAGCGCTCTTTGACATTGGAATTGAAGTTTTATCTGCTCCAAATGTTCACCAATGTCAAAGGTGCTTACCGCCTTCTTCTATAGTTGCTTTAGAGCGAGTAGACATCTGCCTTGTCTCTGTATAGCCTATGGTTGTTTAGAGGTGCCGACTTCTTCTTTCTCTGTTGCCGCCTCCTTTTTGTCTTTATCTTCTAGCTTCAAAGTTGTCAGTGGAGCCAGATCCTTCCCTTCTTTGTTTTTAGACATGCCCACTGTTGTGGGCGGTGTTGTTGATACTTGCTCGTTTGGTTTTTTTGGTATATCTGTGGTCAGCTTATCCTTTTCTTGAATTGTTGCTTGGGTTGTTGACTCTTGAGTAGGAGGAGAAGTGGTGGGTAAATTTGAGCTCAAAGGAACATTTTTTGTGTGGAGTTCTAAAGGTTCCACACCACCCTCCTCTCCGATTTTCTCCTCTTCCTTTTCTTCCTTTTCCTCCTTGTGCTCTTGTTGAGTTTGTTCTTCTTTGGCTTCTTCTTTATCTGTGTGTTTTGAATCATCAGATGACTCGAGGTCATCGATTTTCTATCTCTTTGTGGCGTGTTGTGCTCTTTGCTCTACTTTCCACTTGAGCTCTTTTTAGATACGTTTCCACATGTCGCCAAGAATATGAAAATTTTCCTTGTCTTCTCTTCTTTTGTATTGTTTGATCTTTTCTAGTGCTTTTGTCTTGCATTGTTCCAACGGCTTGTTTTCATCATCCTCCCCTTCATCATCCACCTCAGCTCCCATATTTTTCTTTTCTTCATCTAGCTTTCTTCGGAGCTCCTCCCGTGGTGCTTGAGTCTCTTCCACAGATCTTTGCGTTTGAGAAATAGGTATGTGTTTTTTCTGCTCTATAGATATTCTTTTTAGGCGTATCCGATGGAGCTTGTATTCTTCTTTTTCCTCCTCATTCTCTTCGTCATCATCTGACAATTGATACTCAGAAGGTGTATCCCTATTCTTTGGCTTTATTTCTCCACTAAGTTGTATGTCAGATTCCATCTCTTCGCTTTCAGATTTATTTCTCTTTGAGCTTTGTCCAGCTGCTCGCTTAGGTGATTGCATTATTGAAGGCCCCGTTACTAGTTTAACAACATGTTTTGATCAATGGAGTAGTTGCAGTTGGGTTCCTGTCGGGGGTAGCTCATCAATCATACACAATGCCTAGTATGTGAGTCTTGTAAGCATTGGTCTCAATTCATGTATGTCTTGTTTTTGGCACTGTTCTTCATGTTCGCTTCTACCAGATTCTCCAAGATGTATGTGCCAAGGTCACATCTAATCAACCTTTGTTCTGCTAGTCTGCTAGCCATCACCATCGCAATATGGAGATTTGGCTCGGTGTATCTTGTGTGGCACTCTATATCTTGGGTTGTTTTATCCCAAGAGGAGATCATTGGTGCCAAATTTTTTGGACTTAGATTGGGTTGGTAGTTATGACAGGCGAGTGTCCATGAGTGGTTTTTGTTTCACGCTCGACAGTTCATGCATACCATGGTTGAGCAAGAAGCAACCTACTGTGGACACTTCTAGTTGTGAGACTGAGTATAGGGTAGTCTTCATAGCTACGGTTGAGTGTGTATGGCTCAAAAGCCTTATGGTGGCTGATTTGGGTGTTGGATAGGACACTGGCAACATCATCTACATTGACGGTTGGAGCGCATTGGTAGTTGCGAGGAACACATTTTTTCATGCTCGCACAAAGCACATTGAGGTGCATTATCACTATGTCAGGGGGAGACTCTCAACAAGAGAGATCATCTTGGCTAATGTTCCAACACAGGACAACCTTACAGATCTTTTTACAAAGGCATTGTCTTGTAAGAAGTTTGAAGCTTTTCGCAAAGCTTTGGGCTTACGCCCCTTTGTGGATTGATCTTGTCTTCATGGAATGGAATTTCCATATACTCTATGTGCCAGCTCTCGTTGACCGCATCACTCCTAGGAGGGGTTTGCTACCATACATATGTGGTAGTGATGTATGTGAGCACACTTAGGACCTTCAGGGCATTTTTCCCTCACTAGGAGGTTTCTTTCCCTATGCATTGTATATACGCCCATCACTTTAGGGCTATCTTATCTTTCATTGTGCAATAAGAAATACATACTCTTTGTTGTGTGCCTTGAGCTTGCTTCATCTTCTCCAAGCTGTGTGTGTTTTACTACAACCCTATTTCCAACAAGTCTTATATTTTAACAAAAATAATTATCCAATTTAATGAGGTAACTACTACCCATAGAATTTCTTTGTCTAACTAACAGAGCCTTTGCAAAGGTTTTCTTATTGCTAACTACAAATCCGGCAATCAAAACTTCCCTTGTTGCTAATCGCTAGGGATACTCGTCGCTCACCGTGAGATACAAGTATTGCTAACTACAATTTATTCTCCATTAATTGCAGCATTTCCTTGCTAACCATGTGAGATCATCTCACAAGAGCATGCCCTATCATTAACTTCCTTTTCGGAGGATAACTTTCCACATTGTCAAAGAAGTTTACCCTAGATCAAACAATTCTTTTGCCAAAAAAATCTTTTAATATTATTAATGAAAACAGATGCCTGTTTATTGTGATGATAATCACATTCTTGGTCAATTTAAGATATCCTAAGCTTCCTGTACTAAGGTCAACTTATGTATGAACAATGTGTAAATTGGCAGTTGACTTACCAAATTAGGAGTGGGAACAACCTCATTCTCCGGCACTACAGGTTGAGGGTTCACTGGAGGTTCACGCATGGCACTGGAGCTCTGCATTCTCTTCCTTGGTGGAGCTATCTCTTTTGAACTACACAAAGAAGATAAAAGGGTGTAATACTAGAATCAATCTGAACCACATGGATGCTAGTTACAACAAGGAGATATATCTAAACCATTCATAAATTACATAAGAATATGACTCTAGTGAAATCTTTATGCATCCATTTATCTACGAACACCTTCTATCGCCTACACAACCTTAAATAGGAAGGAAACCATGCTTCACTTTCCCCATCCAAGTGATCAAGAAAAAGATATTTAAGGAGGAATAATAACAACATGGAGGGTGATTGAGGTAAAGAAAATCACAAAATAACAATGGATTCTACTCCCTAATTAGTAGTGCATACGACCATAATACACTCACATACATGCATGCTTAGCTAGTCTTGGATATTCCTTTATATGCTCATTTTTCACGTGGTTTAGCTTGGGTAAACAAAAAACTCAAGCTTAACCCCATAGTTCTTTGAGGATATAGACAACAAGGAGGTTTAACTCAATGGTCAGTTTACCTTGAGGTTAAGAAATCTCCAACCAAAACAGTATTGGGATGGGTGACGTCTCGAGGATTTTTGGGTCCTGGTAAATGATTGCTCCTCGTGCACAGTCGACGACGCCAAAATGAAGCCTTTGTAGTCTTGTTTCTAAGTATCCCAAGGACTATGCCTTAGTCGCTTCTGTCGATGAGGGAGTAAAGAAAAGGGAGAGGAAGAGAGTCCATCCCTCTAGAATTTTGGAATCTTGAGAGAATGTCCTTTGGAATAGAATTCTCAGAGACCACATTGTCGAATGGCAAGACTATCTTGAAGAAGATGCAACATGGGAAGATGAAGCCACCTTAGAGAAGAACTACCCTGACTTGTTCTCGAGATGAGAACATCTCGAATTCCCAGGCTGGGGAGTTTGTAATGTAACTGAATTTTTATCTCTAAATTTTGCTTCCACTCAAGGTCCTTATTGGAGAATTTTTAAGTATATTGATAATTAGGGATTTTTTCAAGATAATCGCTTCTGAAATCGAACATTCTATGTGCAAGTTCTATTAATTCTATGTTTTATATTTTAAGAAATAAAAAGAAGGTTATAGAGGCCTTACTTTTAGGAAAGTGGGTATTGAATATTTTGTGGCTCCTAGATAACTGAGAGAAAAGGACTCCAGAAAGAGAGCATGATGTGAACTCATAGCTAAAGGTAGAGGTCACCCATAATTGACTACACAAAAAGTAGTGACGCGAGAGACTCGCAGCCAAAATAGTGATACACGAGGTAAGGATCCAAAAAGTAGGAACCAAGAATAACACACCCCAAAAGCCTATAAAAACAGACAGAGGGTGAGCACAAAACAGTCAGAGAGCAAGAGCAAAAGGGCGACGACCAAGGCATAGTCCTTGGCATACTTGGCAATGAGGCTATGGAGACTTCCTTGACATTGTTGGCTGTGTGCAAGGGACAACCATTTACCAGGACTTAAAACTTCTTGAGTGGTCACCCATCCCAATATTGTTTCAGCCAGAGCACTTAAATGCAATGTAAACTAACCATTGAGTTAAAACTCCTTGTTGTCTATATCCTCAAAGGAATATGTAGTTAAGCGTGATTTTCTGTCTACCTAAGCCAAATCGTGTGAAAAATAAGCATATAAAGGAACACCTAGGATTAGTTAAGTATGCATGTATCTGGGGGTATTACAAGCACATGCACTAATAATTAGGGAGTAGAACCTTGTTTTTGTGTGATTTTATTTACCTCAATCACCTTCCATGTTGTTATTATTCCTCCTTAAATACCCTTTTTCCGATCACTTGGTTGTGGAGTGTGAAGCATGGTTTTCTTCCTACATAAGGTTGTGTAGGTGGTAAGAGGTGTTCCTATAGGAATGGATGCATAAAACTTGCACTAGAGTCATATTTTGATGTAATTTATGAATGGTTTACAAATATATCACCTTGTTGTAAATAGCATCCAGGTGGTTTTGATTTATTATAATATTACTTTCCTTTATCTTCTCTGTGTATTGCGTGAGAGATGGCCCTACCGCAAAAGAGAACACGGAGCTCCAATGCCATGTGTAAACCTTCAGTGAATCCTCAACTTGTGGTGTCGGACAATGAGGTTGTTGGAATCCATCCTCAACTGCAAGTTGTTGTTGTACCCTCTCCCAATTTGGTAAGTCAATTGCCAGTTTGTACATTGTTCATACATAAGTTGACCTTAGTACGGGAAGCCTAGGATGTCCTGAATTGACCAAGAATGTGATTATCATCACAAGAGACAAGCATATGTTTTCATAAATTAAGCTGAAAGAATTGTTTGCCAAAAGAACTGTTTGCTCTAGGGTAAACTTGTTTAATCAATGTATGAAAATTTATCTCTAGGAAAGGAAGTTGCTAATAGGGTATGCTTTTGCCATATGGAGCTCACAATTATCGAGTAAATACCACGGTTAGTGGAGAATTAGCTATGGTTAGCAACACTTGCATCTCACGGTGAGCAAGTATCTCTATCTGTTAGCAATATGGAAAGTTTTGATTGTCGGCTTTGAATTAGCAAATAAGAAAACCTTTGCAAAGGCTATATTGATTAGACAGAGAAAGTCCGCGGGTAGCAAAAAACTTATAAAATTGGATGATTCTTTTTGTTGAAATTTAGAATTGTCTTCATTAGATCCTATTTGAGAAAGAATTGTTTGGGTGATGCTTGAAGGGTTGAATGAAAGAACTTGTGGCTGAAATTAATGAAGGAACCCTAATTATTTATGTAAAACAACGTGGTAGTAATTAAAAAACAAGAGGAATGGGTGAGTACGGTGTGAAAAGTGGGAGACTAGTATTCAAATGAACTATGTCTATGGATGGGTGGACCCGATTAGTCAAGTACTTTCTACAAATCTACATGTTAGTGGTGGTCATGCCTCTTATACATGGCAAAAAAGGTGTTGTTTCCATATTACTTATGTTATGAGATTTTATTTTTGTGATATAAGATCTAGCTCCCATTAAAAACTTTGGGTTATTGACTTGGCTTGTGGTGTACGACTCTTACATCCACGACCACGAAGGATAGAGGACTTTTTGTCTTCTATTGCTAGTACTCCTTGCTTTTTTGAATTGTAGTAAGGTGTCATCGTTAGAACTTGAGAAAACATGGTTGCAGACTCATTGAAAGGATTAAGGAAGTTGCATCAATTGATCTAGAGTATCAGAGGCAGCTTATTGGAAAATCAAAGAATATACCTTCAATGCGTCACTTCTCATATGATAATCATTGTCTCTAGAGAAGTTATAGAGAAAGGTTATGTGTACCAAAGAACCCTAACTTAAAACAGGCTATCTTGGTGGAGGTCCATGATAGTCCTACTTTAGGACACTAGGGTATACAAAGACCCTCAATGCAGTGTGCAAAAGCACAAAAGGCAAATGTGCTATGCTATGTTTGCCAATGCTTGACATGCCAAAAGATTTAGGAAGAGAGAGTATCAACCACTCAAGACATTTCCCAAATTAAGTGGGAGTGTATAAGTATGGAATTTTTCATTGGATTGTGTACGGTACAAGGAGGATATAATTCACTTATGATGGTCATTGACTTACTCACTAAGGTTGCACATTTTATTCTAGTCAAGGCAACCTTTATCACCTCTGACATTGCACGGCTATGTGCAAAAAAAAAGCTAGATTGCATGGATTGCCCAATGTATTGTAAGCAATCAAGATGTGAAGTTCACTTCAATTTTTTGGACCTCTCTCTTCAAGGCGATTGGAACATAACTAAACTTTAATACCATGTAACATCCCCAATCAAATGGGTAAACAAAACGAGTCAACCAAGTCATTGAAGATATTTTTTGAGCTTAGTGCATAGGGAGCCTAAGCGATGGAGTCAATTTTTATCGGGTTTTTACCTTTAGTGGAGAATGATTAAAATGCTCACACCGTCAAAGCATTGGTATGACTCCATTTTGTGACTTGTATGGTAAAAAATGTGTCTCTCCACTCTACTTTTCAAATCCTACCATAAGATTTGAAGTCTTTAAGAGGATGCTCAATGAGATGGAAAATCAAACAAAGGCCATCTGAAAGGATATTCAAGTAGCTCAAGATTGCCAAAAGTAGCCGTTGATGGTAAGCAATCCAAATAAGATTCAAGGAAGGAGACATGTTTTTTCTTTGGATTCACCCAAAGAGAAGTATCTTATCACTTAAGAAGTACAAGAAGATTATCCCTTGCTATTGTGGTGCTTATGAAATAATTTAGTGTATAGGTACTCAAGCTTACAAGTTGAAGTTGCTAGATCATATCAAAGTCCATGATGTGTTCCATGTAAGCTTATTAAAACTACATTGTTAGTGATAACCAGTTCCTCGATGATGAAAAAATTTTCATGCCCACCCAAAACATCTAGGAGCTCCAACCCTTTAGAATTTTGGAATATTGAGATAAGGTCCTTTGGAATAAAATTCTTAGAGATTACCTGTCTAGTGGCAGGACTATCTTGAAGAAGATGCAACATGGAAAGATGAAGTCACCGTAGAGAAGGACTACCCTCACTGGTTCTCGAGATGAGGACATCTCGAATTCCTAAGTTGGGTAGTCTATAATGTGCTTGAATTTTTATCAATAAATTTTTCTTCCACTCAAGGTCCTTATTTCAAGTTTTGGAGTGTTTTTAAGTTTATTAATAATTAGGATTTGTTCAAGACAATCGGTTGTGAAATTGGACATTCTATGTGCAAGTTATGTTATATATATGTTTTATATCTTAAGGAATAAAGAGAAGGTTCTAGAAACCTTACTTTTATGAAAGTGGGTGTTGAATATTTTGTGGCTCCCCAATAACCAAGAGAAAGGGACTTCAAAAAGAGAGGCCAATGTGAACTCATAGCTAAAAGGAGAGGTCGCTTGCCCATCATTGACTGGCAGTGACGTGAGAGATTTGCAACCAAAAATAGTGATACATGAGGCAAGGATCCAAAAAGAATGTGCCAAGAATAACACAGCCCAAAAGCCTATAAAACAAGGCAGAGGGTGAGCAAAGAACGGATAGAGAGCAAGAGCAACAAAACTCTATGGAAAAAGTTTTCCACGGCAGTGAGAGCATGCCATCCTGGCACTACCCCATTCACCTCTCCCTGTCCTCGAGGGTGACCAAGGCATAGTCTTTGGCATACTTGGCAACAAAGGTACATAGGCTTCATTGGCACTGTTGATTGCGCATGAGGGACAACCATTTAATAGGACCCAAAACTTCTCTGGAGGTCACCCATCCTAATATTGTTTTGGCCGCAGTGCACCTAAATGCAAGGTAAACTAACCATTGAGTTAAACCTCCTTGATGTATATATCCTCAAATCAATATGGTGTTAACATTGATTTTTCTATCTACCTAAGCTAAACCATGTGAAAAATAAGCATATAAATGAACATCTCGGATTAGCCAAGTATGCATGTATGTGGATGCACATGCACTAATAATTAGAGAGTAGAATTCATTTTTCCTTGTGATTTGCTTTACCTCCATCAACCTCCATAATGTTATTATTCCTCATGAAATACCTTTTTCCTGATCATTGAATGTGGAGTGTGAACCATGATTTTCTTCCTAGGTTTTCCTAAATAAACGGATGCATAAAACTCACACTAGTGTCATCTTTTTATGTAATTTAAGAATGATTCATAAATATATCTCCTTTTTGTAACTAGCATCCATGTGGTTTGGCCCCACCAAGGATGAGAACACAAAGCTCCAATGCCGTGTGTGAATCTCCAGTGATCCCTCGACCCGTGGCACTATCAGAGAATGAGGTTGCTGGAGGCCATCCTCAATTGTAGGTTGTTGTTCCATCGGCTCCTAATTTGGTTAGTCAATTGTTAGTTTTTGCATTGTTCATACATAAGTTGACCTAAGTACAGGAAGCTTAGGATGCCCTACATTGACCAAGAATGTGATTATCATCATAAGAGACAAGCATATATTTTCATAAATTAAGTTGAAAGAATTGTTTGGCAAAAGAACTATTTGATCTAGAGTAAACTTGTTTGACACTCTAGAAAGTTATCCCTAGAAAATGAAAGCTATTGATAGGGCATGCCCTTGTCAGATGGAGCTTGCGGTTAGCGAAGAAATATTGTGGTTAGCAGCGAATAAGCTATGGCTAGTAGCACTTGCATCTCACGGTGAGCGAGTATCCCTAGTGGTTAGCAATTGAGAAAGATTTGATTGCTAGCTTTGCGGCTAACAAATAATAAAACCTTTGCAAAGGCTCTAGTGGTTAGGCAAAGAATTTCCATGAGTAGCAACAAACTCATAAAATTGGATAATTCTTTTTGTTAAAATATAGTAGGTGATGTTTGAAGGGCTATATGAAAGAAATTGTGGTTGAAATTAAAAGGTATTCCTAATGGCTTGAAAAAAAAGGCATTCCTTAAAACAACAAAAATGATGCGCTAGTCCATAGCACGTAGCAACAGGCAATGACGAAGCACGTAGATTTGCAACATTATTAGCTGGGAAGGACTGATACAACATTGAGAGAGAGAGAGAGAGAGAGAGAGAGAGAGAGAGGAAAATTTGAAGGGAAGAAAACATTAAAGGAAAAATAAAGGAGAAGAGAAACACCTCTTTATATGGATACAAAGGGTCTTTTGCTTTTCCACCTTCAAATGTCTTTTGACTTTCCACCTTCATATGTATTTTGAATTTCCGCTTTCATCTGTCTTTCATTTCCTAAACTCACTCTTCACTTATGCACTTAATATGTTTTGAAAGAATTTTTATTTTCTAAGATTGGGGAGACCCAATGAAGGAATTGTGATTATAAATGTAAATAATGTGGTAGTAATTAAAAAAACAAGAGGAATGGGTGAGCGCACCGTTGAAAGTCAGAGACTAGTATCCAAATGGAACTATGTCTAGGGATGGGTGGACCCAATTAGGTGAGTATTTTTCACAATTCTACCTGTTAGTTTAAAGTATAAGTCTCATATTACATCTAGGAATGGCAACCGTGTCTCTTAAACATGGAGAAAAAGACGTTGTGTATAGATCCTAGGTATGTCAATGAGATGTTATTTTTGTAATATAGGGTCTAACTCCCATTATAACCTTTGGGTTATCAACCTGGCTTGCAGGGTATGACTCTTACGTCCATGACCACGAAGGATAGAGGACTTCCTCTCTTCTATTTCTCGTATCCTTGCTTCTTTGAATTGAAGTGAGGTGTCATCAATAGAACTTGAGAATCAATTGAGAATCAAGGAAGGCCAACTATCAAGTCACCCCAATCTCTATGTTGGGCACCTTACAAAGAAGAAGTACATGGCAGAGGATCATGAGCTTGAGTACAAGGCTAGGTCGGTTGCTAAGGGTTTCAAGGAAAAGAAAGGCATGGATGTCAATGAAATATTTTCTCTAGTGGTCAAGATGACTACATTGCATCTTGTGCTTGGACGAATAGCCATTGAGGACATGGAATTAGTCCAGATGGATGTGAAGATAGCATCTCCTCATGGGGATCTTAATGAAGAAGTCTATATGAAGCAGCTAGAGGTTTTGAATTTGAATCCAAAAAGCCTATAAGGGTATAACTAGTGGGTAGATTGCATAAGGCATTGTATGGCCTAAAACAAGGCTCAAGGCATTGGTACATGAAGTATGGCAAGTACATGCAGTACCAAGGTTATGAAAGGAGCCATGAATAAGATCACTTCTTGTACCTAGAAGTTGAACGATGGTTCACTTATCAACTTGATAATCTGAAAGTCTAAAGATAAGATTGTCATCTTGAAAAAGTCATTTAGCACACAAATTTCTATGAAGGATTCGGGAGATGCATGTCACTTTCTTGGTATGGGTATCAAGAGGGATAGAAAACATGGAATACTAGAGTTGTCTCAGGAAATGCATATCCACAAGGTCATGCAAAGTTTTAATATATAGGCAATAATTGTGCGGGTTGTGTAGATAGTTGATGATCCATGTTTGACTATGTATTCCTATTTGCTGGAGCAGCCGTGCCATGAAGATCATGTCTTCAAGATTGTACATCATCTTCCACCATAGACACACCTCAAGGGGCCTACAAGTACTTGGTGGTATACCAAATATCTACAAGGGACTTAAGAAAAGACAATTTTTTTGAAAAACTGGTTTTTCCTCTACATTTTGAGGAAGGCATCAGAGAAGATTGGGATTGGTTTGCCCAAAAGGAGCATGATTAAGTCATGGATTATGTGAACAAGAGTTTTTGCACTCTTTCAAAGAGCCAAACACCCATCACACTAACTATACTAACCTTATCTATACTTTGGTAATATAGAACAACTGGAGATGTGGGGTTAATCCTCATGCTAAGCTCCACCAACACTATGTTCACTCATCTGCTTCCTCACCCACACTCACACTCTGCATGGACCACACACGTACTCACAAAGTTGTCAAAAGTAAACCAAACACCCAAATTGGTTTCCATAATTATTTTGTATAGTGACTGCAAAGCAACATGACAACCTAAGTGATTATAATGTCTATGTATGATAGGGGGAGTAGGCAAGACCACATCTATTACACAAGAAACCATATGATCATGCAATCATCATGGAATGGGAAAGTGAAAAGGGCCTCAAGCTATGTGGAGAAAGTAGTTCCATGTGTTGTGGTGCACTCTCTTGAGTCTTGAACATTACTCTCTCTTACAAGACATTTGCATATTTCAACAGCTCTATTGCTCTCTCTACCTTGTTTTACACACCAATTGACTATAGTGGACATATATGGTAGTGGTGGCAAGCAAGAACACCATTGATTATGTAAGAAGCCATACGATCATTCCATTTCCATGCAATGTGAAAGTAAACAAAGGACTCATGTGCTATGAAGAAAAAAGCTCCCCATGATATGGTGCACTTTCCCTTGTCTTGACCATTGATCTCTCTTGCATACCATTTTTCAATGCACTATATTGATTTTTGTGCCTTGTTTTATGCATCTATCAACTTCAAATATGTAGCAAAAGAAGGAAGAGAGAGAGAGAGAGAGAGAGAGAGAGAGAGAGAGAGAGAGAGAGAGAGAGAGAGAGAGAGAGAGAGAGAGAGAGAGAGAGAGAGAGAGAGAGAGAGAGAGAGGTGTTATAGATTATGGTAAGTTTGGTGGAGGTGAAGGGGCACAAAACCCATATGCAATGTAGTAGAGTATGGCCATCTATAAAAAGGCTCATTTCTCAATGAAAGGTCATCCAAGTTTGTGTACATGAGGTGTAATGCTTCTTGCGAACTTGTGATCATTGGCACTTAACTCAAGATCATGTTTATGAGCCCAACCTAATCCATGTTGGAACCTAATTCACTTGAGTCACATCTTTTGTTCACATTCTCTCTCTCACTTATACAGTATGGTTAGGCATCACCGACCCACTTGAAGTTGTAGTATTTAACATGGTATCAGAGCCGTGGTAGCTAGGGTTGAGTAGTCCTCTTATAATCTTAGGTGCTTACTTGAAGGAGGAGATATTGATTCAAGGACTTTTTTTTTCAAAACACAAGAATATGGCTGTATGATTTCAATCAATCTTCAATTTTTGATCTTCTTGCAAGCCAAGACAACCCTTTGCAAGGTACATTTCAACTTTGATGTTGATCTTCTTAGATAACCTCACCACAGGTTTGCAACACCAAGTAGTTTGATTCCTTTAAACCTCGATGTCGACTCAAACTCCACCCCAACACAAAGAGGTTTGGTTTCCTCAACCTTGCTGCCGACTCAAACTCAACCGAATACTGGATTTAGGGCTGTGCGTAATAGTTTGCAAAGGAAAACGTTGCACCAAGACAAGATGACGCCATTGCATTGTGCAGGGCTCATCTCTTCTTTATTATTGGCAAGGGAAGCACATCCTATTAGTGTTGGGGTATAAAGCCCAATGTGGTCGCCCAAGTAAGTGGGCGGGCCGCTAGGTATGTACACATATTCTTTTGTAAAAACCTAATAATAACTCACTATGCTCTACACATTATAGTAGAGTGAGTTCACCATATCATCGTGCTCTTCTTCTCGCACTCTCTCTCGCGTCACACTTCCGCTCGTACTCCTTCAACTGGTATCAGAGCTCAGATCGAGGCTCGGGGCAGCACTGCAGGAGGCTAGAGTCACCAGCTCAGATTGGAGTGAAATTCAACAGGCGAAGACACGGCCCCAAATCTCGTGGGCGAACCCAATGGGCCCGGTGTTGTCAGAATTTCATTCTGAGGTCATCTCGGCCACCGTTCGGCTTCGACAAAGGTCTGCGCAGGCCATTTTCGAGTACGTGGTCTCGACGGGTGCAGATCCGACTCTACAAATTTGGGGTTTTCGGCCTACGACTGCAGGTGTTGAGGATATCGACACTCCCAGAGTGCTGATTTGTGCTTGTCTACACATCGAAGGACGGCTCACAGTTCTTGGAGGCGTGTCACATACGACACGGGTGCATCTACACACGGACTGTAGGCGACATCCACTAGTTCATCAGGTAGCTTGTGTTTGCTGCTTGATATTCCAGATTTCATCCTGACATTGCAGGTACTTCCACATGGGATGTATTGTCAGAGATGATGTATGTTTGTTGAGGGTTTGCTGGCTGTGAGTCACGCAGCAAACAACCGCCGCAGCGGTTACAGCATATAGTGGGAAATTTGTGGATGTATGACTTTGTGGGAAGTCTATGTACTGTCAGATTTACTGCAGCCTTTTTTGAGGGTCGAGTGAGGTTTTATTGAGCTGGGGGATTCTCAAATGTTGAGATCCTTTCGGTGATACAGGTCTTGGAGTGATCCCTCAAGCACCCTTAGATAGGCAGCTAGGATGTATTGATTGTGAGTTAGACAGTTGGGATTGCATCTTTGCTTTACTGCCGTTGAGGCATTGTCACAGTCTATGCTTACAGGACAGTGACAGGACAATGAGAGAAAGTACAGGTGCAGGACAGGTTTACCCGCAGCTTATAGTGTCAGAGAGACAGTGTTTTTTGAGTTGTTTTTTGGTCTGTTTTTAGTACACCAAAGCCATTTTACAAAGGAGACTCTGCCGAAATTTATGCAGAATCTGAAGCTTTCTTGGTTCATTTGACAGGTTGATAATGGTTCAAAGGTCAGTTTACAGGGGAAACTCTGCCGAATTTTTCCCAGGAAAGTAAACTACTGTGAAGCATAGCTATGGCTAGATCACAGGACACTGCTCTTTACAATATCAAGAAGCTGGATGGAACCAATTTCCGATTGTGGAAGAAGCAGATTTGGCACGTGTTGGTACAAAAGAAGCAGATAAAACCTATAAAGCTCAAGGGGATAAAACCAGAAGATATGGACGAAGATGAATGGAGCGAAATGGATGAATTGGCACTTTCTACCATTATGCTGACTTTGGCAGAAAGCGTTTACTTCAATGTAGCAGACAAGATGTCGGCTTATCAAACATGGTTAAAGCTGAGTGATCTTTATGAGAAGCAGAGTGCAGCTTCATAGGTATACTCGCTTAAGAAGCTTGTTGACTTGAAGATGAAAGAAGGGACACCTATGTCCAATCATCTGAATGAATTCAACACAATCTACAGTCAGTTGTCAGCTCAAGGTGTCAAGTTTGATGAACCTGTTAGAGCTATGTTCCTGTTGATCACATTGCCGAAAAGTTGGGACACTTTTCGCACAGCTTTGAGTAATTCTGCACCTCCAGATGGTTTGAACATAGCAGGTGTAGAAGGAAGTCTGCTTATTGAAGAAACCAATAGAAAGACAATGGACAAAGGCAAAGGAACAACCTTAGTTGTCAGGGGAAGGACCAAAGAAAAGTACAAAGGTGGAAAGAGGAATCAGTCTCGTAGCAAGTCCCGCAGTGCTAAAGGCAAGAGTGACATAGAATGCTACCATTGTGGCAAGAAGGGTCACATGAAACGAGACTCCAGAGAATGGAAAGCAGAAAAAGGCAAAGAGAAAGCTGAAGACCATGGTGAGAAGAACAAGTCCTCAGTGAAGATTCAAGAAATAAATGTGACAAACACTGTTGCAGAGGATGGCAGTCTAGTGTCAGGAGACATCTACTTCTTGAAGAATACAATGGACTCAGCTCTTCTTACAGCATCTGATGGAAATGCACTGAGTGACTGGATTATAGACTCAGGAGCATCACTTCATGTGTCTCCAAACAAGGAGTGTTTTACTTCTTATGTGACCACTAAAGATCATGTTCGGCTAGGCAATCGGCAGACATGTGAGATCTTAGGTGTTGGAGATGTTCAATTGAAGTTTCAGAATGGCTCTTCTTTCACGTTGAAGAATGTGAGACATGTTCCCGCAATTACAAAGAGCTTGATCAGCACAGGTTTACTTGATGATGTTGGCTACGTCACCACTTTTGGACAGAACATGTGGAAGATATCCAAGGGTTCTATGACAGTAGCACATGGAGTAAATTCTGGAGGACTTTACATGATTTATGTATCAAATGTCTCAAAAAATGTAATCAATGTAACCGAGCAGCCGAACGTTTCTTTGTGGCATAGCCGGTTAGGACATATGTCCAAGAAGGGAATGGAAATCTTGTCTCGTTCTGGTTATTTGCCTGGCTTTTCATTTAATGATTTTGAATTCTGTGAACATTGTCTGTATGGTAAGCAAACACAGCAGCCACATAAGCATAGAAGCAATAGAAGAGATACACAGTTGGCACTTGTTCATAGTGATTTGTGTGGACCTATGCCTAACCTATCTCTAGGGGGAGCTTCTTACTTTATGACATTTATAGATGATTACTCGAGGAAAGCATGGGTTTACTTTCTCAAGCACAAGGATGAAGCGTTTTCAAAACGTTTGTGACACTTGTGGAGAATCAGAGTGGTAAGAAGCTTAAATGCTTACGCACTGACAATGGTGGAGAGTATGTTTCAAAGGCCTTTCAGGACTTTTGTGAGTCAAAAGGTATAAAACGTGAACTTACTGCTCCTTACAATCCTCCTCAAAATGGTGTTGTTGAGAGGATGAATAGGACCATACAAGAGAAGGTCAGAAGTATGTTGTCTAATGCACAGCTGCCAAATGGGTTTTGGGCTGAAGCTGTATCAACAGCTGTTCATCTTGTAAATAGATCTCCTAGCAAGGTTTTGCAGAAGGATTCAGTGCTAGAGATGGTATGGTCAGGCAAGGTGCCCTCATACAAGCATCTCAGAGTCTTTGGCTGTGAGGCATATACTCACGTTCCAAAGGAATTTAGGAACAAACTTGAGCCAAAGAGTAGAAAGTGCATCTTTCTAGGCTATGGTAATTCTGGTGAGATGGGGTACAGACTTTGGGATCCCGAATCTAGAAAGGTTGTCCGCAGCAATGATGTTCACTTTAATGAATCCAAATATCATTCTAAACCAGAGAGGGTTGAGGAGATTAGAAGAGTTGTCTTCCAAGAAGATGGACCTGCATGTGCAAGACAAAATGTCAGGGCTCAAGAGGAGCAAGGATAGGATAGAGTGGAACCACAGGTTGTGGCTGAGCTTGAGCCATCTATTGTGCGTAGATCTGGATGTGTCACGCGACCTCGTGATAGGTTTGTTCCATCTATGAACTATGTCATGTTGATTGATTGCAATGAGCCTTCATGTTACAAGGAAGTAGTGCAAATGAAGGACTCCGGGAATTGGCAATTGGCTATGCAGTCAGAGATGACAGTTGTGCATAAAAACAAGATATGGAAGCTAGTTAAATTACCACAGGGCAAAAAGGCTCTACCTTGTAAATGAGTTTAGAGGTATAAGATCACCGCTCATGATAGTCAGCCAAAGTACAAAGCAAGGCTTGTTGCCAAGGGCTTTAAGCAAGAACAAGGCATTGACTTTGATGAAGTCTTCTCTCCGGTGGTCAAAATGACTACATTGAGATGCTTTCTTGCATTGGTTGCCATATTAGATTTGGTGTTGCACCAAATGGATGTCAAGACAACGTTCTTGCATGGTGATTTAGATGTGGAAATTTACATCCAGCAGCCAGAAGGGTTTGTTGAGAAAGGCAAGGAAGATTGGGTATGCCAGTTGTTAAAGAGTCTTTATGGCTTAAAACAATCACCGAGGGCATGGTAACATAAATGCCACAAGTTTATGCTTTCTCAAGGCTACAAATGTAGTGAGTTCAATCACTGTCTATATACAAAGAAGGCTAAGGATGGCAGTTGGCTGATCCTTATTTTGTATGTGGATGACATGTTGATTGCTGGCAAGCACTTGGAAGAAATTTCAGCTTTGAAGTCAAAGATGGAAAAATCATTTGACATGAAAGACATGGGTGAGGCAAGTCATATACTTGGTATGCGCATTGAGAGAGACAGATCAAAGAAGTTGATTTGGTTATCTCAAACAGAGTATATTGATAAGGTTTTGAAACGTTTCAATATGGAGAAGGGAAAGGTATTGAGTGTTCCATTGCCACCATATGTGAAACTTAGCAAACAAGATTGTCTTGTGTCTGAGGAAGAACAGGCTGAAATGGATAAGATTCCATATGTGTCTGCAGTGGGTAGTTTGATGTATGCAATGATTGCTACTCGCCCAGACATTGCATTTGCAGTGGGAGTAGTAAGTCGATACATGTCAAACCCAGGCAAGAAACATTGGGAGGCAGTGAAAGGAATATTGAGATACCTGAAAGCTACAAAGAGTATGCGTATATGCTATGGGAGTCAGGAGCTAAGTGTAAAGGGTTTTACAGACTCAGATTATGCAGGTGACTTAGACAGCCGAAGGTCTACGTCAGGGTATGTATTTACATTGGCTGGTGGAGCAGTATCATGGCGTTCTAG
Source organism: Adiantum capillus-veneris (assembly GCF_014529385.1). Classification (NCBI taxonomy): domain Eukaryota; kingdom Viridiplantae; phylum Streptophyta; class Polypodiopsida; order Polypodiales; family Pteridaceae; genus Adiantum; species Adiantum capillus-veneris. The sequence continues at coordinate 94,186,092 of NC_140936.1, forward strand.
ATTACAAGATTGTGTTACTCAGTCTACTACAGAGGCTGAATATGTTGCAGCATCAGAGGCATGCAAAGAATCAATTTGGCTTAATCGACTAGTAACAGATCTGGGAATCAAAGAAGAGATTCCTGTGTTATATTGTGATAGTCAAAGTGCTATACAATTGGCTCGCAATCCAGTTTATCACTCAAAGACAAAGCATGTGGATGTGAAGTATCATTTCATCACGGAAATGCTCGAGGATAAGCAACTTCAGCTTGTCAAAGTTCACACCACAGAAAATCCTGCTGATCTACTTACAAAAGGACTTCCCTCAGAGAGCTTTGCGCATTTTCGCAAGTAGTGAGGTGTAGGGTAGTACATCACTTCTCTACATCTCTTGTATACTAGCTTGTATAGTAGCTTCTCTCACACTTAAAGTACCACATTGGACTTTAAGTGGGAGGTTGTTGGGGTATAAAGCCCAATGTGGTCGCCCAGGTAAGTGGGCGGGCCGCCAGGTATGTACACATATTCTTTTGTAAAAACCTAATAAGAACTCACTATGCTCTACACATTACAGTAGAGCGAGTTCACCATATCGTCGCGCTCTTCTTCTCGCACTCTCTCTCGCGTCGCACTTCCGCTCGTACTCCTTCAATTAGGACTACATAGGGATCAAGACCTTCCTTTTCGATAGGCAAGCATGCTCCACAACCACTTGCTATCTGGATTGAGCATGCCTCATGGCCTTCCTTCTTGGCAGGCAAGCGAGCTCCACAACCACTTGCCTTATATTTTCTTGTTTTTGGCAGCGTTAAAAAAAGTCAACTCCCAAAAAGGGTTGTTTAACTTCATTTTCTTGATCTTGGAAAATTTAAGGCACCATTCCCACCAGTTGGTCAAATATTGCGCAACTCGCCACAAGGAGCCTCTACATTGGGCACGAGTTTAGGCCGCCCTCAATCTTGGCATCCGCAAGTAGTTAGCATGAGATTCCTTGGCCTTGGGAGCATTAAATTTTAGTAATCTTAAGGTTACTCCACCGAATCTCCAAAAGCTTGCCTTTTTTTAAATCCTTGTGTGCTAACCCTAGGAGACTTGTACTCCCTTTTGGACAAAAATAAAATTGGCAAACCTATGGTGAAAGCATATTGTAAGAACATGACCCATGTATTGATCACTTGCATGTGCAAATTGTAAGAGGATCATAGACATTGCTTGAGTTGAAAGTGACCAAGTAAGGCCACCTCATGGAGCACAATTAGCGTGTGTGTCTACGTTTAATGCCAAAAAAATTTTTAATGGCAATGCAAAACCATGTACTTGCTAATGCGCAAGGGTTTATGGCATTTGATAGAGCCAAATGATGAAACATCAGGCTCAACAACAATTGCATCCAATCAAAGAGCTATTGGGCTAATTGCCCAATCATTAGGAGATGATGTCGTCTGATATATTGCCGCGATCATGAATGCAAAGGAGGCTTGGAATGCTCTCAACCAAGAATTTGGCACCACATCAAAGAGCTCAAAGAAAAAATTATTAATGCAGTTCTACAAATTAAAGAAGAGGGACGATGAGTCGCTTGTGGCTCACGTCAACAAGTTCAAAGAGTTAAAGCAACAGCTATTAGGATTAAAAAAGTAGATCCCTTTTGATGAAGCCATTGATGAAGTAATTGCTGCACTATTGGAGTTTGATTCAAAGCATAGGTATGAGCCAAAGGATGTGACTACACCAGGATTACCAAGAGATCAAGTGTTTTTCAATCAAGGAGGATTTAGAGGAGGAAGAGCAACCATAATAAGAGGAAAAGGCCGAGGACGAGGCTGAGGTGGTGGTAGAGTACAGTTTATATGTCACAAATGTGGACAACTAGGGAATTTTGCTCGAGGTTGCCATCAAACAGGAGGCAAATTTCATTGGAAGAAGAGAAGACAAAGGAGAAGAAGGGGCACTAGCAAGGGAAGAAGCTTCTAGGAGGATTGAAAATCTATTTTAAGATGTGTTGTAAAACCCCCATGATGTATGTATGCACATGTCAAGACTTGGGCTAATCTATAGGGATGAGGAAATTGGGTCTAGGTTATAGAAGTGTGGGACATCTTTTCCAGGCTACTCATGTTACCATTTACACGTGGTATTGATGTGTGTGAACACACTTAGGTCCGCCGGGGCATTTTTTCCCTCTCTAGGAGGTTTTTTCCCCCGTGCATTGTATATACACCCATCACTCTAGGCCTAACTTATCTTTCCATTGCACACTAAGTAATACACTCTCTCTGGTGTGCCTTGAGCTTCCTTCGTCTTCTACAAACTGTGTGTTTTCCTGCAACCCTAATTCCAACAATTGGTATCAGAGCACGTTGCGTCCTCTCGGGCTTAGTTGCCAGCAGCTCCAACACATGCCTGCTCACTTTCTTTGATTTATGTGAGCTCTAGTGAGCATTTACAGGTCGACAAAATTTTTGGGCAAGCTTGAAGAGCTTAGTTTGCTCAGATTTCTGATTTGGGCTCATTTCGACCTCCGTTTCCACTACAGGCAGTACTATGCAGGCTATTTCGTCATTTTTTGTAGAATTTTTGTCAGTATATTTTGGCATAACAGGTCCCTTACAATCTTCTACGGTTTGTGCTATATAGCACGTTTTGTTCCCGCTTTCTTTCTCCTCTTTTCGGGCAATTTTTACATTAGGTCCAGGCATTCTTCATGGTCGACAACAACACAAATGTGTTCAAGATGTTTGCTGCCGAGGATAGATTGGATGGGGATAATTAGCCTATGTTGGCTTACATGATGGAACATGTTCTTGTGTCAAAGAGTGTCTGGAATATTGTGCAGGGCATTGATGTATGTACTAGTTTTGAGGATGTAGGCGATGTTGAGAATGTTGCAGGTCTTGCTGCAAGGATTGCTGCTGTTAGAGTTGTTTTGCCTATGCAGAAGAAGCTCGTTGGGATGTAAAAGATGTGCAGGCTCATGCATTGATTGCATTGTCTATGAAGCGCAGTATTACTCCTCACATTTGTTCAATGAAATCTGCAAAACAGGCTTGGGATATTGTTGCTCGTCTTTATGCAACTCGCAATGAGGCTAAAATTGCATTGTTGTGCAAAGAGCTGGAGTCGAAGACTATGCATGAGTAAGATGATATGGAAACTTTCCTTGCTGGTGTCAAGGATATCAATGAGCAACTCATTCCTGCAGTGAAGTCGGTTCAGACAATTCCCTTGTAAAGATTGTTCTTGATGTCTTGCCAGATTCTTACTAGACTTTTGCTAGTACTTATTGATTTATGACCCAAGGAAATTCTGAAGTTGTCAAGTTTGATTCATTATGCACATTGCTCTTGCAAGAGCCACTTTCCAAAAAAAAAAAACAGGACTAGACAACGTGTAGTTGAACATGCATTTATTGTTGCTCAAAGAAAAGGTGGTAACAACAATGCAACCACTTCTTATGGTTCTTCTGCGAGTGGAAAATCACTTGTTCCTAATGATTCTGTTGGGAATTATTTTTTTGGAAATTTTGGTGATAAGGGCAAAAAGAAGATGTGTTGCCATTACTGTAAAGCTAATGATTACTTGGTCAAGCACTGTCCTAAGTTGAAGGCCAAAGAGGCTAAGAAGAAAGGGGGTGGCTCCACTGCAAATGCTGGTTCCACTACAAATGCAACTATTGTTGAGTCTTCTATGGAAGGAGACTGTGATGCTAATGTTGATGCAAAATAGGATTTTAGTGTAGAGTGTACCTATAATCTTGATGTCCATGATGCATGCATGTCAGTTGCAGATTCACATGTGTGGTACTTTGATAGTGGTGCTACAAAGCACATTACCTCACATCGTGATTTGTTCACCTCTCTTGAGTCTGTCCCTCATGGGAATTCAGTTACTTGTGCCAAAAATGCCTCTTATCTGGTTCAAGGAGTTGAAAAGATTGTGCTTACTGCTACAAATGGTAGTTCTTTCACACTTTTTGATTCATTTTATGTACCTGGGATCAAGGAGAATCTTTTGTCTGTATTTGCACTTGCTAGACTTGGCCTTGTAGTAAAATCTGTGGATGACAGATGTACATTATATGATCTCATTTTAGATGATGAAATTGTTGCATCTGGCATTTGATGTCGTGGTCTGTATAAGCTCACTTTGTATGGCAAGTGTGGGCAAAATTTTGCAAATGCAGTTGTGGATTCAAAGGCTATTTCAGATGCAAAACTTTGGCATGCACGTTTTGGCCATCTGAATTTTGCCAGTTTGCTGCATTTGCAAAAATTTGATATGGTTGCTTCTTTGCCACCTCTTGAAGCACCAATCAAACACGTTTGTGAAGGGTGTATTTTGGGTAAGATGAAACGGTTGAAGTTTCCAAAGGATGGTTCAGTTAGGGACAAATGCAGGTTGTAGTTTGTGCATAGTGATTTTTGTGGGCCCATGCAAACTCCTTCCTTGGGCAATTACCTTTACTTTGTGACTTTCCTTGATGATTACTCCAGGCATGCATGGGTATTTCCGCTTAAAGGGAAGTTCGAAGTATTTATATGCTTCAAACACTTTCTCGCTATGGCTGAAAAATGTCTCAAAATGTACTATGGACACCCTCTATTTTGATCGAGGGGGGAGTATATGTCTCATGAATTTAATGCATTTTTGTGCATTTTTGGCTAGTCGTGGGATAAAACACCAATGTATAGTGCCTTATATGCCTAAACAAAATGGTGTTGCTGAGAGGAAAAATGCGTCACTTACAGAAATGGCACAATGTATGGTCAAAAGTCAAGCTTTGCTGCATTCAATTTGGCTTGAGGCCATCATGTGTGCCACTTATGTACTTAGCAGGTGTCCTACAAAAGCTTTGTAGTCTATGACTCCATATGAAGCATGGCATAATAGAAATCCTTCTATTGAGCACATGCGTCTTTTTGTCTGTTTGGCATATGCTTTGGTGCCACAAATACAACGCAAAAAATTGGATGATAAGGCTATCAAATTTATTTTTGTTGATTATAGTGCTGAAAGAAAAGGTTATAGGTTGTATCATTTGCAAACAAAGCATATCTTGGTCTCACAGGATGCTGTGTTTGTGGAAGATTCTGTTCAGTCCTTGTTGTCATGTACTAGAGACAATAATGTAAGCTCACACGACATTTATGACAGTTTGTTGCCTCTTTTCAGTGGTGGATGTTCGTATGTAAACTCTAATGAGGCAAATGTATAGCCTTTGGGGGTTTTTGAAAATGTTACAGATCAGCCTATTATTGATGCAGATGTACATGATGTACTTGATGAGGAAAGGGCCGAGAATGAGCAGAGGCTAGAGGTATGCCTAAATGGCTGGTGCATACTTTGCGTGACAGTAAATCGGATGCACCTTTGTCTAGTCGTACTTGTTTAGGTTCTTGCCATGCATCTTATGCATCGGATTGTTATGCTTTGTCTATGTCTAGCTTACATGACGTTGATGAACCTCTCTCTTTTGATGAAGCACAAAATTCAAAAAATTGGATGGCTGCCATGCAATGAGAATATGGTGCACTTGTAAGAAATTGACAGATGGACTTTATGTGATTTGCCTCCTAGAAAAAAGGCCATTGGTATGAAGTGGGTTTACAAGTTGAAATGTAATCCGGTTGTTGAGATTGATCGCCATAAGGCTCGACTTGTTGCAAAAGGTTATGCACAACAAAAAGGCATAGATTATGAAGAGACTTATGCTCCCACTTGTCATATGACTACTGTGCATTTTCTATGTGCATTGGCAGCTTATTCTGGTTGGGATGTACATCAATCTGACATTATTACTGTTTTCTTGAATGGTGACATATTTGAGGAAGTTTATGTAATGCAACATTGCAGTTTTGTGAAGAAAGGACAAGAAGATAAAGTGTGCAGGCGTAAGAAAGCTTTGTATGGGTTGAAGCAATCTCCTCATGCTTGGTATGAGAAGCTGCCACTTATTTGGTCAAATGAGGCTTTTGTAAAACAGTCCAACAGAAAGCACACTCTATGTAAAGCGTGAGGGTGATGTACTTCTCATTGTGATTCTTTATGTAGATGATTTGTTGATCACTGGACCAAATGAGAGACATATTGCTGAATTTAAGGCTGATTTGAATGCTACTTTCAAGATGAAAAATTTGGGGATGTTGCATCATTACTTGGGTATATAATTTAAGCAGTGTGATTGTGGTATTGCCTTGTGTAAAAAAAGTTACATAGAACAGCGCTATGTAAGTTTGGACTTGAGGATTGAAAACCTATTGCCACTCCCATGGAAACAGATTTGAAATTGAGTTTTCATGATGCTAGTGCTCCTACAAATGTCACTCTTTACCAAACTACTCTTGGATGCCTCATTTATGTATGCAACATGAGGCCGGATATTTAGTTTGCAGTCTCACATGTTAGCAGATTTATGCGTAGCCCATGGTCTAAGCATTGGCAGGTTGTCAAGAGAAAGTTTTGCTACTTGAGTGGCACTTTACATCTTGGCTTGTTTTATCCCAAGGGGGGATCATTACCGCCAGACTTACATGCTTTTTCGGACTCAAATTTGGTTGGTTGTTTTGACCACGTGAGTGCCCACAAGTGGTTTTTGTTTCATGCTTGGCAGTTCATGTATATCATGGTTGAGAAAGAAGCAACCTACTATGGCCACTTCTAGTTGTGAGGCTGAGTACAAGGCAGTCTTCACAACTACGATTGAGTGTGTATGGCTCAGACGCCTTATGGCTAACTTGAGTGTTGGAGAGGACACTACCAACACTATCTACACTCACAGTTAGAGCGCATTGGTAGTTGCGAGGAACCCAATTTTTCATGCTCGCACAAAGCACATTGAGGTACATTACCAGTATGTCAAGGAGAGGCTATCAGTAGGAGAGATCAACTTGGCTTATGTGCCAACACAGGACAACCTTGCAGATCTTTTCACAAAGTCATTGTCTCGTAAGAAGTTCAAACCTTTTTGCAAAGCTTTGGGATTACTCCCCTTTGTGGACTGATCATGTCCTCAGGGCATGACACTTCCCTTTACTCTATGTGCCAGCTCTCGTTCACTGCATCACTTGAGGGGGGATTTGTTACCATATATATGTGGTAGTGATGTGCGTGAACATACTTAGGACTGCCGGGGGCATTTTTTCCCTCTCTAGGAGGTTTCCCCCCCCTGTGCATTGTATATATGCCCATCACTCTAGGGCTAACTTATCTTTCCATTCTCCAGAGCTTGTTGTGCAGTTTGAATGACACCTAACTAAACAGAAACACTACTAGAACTATAAAAGGTGGGCATCAAGAGCCTAGGTACATATACAAAAAGTGGGTGTGTATCTTAGAGAACAGATACAAAATGGTGGTTATGTGTATCAGAATCCGGAGATGGGTCGCATTGATCACTGCATGATATATATATAATATATATATAATATATATAATATATATATATAGATAGATAGATAGATAGAGAGAGAGAGAGAGAGAGAGAGAAGAGAGAGAGAGAGAGAGAGAGAGAGAGAGAGAGAGAGAGAGAGAGAGAGAGAGAGAGAGAGAGAGAGAGAGAGAGAGAGAGAGAGAGAGAGAGATTTTTAATAGAGCTAATCGGCTCATTTTATATACCAATTGAGGGAGAGAGAGGAGAGAAGCGTCACCATCACAGTCTCTTAAAGGTTGAGCTGTCCAATTTCCAACTCCTATCGTTCATGTGTTTCATGAGTTTTTTAATTAACATCATCGCCCTATTGAAATCATATAGGTGGAATGTGTATGGATCATGGATATGTTAGCCATTGTTCACAAAACATCGTGCTTTAGCGTGTTTCTAACCGGCTAGATTCAGAGCTTGTCTTAGAAGAAAACCAATAAAATTTGACGAGTTCTAGTGTTAATATGGCAAATGCTTCAAAATTTAACTGATGGTAAACTTTTCTTCCTGGTTAGAACAAGTGATGAAATCATGAGGCATGGGCCTATAAAATGGCCAATTACAATAAACTAAATATACTTCCAACATGACCAAAGGTGCACCTTTAATTATAGTCGGATTCTTCCAAAAATCCCTTGGCAATTATTGAGTGCATAATGCAGAATGCATGCGGTGCAATGCATGCAGTAAGGGGAGAGGGAGAAGGTGAGAGCACTGTTATGTGGGTGGAGTCAGCCTCAAAGTGAGGTTCCCCTTATTCTCTGGATATGTACAAGAATAAGGTTACTGGGCGACCGGACAGTACGTTTGGCCTCAAGCAAAGGCACAATGCCTTTAGCCCCAACCACCCCCCACTGAAAGGTGAATGTGCCAACAAGTAGGTGCTACTAGCTAAATTACTAGTATGTATGAAGAGAGCGGACTGCTCTCTCTCGCTCTTGCTATTGATGGTCGGTTTTTGAAACCATGACCGTGAGAACCACACCCTAAGGAAGGGAAGGCTTGTTACCAAAAGAAGAAAAAAAAAAAACAAAAAAGAAAAGCTCTTACCATTCACCATACCCCCCCTCTCTAAGGTTAACCACTAGCGGGGCGCCGCCAGTTTGGCCACACATCTCTCCATTATTGCCAGAAGACGAACCCCTCTCTCCCCTAGTACTGCCCGGCTCCGCCAATATTCTCTCTCTCTCCTACTCTGCTGCTGCATCACCCGACTCGGTAGGCGCATTGGTGCCTCTATCACACCCTCCGACGGGCCGCCACAGATGTTGTATATCCTCCCTCTCTCTCTCTGCTTGTCCACACCCCAGCCCCGACGGGCCGCTATATAACCCCCCCCACCCCCCCCCCCCCCCCCCCCCCCCACCTAACCCTAACTCTAGCTATCTCTCATTCTCTCCTTTAGGAGCGCCCCCCCGGGCCTTAGGGCAAGCCACACTCTCCCTCCCTCTATCTCTCTCACTCTCTCTCTCTCTCTCTTTATTCTCTACCCATGCCCCTCCCTTATCCCCTCATCACTTGCTCTCCCTCTCTCTTACTCCCATGGTGGGATCTCCCCCCTATTTTCTCTTAGCTCACCCCCCCCCCCCCCCCCCCCCCCCCCTTCTCTCTCTCGTTGACTAATCCCCCCCCGTTCCCGACGCACAAGGCCCCCCACTCTCTGTCGTGCGCTCTTCACCCGGCCCTTGCGGGCGCTGTGAACACCACCCATACCCCTCCCCTATCCTCACACACCCTTGCCCCCCCCTCCCAGCACTCACCCCCTCCCCTCTCCCCGCGCGCTCTGTGCGCACATGCCGCAGGCAAGCCCCTCCTTAACCCCCCCCCCCCCCCCCCCCCCCCCCCCCCCCCCCCCCCCCCCCCCGCTCTCTGACGCGCTCACCCTTCTGTAGCCCGAACGCGCCCACACACACCCACACACACACACCCGAGCATAACGCACCCCTCTCTCTCACCCCATTCACCTCACCTCCCCTCCGCCTCTGCGTCGCCACAGCATTACTAAAAAAAAAACAAAAAAAAAACATATATATAGCCACACACCCCCCGTTCCCACGCACGCATTCGCAAATATACATATACAAATACACAGACACATACACACTCACGCGTACATACTTGTACATATATCCACACACCAACCCACTTGTACATACATTCACACACACACACACACATACACACACACACACACATGCATAAAAGCACACACCGAACTACAAAATACAAAAAAACGGAAGATCCATCGGCATCGACACCATCCACAGAAGAAAGCGGCCCAAAGTACGCAACACCGACAACAAAAAGAACAAAGGCGCCGAAGGCCTGCCCCGGCCAACCCCGAAAAGATGTATGCGCTACACTGACGCACCAGCAAGCCACCATTCGCCGGTATCAAGCAACCACGACACCATTTTCAGTAAACCGTAGGTTATCATCATCATTTTTTAGTTTTCACCCAACCCTTGTAAAATTCCCAATTTGTAAATTCCCTCTCTCTAGGTGATGGTCACAAAGGTCCACCTAGAGGTTTTCATTTTTAATAACTCCCAAGACAAAGCAAGGGTCAACCACACCGGGCCCACCGCCTTGCTTTGTCTCCCCGATTAGCTTACCCTAATCAAACCGGGATTACCCTAATCCAAGCAACCAACACCTATAAAAGGGCACTGAGAGGTCACTATCGGGGGGGGGGGGGGGGGGGGGGGGGGGGGCAGTTCATGAGAGGTCAGCACTTGCTAGAGTTTTAGTGGGAAGAATTGACACTATTGGCATCACGGGGAGGGGACTTGTGTGATGGTTCTTTGGGAATTGCACCATGTGAAGGGAGTTACGTCCACCTCTCGACTCCAATGGTCGATGCACACACACATACACGTTCTTGGTAGCAAGTTTCACAATCATCGAGTCGTCTTTAGAGAACGCACCAAGTAGATCCACCATCTCTTCTCCCTACCTCTCTATCACCACAGTGTGCCACCTCGCCGGAAGGAAGGTTATTTATAAATACTGCAAGAAATAATTCTCCCTCACACCCTGGAGGGTTTTCATCATTTGTCAATCTCTCTGTGTGTGTGTGTGTGTGTGTGTGTGTGTGTGTGGTGTGTGTGTGTGTGTGTGTGTGTGTGTGTGTGTGTGTGTAAGTTTGCGGTGTTCACATCACCGTGTTCTGCGTCCTAGCCGCTCAAAGCTAGGTGGTGCCCCCTGTTCGCTTTACCGTGATAGGCTCGAGATGTGCCATCGGCCCCTGGTGTTTTAAAGGCCGTCGGGGTTCGGGTATCGCTTTGCTCCCGTCATTTGGTGCCCCCACTGAGGAGGGTTTCTAAGAAACCTTCAGTTTACAATGCTAAAAGTGACGCATGCCATCAATCATGGACAAATGGCTGAAGGAATTTTCTAACTGGAGGATGGAAGAGGAGGAGACTAAGGAGGCACTAGCCGCTTTCATCGAAATACTACTGCCACACTGTAGTGTCGTCAGTATTCAAGAGGTAAATTCTCCATCTCGTGTTGGTTGTTCTAACCACAAGTTGAGAGCATCAGGAGGGAGGTCTATGAAGTGCCATCATTGTTGTCAACCAAAACACACTGTCAATGAGTGCCAACAACGAAGGCAGCAAAGGGGCTAAAATCGTCTACATCGACACTCATCACGAAGAAGTCATCCACATAAAAGGAGGAAAGAAAACGGTGAGGCCTCTCTTCCCTAAAGAAACTGCAGTCAAAGTTACAACCTTTACTCCAAACCGGCCTAAAGGGGCTGCTCGAGCCAAAGGTAAGGAAAAGAGAAGCCAGTCTAGAAACACATGACTCCGAAGGGAGAAGCATTTGGCCAAGCAAGTGCTTCAAGCTCAGAGAGCCAGGTCATACCCAGCTTGCCAAAGAAGAAGCCATTTGAAGCTAAGCGGCGGAAGGTCGCCTATCGATTTGCACGACGTATGCGAGTACTACTAGTCCACTTCGACAATCCTGAAGAAGAAGTGGTAAGAAGATTCCCTTGTCCTAAGGAAGAGTGGTTCGGCTACTGTTCTCGCTGTTTTGGAAGACGGGTAGAGGGTCTTCCTCCTCTTTCTGTACAACTTATCCTGAAGAAGCTCTCCACCACGGGCGAAACCCAGTGGGCTAGAGACGAGTTGCAGCTGAATGGAGTGGAATTCATGCAACACGCCGACTACGGAAATTATCTGCAATTGCTACTAGCGAAGAGGCTGGGAGTGGTCAGACGCGTCGCCATCACCCCATACGTGCTGAGCGACGAAGGAAAGGTAGAGCCCATGAAAGGCGACAACCTCCTGTGGATGTGCCGACTCATCAACACTGGCACGGTAAGAGTATAAGTAAGTACTCCACCCTCTGTGCATGATGGAAAACGGGCCGACAGCATTCGCGTTCAGATTCTTGCAGCATATGCATGTGAATATCTATGTAGATAGGAAAATCTTCTACCAACAGAAGATCGTGTACCTATTCGGTGCGGCGGTGCTAGGAGAAATCCTTAATTCCCCAAACCCTATCATTCTCCCCATATTGGATTACCACCATTCCTTAATGTTTCTATCTTTATCTTGTTTAACCTATCCATTCAACTATGTAAAAAGCCGCTATGAGCTGCTACTATCATTAAGATTAAAATAAAAAATAAAAAAAAAGGTTTCTAATTTCCTGAGTCACTACCATGGCAAGTGTTTCTTTCCCCACGCTCAGTGGAAAGAAGGGAGAAGATCTCACCACCGACTTTTTGGATGATTTCGGCATTGCTTGTGTCGTTTCCAACAAAGATGACGACGCTTCACAACTTCGAATTTTTCCTCTACTGATGAAAGTAGAGGCCAAGTCCTGGTATAATGCATTGTCCCAGGCTACCAAGAATGCATGGATGTGTTAAGGGCTGCTTTTGTAAAGAGGTATGGTGGAGGTACAAGCTCAGAGAAGCTATGGCAGCTGCCTCACTAGAGGAAGGCGAAGGAGCGCCTAATTTCCTAAAGAAGGACCATTTCATTGCTGGTCTGTGGTCGCCGCTTAGAGAGAAGGTGAAGGGAAGGTTTCTTGCAACATATGAGTTGGCAGTAGAAGTAGCCCGACTTAAAGACAAGAAGTTGCGCATGCAAGCAAGAGTAAATGAGTCAGAGGAAACAAGCTCGGCCCAACCAACCCCAATGACTGCAACAGCCAGCCATAGAGCCCAACCGCAAGAGGCATCAAAGGAGCAACAAGACCCAACTAGAGAGTTTATCCATGCATCTGGTGCAACAAGGGCATGCACCTGTCAGGAATCGAGAACAAGAAAGAGGACAATGAAGACAGAACCAAGAGTACCATTGCTACAATTGCGGGAAAGACGGCCATGGTATGTACTACTGCCCACATCCAAGGAGGCAGAAATTCAATAGAGGGGGGAGACAGAATCAGACCTCTCTGCCAAGAGCAATACCACCACCACCTAGGCAACCGGAGCGGATTCCACCGGTCCAGATCCTTGGACCACCTATACAACAACAACCACCACCACAACCTCTCATTCCACCACTACCCCCACCACGTGCTGTGAACCAAGCGGTGAGTGTTATTAGCTTGGAGACTAAAGGGAAGGCAAAGGTAGAAGAATCAGTTCGAGAGAAGCACAAAGGGAAAGCAAAGGTAGAAGAAGTGGATGCTATGGGAGTGAAGCCTGCCAGGCACGAGGAAGCCTCTCATAGAGAAGAGAAAATGAAAGGGAAGGCCGAGTCTAGCAATCAAGCAGCTAAACCGCGACGGAAGATAGACATTGTGGACTTCTCACCTAGGTGAGTATGCAAAACCCTATGACTTAGTTCAGGATGTGTTGATGCAGGGCCCGAAGATAACTTGGCCGCAATTCCTCCACCTTGCACCAAGAATGAGGAGGCAATGGAAAAAAATGGTGAGTACCACGAAATCAAAACCCAGGATAGCTGGGGCTATCTCTGGAAGGGATCTCGACGACATCCTACCAACTATGGATACCCACATCAAGGGGCAACGAATCTCAAACGATGGTGGCGCGCAAAGATGCGTCATGAGTGAAAAAATGATGCACCATCTAGGACTAGAGGTAAGTAGGCCGGCACCTGGCCGAGCTAAAATGGCAAATAATGTAAGAGTGAAATGCGTGGGCATTGTGAATGCGGTCAAAGTAAAAGCATTCAATACAGAAGTGGAGGTGGACATCTTTGTCATGCCACACAAAGGGGAGGGCTACCCTATCATTCTTGGGAGGCCTTGGCTTATGGCGATGGAAGCTAAACAAGACTGGAGCACCGGAATGATTCAGATGAAGGACGCTAAAGGGAAGTCAATGTTCTACAACATGAGGAGTGGGAAGCAACGCAACATGATCTTGGAGGCTTCAGAAGATGAGTCCACCAACGACTATTCGTCTACCTCAGGAGAAGAGACAACCACCACTGACGGGAGCGACAATAGCATTGAAGTGATGGGGGTCATTCTTAAAGACCCAAAAATATTGACACAATCTGAAACACCCCCGAAAAACCAAGAGGAACCATCAGGTACGCAGTCCTTAGAGGATGCAGGTAAATTACAAAGGATGCTCTCAAATGAGTTAACCGATGAAGAAAGGAAGGAGTATGTCTCCATGCTAGGTAACTTCACTACCTTGTTCATTGATGGCTATGATAAGATCCCAAGAATTACAGCAGTGCAACACCACATAAAACTCAAGGAAGGCAGTAAACCTGTAGTGCAGAAACTCAGAAGACTTGGAGTAATCCAACAAGAGGCACTACTTAAAGAAGTGAGAAGTTTGCTACAGGCAAGTTTCATCTACCTTCTCGAAGACTCAGAATGGGTCTCCCCAGTAGTATTCACGCCAAAGAAGAATGATAAGTGGAGAGTATGTGTGGACTATAAACCTCTCAATGCAGCCACGAAGAGGGATCACTTTCCCCTCCCATTCCAGGATGAAATTCTCAATGAAGTGGCGGGGCATGAATGATTTCACAGTGTGCGATGGCTACTCAGGATACTTCCAGATTAGCATTGCGGAAGAAGATAAGAAGAAGACAACCTTCATCACACCTTGGGGATGCTTTGCTTATAGAGTGATTCCTTTTGGCCTCACTAACGCTCCGGCCACATTTCCGCGCTATGTGACCTTTGTTTTCCAACCCTACTTTGGAACATCAATATGGGTTTTCATAGATGATTTTTGCATCTATAGTTCACGAGCCCTTCATTTAGGCAAAGTCTATGATGGCTTAACCAGGCTGCAAAACTTGGGTGGCTAGCTCAACGTGGATAAGTGTCACATTGGTGAAAGCAAAGTCACTCTCCTTGCCCATGTAATTTTAGCAAAAGGGATTGAGGCTGACTCTAGCAAGATTCAAGCCTTGGTATCTTTGTCATCACCCACCACCACTAAGCAGTTGGTTTCTTTCCTTTAGGAGGTAAGATACTTAAGCAGGTTCATTCACTTGCTATCTCAAGTGGTCCTCCCTCTACAACAAATCACCCAGAGGATGTCTTCTCATGGAGTGAAGAAAATGAGCAGCAATTTACCGAGGTGAAGCAAATCCTAGCTAAGCTTCCCACCATTTCACCCCCTAAGTGGGACGAGCCATTTATGTGAACCCTAGTGTAGAAAGTGACACACTCGGAGCCGTGCTAATGCAAAAGGACCCCCAAACTTCTTTCATGCGTCCTATTTAC
Source organism: Adiantum capillus-veneris (assembly GCF_014529385.1). Lineage (NCBI taxonomy): Eukaryota > Viridiplantae > Streptophyta > Polypodiopsida > Polypodiales > Pteridaceae > Adiantum > Adiantum capillus-veneris. The sequence goes on from NC_140936.1 coordinate 94,201,180, forward strand.
TTCTCTAGTTGTGTCATGACCCCGTCAGAAAAAGGATTTACCGAAGCAGAACACATGGTTCTGGCACTAATGTTTGCTACCACAAAGTTCCGCTCCTATCTTCTGCCTAGACCGTTTCTAATTCTGACAAGGTGGCTAATTAGATTACAAGAGTTTGACTACACCATGCAAGTAGAAAACTCCACCAGGGCTAGTTTATCGCGAATTCTCACTCATCGCCACTATGAGAAGAAGTTGAAGGTCAACACGGAAGCAAAGGAAGAAACACCAATGATAGAGAGTCCTAGGCTAGAAAGAGCTCACTCTCTTTTCTTTGATGGAGCATACAAAAGAACAGTGGACCAGTCTGCAGCAGCAGCTGGCATAGTCATTTTCAATGAGCAACAAGAAAGAGTATTCTCCATCGGGCAGTTATTACACTCCCACTCCAACAATGAAGCAGAATATGCAGCCCTAATTCTTGGGTTGGAACAATGTATTTCACAAGGAATTCAGCGCCTAAATGTGTTTGACGATGCTTTGCTTTTAATAAGGCAGATAAACGGCACTTGGGTTTGTAAAAATCAGGTTTTACTTGGTCAACTACCCCAAGTTAAGGATCTTCTAAGGAAATTTGAAGCAATGAAACTATTTCATGTTCCCATAGCAGAAAATCAGGAGGCAAATGCTCTTGCCAAAGAAAGAATACAAGACGTTCCCGTAGGAGCAATCAAACTTAAGCTACCCCTCTTTCAAGGTAGTGATACTATGCCTCATATCATTAACTTTCTAGATACACGAGAATGTCCGGAAGGGTACACCAAAGGCCAGAAATAGTGGCTGGTAAGGAAGGCTACTAGATACCGCCTTGTAAACGACCACTTGTATTGTAAGGGCAAGATCAGATTCTCAGGCGAGTGCTGACCTCCAGTGAGATCACATAGGTAATTTCAAGTTGCCATGATGGTGTCTACGTCGGTCATTTTGCTCTAGATATCACCAGTAGGAAGATTCTACAAGCAGGATACTCTTGGCCTAGCTTGAACAGGGATGTACACCATTGGTGTAAAACATGCAAGGCTTGTCAAGTGGCCAGTGATCGCACATTAACCTACGAGCCACAAACTCTTATCATCTCATATGGTCCATTTGAGAAATAGGGAATAGATGCAATCGGTCCTTCACCAAGGGCCCAATTAGGTAAACTGTACAGCATAGTGGGTGTAGACTACATGACTCGATGGGTAAAAGCAACAGCCACCACCCGCATTACAGCCCAAGAGGTAGCAAAGTTCATTTTTGAGCATATCTATTGCTGTTTTGGCACTCCTCTAGAGATAATATCAGATAGAGGACCAGGTTTCAGAGGCGATCTGGTGGGAGAACTGATGAAAAAGTTAGCCATCACACGCCGACATTCCACACCAGACTATCCACAATGCAATGGTCTGGTAGAGAAAGTAAACGGAATGATTTGCAAAATCATCACAAAGCAGGTGAATAATCACACAGGAGACCGGGATAAACATGTCATGGCAGCTCTTTGGGCCTACCGAACGACGTTCCGAACATCATTAGGTTTCACCCCTTTCCATCTAGTTTATGGGAAAGAGGCAATTCTACCCATTGACGTACAGATAGCCAGCTTACGAGTCTTGGCTAGCCAGATACAACGCCCAATTATAAATATTTAAAACCACATCCTAGATCTGAAGAGACTCTAACTAGATAGGGAAGAAGCAATCAATCACTATGTAGTGTAGGCAGAATGACGCCGAGTCACCTTCAATCAAGGGCTTAAAGAAAAGGGCATGGAAAAGGGTATGTTAGTGCTGAGATACAACAACAGATTTGACACCAGGAAGGACAAGAAATTTCAACCCAGATGGGAAGGACCATTCATTGTCAAAAGACGCTATGAAAACGGCAGCTATAAGCTGATGGAAGCAGATGGGAGAATTCACAAGACTAGAGTCAATGATGGAGGCTGAAAAGGTATTTTCTTAGGTTTGATTCAGAGTTCGTGCTAGACATTGCAGAAGAAGGAGAACCCTCTAACTCCAAAACTAAAGATGCAGAGGAAGGGCTAGAAGCATGAATGCCTCTAGCCAGATGGGAGGGCTAATGATGGTCGGTTTTCGAAACCATGACTATGAGAACCACACCCTAAGGAAGGGAAGGCTTGTTACCAAAATAAGAAAAAAAAAAAGCTCTTACCATTCACCATACCGCCCCCTCTCTAAGGTTAACTACTAGCGGGGCGCCGCCAGTTTGGCCACACATCTCTCCATTATCGCCAGAAGATGAATCCCTCTATCTCCTACTGCCCGGCTCCGCCAATATTCTCTCTCTCTCTCCTACTCTGCCGCACGCTGCATCACCCGGCCCAGTAGGCACATTGGTGCCTCTGTCACACCCTCCGACGGGCCACCACAGATGTTGTATATCCTCTCTCTCTCTCTCTTCTAAATATTCTCCCTCTCTCTCTCTCTCTCCTTGTCCACACCCTAGCCCCGGCGGGCTGCTATACCCCCCTCCCCCCTATTTTCTTCTTGGCGGACCACCTCCTAATATTCCCCCCCCCCCCCCCCCTCACCTAACCCCTAACTCTAGCTATCTCTCATTCTCTCCTTTAGGAGCGGCCTCGCGGGCCTTAGGGCAAGCAACACTCTCCCTGCCTCTCTCTCTCTCTCTCTCTCTCTCTCTCTCTCTCTCTCTCTCTCTCTACCCATTCCCCTCCCTTATCCCCTCACCACTTGCTCTCCCTCTCTCTTAATCCCATGGTGGGACCTCCCCCCTATTTTCTCTTAGCTCACCCCCCTCTCTCTCTCTCTCGTTGATTAATCCTCCCCGTTCCTGGCACACAGGCCCCCCTCGCTCTTTGTCGTGTACTATTCACCCGGCCCTTGCGGGCGCTGTGAACACCACCCATACCCCTCCCCTATCCTCACACACCCTTGCCCCCCCCTCTCTAGCACTCACCCCTCCCCTCTCCCGCGCGCTCTGTGCGCACATGCCGCAGGCAAGCCCCCATCAACCCCCCCCGCTCTCTGATGCGCTCACCCTTCTGCAGCCCGAACGCACACACACACCCACCCACACACACACCCCCACACACACACCCCCGAGCATAGCGCACCCCTCTCTCTCACCCCATTCACCTCCCCTCCGCCTCTGCGTCGCCACAACATCGCAAAAAAAATAAAATAATAAATAAATAAATATATATAGCCACCCCCCCCCTTTTCCCATGCACGCATTCGCACATATACATATACAAATACACACACACACACACACACAAACACACACACACACACACACACACACACACACACACACACACACACACACACACACACACACACACACACACACACACACTCATGCGTACACCCTTGAACATATATCCACACACCTACCCACTCGTACATACATGCATAAAAGCACACACCGCACTACAAAAAAAAAAAACGTAAGATCCATCGGCATCGACACCATCCAAAGAAGAAAGGGGCCCAAAGCACGCAACACCGACAACAAAAAGAAAAAAGGCGCCAAAGGCATGCCCCAGCCGACGCCGAAAACACGTACGCGCTACACCGACGCGTCGGCAAGCCACAATTCGTCGGTATCATGCAATCACGACACCATTTTCAGTAAACCGTAGGTTATCATCATCATTTTTTAGTTTTCACCCAACCCTTGTAAAATTCCCAATTTGTAAATTCCCTCTCTCTAGGTGATGGTCACAAAGGCCCACCTAGAGGTTTTCATTTTTAATAACTCCCAAGGGGCAACCACACCGGGCCCACCGCCTTGCTTTGTCTCCCCGATTAGCTTACCCTAATCAAACCGGGATTACCCGAATCCAAGCAACCAACACCTATAAAAGGGCACTGAGAGGTGACTATCGGGGGGGGGGGGGGGGCAGGCAAATCATGAGAGGTCAGCACTTGGTAGAGTTTTAGTGGGACTGTTGGCATCATGGGGAGTGGACTTGTGTGATGGTTTGCTTTGGGAATTGCACCATGTGAAGGGAGCTACGTCCACCTCTCGACTCCAATGGTCGATGCACACACACATACACGTTCTTGGTAGCAAGTTTCACAATCATCGAGTCGTCTTTAGAGAACGCACCAAGTAGATTCACCATCTCTTCTCCCTACCTCTCTATCACCACAGTGTGCCACCTCGCCGAAAGGAAGGTCATTTGTAAATACTGCAAGAAATAATTCTCCCTCACACCCCTGAGGGTTTTCATCATTTGTCAATCTCTGTGTGCGTGTGTGTAAGTTTGCGGTGTTCATATCACCGTGGTCTGCGTCCTAGCCGCTCAAAGCTAGGTGGTGCCCCCTGTTCGCTTTATCGTGACCGGCTTGAGGCGTGCCATCGGCCCCCGACGTTTTAGAGGTTGTAGGGGTTCGGGTATCTCTTTGCTCCTGTCACTATTTTGAAGCCAAGAAAAAAGTCAATGCTGCCTTTCACTGCCAAAGGAAAGCGCTCGTCAATGCCATAGCCACCACAAATCACCGAGAAGAATGCTGAAGACACAATGATTGAAGTCGATATTGTAAGCTGTCGAGAAGTATGTCAAAATGGCAATTTGAGAGATGATGTTATCAATATTGCCAAAGCCGAGAGCACCAAAAAAGAAAGTCTATGTGTGTGTTGATGTACATATTCTGAAAGGCTTTATGTAGTGGTACCAAAGAGCTCTTTTGTCATGAAAAGTTGTTGACCAAGGAGCACAATAAAGAAGCTCTTCTACAAAGCACTCTCGCAATGCACACAACACAAAACACTACATAATAACAATGCTTCTTAGAAAAATGCAAAGCATTTGTTTATTTTCGTAAATAATTGTTCCAAAAAATTATTGAAAATTTGTCATCAATTAAATTAATCACAACCACTTGATTAACATAATTTAGCATGCTTCACAAAAGTAGAGAGAGAAAGAGGGAGAGACAGAGAGAGATGAATGGAAGACACGACAAAAAATTTGAGAGAGAATAATGGACGACACGATAAAAAATTTCATAAAGTATACAAAATATTTATGAATCATTTTCCAAAAGATCTCTACAATAAGCGTCATCCAATTCTAAGCCCATGGCTCCTAAATCAATAAAGAGATAAATAAAATTTTCATTTGTGGATGTGTTGGCTTCATCATCTTTGAATTCGTCATCCTCCATCTCATTATCATCATCATCATGGCAATCATCCTCGCTAAGACTTGCAGCCGTGGGACTTGAATCATTGATCTCTCTCTCCTCTGTCTCCTCCTCATCCAAAGTAGTAGTAGGTGGGAGAGGGTCAAAGATGGTCTCCACTTCATTAGTGGCAAAAATGGTTCTCCCTTGAGGTGTTACTGGAACTAGGAACCAAAGTTTTGGTTGGTGGATTGCTGGGATATAGATGACCTATAGAAGAGAAGTTCAAAGTGAGTAACATTGCTATAATTAATGCTACAAGCAAATAAGGGTAAAGAAGGTAGTCACTCACCTCCTCACAATTGTGTGGAAAAATTAAATTTTCATACCTTCTTGTGTGATGCACACTCGAGTCCACCATGTAGAGGCCATTCCCATGCCATCTAGACACATTTTCAAACCACTTGCACTCAAAGATGAAGGTATGAAAGGTTCTAAAATTAACCTTTAGTATCCTTTCAATAGTCCCACAATACCTGGCTTCATCACCATTTGTGTCAAAGTTCCCATGATGCCACAGTCCACAGTGATTCAACACTCCTCAATGTGGCATGTACAAAAGTGTCGACCCTTTGACCACATAGAGTTAAAGGAAAGACACTACAAAATAAGAAAATATCTTTTATCAATTACAAAGATAAAATTAAGAAAAAACTACACAATATGGTTTAAGTATATGAGTAGTCTACCTTTGATATGCAACTTCGTGCATACTCCCATTCCTTGTCGGTGATGTCTTCTCCGCGTGCTTTGCTTTGGTCATTCTCTCATGAATCCACTCGACACTAATGAGATTTGGGAAACATGCAAGGTGTTTAAGCACTGGGGGTGACCTCCCACCTCCATATGCTTGCTTCCATGCTTCCCTCTCTTGCTAAAGCCTTGCCTTTGCCATTGTCCACAAGTCCACCCACTTGGTCATAACCTTTGCATTGAGGACAAAAGTTATTGACCACTTGGGATAGATCTATATCCATGTTAAATAATTTTCCCTTTCCACTTGGCAAGTGTTAAGTCATCCTTGCATCCTCCGCATCTGACCACATGCAAGGCATGGAGGGATCAACTTGTGCCAAATACTCTAAAATATAAACAAATCTCTCTTGCACAATCCATTCTTTGGCAATGCATTGCCTCTGGTTGGGACCATAGCCACACAAAATCTTTGAAAGTCTTTACATTAGGAGAAAGTTGGACCCACTTTTGGGCCTTGTAAGAAGTGCCACATCGGCTTAGAGAGAGAAAATGAAAATGTTAATTTTGTGCATTTTATGTGATACTTTTTTGCATAACAAAAAGCCAAAATGACATTCTTTGGTAGGTAGCCACCGTCTTTATCATTCTTATCCTTCGTTCTCTTGTCCGAAATCCAACTAACCGTATGACTAATGATTTGAAATGCCAACTTACAAGCGTTCCCTCTAGAAACGTAAGCCACATGGACTCTATAAACTCTAAACTTGAGAATATGGTCATCCCTCCCAAAACCTGAGATATTTCATGAGTTTCGAGTCTCCGTCTTTTTCTCTATCAACTCTAAGATTGGAAAATGCTTCTTTTCCTGATGAAAACAACAATTTGAACATGCAATCCTCAACCCCTTCATCTTTAACACTTACCCAAAGAAAGAACCCACATAATCTTCGAGGGCGCACAGAGGTACAGTTTAACGAGCACAACAACCTCTTCATTGATCTTGAAGCATTGCAAAGGTATGCAGTTCACTTCTTTGAAATTAGTCGAGAGGAGTGCGGTGGGGTTCTCAAGTTTGTTTTGAAGCTCGACGAGTGTGAGGTCCTGAAGAACAAGAAGCTGGACAGAGTCACCATTACCCTCATGAACAGAGCTCTGGATCCATCAATAATGAAAGAGGGTCCACGATACTTCAACGTGCAATCCGAAAACGACATTCTAACTCTAGGATCATTTCAGGTATACTTTGTTCACTCTATGATAACAAAAATATTGATTATTTGGTTGTTGATTTTGTGTTTTCGTATTTCACTGCAGGTTGATAAGAAAAATTTTGAAATCCTTGATTGGGTTTTTAGTCATACCCAAAGTCCTTCTATCATCAGTATGAACAAAGAAACGGAGCCGTTTTTTCAGTGGAAGGATTTGGTGACTATACAATGGAATGGCACGTGGTAGGTGACTTAAAGACTCTTAAGTGTATGTACAACATAACACACGGAGAAGTTGTGGCAAATCCATGCTTATATTGCATGGCTGATGCACAATCTCTTGAGAGTGTGCAATGGAATAGAGCTCCCAACAGACATCTTCAAGATAAAGCTTTTAGACCAGTGCTTGCTATTCCTCTGAGTAGAGTTCACGTCTGTACACTTCATGCACTCTGTCAAATAATTGAAAAGGTGGTTCATTTGTACATATGTTTTGCATGGACATTAAAGCCAGAGAGTGAGTTAAAAAGAGTGATCAAAGCATTAGAGGGAGTGCTCTCAGACATCAGTTTGCATGGAGGCAATGCAAAATCGAAGAGGACCCTAAGATGTCTCAAAGTTGGTACAAGGTACCTAGGAAAGCATCGATAGGCGGCGTGAAGGCAAGAAGGTTTCTTCGGTTTAGCCTCAAAGATTCAGATAGAGAAGAAAGGAGAAACTTGTTCAACAAATGGAAACAATTACATAAAGTGGTTAAAGACAATGCTGGTGGTGGGGCAATCCAGAATCACAAGGCGAACGTGTGGAAATCACTAGATAAAATTTTTCACTACGTTGAGCAGGATTCTTGGGACCAAAGTAAGCTCACATCATTTCAAGCAGCGTTGCTGGATTGGAAAATGGCTTACCTTACAGGGTGGGGTGGGCAACATATCACACATTACATGGTAGGTTAGCATTCTACGTATACAAAACAAAATTTTAAATTGTACTCTATTGACCATTTTGTTTTATTTCAATGCAACACATACTGTTCAACCATGGTCCATATTTTGCCAAGACATACGGCTCACCATCAATATGGTCCACACAAGGCATGGACAAAACCCACCATGGCAAGAACATGCTATTTTAAGCACACTAGACATGGGGGAGGAAAGGATAAGGCCAATAGCCTATTAGAGTTACACCAATGGACTTATAGACGACTAATTCATAGAGCAAGGCAGAAGGAACTTCTTAAGAGTTCACAAATTACACGGTCTTTACAACACATCCGCAAAGAGAAGAAACAGATGGCTTGGGGAGCTTCAAATGCGGGGGAGCGCCATGCAAGGTGGCGATGGTCACGAGTCAGGAGCGAAAGAAGATGGACCTGAGCCCGTCGGTTTTATCCTCTTCGATGCACCTCCTTCTTCCTCACTTTGTACCTCTTCGATGTGCAAGCTCTGTAGACGAGCTCGTTCCTCTGTTGATGGCAGCATCCCCACGGGCATCAGGCGTCTTCTTTCCCTCAGAAACATCCGCTTGTTGTATGGATCTAAGCTCTCCGGGTCTTCAACCCCTGCAGCCAGAGCTTGAGCTGTGTGGGACATGAAATAGGGGGTTCTGAGTGCTTGGCACCCATACCCAATGCCAAATACGCGTAGAGCAAACTGTTTCTCAATCAGAATTAGTCTTTTTGCATTTAGTGGGAGGGGGTGCCCACCACACAATCTTGTAATAACTTTCATTGCAAACAGTGGGAACTTTGCATTGTCCTCGGAGTATTCCTTGTGGTATATTATGATCTACATAAAAATTGTAATGAATTTATGGGCCGTAAGTGAGATGAGTACAATTGCCAAGTACTTGAATTGTTTCTACAAACATTTTTGTGGTTGAAACACCCGATGTTGTGAGACAACGCTGCATCCTTGCCTTGGACTCCAGTGAGAAGCCGTTGCCGTGAGCCTCCCGCTCTTCTAAGGAAACTATCGTCATACACTAGCACCTGTCAACAAAAAAAATGATCATGATATTTTATCACTAGGCCATCTCCAATACCATCTGAATGCACGACAAAAGTTTCCATCTGATTCTCGTCCATTTCCAGCATCGACCTCCCCCACAAGTGAATAGACCGACTATTCATTACCTGATCTCTGGGTGCCACGAGCCTACCCATGTTTTCCAAGCCGAGTTGTTTTGTTGTCGATTCAAACTGCTCATCTGTTGGCAAATTGGCCGCTTCGTACTTCGCTTCATTGAATGTATCTTTGATCAGTTGCCACCCTGAAGTGAACTGTGAGTCGCGGACAGCTGTGTCAGCAAACAATAAGATGTTGGTCCACTCCATCATCATCCACAAACCCCATGTCTGCCTCACAAAAATTCGCAATTGCAGCTGGGCAGTAGTCCTCCCGTATATTCAGCTCATGATATTTGTGAGCAGAACATAGTGGGTGTCGCCCGCCATAGCAAAGCTGGGAGCGCAATTCATAGGCAAAGTCACTTCCTTACTTGGGCTTTCTTGCTTGCACCCTATTGCTGCATCCTCAAGAGAAGCAAGAGTTAAGCCTGCATCAAATGTTTCCTTTAATACCTCTACCCGCTCTTCTTCTGGGTCGAACCGCACCTCCACATCCTCTACCTCTTCCTCCGGCGCCAATGGACAACTACCGAAAGTTGTTGACTGGGAAGTCTCTGACTCACCATCCGTCTGCAAGTATAAGTAACAGACAAAACCGTGGTAGAATTCCACTAAGCGACACTTTTTGAAGTGCTTCATACACCTGTCTTGTACAAGGAGTGCATTGGAGGGACACTTTTCTAGACAGCGATTCAGTCTCCTTGAAGCACTCTTGTCAGGGACAAGGTCGGCTCGATGCACATATCTCATGCCATGAACTGTCATGGAATTGTCACAAGTGACTGTCTCATACTATTGCAAATGGCTTTGTAGGTACTCAAATGAGCAATCTATAATCCTCTGTATAGAAAACTCTGCATTAAACATTCCTGATAGTTCTGGTGCATGGTGATGAGCACGGGCGTTGTATAAGAACGTGAATAGTTTTTCTTCACATGTATCCTTGCTCACAACGTCTGTCTCCAGGACTATGATCCCCATGACTGAAAGAAAAAGCAAGCCAAAACTATTTGGTGTCATAACCAAGCGAATATTGAGCCTCGAGTACCCCTCAAGGTCTCTATTCGCTTGGTTCTATCCCGTGCACTAATGTCATAAAAGGTGACGTCACTTGAGTCAGAACCAAGCGAATAGGGGCCCCAAGAATCTCCGAAGAGCCCTATTCGCTTGGTTCTATTCCGTGCGCTAATGTCATAAAAGGTGACATCACTTGAGTCAGAACCAAGCAAATAGGGGCCCCAAGAATCTCCGAAGGGCCCTATTCGCTTGGTTTTGACCCAAGCATTCGGAACAGGTGGATAAGAATAGAGAATTTAATGTTATCACTGATAGATATAACGGCCTACTCACTCACTATGCCCAAACTTCGGCACGGCCACATAAGGAGTAATTATTTCAACCATGCGGTGCGAGACTTCTAGTCTTACCCTAACGCAGTGGCTTCGGTGCGCACAAAGTTCACAACACATAGGAAGGGGGGAGAAAGAATCTGTCTCTGCAATATCCAATGGCACAGAGCTGGATGGTGATGTCGCAGGCCGCCGACAGCAAGAATTAGAAGGTGGCGATGGCGATGGCGACGCGGCAGCAAAGGACTCAACCCAGTGGAGGCCACTCAACGGAGGATCACGAGAGGTGGCCAAGGGGAAGAGCGCAAAAAAGGCAAAGGCAATGGAGATCTATTTGTTCTACTTGGAGATGGAGATGACTGCAAGGGCAATCAGCATCTGACTCTAAACGCAGGATCATGAGAGCTGCCAAGGGGAAGAGCGCAGAAAAGGCAAAGGCAACGGCGATCTGTTTGTTCCACTTGGATATGGAGATGGCGACTGCAAGGGCAATTGGCTTTTGTATGACTCTAAACGGTCACTCGAAAAAGGCATGTGGGCTGCGCTCACAAGGACATCCAGTAATAAATGGGCTCAGATTCTCAGGCTTTGTATTATGGTTTCTCCCATCAAGAGAGACATTGTACAATACAATTCTTTGTGTTCCTTCAAGACTAGCTTGTGCAATGAAGATGAAATCTTCATGCACTAAGCAAAACACTTATTAAACACAACATCAATTCTCTCCGGTCTCAGACCCAAGACCTCACACACCTTCGAAGATGGTGAGAGATAGCGAGGTATGAGAGTAGATTGAGAGGAAGAAGGAGTATTCTTACAAGAAAGATGTACATCTCCTCACATAATCACTCATATTAGCATAGCTTAGCTTAGTAATTAGCATGGCAGAGGAGATGAGCATGCATTGAAGCTTGGCTCTTGGTTGGATTTGCATCACAAAGACAAGAGTTGTTGGTGTAGGCCTCCCTTCTCACAAGCTTGGAGTAGGTGGTAAGCTTTCCATTAAAGCTTGAGAAGGAGAGAGAGTCTTCTTTTCTTCACACATGAGATTGTGTGTGTGTGTGTGATAATGCCTTGCAAAAATCAGCCCCCTCTCTCTCTTCGTCGACCCCTCTTGCTATTTGCTCATGCTATAGTCTCATTGGACCTCCCTAGAGCTAGCCAATGATAATTAAGCAGTATAAGTGATAGCCTTCTGACATGTGTCCCCCTTTCCCATTTTGTGAGAGCTTTATGTAATTAATAAATGCAACTAAACTCTCATTGGACCCCTTTGCCTCCTGGCCAATAGGAATCAGGTAAGCCATTGGGCTGCTGAATGCTCATTGGTCCCCTTGGGAGACTGTCCAATAGTCTTCTAGAGAGCTTAATTCTCATTGGTTCTTTTATTAAGTGTGTTTAAATTAATTAAACTAGATTTACTCTAGCCTAATTCTCATTGGTCCACCTCCAAGGCCATCCAATAGGAATTGGGTACACCTTGTGGACATCTGGGCTAGGGAGCTGACATGTGTCCCTCATTCTCTTTGTGTAAGGGAGCTTGTGTGTGTGTGTGTGTGTGTGTGTGTGTGTGTGTGTGTGTGTGAGTTTCTCTCTCATACCCTATTCCCAAGGCTCGCCCCCTCCTATGAAGGGATTGATAAAGACTTTTGGGACACACACAAAGCATCCGATTTCCCCCCTATGCTTGACCTTTGGACACAACTTTGATTTTGGAACCTTAGCATTTTAGAAGTCTTAATGGCTTGAACCTTAGTGTCTTTTTAATCCCATTGTTGCACATGGCTCTTTTAAAGATGCCCCCCCCTTTGGATCCCTATTTTCCCTCCTTTGGATCCCTACTGTGGACGGTCTGCTAGCTTAACCAATATTCTAGCTTTTTCTCCCCTGGCACTTCCCCACATTAAATGATCAGTTTAACATGAGAAAATCATTTAGGAAAATTAGATATTGATTATTATGACATTACCTCTCTCTTGAAATCATAGTCGTCCTCGACTATGGTGTAGAGAAGATAAAGCATATTCATGAGTCCTTTTCTTAGCGGGTAGAGGATCCCTATGTTACCCTACGACATCATTCTACAATGGATGACTAGTCCATTTGGCGCTTGAGAGCCTGAGGCTGCCGCAAGCATGTCTGCACATTAGTCCTATCAATCTTCCTTAGTAGAGTGACAAGCTCTACTTGGTGTTTGGGAGACGTCGTCTCCACAAACTTGATCTAAGCATGCATACTACATCATTTTTGTGCACAATAAAGAAAAAGAGAGTCTTATGAGACAAAAACTTTGTTCATTTCTAACATTTTGTACATTTTCTTACTCTTGGGAAGCATTGCAAGCATTGACAAGGTTTAGGTTATCCTTTAATTGTATGCCTTGCATCCATCTAGCATCTTCAAAAGGATAATTCTTAAACTTAATAAGATATCATCGGATAGTCTTACCACCTCTTAGTACCTTGTCTTCATGTCGGAGAATGGACTCGGGCTGTAGCACCTCTTCTTGGTCCTCGATCTCCGGTGGGTCTTCAGTAGTTGGTTCTTGAGGTGGCTCTCCTATGTAAGGATTTAATAGGCTCACATGGAAAGCATTGTGTATGAGCCAATGATTGGGCAACTTGAGTTGATAGGCCATCTCATTGATTGGCCTAAGAATCTGGAAGGGACCATAGTACCTTTTTGGTAGTTTAGCATAGTACTTTTGGTGTCCCGTAAGATTCTTGCCCGTCGTGTGCCTTAATCGAGCCTTAGGAAATTTGAATAAGACCAAATCATTTTCTTTAAAGGCTTGGGCTCTTCTGTGCTTGTCAGCATCAGCTTTTTGCCTTTGTTGTGAGATAGAGATAACATCCTTAATCTTTTGAAAAGATTCTTGTAGGTCTTGGCTATACTCATCTGCACAGCGAAGATCTTCCCATGTACCTTAAGTAGCAAGGACTTTTTGATCTTCCCTCAATTACCTCGAAAGGTGCTTTTCTTGTGGAAGTATGTACAGTGTTATTGTAAGCATACTCCACTAAGGGTAAGTACTTCTCCCATTGGGATCTTTGATCTACTTCCATTACATAGGCTTTTAGTAGATGAAGAATTGTTAGGCTAGCTATTTCACTTTGGCCATCCGTTTGTGGATGATAGGCCAAAGAGAAGTTTAGCCTTGCCCCTAAATTCTCAAAGAGACCCTTCCAAAAATTATTGGTCATTCTAGGATCTCTATCCGACACTATGGACATTGGCAAGCCATGGTACTTGAAAATTTGTGAAATGAAGAGGGTTTCCATTTGATGGGCTTTGATAGTCTTTTTGACAAGTATAAAATGAGCTTGTTTACGGAACCTGTCTACTATCTTCCATATTCCCGTATTCCCATGGATAGACTTAGGCAATCCAAATATAAAATCCATGGATATGCTCTCCCATGGTGAATTAGGGATTGGCAAGGGTTGAAGCAATCCAGGTTGCTTCCCTCTATCAAATTCTGTCTTTTGGCATACCACACATTTAGAAACATACTCTTGTATGTTCACTTTCATGGTAGGCCAATAGAAATATGTTTCAATTCCCTTTAGGGTAGACTGAATCCCTCTATGCCCTGCATATGGGGGAGCATGAGATTCATACATTACTTTCTCACGTAGTGAGTTAGTAACACATAGTCTATTGCCATAGAGAAGATAACCATCTTGTAAAGTAAATGGTTCTTCTTTCTTCCCTAATGCAAGGGCTGAAATCACATCTCTAAAATCGGGATCAATAGCATACTCATCTATCATTGAAGATAGATCATTGTGAGTTGCTTTAAAAACCGCATTCACTCTCGTCCGTCTTGAGAGTGCATCTGCTACTTGATTATGCTTGCCAGCAATGTGAGCAATATGAAAATGAAATTGCGAAAGTAAATTTGCCCACCTCATTTGTTTGTTGGAGAGCTTGATCTGCGTCATGAAGTACTTAAGACTTTGGTGATCTGTTCGCAGAATGAAAGGAGTCCCCAATAAATAGTGCTTCCATGATTCTAAGGCATGTAGAAATGCAAGGAGTTCCTTTTCATATATGCATAGAGCTTGCTCAACAGAGTCAAGCCTTGGACTTTCATAGCCTATGGTGTGCCCTTCTTGACGCAAAACAGGTCCAAGGCAATCACCACAAGTATCACATTGGACCTCAGATGGTTTTGAGAGATCCGGTAGTGTAAGCATAGGTTGAGCGATAAGCTTTTTGAAAGCATTGTTCTCCTTAGCAGACCATGTATACCTAACACTTTTCTTTGTTAGGTCGTGTAACGGTCCCGCAATTTGTGAGAACGTTTCTATGAAGCGTCTATAGTATGCACACATACCTATAAAGCTTCTTAGTTCACGAAGATTCTTTGGTTTATTTATTACCTCTAACTTTGATGAATCGATTTGGATGCCATCTTGAGAGATAATGTGACGTAAATACTGAATCTCTTGCAAGAAAAATTCACTTTTCTTTCGATTAACATAATTATTCTCTCTTAAAACTTGGAATATTACCTGGAGGTGTTGCTTGTGTTCATCTAACGAATTAGAGTAGATGATAATATCATCAAAGAACACTCCAGTGACGGTTCGATGAAGCCTGAACAGCTTCTCTATCAAGCGGTTGAATGTGGCTGGTGCATTGGTCAAGCCAAAAGGCATGACAATGTATTAGTAAAGACCAAATGTGGTGCAAAATACGGTCTTTACAATGTCTTGATCAACTATCCTTATTTGATGATAGCCACTTTTTAGGTCAATCCTATTGAAGTAGGTCGATCCTTGTAGCTTATCAAATAGGTCTTCTACCCGTGGAACGGGAAACCTATTCTTGATAGTGATCCTATTTAATGCTCTATAGACGACACACATACGATACGTGCCGTCTTCTTTTGCACTAATAGCACAGGTGAGCAAAATGGAGATGAGCTAGGCCTAACCATGCCCTTCTCAACTAACTCATGCACTTGCCGCATAATCTCCTCTTGTTGAACTTGAGAAACTCTATAAGGAGGTTTGTTAGGCGGTGAACTTCCTGGAAGAAGTTCAATTGCATGGTCATCATTACCTCGTTTAGGAGGTAGCTCACAAGGGATGTCGTCAATAAAAACATCTTGAAACCCCTTAAGAAAATTAGATAACTCTAATTGCTTTTGGTTGATTTTATTTTCTTTTGCTAAAGCATTAGGTTCATTTTGAGAATCTTTAACAAAAATCATGTACACGGAAATAGAGCTCTTAATTGACTTGTTGAAAGCTGGTGTATGTACAATGGGGATAGTGTTACCCATTTCCTTAGCATCTATATACATGTCTTTTACCTTGAACTTAAAGGAGATTCTCCTTTCAGGGAATTTAACATTGGCAGCCAGGCGATCAAACCATGGTGCCCCTAGGATTACATCCTCATGCTTGAGAGGAGAGATAAAGAAGTCCTCTTTGTCCACATAGCTTTGGACATGGAGCCTCAATTTCCCGATTAAGGGAGTGACTGAAGCTTCTTGCCCCTTGAAAGCACTATCTGCGGGTAGAACATCTCCCATCTCATAGGCTTATATGCCTAGCTTGGTGGCCAACTCTATAGATATAAAATTGTGAGTAGCACCAGGGTCAAAGAGAATAAAAGCATCATGTCCTCTTACCTTTCCCCAAGCATGGCATAGAGGAGATCCTTTGTGGTGAGTCTCCTCCTCTTGGATTTCAACCAAGGTAGCTCTAGGAGGATCATGGCGGGTGTTCTTTTGGGGACAAGCGCGGTACGCATGCCCTTGTTCGCCGCACTTGAAACACCGGTTATCCTTGCGATAACGCTCAAGCTCTTTAAGAGCGAGATTATTTTTAACTTTGTAAACTCCCTTCTCTTTAGCTTTGTTGGAGTTGCCCTTAGGAGACTTTTGGACATTGTCCGTCCCCTTAGGCTCGTTAGAACCCTTGTTTTCCGTGGGCTTTTTATTTCTTTTAGCCCCCATTTGGAAATTGATTCGAGAGGCCACCATAGTATGGTGTATTACCGCCGATATGGTACGTGGCCTTTGGGAGTTGACATACTCCACCATTTCTTCGGTTAAGCCCGCACAAAATTGTTGCTTTTGCTCTCCAAAATCCAACTTTTTGAAGACAATGGCTTTGAGTTGTAGGTCCCAAAACTTGTCTACATATTTGTGGATGGATTCATAGGGAGAGAGCTTTAAGCTTCGCCATTCGGTGAGTACTTTGTCTTTGGCATCGGTGGCCAAAAACTACTTCATAATGGAAGCTCTTAAAGCTTTCCATGTTGGTGGAGCTTCACCGTTGGCTCGTAGGCTAGACCACCTGTAACATTTAATGGCCTAAAATCTTATGTGTAGCGGAAATTAGCATGAACATAGTGAGCATTTCATTAGAGTTGATTCCTAATGAGAATTACAAGAGTGCTTGGGTGGAGAGAGCAACAAAAAGCATAACACCTAGTTAGATAGCATCGACAATACTTTCAAAAGAGAGAGCAATTAAGCTATTGACAACAGTTGAGGACCGGATTTGCATGGAGCCGGTCCCCCCTCCAAAAGGCTTTGTATTATGGTTTCTCCCATCAAGAGAGACATTGTACAATACAATTCTTTGTGTTCCTTCAAGACTAGCTAGTGCAATGAAGATGGAAGCTTCATACACCAAGCAAAACACTTAATCAAACACAACTTGAATTATCCCCGTTCTCAGACCCAAGACCTCACACACCTTCGAAGATGGTGAGAGCTAGCAGGGTATGAGAGTAGATTGAGAGGAAAAAGAAGTATCTTACGAGAAAGAAGTACATCTCCTCACATAATCACTCATATTAGCATAGCTTAGCTTAGTAATTAGCTTGGTAGAGAAGATGAGCATGCATTGAAGCTTGGCTCTTGGTTGGATTTGCATCCACATGCCAAGAGAGTGTTGATGTAGGCTTCTATCTCACAAGCTTGGAGTAGGTGATGAGCTCTCCATTAAAGCTTGGAAGGAGATAGAGTATTTTCCCTTCACACATGGTCAAGTGTGAGAGTGTGTGTGTCAATGCCAAGCAAAAATCAGCCCCCCCTCTCTCTTGGGCGAGCCCTAGCTGCTAAATAAGTCTGGCTTTGCCTCATTGGACCTCCCCAGGTCAAGCCAATAGGAATTAAGCAGCATAAGTGATAGCCTTTGACATGTGTCCCCCTTTCCCCTTTTGTGAGAGCTTTAGGTAATTAAATAATTAAACTAAACTCTCATTGGACCCCTTTGCCTCCTGGCCAATAGGAATCAGGCAAGCCATGGGGCTCCTGAATGCTCATTGGACCCCTTGGGAGACTGCCCAATAGTCTTCTAGGAGACTTAATTCTCATTGGTTTCTTTTATTAAATGTTTTTAAATTAATTAAACTAGATTTACTCTAGCTTAATTCTCATTGGTCCACTTCAAGGGTCTTCCAATAGGAATTGGGCACACCTTGTGGGCATCTGGCCTAGGGAGCTGACATGTGTCCCTCATTCCCTTTGTGTAAAGGGAGCCTGTGTGTGTGTGTGTGGCTTTCTCTCTCATCCCCTAGCTTTGGGGCTCGCCCCCTCCCATGTAGGGATGTAGAAAGACTTTTTGGGCACACACTAAGCATCCAATTTTCCCTAAGGTTGACCTTTGGACACAACCTTTGAATTTTGGAACCTTAGCATTTTGGAAGTCTTAATGGGCTGAACCTTAGGGTCTTTTTAGCCCGTTGTTTCACATGGCTCTTTTGCAGATGGCCCCCCCTTTGGATCCCTATTTTCCCTCCTTTGGATCCCTACTGTGGCCGGTCTGCTAACTTAACCAATATTCTAGCTTTTTCTCCCTTGGCACTTCCCCACATTAAATGATCAGTTTAATATGAGAAAATCATTTAGGAGAATTAGATATTGATTATTATGACATTACCTCTCTCTTGAAATCATAGTCGTCCTCGACTATGGTGTAGAGAAGATAAAGCATATGCATGAGTCCTTTTCTTAGCGGGTAGAGGATCCCTATGTTACCCTACGACATCATTCCATAATGGATGACTAGTCCATTTGGCGCTTGAGAGCCTGAGGCTGCCGCAAGCATGTCTGCACATTAGTCCTATCAATCTTCCATAGTAGAGTGACAAGCTCTACTTGGTGTTCGGGAGACGTCGTCTCCGCAAACTTGATCTAAGCATGCATACTACTTCATTTTTGTGCACAAATAAAGAAAAAGAGAGTCTTATAAGACAAAAATTTTTGTTCATTTTTAACATTTTGTACATTTGCTTACTCTTGGGAAGCATTGTAAGCATTGACAAGGTTTAGGTTATCCTTTAATTGTATGCCTTGCATCCATCTAGCATCTTCAAAAGGATAATTCTTAAACTTAATAAGATATCGTCGGATAGTCTTACCGCCTCTTAATACCTTGTCTTCATGTCGGAGAATGGACTCGGGCTGCAGCACCTCCTCGTGGTCCTCGATCTCCGGTGGGTCTTCAATAGTTGGTTCTTGAGGTGGCTCTCCTTTGTAAGGCTTTAAGAGGCTCACATGAAAAGCATTGTGTATGAGCCAATGATTGGGCAACTTAAGTTGATAGGCCATCTCATTGATTGGCCTAAGAATCTGGAAGGGACCATAGTACCTTTTTGCTAGTTTAGCATAGTACTTTTGGTGGCCCGTAGGATTCTTGCCCGTCGTGTGCCTTAATCGAGCCTTGGGAAACTTTAACAAGACCCAATCGTTTTCTTTAAAGGCTTGGGCTCTTCTGTGCTTGTCAGCAGCAGCCTTTTGCCTTTGCTGTGAGATAGAGATAGCATCCTTAATCTTTTGGAAAGATTCTTGTAGGTCTCGGCTATACTCATCTGCAGCGAAGATCTTCCCATGTACCTTAAGTAGCAAGGGACTTTTTGATCTTCCCTCAATTACCTCGAAAGGTGCTTTTCCTGTAGAAGTATGTACAGTGTTATTGTAAGCATACTCTACTAAGGGTAAGTACTTCTCCCATTGGGATCTTTGATCTACTTCCGTTACATAGGCTTTTAGTAGATCGAGAATAGTTAGGTTAGCTATTTCACTTTGGCCATCAGTTTGTGGATGATAGGCCGAAGAGAAGTTTAGCCTTGTTCCTAAATTCTCAAAGAGACCCTTCCAGAAATTACTGGTCATTCTAGGATCTCTATCCGACACTATGGACATTGGCAAGCCATGGTACTTGAAAATTTGTGAAATGAAGAGGGTTGCCATTTGATGGGCTTTGATAGTCTTTTTGACAGGTATAAAATGAGCTTGTTTACTGAACCTGTCTACTATCGTCCATATTCCCGTATTCCCATGGATAGACTTAGGCAATCCAAAGATAAAATCCATGGATATGCTCTCCCACGGTGAATTAGGGATTGGCAAGGGTTGAAGCAATCCAGGTTGCTTCCCTCTATCAAATTTTGTCTTTTGACATACCACACATTTGGAAACATACTCGTGTATGTTCACTTTCATGGTAGGCCAATAGAAATATGTTTCAATTCCCTTTAGGGTAGACTGAATCCCTCTATGCCCCGCATATGGGGGAGCATGAGATTCATACATTACTTTCTCACGTAGTGAGTTAGTAACGCATAGTCTATTGCCATAGAGAAGATAACCATCTTGTAAAGTAAATGGTTCTTCTTTCTTCCCTAATGCAAGGGCTGAAATCACATCTCTAAAATCGGGATCAATAGCATACTCATCTATCATTGAAGATAGATCATTGTGAGTTGCTATGGAAACCGCATTCACTCTCGGTCGTCTTGAGAGTGCATCGGCTACTTGATTATGCTTGCCAGCAATGTGAGCAATATGAAAATGAAATTGCGAAAGGAAATTTGCCCACCTCATTTGTTTGTCGGAGAGCTTGGTCTGCGTCATGAAGTACTTAAGACTTTGGTGATCCGTTCGCAGAATGAAAGGAGTCCCCAATAAATAGTGCTTCCATGAGTCTAAGGCATGTAGAACTGCAAGGAGTTCTTTTTCGTATATGCCTAGAGCTTGCTCAACAGGGTCGAGCCTTCGACTCTCATAGCCTATGGCGTGCCCTTCTTGGAGCAAAACAGCCCCAAGGCAATCACCACAAGCATCACATTGGACCTCAAATGGTTTTGAGAGATCCGGTAGTGTAAGCACAGGTTGAGAGATAAGCTTTTCTTTAAGCTTTTCGAAAGCATTGTTCTCCTTAGCAGACCACGTATACCTAACATTTTTCTTTGTTAGGTCATGTAATGGTCCCGCAATTTGTGAGAACTTTTCTATGAAGCGTCTATAGTATGCACACATACCTATAAAGCTTCTTAGTTCATGAAGATTCCTTGGTTTAGGCCATCCTTTTATTACCTCTAACTTGGATGGATCCATTTGGATTCCATCTTGAGAGATAATGTGACCTAAATATTGAATCTCTTGCAAGAAAAATTCACTTTTCTTTCGATTAACATAAAGTTTATTCTCTCTTAAAACTTGAAATATTACCTGGAGGTGTTGCTTGTGTTCCTCCAATGAATTAGAGTAGATGATAATATCATCAAAGAACACTCCAGTGAAGGTTCGATGAGGTCTGAACAGCTTCTCCATCAAGCGGTTAAATGTGGCTGGTGCATTAGTCAAGCCAAAAGGCATGACAATGTATTCGTAAAGACCAAATGTAGTACGAAATGCGGTCTTTACAATGTCTTGATCAACTATCCTTATTTGATGATAGCCACTTTTTAGGTCAATCCTACTGAAGTAGGTCGATCCTTGTAGCTTATCAAATAGGTCTTCTACCCGTGGAACGGGAAACCTATTCTTGATAGTGATCCTATTTAGTGCTCTATAGTCGACACACATACGATATGTGCCGTCTTTCTTTTGCACTAATAGCACAGGTGAGCAAAATGGAGATGAGCTAGGCCTAACCATGCCCTTCTCAATTAACTCATGCACTTGCCGCATAATCTCCTCTTGTTGAGCTTGAGAAACTCTATAAGGAGGTTTGTTAGGCGGTGAACTTCCTGGAAGAAGTTCAATTGCATGGTCGTCATTACCTCGTTTAGGAGGTAGCTCACAAGGGATGTCGTCAATAAAGACATCTTGAAACCCCTTGAGAAAATTGGATAACTCTAATTCCTTTTGGTTGCTTTTATTTTCTTTTGCTAAAGCATTAGGTTCATTTTGAGAATCTTTAACAAAAATCATGTACACGGAAATAGAGCTCTTTATTGACTTGTTGAAAGCTGGTGTATGTACAATGGGGATGGTGTTACCCATCTCCCTAGCATCTATATACATGTCCTTTTCCCTGAACTTAAAGGAGATTCTCCTTTCAGGAAATTTAACATGGGCAGCCAGACGGTCAAACCATGGTGCCCCTAGGATTACATCCTCATGCTTGAGAGGAGAGATAAAGAAATCCTCTTTGTCCACATAGCCTTGGACATGAAGCCTCAATTTCCCGATTAAGGGAGTGACTGAAGCTTCTTGCCCCTTGAAGGCACTGTCTGCGGGTAGGATATCTCCCATCTCGTAGGATTGTATGCCTAGCTTGGTGGCTAACTCCATAGATATGAAATTGTGAGTAGAACCAGGGTCAAAGAGAATAAAAGCATCATGTTCTCTTACCTTTCCCCAAGCATGGCATAGAGGAGATCCTTTGTGGTGAGTTTGGTGAATCTCCTCCTCTTGGATTTCAACCAAAGAAGCTCTAGGAGGATCTTGGCGGTTGTTCTTTTGGGGACAAGCGCGGTACGCATGCCCTTGTTCGCCGCACTTGAAACACCGGTTATCTTTACGATAACGCTCAAGCTCTTCAGGAGAGAGTTTATTCTTTCCTTTGTAAACTCCCTTCTCTTTAGCTTTGTTGGAATTGCCCTTAGGAGACTTTTGGACATTGTCCTTCCCCTTAGGCTCATTGGAACCTTTGTTTTCCGGGGGCTTATTATTTCTTTTACCCCCCGTTTGGAAATTGATTCGCGAGGCCACCATAGTATGGTGTATTACCGCCGATATGGTACGTGGCCTTTGGGAGTTGACATACTCCGCCATTTCTTCGGTTAAGCCCGCACAAAATTGTTGCTTTTGCTCTCCAAAATCCAACTTTTTGAAGACAGTGGCTTTGAGTTGTAGGTCCCAAAACTTGTCTACATATTTGTGGATGGATTCATTGGGAGAGAGCTTTAAGCTTCGCCATTCGGTGAGTACTTTGTCTTTGGCATCGGTGGCCAAAAACTGCTTCATAATGGAAGCTCTTAAAGCCTTCCATGTTCGTGGAGCTTCACCGTTGGCTCGTAGGCTAGACCACCATTGTCTGGCGGACTTTTGAAAGTGCATAGCTACATGGCGTAGCTTAGAGGACTCCGTGAAGCCCTCATCTCCAAACGCCGCATCGAATTGCTGGATAAAGGCCAAAACTTTGTCTGTAGCACCGAAGGTGCCATCATAGGTAAGGAAAGAGATGCTCTTCCCTCCCTCTTTGAATTTCTTCAGCTTGGACGACCTCTTCCATGCGGCATAGGATTTCCTATGGCCTCTTCTTTTTGATGGTTCAAAAGTTGCACCATCACTTTCTTCAGAAGATGAAGAATTTGAAGAAGGTGGAGAAGAGGGTGACCTCTTTCTCGCCTTTTTCTTGTCTTGATCTTTGTCGTCTTCACCATAGCTTTCATAAGAGGAAGAGGATGAAGAAGATGGAGAAGAGGGTGTCCTCTTTCTCGCCTTTTTCTTCTCTTGCTTTTTATCATCCCTCTTTGAATTATGGCGTGGAGAAGAGTGTGATGGTCTTCTCCGCTTTGGTGGTGATGGAGAGCGTTTAGCCCGCCGTCTTCGTGGAGCCATCTCCGCCGAGGTGGCGGGAGACTCGCTTCTTTCTCGTTCCTTCGGTGGAGGCTCTTGAGTTCTCCTTTGGGAAGGAGATGCATCATCAAGAAGTAAGTTCTTGAGCCCTTCATATGGATTCTCTTCTTCTTCCCGAATCGGAGAGAGACCTCTTTTGGTAGTCTCACAAGGAGGCTTCCTAGGTGTTCTCTCGTCATGGTGATGAGCTTGGAGAATCCCGTGAGCACGGAGCTGCCGTTGCACTTCACTTTGGAGAGATGGATTGCCCATGGCTTGTTGAAGCCTAGAAACAAGATAATTAACAAGCATTGAAGCATCATTAGTAGCTTGCTCATGAGCAAAATCAAAGTTATCAACATTAATTTCACTCTCTTTAATATTGTCAGCCATTCTAACAACTTTTAGGTGTACTTTGGCACTTCAAGCCCTAGTTGCTACTCCTCTTTACCCCTTTAGAAAAAGCACTCAAGCTACTGTACCCGCGGCTCGAATACCATTAATTGCAAGGAATAGAAGAGAGGGTCTTTCGACACCAAAACAGCACCGGCTCCTGTCAAGCTTCTAATAGCTCAATAGTGGTTAAGCCGTAGGCAAGCCCCGTAGGACTCCACTATTAAGACCATAGCTCTCGACGGTGATGCCCCGTTAACTGCACAAAGGCAGGCGCACTGCAAGGCTGAAAAATCCCTATTCTACTTACTCACAGGCAATTAATAATACCAACCATTTGTAGCTAGCTTGAGGACCTCCCTTCTTGAGCAAGAAAAGAGAAACCTTGAGCTCTGATACCAATGTAACATTTAATGGCCTAAAATCTTATGTGTAGCGGAAATTAGCATGAACATAGTGAGCATTTCATTAGAGTTGATTCCTAATGAGAATTACAAGAGTGCTTGGGTGGAGAGAGCAACAAAAAGCATAACACCTAGTTAGATAGCATCGACAATACTTTCAAAAGAGAGAGCAATTAAGCTATTGACAACAGTTGAGGACCGGATTTGCATGGAGCCGGTCCCCCCTCCAAAAGGCTTTGTATTATGGTTTCTCCCATCAAGAGAGACATTGTACAATACAATTCTTTGTGTTCCTTCAAGACTAGCTAGTGCAATGAAGATGGAAGCTTCATACACCAAGCAAAACACTTAATCAAACACAACTTGAATTATCCCCGTTCTCAGACCCAAGACCTCACACACCTTCGAAGATGGTGAGAGCTAGCAGGGTATGAGAGTAGATTGAGAGGAAAAAGAAGTATCTTACGAGAAAGAAGTACATCTCCTCACATAATCACTCATATTAGCATAGCTTAGCTTAGTAATTAGCTTGGTAGAGAAGATGAGCATGCATTGAAGCTTGGCTCTTGGTTGGATTTGCATCCACATGCCAAGAGAGTGTTGATGTAGGCTTCTATCTCACAAGCTTGGAGTAGGTGATGAGCTCTCCATTAAAGCTTGGAAGGAGATAGAGTATTTTCCCTTCACACATGGTCAAGTGTGAGAGTGTGTGTGTCAATGCCAAGCAAAAATCAGCCCCCCCTCTCTCTTGGGCGAGCCCTAGCTGCTAAATAAGTCTGGTCTTTGCCTCATTGGACCTCCCCAGGTCAAGCCAATAGGAATTAAGCAGCATAAGTGATAGCCTTTAGACATGTGTCCCCCTTTCCCCTTTTGTGAGAGCTTTAGGTAATTAAATAATTAAACTAAACTCTCATTGGACCCCTTTGCCTCCTGGCCAATAGGAATCAGGCAAGCCATGGGGCTCCTGAATGCTCATTGGACCCCTTGGGAGACTGCCCAATAGTCTTCTAGGAGACTTAATTCTCATTGGTTTCTTTTATTAAATGTTTTTAAATTAATTAAACTAGATTTACTCTAGCTTAATTCTCATTGGTCCACTTCAAGGGTCTTCCAATAGGAATTGGGCACACCTTGTGGGCATCTGGCCTAGGGAGCTGACATGTGTCCCTCATTCCCTTTGTGTAAAGGGAGCCTGTGTGTGTGTGTGTGGCTTTCTCTCTCATCCCCTAGCTTTGGGGCTCGCCCCCTCCCATGTAGGGATGTAGAAAGACTTTTTGGGCACACACTAAGCATCCAATTTTCCCTAAGGTTGACCTTTGGACACAACCTTTGAATTTTGGAACCTTAGCATTTTGGAAGTCTTAATGGGCTGAACCTTAGGGTCTTTTTAGCCCGTTGTTTCACATGGCTCTTTTGCAGATGGCCCCCCCTTTGGATCCCTATTTTCCCTCCTTTGGATCCCTACTGTGGCCGGTCTGCTAACTTAACCAATATTCTAGCTTTTTCTCCCTTGGCACTTCCCCACATTAAATGATCAGTTTAATATGAGAAAATCATTTAGGAGAATTAGATATTGATTATTATGACACCACCACTGCCTGGCGGACTTTTGAAAGTGCATAGCTACATGGCGTAGCTAAGAGGACTCCATGAAGCCCTCATCTCCGAACACCACATCAAATTGTTGGATAAAGGCCAAGACTTTGTCCGTAGCACCAAAGGTGCCATCATAGGTAAGTAAAGAGATGCTCTTCCCTCCCTCTTTGAACTTCTTGAGCTTGGATGACCTCTTCGACGCGGCATAGGATTTCCTATGGCCTCTTCTTTTTGATGGTTCAAAAGTTGCACCATCACATTCTACAGAAGGTGAAGAATTTGAGGAAGGTGGAGAAGAGGGTGACCTCATTCTCCCCTTTTTCTTGTCTTGATCTTCATCGTCTTCACCATCACTTTCATAAGAGGAAGAGGATGAAGAAGATGGAGAAGAGGGTGTCCTCTTTCTCGCCTTTTTCTTCTCTTGCTTTTTGTCATCCCTCTTTGAATTATGGTGTGGAGAAGGATGCAATGGTATTCTCCATTTCGGAGGTGATGGAGAGCGTTTAGCCCGCCGTTTGCGTGGAGCCATCTCCACCGAGGTGGCGGGAGACTCACTTATTTCTCGTTCTCCTTTGGGAAGGAGATGCATCATCAAGAAGTAAATTCTTGAGCCCTTCATATGGATTATCTTCTTCTTCCCGAGTCGGAGAGAGACCTCTTTTGGAAGTCTCACACGGAGGCTTCCTAGGTGTTCTCTCGTCATGGTGGTGAGCTTGGAGAATCCCATGAGCATGGAGCTGCCATTGCACTTCACTTTGGAGAGATAGATTGTTGAAGCCTAGAAACAAGATAGTTAACAAGCATCGGGGCATCATTAGTAGCTTGCTCATTAGCAAAATCAAAGTTATCAACATTAATTTCACTCTCTTTACTATTGTCAGCCATTCTAACAACTTTTAGGTGTGAACTTTTTAGGTGTACTTTGGCACTTCAAGCCCTAGTTGCTACTCCTCTTTATCACTTTAGAAAAAGCACTCAAGCTACTGTACCCGTGGGTCAAATACCATTAATTGCAAGGAACAGAAGACAGGGTCGTTCAACACCAAAACAACACCGGCTCTTGTCAAGCTTCTAATAGCTCAATAGTGGTTAAGCCGTAGGCAAGCCTAGTAGGACTCCACTATTAAGACCATAGCTCTCGACGGTGATACCCTGTTAACTGCACGAAGGCAGGCGCACTGCAAGGCTGAAAAATCCCTATTCTACTTACTCACAGGAAATTAATAATACCAACCATTTATAGCTAGCTTGAGGACCTCCCTTCTTGAGCAAGAAAAGAGAAACCTTGTGCTTTGATACCAATTTAACATTTAATGGCCTAAAACCTTGTGTGTAGCGGCAATTAGCATGAACATAGTGGGCATTTCATTAGAATAGATTCCTAATGAGAATTACAAGAGTTCTTGGGTAGAGAGAGAGAGAGCAACAAAAAGCATAACACCTAGTTAGATAGCATGAACAATACTTTCAAAAGAGAGAGAGAGAGCAATTAAGCTATTGAAAATAGTTGAGGACCGAATTTACATGGAGCCAGTCCCCCCTCCAAAAGGCTTTGTATTATGGTTTCTCCCATCAAGAGAGACATTGTACAATACAATTCTTTGTTTTCCTTCAAGACTAGCTAGTGCAATGAAGATGAAAGCTTCATGCACTAAGCAAAACACTTATTAAACACAACATCAATTCTCTCCCATCTCAGACCCAAGACCTCACACACCTTCGAAGATGGTGAGAGCTAGCGGGGTATGAGAGTAGATTGAGAGGAAGAAGGAGTATTCTTACAAGAAAGATGTACATCTCCTCACATAATCACTCATATTAGCATATCTTACCTTAGTAATTAGCATGGCAGAGGAGATGAGCATGCATTGAAGCTTGGCTCTTGGTTGGATTTGCATCACAAAGCCAAGAGTTGTTGGTGTAGGCCTCCCTTCTCACAAGCTTGGAGTAGGTGGTAAGCTTTCCATTAAAGCTTGAGAAGGAGAGAGAGTCTTCTTTTCTTCACACATGAGATTGTGTGAGTGTGTGTGTGATAATGCATGGAAAAAATCAGCCCCCTCTCTCTCTTCGTTGACCCCTCTTGCTATGTGCTCATGCTACAGTCTCATTGGACCTCCCTAGAGCTAGCCAATGATAATTAAGCAGTATAAGTGATAGCCTTCTGACATGTGTCCCCCTTTCCCATTTTGTGAGAGCTTTATGTAATTAAAAAATGCAAATAAACTCTCATTGGGCCCCTTTGCCTCCTGGCCAATAGGAATCAGGCAAGCCATTGGGCTGCTGAATGCTCATTGGTCCCCTTGGGAGACTGTCCAATAGTCTTCTAGAGAGCTTAATTCTCATTGGTTCTTTTATTAAGTGTGTTTAAATTAATTAAACTAGATTTACTCTAGCCTAATTCTCATTGGTCCACCTCCAAGGCTATCCAATAGGAATTGGGTACACCTTGTGGACATCTGGGCTAGGGAGCTGACATGTGTCCCTCATTCCCTTTGTGTAAAGGGAGCTTGTGTGTGTGTGTGTGAGTTTCTCTCTCATCCCCTACTCCCAAGGCTCGCCTCCTCCTATGTAGGGATTGATAAAGACTTTTGGGACACACACAAAGAATCCAATTGCCCCCCCCCCCCCCCCTGCTTGACCTTTGGACACAACCTTTGAATTTTGGAACCTTAGCATTTTGGAAGTCTTAATGGCCTGAACCTTAGGGTCTTTTTAAGCCCATTGTTGCACATGGCTCTTTTGCAGATGTCCCCCTCTTTGGATCCCTATTTTCCCTCCTTTGGATCCATACTGTGGATGGTCTGCCAGCTTAACCAATATTCTAGCTTTTTCTCCCCTGGCACTTCCCCATATTAAATGATCAGTTTAACATGAGAAAATCATTTAGGAGAATCAGATATTGATTATTATGACAGTATTTGTGCGTGACTCCTTGCACAATGTTGTTTTCTCCTTGAGTCTTGGAATCTGAAAAGAAGAAAAAGTTAGATTCTGTCTTAATGTATTAATGACAATCAAAATTCATCCATTTAGTAAGCACCTTTCTATTGTTGAGACTGAATGCATACAATTCCGGCAAAAGTGGAAGTTCTTCACATGTAAGATCTACCCTGAGTTGCGCAAGAGTTGTGCTTGACATTGTCTCCATCACAGTAAGTAGGCTGTCTCGAAAGTAGAGCTCCATTGATAAATGTTTGTTCTCGAGGCTATTCTCTGTATCTTGGTGAGTGGAATAAGCTGCCCACTAAGAAGATGATATCTAATATAGTAAAACTACACTAAGAAATTTTGAGAGCTTATAATCTTGCAAATTATGGACTTCTTTTGCAAAATACAAATTTTGCTCTGTGATTGTTTCCTATTCCAATTATCATCTAAAAAGTCCAAACAGCTCTCAGACTTGCAAATGAACATTGTTGCGGTAGTTCTTATTTGCTCATCGAAGAAAAAAAATTACAAACACTTCAAAAGGCATAAATAGTGCGAGCAGAACTGTTTTTGTGGCAATTGAATACTTGAGGGTCTTTTGTATATCCTGACACAACTTATTCCTAAAGCTTTCACTAGTTTGCGAAGCTGGCAAGGACCAATCCTTGCTGTCAAAGGATGGAAGTGACAAAGGAGCTACACGACCCCAACCAATGGAAGTTCTCGGTTCCACATATGACATATCATAAAAGAAAATTCCATTATCTGCAAGTTCCTTGTGTTGTATTTCTCAATACATTTTCTCACCAATAAATGCATGGAAAGCATAAAAAATACCAAGTATGCTCTCAATTGGTTGCCAATCTGTCCTATTCGATGGATAAATATCTGAAACATACCAAAGATGATATCCACCACTTAACCTTCAAATATAATCATGCACCAAGCGAGATGCTCAAAATAACTTACAGTTGGGTCGATGCGTTGGAAAACTTGGAGGAGATGTTTGCAACCTTAAGTCTGCATGCTGGAAAGCATGTTGTATGAGGACCTCTTTCACCCGCTTTCTTTGTGCACACACTTTAAACTCTTTAACTTGTCCCTTGAAAGCATCCACAAAATCATTGCGTTGCCTCCTCTTCCTCCTCCTAGTTTGCAGTACAACCCAACTTCCGATAATTATTCGAGATGGTATCCATGCTTAATTATCTGTAGTATAAATGTTAAAAATGCTAATAGAGTCAATGGTAGTGCTAGGCCTTCGAGGAGTACTCATGGTGTGCACTAGAATACACAAAAAGGCTAGCGCAAATACGAAAAAGGGAAGAAGTTTTGAGAGGGAAGTAGAGCTACTCAAAGTCATATTTGGGCGGGAACAAAGATAGTAGATAGAGTCTTCAAAGAAAGTTCTGCAATTCCTCGGTACAGAGTTAGTACGACTTACAGCATTTATGCCATGACAGCGTGAAATTGTGCAATTTGATGAACAAAAATAATATTTCCTCCCTTTTTAAAAAAAGAGCTTGACACCAAAATGTCGATTTTCAACGTAACGTTGGCCTCTTCCTCATTGGTTGAGCGCCACTCTCTCTCTAGAACGGAAAGGCCCAAAAGTGAGTCCAACTTTCTAATTTGAAAACCTTATGCACTACTCCATATATAGCAATCTCCTCAACCACGTGAACTAAGAGGTGGATTTGGCCAAGAAGAACTGATCAAGGAAATGCATCCTCAATGGCACACACAATTTCCATGACAAGTGTTTGAGCATCAAGGATGGCATCTGTTTCAATTTCTTTGGACCTTACAGATCTACAAGAAAACACACAAGAGTACACTAAGTGCTTGTTGAAGGTATTGTGTACATAGAAAAGTTTAATTGAGTGGAGATGTGGTGTACCTTACTAAGTCTCCAAGTTTGAAAATAGCTTCCTTCACTTTCTTGTCCAGTCATATGCACATACTCACCAGCAAAATGAACTACAATGTTAAAATAGTAAATGAGAAAGTGAGAGAAAGTCATACACTCAAATCAATATCTAGACAAATGAGGGAGAGGGAGAGAATAGAGAGAAAGAATTACCTGTATCATCTTGTGCCAATGATGAGACTTCAACCCATACAATTGAACGCTTTCACCTTCATTTGATTTTGTGAAAGCTCCCTTTAGTGACCTCATGTATCATGCTGGTGTGCGAATAGACGCAATGGAACCCTTCACTTGATCTAGCTCTTCTTTGGTTAGCATCCATTGCGCTTTAGAAAGAAAAATCTTCCCATTGGGTTCTTGGCGTGGAGTGGCAGAGGCGGGGAGACATTTCAAGGCCTCAAATCCTCCCTCACCCCCAATGAGTCTTTTTTGTCAATAAAGTGGTCCCATAGGGTGTGAGCTACATTCTTGAATATGTGCGTGGGATCCACGAGGTGTTGTATTTTTAAGTCCTTCCAATATGGAATACCTTGACATACCTTTTGGTGGAGTAGTCGGGGCCGGATCATTGTTGTAGTGCCCTTTCCAAATAGTTGCCCAATCTGCCAACCTGCACTTTCGTGGCGTCTTTTCATTTATTGGAGCCTTGTATTTTTTATGACCTTGGGATAAGAAATGATGGTTGTTTGGATAGACTTACGCAAAGCATCTGGCCTCTTCTTCACCAATGATGGCCCGCAAGGCATTGTGGACCGATGTGGATAACCTTGCACACATATCACATCGTCTTGTGGGCGCGCGTACACACACACTCACACACACACACACACACACACACACACACACACACACACACACACACACACACACACACACACACATCACATCACATCTTCTTGTGTGTCCGCGTGCATGCACGTGTACACACAAAAGGATTAAAACAAAAACAAAAATGGGGACACATACACCTCTTCCATTCGCTTGTAGCATTAGCTTAGATGTAGGGTTTAGGGTTTTTTCTTGTAAATCGATTGGTAGAGTAGATTAAGCATACAACATTAATTGTAGAAGACACACTTTGTTTGTAAATCTGCTTGCTTGTAGATTAAGCTTGGTTGAAACTTTCTTGATCACTTAACTTGAAACTTGAATAGAGATTAAATAAAGAGACTGTGTAGGAAAAAAGATTAAAAAAACTAATGAAGTGTCAAGCAAAAAATAGAAATGTAAATAGAAAAAAGAAAGAGTAGAATGGAAATAGAGATAGAGAAAAAGAGAAGAATAATAAAGAGAGAGACAAAAAAATCAAGGGAGAGAAAGAGAGGGAAATTAGAGATAGAGAGGGGAATTAAGAAAAGAGAGAAAAAATAGGTATAAATAGAGATATCTAAGAGAGAGAGAGAGAGAGAGAGAGAGAGAGAGAGAGAGAGTAGAGATAGGAAATCAAAAATAGAGAGAGAAATAAAAATAGGTTTAATATAGAGAGTAGAGAGAAAAAAATTTGGTTTGCAAAATAAAAGAAAGAGAGAGAGAGAGAGAGAGAGAGAGAGGGAATATAGATAGAGAGAGGGAGAAAGAGAGAAAGAGGGAGAGAATAGAGAGAGGGAGAGGGAGGGAGGGAATGTTTAGGGTTTAAATTAGATAGAATGTAGAGAGAGAGGATAGGGAGTAGATAGAGGATAGAGAGAGTAATAGTAGATAAATCTCCTATTGCTCTCTCTATCCTATCTCTCTAGTCTCTACACTCTCTCAAGCCTCTCTCTATCTATCTCTATCATATTAGATAGATAGAGGACAATAGGAGTAGAGAGAGAGCAATAGGAGTAAATAATCTCCTATTGCTCTCTCTCTACTCTATTGCCCTCATCCTACCCCTCTCTACCTCTCTATAAAGAGACTGCAAAGATAGATAGTTAGTGATTAGAGCCTAGGTTTCTTTCTTCTCTACCTAAGAAGAGATGCATCCCTCTAATCTATGAAAGCTTAGAGTTGTTCATTGCAATAGGGTAAGTGGGATTGGGGTTTATTATCTTGGTTGGCATGCTTGTTTACAGAATTTGAGGCACACCATCAAGAACTATGGTCTTAATAATGGAGTCTTTTCAGACTTTCCTACGGCTTAACCATTATTGAGCTATTAGCAAGCTCGATAGAAACCGGTGTCAACTTATCATTGTTAAACCCACTCCACTACTCTTTGCAATAAACAATATTCTAAACCACTTAAGTGTAGTTACTTGAGAGACCACCTACTAGGGAGAAACCCAGTCATTCTTTCTTTAGTTGGTTCACGTCCTTAATGGGCCACCATCCAGGGTGGACGTTGCCTCTAGTGGACCCGACTCTTGAGCATGCATGGCCCTCTACCCAGGTTCCTCCGTCAATGGTAGATCCAAATTTCCAATGTGCACTCTCTTTGTGAGATGAGTACCTCTGTTTGACGGAGATTGTTTGGCCACTACACTCAATAGCAGCTTGTGGCCTACAGTCTTTCTCAGCAGACCACGCCATGGGGGATCCAGGGAGGGACTCCCTACGTCCAGAGCCTCGATTGACGAGACCTCCTTCACGCTCCCTTCTTACCGACCTACTCCCTTCCATCACACGGCCCAATGCGATTCCATTCGACTCGTGCTTCACCCAAGCATTGTCGATAGTCCACAACTGCTCGACGCACTTCTTCTGGAAACGCATGCAAACATGTGTCTCATGGCAGCAAGTGCCGTGAGAGGCGGAGCGACCGGGGATCCTGTGGCTTTGCTTGTTTTGGTAAGGGGAGGGGGAGTCCCCCCATTTCAGATCATGCCGCCCGAGATGCAAAGGACAAGGATATTGATGCACTCAGACACGCATGGGCGCTATTATAGAGTAAAGTATGGGGGCAAAGTGGACTTTGGTACAACACAGGGAAGGGCATTTTGATGCCATCTTCAGATTCTTATACACTCAGCGAATAAGAATTATTGTGAAGTTTTGAGACCAGTGGCCCGCTCATGCACGCTACATCGAGTAAGCATTGCATGCTCAATTCCCAAATGCCCCCAATGAGCGTTTTTCAGCATCGTGGCTAGAGGGCTACATGTTTTTTTTTATAAAAATAATAAATAAAGTGTACGGCATGCAACGGCCAACCAAGTCACAAATCCACATAGGAGCTATCGCGGAGGCAACATGGCAGATGCAGAGTGCAACCGAGCAATGTAGGAAAAGGGCAAACAAGTTGCAATGGGCTCATCCTATAGACAACAGTGCGAAGTTCGGCCCAAACAAACTCTCACACACTATGGTTCGGGAGGCAAAGCAGCTTGGAAGGACAAATATGTAAGTTTTTTAAAATTGGAGCCTAAACCGGTGATGAGTTTCAGGACAATTTGTAAATATTGTATATATAGTATGATAGCAAATGTAAATAGCCTTCTGATGTGGTTGGCATCAAGTAGCATAGCCTTCTGATGTGGTTGGCATCAAGTAGCAGGGATTGAAGCTGTGAATATTATGTAAGAAGAACGATCTAGTTGCGATCTTTTTATAAATATCTCAAACCGTGAAATTTGGTTTTCTTTGGGCTCCTTGATCTATGCTCACAGTAGAAATTAAGCAGTGGAGTATTCCGTGCTCTCCTTAGTTCTTCACCCATTCATTATGGTGCCATCTCGAGCGTGAAGCTACAAAGTAATAGTCAAAATGTTGGTTAAGATGGGAAGGTCAATCTTAGCGGGCCTGCCAAGTCACATCTTAGGAACACCCTCTTGGTTGACAACTATGGACCGATATTTTTTATTGCTGTTCACTGGTCTTCTCCTATGGAGTTTGTAACTGCCGACCGAGGATTTTCATTGCAATGGTTGGAACCCGCCCTTGAATGGCATTTTTTAAACAAAAGGCCCTTTAAAAGTAAATGATTTTTTCAAGGTTTGCAGGGATAGACTTGCACGTGGGCCACTGCCGACTGGAAGAGAGGGAGGGCGGCGCCGTGCAGAGCATGGAGGCCATGCTAGGGCCCTTCTCAAGGCTCCCACTTGCAGAAGCCTATATAAAGGAGGGCATGGGAGGCTCAGAACGGGAAGCGCTGCAGGAGCCGAGCAGGAACAGAGAGTGAGGGAGAGGTGCCTTAGCTCACATAGCGCATGCTGCAGAGCCAATGGAGAACCAGAGAACAAGAGAAGGCACTCGAGCTCGCGAGAGAGAGAGAGAGAGAGAGAGAGAAGGAGAAGCCACATGTGTTTATGCTCACCAAAAGCAGCATGGATCTAGAATGAGGGTGACAATTTGCGGCGTCAGGGCAAAGGGTTGTGACTGCATGGGTTTGAACCACGGTGGGGTGTGATTATCAGAGCAAATCAGTGGGCCGAGGGAGGAAAGAGGGTACCGCCAAAGGCCAAACAAGGGAAAGGACTGGTGAGCGTTAAAGCAAGCACTGGGGGAGCAGGTTGGCACTTAGAGCGCCACTGAGCAGAGAGGGTAAAATCTCTTGGGGTTGCAAACCTACCGAGTTTGAGAAGGAAGGGCGGGCCTGAGGTGACGTGAAGGTGGCTATTGGGGGTACCATCATCAGCGCTACACAAGGAATTGAACAACTGCACGCATAGAGGGTTCGAAGGGCGGCTGAGTTTGAGCAACTAGCACTGTGAAGCCCAATAATCTCAAAGTGCAGCTGGGACAGGGGTTGACCAGCGGGTCAGTTGATCAGGATCAAGTGATGCTATAAACATATATTCACAAGGAACTTTGGACGCATTTCTATATAGCAAAAAAAATATAATTTCTAAGCAACTTACTAAATTGAATACACATATCTAGTAAGAGTGCAAACTAGTAATAATGAGAATACTCCTATATGGTTGTAACCATAATATTATAGCTATATGAGAGTTTTAAGTAACCATATAGCAAGATTTCTTACTAGTTTGATTCGAATTCTCCTAGATGGCTGTAGCCATAATATTATAGCTATATGGGAGTTTTAACTAACCATGCAGTAAAAAATTCTTCTTTAATCTACATGGTTGTAGCCACAAAATGCTATCTATGTAGTTGTATTATAATAATTCACATAAATAATCAATTTAACATAACATATACAAAATAGCACATACTTTTTGACTAAAAGAGATAAAGGCTAAATAGAAAACTAAAAATGATCACTTTCGTGTAGATGTCTCTCAAAAATTCTTACAAAGTCCATCATACAACTATTAGTCTTTATCATTGGCTACTTCTACATCCTTTAAAGAAAGAAAGCCAATCTTTTCAAGTCTTACAATCATCGTGCCTTCTAATAAAAGCCAGGCTACCAAGTCTTCACACATAGTAGAAGAGCTAGTTTCACACTTTTTCTACAAAAAAAGGAGTTCGATTGTTTTAAAGCCATGTAAGTAGGCTTCACAAGTGGATACAGTAATCCAGAGACGATGCTTAGCTTTCAAGTCAGTCCGCCACCAATTGCGCCACACAACTAACCGAGGACGCGCATGTTCGAGGGCTCGTAGGAGGAAACGTTCAGCTGCTACAGAGGGTGCTCATAGCTGATGTTTCAGAGAAGCGAACCACTATACTCTTTGCAGCTTCGCACGGACCAGCTGACGAGTACGGTCTTCTTTGATTTGACGTCGCGAGAATAACCTTGTAGAGGCGAGATAATATATTGCAGTTGAATATAGCTAAATAGCTAGCAAGTGAATATTAAAAGGCAGCTTATTAATACAACAGGTATTGGGCACGCAAGTCGGGTTGCACTGCAGCGCTAGCTAGCGGTTTGATTGAGCGAGAAGCAGCACGCGATCTTAGCAAAGGCAGGAGGAGGAGCTGCGAAATGGGGGCCCTCGGAGATGGTGTCAAGACTACACATGGGCTTCCAAGAGCGGCAAGGGGTGCCAACCTTTGGGGCCAACAGGGTGTCATTGTTTATAGGTTTTCTCAAGTGCAGTAAGAGTAAAGAAATAAAGCAAGGGATGCCAACCTTTGGGGCCAATAGGGTGTCATTGTTTACTTGACACAAGCGAGGGCGATGTAAAGACTTACAAGGAAGCAGTGACAGCCAACACAGCAGACGGCAGGTGCTACGAGCAACAAAGGGAAGGCAGTGCAGGGGCAGTCAAGGCTGCATTGGTCAGACAATGCTAGTTGGCCAGGGTGGGGCAGCAACAGGTTGAGCAACTTGTATAAAGCTGAACAAATATGTCTACCTTCACATAGTGTCTCTCTCATGAGTCCGTCCTATTTTAGTAGCCACTTCTCTTCTTTTGCGTTTTTCTCTCTTTGTTGCCCTCCTCTTGCTGTCATATTTCCATCTTGCACTCCACAGTTTGACACAAAAATATTTGGCAAGTTGCGCATAATTCCATAGTGTGGACCATTTTATTTGTCGACGGTGGTCTAAACTTGTCTGAGCAAGAGTCTATGACACATGGAGAACACGTGCTTTCTATTAGGATGGATAAGCTAACGTTTTTGGATTTATGTTCTGGCCAATTGTGTCATATTGTAGCTTTGCTACAAGCACGCAAGCTTTACAATTAGAAGGATACTGATATGATGCAAAATTTGCTAAGAGTAATCTAGAACCTATTGACATGCAGTGAATGTAGGAAAAAAATGACTTGAAAACAGCAGACTCTGTAGAAAATAATCTCTCTCTCTCTCTCTCTCTCTCTCTCTCTCTCTCAGTGAGTGAGAGTGACTGTGCATCAAAAAACTTAATGTTGGAAATTTGTTGCAGAGGGGGGACGACGTGGGCTTGAGGGTCGTGGGCTTGAATGTCGCTTCTAGGATTCTTTTATGTGGTGAAACTATGTTGGCCTAATCATCTTCCAGTAGATGTACTAGTTATTGCTGCACAAAGCAAACAACATTAGCCTGTTTTACTTGGTCACGTCCTAAGAACTCTGACAAGTCTCTTAGGTAATCGGAAACTGAATTTTTTTGGGGGGGGTGATACCGAGGGGCCGGATAGGTTTTGCTGGGGATTTGTTGGAGAGAGAGGCCAGGCGCACGCCTTGTGGAGCTTGTGCATGGGTAGATTAAGCCAGTAGAGGCCGCCCTACTGCAACTCGTGGTCGGCTGGGAGGGAAGCGAATGAGGAGGGAGCTTGAGCAGCTCGCACGGCTAGCTGATTGGCGCAGTGTAGCTCGACTGCTAAATGCAGGGGACCATGGATGTAGCTTCGCAAGCTATAATTAGCAAAGCGGTGAGGTTTCCTGTGTGAAAGATGTGCTAGCGATAGCGATAGAGAGAGAGAGAGAGAGAGAGAGAGAGAGAGAGAGAGAGAGAGAGAGAGAGAGAGAGAGAGAGAGAGAGAGAGAGAGAGAGAGAGAGAGAGAGAGAGAGAGAGAATGAAATGAAATAAAATGTTAATACAGCCGCGGCGTTCGACCTCTTCAAAAGGTCATTTTTAAAATATTGATGGATCTAATCCAATGCCTTGGTATACAAAAAAATGACCTAAAGTGAGACTAAATCATCATCATCAATGCCCGAGGACACCGGCATCGGGTCAATGTCCGCCGATGCAAATAGTTGTATTGAGTGTCTCCCATATATGTCATGCTAGAATTGTCATGATCCTCTAATGGAGCCTCCATTGATGTTGTGGTCTCCCTTGTAGACATAGGCATCGAGCTCTCTGAGCTCAATGGCTCAATCAACTAATATACCTCTGGTATAAGTGGGCTGCTCTGAAGTGCTCTAAAGGAGTTAGTGATCTCCCTCTATTCAAGCTTTAAACTACCACTCAATTAAGGTGTGAACGAGGGCCTTCTCCTACGAATGGGTGCATTCACCTCTTCGAGCTGTGATCTTACACTTTGGGGCTTGTCAGAGTAGGGCAACTATGGTACACAGTTGTGATCTTGGATACAGCCACACAGAAGTTGGGCACGAAGATGGCTTTCTATATAGCGCGTCTTCTCTAGCTTGCGAAGGACAGCGTTGTGACAAGACACCAGCTTCGATACAACGAAGTACCAACAGAGGCCAGGACACGTCCCGTTAACTATGAGATATGAGGCCGCTTTCATTGCCTGTTCAGAGAGGGCTTTGGACCACTCTCTAGAGTCATGGGGAATGAGGACCAAAGATAATAATCGATGCTTGGGATTTCTTTTTGCTCGAGCTACGCACACACAAAAAGAGCCTGACAAGAGAAGAAGCTAGCGAGTCTCAAGACGGATCATAGACTTCTTTAGAGCGGGCACTAAACCATCGGAGCAGCTACTACCACAACAGATCCCACATTCTCCTCACACCAGAGGCACATTGATCAACCAAGCAACCGAGCTAGGAAGATCCAGATGCCCACGACTGTGGAGGACTACACCATTAGGAGAAATATGAACCTTGCATGGGCCTTGTAAGGAATCCTAATTTTTAGGGATTAAGGCTAATGGTGTGTAGGGTTAAGGGGACAAGGGCATTCAAGAAGCTAGTTTTGAGTAGGCTTTTCTAGCCTTTTTTTTAGACACATGTAGGATGTGGACCTAGGAGGTCACCTTCTCTCTCTAGCTTTTTGAAACTGAAGGGAGTAAAGAGGTGTGGCCACATCATAAAAAATGTGGATCACTAAGAGCCAAAATTTGACTTTAAAAAAAAAAGTTATTTTTACTTATTTTTGACTTAAAACTCCCCCCCAACATATATCCATATCAAAAAAGTATTTTTTGGCCTTTTTTAAAACTTACAAGCAATAAAAGTCCAATTTTTCAAAAAAAAAACTCCCCCCCAAAAAAAAACCTTTCTTCTCTCTTCCTCCTCCCTCCTTTCTCCCTCTCCTCTCCCTCCCTTCCCCCTTCTCTCCTCCTCCTCCCCTCTCTCTCCCTCTCCCCCACTGTCCCCTTCTCTCCTCCCATGTTCCTCCCTCTCCCTCCATGCCCCCTTCTCTCGTCCTTCTCCACTCTCTCTCTCTCTCTCTCTCTCTCTCTCTCTCTCTCTCTCTCTCTCTCCCCCACTACCCCCTTGTCTCCTCCCATGTTCCTCTCTCTCCCTCCCCCCTCTCTCTTTTCATCCTTTGCTTCCTCATGCAACAGCTACCATGGTGCTCAAGGACATCACAAATCGTATGCATACATATTTGCTTGTTCGCAATGTTTGCACCTAAGGCCGAACGTGAGGGTGAGCAGAGGTCATCCCAAGAATGTCGTACCATCGGTGAGATGAATGCTGATGGTTCTTCAATATCTTGCCAATACCATCACATATTTGAATAAAACACCCTTTTATGCAAGGTAACAATATACTTCTTACTTTTAATTGTGTTCTTCTTATCATAAACTTTGAAGTCTAAGGTGTTGCCTCTACTTGTTTTGTAGTGCGTGGCACCAAGGTTGCTTTTATGCACAAATAGTGAAAGGCTGCAGGTTAGAGAGGCCAAGTGTCACCACTTTTCCTCTAAAACAGTCTTCTTTGTTACATCTTGCAGGTAGGTGATTCAAATCCATGCTTATTAGGGGTGGTAATCTCATCCTAACGTATATTTTAGGATTGTTTATTCCCAGTTAGATAGAAATACTTGCAAATTTGTACAACATATACTTAACAAGTGTCTTTATTATATAGCTTACAAATGTTGAATTCATACATGTTTTTGTTACAAGGTGACCTCTTGCTATGCTAGTTGAGTGGTGTTGTTTGCAAGAATGGCTCAAGGAACTGGCATTGTTAGGAAATAAGACGTAGCTAAATAGATAATTGAGTAGATTACTTAATGGAGAGAGACATATTTACATACACGAGAGTATAGAGGAGAGAGAGAGAGAGAGAGAGAGAGAGAGAGAGAGAGAGAGAGAGAGAGAGAGAGAGAGAGAGAGTACACACGATATACGGGGTTCACCCAATGTGGGCTACGTCCATGTGAAAGCAGCCACTCAATGGCTTTAGTACTTCAAAACAAGAAGTATTTTACAAAGGGATTATACCCTTAATGGAGCTCCCGCCTTGCTTCACTCTCACCACCTCACACTCACCTTGTTGCATCAACTTCAGACTCTGAAATGTGTGTAGAAATGGCCTCCTTTTATAGGCCAAAAGGGCTGCCCTCTCTCATGAGAGGCAACCATGTGTAGCCACCCTTGTGTAGATAAGTCCAAATCGGACCCTCCTATCTGCCCATGTGTGGCCGCCCTTGAGAAGACAAGTCCGCTTTTGAATTCGGCCACCGGTCATCGGCCATTGACTTCCGACCACCGGCCATCGGCCATTGACTACCGGCCACCGGCCACCGGCCATTGACTACCGGCCAACCGACGGTTGTTTTCCGACCACTTTCCGGCCGCCGTCCGGCCATAATATTCCGGCGAAGGAAAAAAATCTAGGGGGCCCCTAAAGTTGCCCCTGGTTTTTAACTGTGTGAAAATTTTGGTTTTCGGTGAGTGATTTACCTTTATGCACGATGGCTTCTCCTCATAATGGGGGCCTTACAAATGTGCGCTTTTACCACAGAAAATTACAAGGGTAAATCAGGCTCCATACTTAACAATCTCCCACTTGGAGACTGATCTCCAAACCAAACCTGTGACTGCTTTCCATTCTGGCTTCTTATCCTTGAATGCCGATTGAAGATGAGCAAAAGCTCAACTTCTCCTTGTTGACCACCTTTGTAAACATGTCTGCAGGATTTTCACTTGTATGCACCTTTCCTAGCTTTAGCTGTCCCTCTTCCAAAAGAGTGCGTATGAAGTGATATCTCACCTCAATGTGCTTTGTCCTTGAATGAAAGGCTGAGTTCTTCACAAGATGAATAGCGCTTTGGCTATCACTGTACAAGACACAATTGTCTTGTTTGAATCCAAGCTCTTCTAAGAATCTGTGAAGCCACATAATTTCTTTGCTTGCCTTTGTCATTGCTACATACTCTGCTTCCATGGTAGAAAGTGAAACCACTTTCTGCAGCTTTGAAGCCTAGCTTACTACTGTGCCTCCAACCGTGAACTCATAGCCAGTAGTGCTCCTTCGAGTATCTTTGTCACCTACCATATCTGCATCAGCATACCCTTCTAGAAAAATATCGGTTCCTCCAAAATACAAAGCATTTGTTGTTGTCCCTTTTAGATACCTAAGTATCTACTTCACAGCTTGCCAATGCTCTTTACCTATGTTGTCCATGAACCTACTCACAACTCCCACTGCATGTGCAATGTCTGGCTTTGTCCAGACAATAGCATACATTAGAGAACCTACCGCTGCAGCATATGGAACTTTAGACATATAGGCTATCTCCTCTTGTGTCTTTGGACACATATCCTTCGTTAGTTTAAAATGACCAGCCAAAGGTGTAGAAACTGGTTTTGCATTTTGCATTGCAAACCTTTCTAGTACCTTCTTGATGTAATCTTCTTGAGATAGCTTTATTGTCTTCTTCGTCGTGTCCCTTGATATTTTCATACCAAGTATCCTCTTTGCAGCACCTAAATCTTTCATTGAAAAAGATTTAGATAGCTCCTCTTTTAGGTCTTTGATGTCCTGCATGTTAGCGCTTGCAATCAACATGTCATCAACATACAACATTAGGATGATGAATTTCCCATCTCCCAAATTCTTCGTGTAGACGCAGTGATCCGAGTTGCATCTTGTGAATCCATGATCCAACATCCATCGATCAAAATTCAAGTACCATTGTCTTGATGCTTGCTTTAAACCATACAAGCTCTTCTTTAATCTGCAAAGCATTTTCTCCTTACCTTTTACTTCATACCCCTTTGGTTGAAGCATGTAGATTTCCTCCTCTAAGTCACCGTGAGGGAATGCCGTATTTACATCCATTTGCTCGAGATTTAGATCATGAGCAGCCACAAGGCTTAAGACAAGCCTAATTGAGTTCATTTTTACAACAGGAGAAAATATTTCATTGAAGTCAATACCTTTCTTTTGAGAAAACCCTTTTACCACAAGCATAGACTTGTACCTTTTCTTCCCACCTTCTTCTTCCTTCAGCTTGTACACCCATTTGTTTTGAAGTGCCCGCTTACCTTTGGCATCTCAACCAACTCCCATGTTTGGTTTCGATGTAGTGAATCCATCTCCACTTGCATGCTCTTCGTCCATTCTTCTTTGGATTCATGTTGCATAGCTTCTTCGTATGATTCTGGCTCTCTAGAATCCGAGATCAAGAGATGGTTGAAGGAAGGAACAAACCTTTCTGGAGGTCTACTTGCTCTTGTAGATCTTCGGGGAATAGGTTGAGGCTCCTCATTTGGTTGACGTTGTTGCACATTGTCACCGTTTGGAGTCCTTGAGTCTTCACCGTCCTCAAGCTCCATGTACTCATCACCTGTTTCTTTTGTTTGTTTTCTTTCCAAGTAATCTTTGTACATATTTTGTTCGTTACAAATTACATCCATACTCCTTAAGATTTTACCATCTTCAGGATTCCATAGGCGATACCCAAAGTCACCTTCTCCATATCCAATGAAGAAACACTTTTTGGACTTTGCATCTAGCTTTGATCTTAGGCTTCTATCTATGTGCATGAAAGCCTCACACCCAAACACTTTGAGAAATGCATAATTCAACGGTTTACCCGTCCATGCCTCTTTTGGAACTTCCCCATCCAATGCCGTTGAGGGTGACCGATTGATTAAGTACACAGACGTACTTACAGCTTCCGCCCAAAGCTCAAGCGGTAGGCCTGCATGTAGCCGCATGCTTCATGCTCGCTCCATGATTGTCTTGCTTATCCTTTACGAA
Source organism: Adiantum capillus-veneris (assembly GCF_014529385.1). Lineage (NCBI taxonomy): Eukaryota > Viridiplantae > Streptophyta > Polypodiopsida > Polypodiales > Pteridaceae > Adiantum > Adiantum capillus-veneris. Next base: position 94,244,505 of record NC_140936.1, read on the forward strand.
ATCCCATTTTGTTGAGGTGTCCTTGGGGTTGTCCTTTGCCTCCGAATGCCATTGCTAGCACAAAAGCTTTCAGAAGCTTGGCTACAATATTCGCCTCCATTGTCGGATCTGAGGCATTTAACCTTATGACCTCTTTCATTCTCCACAAAGGCTTTCCACCTTTGAAATATGGAAAATACATCGGATTTATTATTCATGACATAAACCCATGTTTTTCTAGTCACATCGTCTATGAATGTTACATAGTACAATGAGCCACCAAGTGATGGTGTACTTGTAGGACCCCAAACATCAGAATGAACAAACTCAAGTTTTTTTATTTTTTCTTTCATTTCCTGATTTTTGAAATTTTACCCTCTTTTGTTTACCATAAACACAATCTTCATAGAACTCTAAATCCACTTCTTTCAAACCTGGTAGAAGCTTCTTTGTTTGAAGGATTTGCATTCCTTTGGCACTCATATGCCCAAGCCGGTAGTGCCACACCGCACTGTCAACTTCTGTAGTTGCTGCACAAGCTGAAGGTTGCGTGCTCATAGTACACAAGTAAAGTGTACCAACCTTTTCTCCCTTGGCAACCACCAAAGATCCCTTTGAGATCTTCCACCGTTTGTTTCCGAATGCAATGTTGTGACCTTCATCGTCCAATTGTCCTGTAGAGATCAAAGTTTTGCGAAGAGAAGAAACATGCCTAACATCTTTAAGCTTCCATTCATTTCCGTTAGCAGTTTTGATAGAAATTGTACCTTTGCCGACAATCTCACAAGCTTCATCATCTCCCAAGTATACATACCCAAAATTACCTTTGGTGTAATCTTGGAAATGTTTCTTGTGTGGTGTCGCATGGAATGAAGCCCCGAAATCTACTATCCAGGAATTAGACACATTGTCTAATGAGAGAATTAGAGCATCTTGCTCTACTTTACTTGCCGCATTGGCCTCCGATGTTGGATTGTTGTCTTGAGACTCAGTCTCCTTCTTCTTCTTGGACCAGCAATCCTTCTTGACGTGGCCCTTCTTGCCGCAGTTCCAACATTCAAGAACTGACTTTGTGCGTGACTTGCTTCGTCTTGAGCGATCACGACCCTTCTGGTTTTTAAACCTCTCCTTAGGCCTTCCTCTTGTTTCCACTGACAATGCAGCACTTGATGATTCTCCTGTGCTTCTCCTTCGTATTTCCTCACTTAGGAGAACACCCACAACATCATCAAACTTAAGAGTATTTGTACCAGAGATATAATTACTTACAGCCATCACAAGGCTGTCCCAACTATCAGGTAGAGATGATAGTATAAGGAGAGCTCGCACTTCATCATCGAAATTGATTTTCACCAATCGAAGTTGATTTATGTTTGTGTTAAAGTCATTTAGGTGTTCTGCAACTGAACCATTTTCTGCCATCTTTAGATTGAACAAGCGCTTCATAAGAAATACCTTATTGGATGCCGATGGTTTCTCGTAGAAGTCGTCAAGTGACTTCATCAAGTCCTCCGTGGTCTTCATCTCCGAAACATTGAAGGCCACCGTTGACACCAAGCTTAAGAGCTTAGGAGTCTCTTCCACTCTCTCTCTCTAGGCGTGGTCTCTTTAGGTCCCTAAAAGCAAGCTCTTTGGGTGAGAAACGTGGCTTTTCTGGGGCTTTTTCAAATATAGACATTTTCTTGCCAAATCGGGCGGCTTGTCCCGTTTTGGAACTGTGTGTGTGGTGGGTGATTTCGCGAGGAGTTTGGCTTGGAAGGGGCGCCATGGGGAGGTAAGGAAGTTGCCAAGAGCTTGCGGCCATAGCCGGCCTCACCTAGCGACACCATCTTCATCTTCTTGCTCGTAGAAAACAGCACGTTGCTGCTCGTTTTTTTTGGCTTCATAACCTCCTATTTTCACATTGTGAGGCCTTTGGCTATTAGCCTTAGGCCTTGGCCACTACAAGCGGCCCTTCCCACAGGCAATTCAGCGAACCAAGGCGGTAAAGCAAGCCAGAGCAACACAAGCAAGGCGAAGCAAACACTCGGCTTCCCATTGAATCACGAAGTCCGACTACGATCAGTTCCTACAGAAATTTACAGTACCTGCATATTTTTTTGCGACGACTTCAAGAGGCGTTCAAGCAACAAAATAGTCGATGCTTCCAACAATTAAGCTTCGACTCAAAGGTGAAGCTTCAACCATACACGGTGCGGAGTTTGATTTGTACCCTGCCAGTGTAAATTATTGTTTATTCAACGATTAAGTGCTACGACGCTCAAAGGGGACTTCGCTTTACTTTGCAAACGCTACCAAAATCAGGTATTTTTTTCTGAGTACTTCTTTCACTGCACTATGTAGCCATGGATTCGGATATCAACATGACATTTGATTTTGAGCAAAGTACTCCCGACCCTGCCAATGACGGCTCGCGGCCGGATCCTCAAAAGGAGAGTACCCGCGATGCTACGGCAGGAGAAGATACTTATGAATTGCTCGATATTCAAGAATTTCATGCACTTCAGACACGCATGACAGTCATGGATGAAAATTATAAGGCTTTAAATGAAAATGTTACTAAACTTTCCACATAGTCATTCAATTGATGCAACAGTAGACTAAGAGTCTGACTGACACCCACATACATGAGCACGTTGGCACACAAGGGCAAGGCCCAATTAATGAAACACTGCATACTCTCACTGCCAAAGAGGTAGATGATTTATTGGAGAATTTTAAACCACCAGTTTTCAAAGACGAAGACCGGGACCGCAATAAGGATGCAATGAACACCTTTCTCAGTAAATGGGATGGAATTGACGCCTTACGGCGAACTCCGAATGCAGTAAGGCTCTGCAAACGAGCTTAACTCTGGAAGGCAAGGCCTACAAATGGTGGATGTCTCTCAAGGAGAAGAACATCATACCACAGAGTTGGAAAGCCTTTGAATCAATGTTTAGCAAGGAGTTTTTGCCTACAAACGAGGCCGATCGGAATTGGACCGCTTGGGACACGTGTTCCATGCGCCAATTTCCATCACTTCTTGAGTATATCTCTCACTATAGGGATGTCATCCTCAAGTTGGAAGGCTTGGATACCTTTCAACAAGTACGAGGGTTCATACGAGGTCTGACTCCAGAACTTAAGAAGTATGTCAAATCCTAGGACCCTAAAACACTTGAGGATTTTGATAAGGCCAAGAAAGAGAACCTATGTTTTCAATGCTTAGGAAGAGGCCATGGCAAAAAGGATTGTCCCAAGGGGAAATCTGTTGCCGAGGGGAAGGAGAAAGCAGTGCACACAGTGCAACTATTGTCTCTCGAGTCTTCCTCCAAGTTCTCTACAGTGGACGTAACACACACTGAGGTGGTGCATGAATGCTGTCTCACAGCTTCCATGTGGAAACAAAACTTTGGACCACATGAGTTAGTACGTATGCATGAATATCTGCAAGGGCACAAGGTGCGCATCTTGGTAGATGATGGTGCTACACACAATTTCATCAACTATGGATTGGGGAGAAAGCTCAAACTGCCTCAAACTCCGAGTACCCACCGCTACAAGGTAGCAATGATGAATGGACATGATAGTGAAATATGGGATACTCAATGCCGAGCTGTTCCATTGGAAGTACAAGGGTACTCTACTTGTTTGGATTTTCAAGTTATGAACATGGAAAGGGATGATGTGGTTCTTGGTAGGGAGTGGTTGCATAGCCTAGGGCCATCACTGATGCGTAGCTATGAGCAAAACAATTTGATGTTTGATTCCCATGGCACACATGTATTGTTGTTAGGAGAAAAGGATATACCATCATCACTACTGATTTGTACTGCCAAGCTTATGCAACTCATTTCTGATAATGAAATAGAACAGGTTTTCGTGTGTTACTCACTGTCTCATTTTCTTTCTAACATTGAGTATGTTGAACATTCCTCAACGCCGCATGCTTCTCTCTCCTCTATTCCGCCAATTTCTAATCCTACACAAGCAAACGTTGCTAATCAATTACAAAAATTGTTAAAGAATTTCAAGATGTCTTTCCTAATGATTTGCCATCAAGTGTACCGCCGAGACGCTCAACGCAACATGGCATTGACATGGCTGCAGGCTGTAAACCTGTTAGTAAACCACCTTACCGTATGAGTTACTCAGAGGCTGCTGAGGTGGAATGTCAGCTTGCTGACCACCTTAGCAGAGGGTTTATACAACCCAGTTCTTCACCATGGGCTTCGCCTATCCTTTTGGTGAAGAAAAAGGATGGCAGTATGCGCATGTGCGTAGATTACCGAGGTTTAAATGCAATTACAGTTAAGAACAAATACCCATTGCCAAGGGTAGATGAGTTATTTGATAAGCTAACTCATGCTCGCATTTTTACGAAAATCGACTTACGGTCATGATATCACCAAGTCCATATTCGGCTTGCCGATATACCTAAGATTGCATTCCGAACACGGTTTGGACATTACGAGTTTTTGGTGATGCCCTTTGGGTTAACCAATGCGCCCGCGACATTCATGATACTTATGGATAGTGTCTTGAAACCATATTTGGGAAAATTTGTCATTGTGTTCCTTGATGACATTCTAGTTTATAGTGCTTATGAAGAAGAGCACTTACAACATCTCAGGCAGGTGTTTGAGTTGTTATGTGCAAACAAGTTATATGCCAAGGAATCTAAATGTGATTTTCTCAAGGAAGAAATTCATTATTTAGGGCATGTCATTTCAGCTAATGGCCTATACATGGATCAATCCAAAGTGGATACCATCAGGAAATGGCCGCCTCCTAAAAATATGGAAGAATTACAGATCTTTTTAGGCTTTGCAGGGTTTTACCGAAGGTTCGTTAAAAACTTTGCTCACCTTGCTGTACCTATGACGGACCAACTAAAAGGCAAAGGTAAGGCTTTTCAGTGGGGTTCCGCTCAACAACAGAGTTTTAAAACACTCCAAGATGCATTAGCTACAGCTCCTATACTGGCTATTGTAGATCCTTTGAAACCATTCGTGTTGGAAATGGATGCCAGTGACTGTGCCATTGGAGCAGTCCTGGTTCAAGACGGACGGCCAACTGCATTTGAAAGTAAGAAGCTGGATGCAGCTCAACAAAATTATTCTGCTTACGAACGTGATTTCTATGCAATAGTGTCTGCCTTAAAGACATGGCGTCACTATCTGTATGGTGCTCAGTTCAAGATTGTGTTCGACCATGAAAGCATCAAATGGTTTACACAAAAAAAAGATTTAAAGGGTCGAAAAGCCAGGTGGACTGAGATCCTTCAAGAATATGACGCCAAGTTAAGGTATCGCAAAGGCCGATACAATATAGTGGCAGACGCTCTCAGTCGAATGTCGGAGATCAATTCGCTCTTGTTCACGGAACTTCGTAGTGAATTTTTAGAATCTCTCAAGGGAAAATATGAGCAAGATGAAACATATTCCAAAGTTTGCAGCCATGTTCAAAAGAGGGATCCTTCTCACTCCAATGTAGGTAGTGTACAGTTAACCTCCACACCTAGTTCTCCTTTATCAAGTGATGAACTACAGCGATGGAAGCATTTTACCATCGACAATGGGTACCATTAGGAGAAAGTTGGACTCACTTTTGGGCCCTGTAAGAAGTGCCACGTCGGCTTAGAGAGAGAAAATGAAAATGTTAACTTGTGCATTTTATGTGATACTTTTCAGCGCAACAAAAAGCCAAAATGACATTCTTTGGTAGGTAGCCGCCATTTTTAGCATTCTTATCCTTCGTTCTCTTGTCAGGAATCCAACTAACCGTATGACTAATGATTTGAAATGCCAACTTACAAGAGTTCCCTCCAGAAACATAAGCCACACGAACTCTATCAACTCTAAACTTGAGAATATGGCTTTCCCTCCCAAAACCTGAGATATTTCTCCGTCTTCTTCTCTATCAACTCTAGGAATGGAGAACGCATCTTTTCCTGATGAAAACACTAATTTGAACCTACAATCCTCGGCCACTTCATCTTTAACACTTACCCAAAGAAAGAACACACATCATCTTCATGTTGATGTATTGCAAGAGTACGCACCGTTGCAGAAACGTAGGAGGGAGTCTTTCTTATCTCAACGGGAGAAAGAACTTAGAAGGACAAACAAGGAACATCATTTGGATTTGTGGACCGATGGGTCTATTTATCCAAAGGATCCTATGAAAAATGCGCCACCTCCCTTTGCTAATATCACTAACCTCTTACATTTCACAGGCGATGGCAAGGATGGGCTATTGGGATACACCGAACATTTGGAAATGAGAGGATTGAATGCGGAAAGGCAAAGAAACTTCCTGGCAATGGAGAACATGCAGCTGAAGGAACTTAATGAAGCATGCTCTCAAAAGATTTCATCAAACAAAGAGACAATCCAAGGCCTTGAGAAGAAGATCACAAGTTTGCGAGAGAAAGACACCGTGCTTGGTAGTCGAAAAAGAAAACGAGATCTGTGCAACCTTGAGAACATGAAGGTTAGTCGTGGTGACCTGAAAAAACGAATACGAGCTTTAAGGTAACTCGAAGTTTGTTTCTTCAATGTGCTTCATTAAGAAGTGGATACACTTACTTTCCTATACATGATCATAACGCATTGTGCTTTTTTGGCAGGTCTTTACCGCATCCAAACTCGAACGGTGCAAGCTTCAATGCCAGAGTGTATTACAGCCGTCTAGTTCCAAAAGAAGTAGTTGAAGAGATGATAACTCAAAAAAAATTTTGTAAGTTGAAAGGGAGGCTACTTACCTCCTTCATGAACGAGAATCAGCTGGAACCAATGGAAGTGCAAGCAATACTTGATGAGAGTGGCATCTCACAGATGGGATACAGGGAACTCTTCAAAGCATTAGCTAAAAAATCTCAAAATAAACTACAGAGAGGATCATTGCTGCCAAATCCATCACATGTAAAGACTGCTCGCCGGCACGTAAACGATGAGGTGTTTGAGAAACTTGGGTCATTCCATATTGAAGCGGCGTTCTTAGGTGGCAGAGAGGTATAGTTTAACGAGCACAACAACCTCTTCGTTGATCTTGAAGCATTGCAAAGGTATGCATTTCACTTCTTTGACATCAATCGAGACGAGTGCGGTGGGGTTCTCAAGTTTGTTTGAAGCTCGACGAGTGCGAGGTCTTGAATAACAAGAAGTTGGAGAGAGTCACCATTACCCTCATGAATAGAGCTCTGGATCCATCAATAACGAAAGAGGATCCACGATACTTCAGCGTGCAATCAGAAAACAACATTCTATCTCTAGGATCATTTCAGGTATACTTCGGTCAATCTCCAATAACAAAAATATTGATTATTTGGTTGTTGATTTTGTGTTTTCATTTTTCATTGTAGGTTGATAAGGAAAATTTTGAAATCCTCGATTGGGTTTTTAGTCAAACCCAAATTCCTTCTATCATCAGTGAACAAAGAAATGGAGCCGTTCTTTCAATGGAAGGATTTGGCGACTACACAGTGGAATGGCACATGGCAGGTGACTTAAAGACTCTTAAGTGTATGTACAAAATAACACATGGAGCAGCTATGGCAAATCCATGCTTATATTGCATGGCTGATGCACAATCACTTGAGAGTGTGCAATGGATTAGAGCTCCCAACAGACATCTTCAAGATAAAACTTTTAAACCAGTGCTTGATATTCCTCTGAGTAGAGTTCACGTCTGTACACTTCATGCACTCTGTCGAATAATTGAAAAGGTGGTTCATTTGTACATATGTTTTGCATGGACAATAAAGCCAGAGAGTGAGTCGAAAAGAGTGATCAAAGCATTAGAGGGAGTGCTCTCAGACATTGGTTTGCATGGAGGTAATGTCAAAATTGAAGAGGACCCTAAGATGTCTCAAAGTCGGTACAAGGTACCAAGGAAAGCATCGATAGGCGGAGTGAAGGCAAGAAGGTTTCTTGGGTTTAGCCTCAAAGATTCAGATAGAGAAGAAAGGAGAATCCTGTTCAACAAATGGAAGCAATTACATAAAGTGGTTAAAGACAATGCTGGTGGTGGGGCAATCCAGAATCACAAAGCGAACGTGTGGAAATCACTAGATAAAATTTTCCACTACCTTGAGAAACATTCTTAGGACCAAAGTAAGCTCACATCATTTCAAGCAGCCTTGCTGGATTGGAAAAAGGCTTACCTTACAGGGTGGGGTGGGCAACATATCACACATTACATGGTAGGTTGGCATTCTACGTATACAAAACAAAATTTTAAATTGTACTTAGCTGACCATTTTGTTTTATTTCAATGCAGCACATACTGTTCAACCATGGTCCATATTTTGCCAAGACATACGGTTCACTATCAATATGGTCCACACAAGGCATGGAAAAAACCCACTACATGGCAAGAACAGGTTATTTTAAGCACACTCGGCATGGGGGAGGAAAAGAAAAGGCCAATAGCCTATTAGAGTTACACCAATGGACTTATAGACGACTAATTCATAGAGCAAGGCAAAAGGAACTTCTTAAGAGTTCAGAAATTACACGGTCTTTACAACACATCCGCAAAGAGAAGAAACAGATGGCTTGGGGAGCATCAAATGTGGCCGAGCGCCATGCGAGGCGGCGCCGGTCACGAGTCAGGAGTGGGAGAAGATGGACCTGAGTCCGTCCTTTTTATCCTCTTCGATGCACCTCCTTCCTCCTCACTTTGTACCTCTTCGATGTGCAAGCTCTGTAGATGAGCTCATTGCTCTGTTGATGGCAGCATCCCTACGGGCATCATGCGTCTTCTTTCCCTCAGAAACAACCGCTTATTGTATGGATCTAAGCCTTCCAGGTCTTCAACACCTGCAGCCAGAGCCTGAGCTGTGTAGGACATGAAATATGGGGCTCTGAGTGCCTGACACCCATACCCAATGCCAAATACACGTAGAGCAAACTATTTTTCAATCAGAATTACTCTTTCTGCGTTTAGTGGGAGGGGGTGCCCAACACACAATCTTGTAATAGCTTTCATTGCAAACAGAGGGAACTTTGCATTGTCATCGGAATATTCCTTGTGGTATATTATGATCTACATAATAATTGCAATCAATTTATTAGCCGTAAGTGAGATGAGTACAATTGTCAAGTACTTGAATTGTTTCTACAAACCTTTTTGTGGTTGAAACACTCGATGTAGTGAGACAACGCTGCATCCTTGCCTTGGACTCGAGTGACAAGCCCTTGGCGTGAGCCTCCTGCTCTTCTAAGGAAACTATCGTCATACACTAGCACCTGGCAGCAAAACAAAAATGTTCATGATATTTTATCAATCGGCCATCTCTAATACTATATGAATGCTCAACAAAAGTTACCATCTGATTCTCGTCCATTTCCAGCATCGACCTCCCCCATAAGTGAATAGACTGACTATTCATTACATGATCTTCTGGTGCCACGTGTCTACCCATGTTTTCCAAGACGAGTTGTTTTGTTGTCAATTCAAACTGCTCATTTGTTGGCAAATCGGCCTCTCCGGACTTCGCCTCATTGAACGTATCTTTAATCAGTTGCGACCTTGAAGTGAATTGTGAGTCACGGACAACTGTGTCAGCAATAAGATATTGGTCCACTGCATCATCGTCCACAAACCCCATGTCTACCTCACAAAAATTTGCAATTGCCGCTAGGCAGTAGTCCTCCTGTATATTGAGCTCATGCATGATATCTGTGAGCAGAATATAGTGGGTGTCGCCCACCATAGCAAAGCTGGGAGCACAATTGAGAGGCAAAGTCGCTTCCATACTTGGGCTTTCTTGCCTGCACCCTATTGCTGCATCCACAAGAGAAACAAGAGTTAAGCCCGAAGCAAAGGTTTCCTTTAGTACCTCTTCCCGCTCTTCTTCTGGATTGAATTGCACCTCCACATCCTCTACCTCTTCCTCCGCCGCCAATGGACAACTACCGAAAGTTGTTGACTGCGAAGTCTCTGACTCGCCATCCGTCTGCAAGTATAAGTAACAGACAAACCCATGGTAGAATTCCAATAAGCGACATTTTTTTAAGTGCTTTATGCACCTGTCTTGTACAAGCATTGCATTGGAGGGACACTTTTCAAGACAGCGATTCAGTCTCCTTGAAGCACTCTTGTCAGGGTCAAGGTCGGCAGGGTGCACATATCTCATGCCATCAACTGTCATGGAATTGTCACAAGTGACATCCTCATACTGTTGCAAATGGTTTTGTAGGTACTTAAAGGAGCAATCTATAATCCTCTGTATAGAAAACTCTGCATTGAACATTCCTGATAGTTCTGGTGCACGGTGATGAGCTCGGGCGTTATATAAGAATGTGAATAGTTTTTCTTCACATGTATCCTCGCTCACGTTTGTCTCCAGGACTATGATCCCCATGACTGAAAGAAAAAGCAAGCCAAAACTATTTGGTGTCATAACAAAGCGAATTTTGGGCCTCGAGTACCCCTCAATGTCCTATTTTTCCTGGTTCGACCCTGTGCGCTCATGTCATAAGAGGTGACATTAGTTGAGTCAGAACCAAGCGAGTAGGGTCCCCAAGAATTTCTGAAGGACCCTCTTCGCTTGGTTCTGTCCCGTGTGCTAAAGTCATAAGAGTTGACGTTAGTTGAGTCAGAACCAAGTGAGTAGGGCTCCCAAGAATTTCCGAAGAACTCTATTCGCTCGGTTATGTCCCGTACGCTAATGTCATATCGACGGGTTATGTCCCGTGCGTTAATGTCATAAGTGGTGACGTTACCAAGCGAGTAGGGCCCCCAAGAATCTCCGAAGGGTCCTATTTGCTTGGTTCTGTCTTATGGCATTCGGAACAGGTGGATAAGAATAGAGCATATTATGTTTTTTTTTTACCATAAGCGCGAGTGAATAAATTAGAAGAGCAAAAAATAATTTACAAGAGGGGTAGCTACACACGATTGCTGCATGACAGTGATAGATTTATAGTTCACATAAGGAGTAATTATTCCAACCATGAATGCGATACGGTCACCACATAAGGAGTAATTATTCCAACCATGCATGCATTTTTACCCTAACGCAGTGGCTTCGGTGCGCACACAGTTAACAACACACAGGAAGGGAAGAGGCAGGGAGAAAGAACCCGTCTCTGCAATATCCAATGGCGCTGAGTTGGATGGTGATGTCGTAGGCCACCTACAGCAAGAACCAATAGGGGGGCGATGGCGATGGCGACGTGGCAGCAAAGGACTCGACGCAGTGGAGGTCACTCAACGCAGGATCACGAGAGCTGGGCAAGGGGAAGAGTGCAAAAAATGCAAAGGCGATGGCGAATGCAAGGGCGATCGGCGTCTGACTCTAAACGCTGGATCACGAGAGTTGGCCAAGGGGAAAGGCGTAGAAAAGGCAAAGGCGATGGCGAATGCAAGGGCGATCGGCGTCTGACTCTAAACGCACAATCACGAGAGCTGGCCAAGGGGAAGGGCACAGAAAAGGCAAAGGCACGAGAGCTGGCCAGGCAGAAGGTGCGAGATGGAGATGGAGATGGCGACTGCAAGGGCGATTGGCGTCTGTTTGACCCTTAACGGTCACTCAAAAAGGCACGTGGGCTGCGCTCTCAAGGACAACCAGTATTAAATGGTCTCAGATTCCCATGCAGTACGATTTACCAACCGCAATCTCGCGCATAAGTGAAGTTGTCACCCTCCCCGAGGTAAGCATTCTAAGTTGAGGCATTACCCCCGCCAAACATCTCAAGTTTCAACTATTCTGCCTCTTTTCGCGTCCTCTACTGCGCATCATTCTAATTAACTCTACCCCCATCGACGCCACGCGGTAAGCAAACTCCATGACCTCTTACTCTCGCGCATCCTCCTTCTCTTACTCTTGTTCTGCAGTGCTTCAGCGACGCGGAACTCTACACACAGTGAAGATGTATGCTACTTACTACCCTTCTGCGCACTTGTATTCTGTGTAGTTGGTCAGTACCAAGCGAATAAGGTAAGGTCACTTAGTCCGAAGAGCCCTATTTGCTTGGTACTAACCAAAAGAAAAGTTAAGTGATGTCTGCTAGTACAGAGGTCAATACTAAGGAAATAAGGGGAAGGCAACCCCTGCTTGTTGCGGATTTAGGTTTTTTCTTGCCAAATACGCCTTTTGATTTCGGTCCCGTGTGCTATAATTTGCTGTAGTTGGTTAGTACCAAGCGAATAAGGTAAGGTCACTTAGTCCGAAGTGCCCTATTTGCTTGGTCCTGACCAAAAGAAAAGTTAAGTGATGTCTGCTAGCACAGAGGTCAATACTAAGCAAATAAGGGGAAGGTAACCCCTGCTTGTTGCGGATTTAGGGTTTTCCTTGCCAAATACGCCTTTTGATTTAGGTCTCGTGCCCTTTAATTTGCTGTAGTTGGTCAGTACCAAGCAAATACGATAAGGTCACCTGGTCCGAAGTGCCCTATTCGCTTGGTACTGACCAAAAGAAAAGTTAGGTGATGTCTGCTAGTACAGAGGTCAATATTAAGCAAGTAAGGGGAAGGTAACCCCTGCTTGTTGCGGATTTAGGGCTTTCTTTTGCAAAATACGCCTTTTGATTTTATAAGAAAGAAACAAAATTACAACTGAACACCGGGTTTGAGTTAGAAAACACTTCAAACTTTACAAAGAGTGGCCTATTAATTTCCGGGGGGTTTAGGGTTTAGGGGTTTAGGGTTCACATCCAGCATATCTCTTCGCAAAGCATGTTTGCAAAGTTAATGGCCTCCTCATATTTATTGGCTAGCTCAAGCACTTCATCCTTCATTTCCTGAAGCCAATTAATGATTGCCTCCATAGAGCCATTCTCGGCGAGCAATCGCTGCATGGCCTTCTTGCTTCCAAAGAGTTTTTAAGGATTGAGACCCTCTGCTTGACGATCAGCATTTGCTGCAGCTTTAGGCTAGCATCTTGCACAGAGCATTTAGCAAGTAAGCTCTTCAAACTAGGAGCTTGGAAATTGGGAGCAGAAAACAAAGAATTACCAGCAACTTACCTCGAGAATAGACTGCCGTGTTGACAGCAGCCACTCCTGAGCTGTGTCGGTCGAGAACACTAAAGGTAACATCAGGGGAGGGCCGAGGGGGGACCTCATGAGGAGGGCCCGAATGCGGTGTTGCTGGCGCTGCGGGAGTATACCTTGGAAAGGCATCGCCACTATCCTAAGCTTCTTTTAGTTGTTCTGCGAAACCCCGAGGGAGGTTCTGAAACAACTGCTTCTTAAATAGACTTTCAGACAAGCCTAAAAAGCAGAGCCTGGGCATAGGTTTTATGAGAGGGTGGTACTGCCATGAGGTTTCATGAGAGGTGGACGTGGGAGAGAGAATCAATGGTATCATCCCCCCGATATTAGGGGAGGTGATCGGAGGGAACGACATGACAGTTAGAACCACATCGATTTAAGATCTCCTTCACACTGCTATTTTGTATAAGCGGATGCAAACCTGTTCGCTTGCTTGTACACTTTTCTGAGGTCACCACTCAACGAATAAGGTATTTTTTTGCAGGGGCTGCAAACCTGTTCGCTTGGTAGTGATCTCAGAAAATGTAAGTGATATTTGCTATTACTATTTCTGAAGTCACTACCGAGCGAATAAGGCAAGGCAAACTCTTTCCTATGCACCTATTCGCTCGGTAGTGACCTCAGTACATATAAGTCATGTCTACCATTACTATTTTCTGAGGTCACTATCAAGCGAATAAGGCAAGGCAACTCTTTCCTATCTATCTTTTCGCTTGGTACTGACCTTTCCTTAAATCTGAAGTCCCTTGTGCTGACAAATGAATTGTCTTTTGGTGTTATTGTATTTGTAGAGATGCCTCGTGTTAAGGCCTGCGCTAGGAGGTTAACAGGTGAATCTTTGAATGCTCAAGCAAGAAGACGCCGATATGAGGCGCACAGAAGTGTACTGCAAGAGCTGCACAGGATAGAACGACACGTTCAACTTGCTATTCCACGTCTCCCTTTCCAGCGAGTAGTGCGGGAGATTTGCGAGCAGTGGAGAGTCAGCATGCGATGGGCCAGCAATGCACTCCTCTGCCTTCAAGAAATTGCTGAGGACTACCTCCTGGAATTCTTCAGCGATGGATATATCCTGGCTGCCCATGCACACTGGGTCACTATCATGCCGTGGGATTTTGATACTCTTCGTAGGCTTCGTTTCCACTACGATGGGTTGCTTCAGCCAGTACCAATCCGGGATAGTAGAACCATGGATATTCTCAACATCCCCCCTCTCCATCCTCGTGCACGACAGACAGAGCCGTCTAGGGATGAAACAAACAACAGAAGAACCCGATCACGGGTCAAGAGAAACGACACAGATGGGCAGGTTGAGATAGCCGCAGAGGGCCAAGAGCAAGCTAGAGTGGACCCCGAGGCATTCATGGAAGAAACAGAGACAGTTCTCGAGGATCCAACTAGACACCAAAATGAGCAAGTCATGGAGGATCTGCAGCCCACCGTGGATGATGAGGGACAAGAGCAGGTCAGGGTGGAGCCTGAGGCATCTATGGAGCAACCAATATTGAAGGAAAATGATCCGGAGCCTCAAGCAGCCAGGGAGCCAGCTCAAGAAAGGGAAGCGCAAGGCTGTGCATTAGAAGGGCCATCCAACGTATCGGATGGGTCAATTATTTTAGAGAAAATCAATGAGGAGAATGAAGAGGAGTTGAGAATTTTGTTGAGCTCCGCGCCTCTGCATGCGCACATACAGTTGCCTCCAAGGTCAGAGGAGGCCTGCATTATGTGCATGCACAATTTCATCGACTCGCTCGCAATAAATGAGGTCATCAATGTTGCTTTGTGGTAATTCTCATTCTCTTTAAGTCTTATGCTCATTAAATGGGTCTCTACCGAGACATGGGTCAATACCAAGCGAGACAGTGGGTAATGAAATTGAATTTTGGTACTACTCGCTCGGTATTGACCCATGTCTCTGTGGCCGGTGCCAAGTTTTTCTTTATACTGGTTCACTACCTTAAAGACATGGGTCAATACCAAGCGTGGCACTTGTTTATGGAATTGGAATCTGCCGCTCTCTCGCTCGATATTGAACCATGTCTTTAAGGTTGTCGTCAAGTTCTTTATTTCAGCCAAGACAATGGTCAATACCAAGCGAATCAGTGGCGTATGGAATTTGATAGCTGCCCCACTCGCTCAGTATTGACTCACTTGGTGTTCAAGTCTAATTTTTGACTTTTGTTCATGTTAGCCACGCTGTCTCACTTCTGCCCCCTGAGGTTCAAGAGAAAGTATATGTAATAGATCCGTTGATATCGCCTTATTTGCAGAACAACTCATATTCCTTTTTGAGCCTGATGAACTGGTTTAGCAGAGTCAACTTTGATCTAGCGCGCTTTCTGGTCACTGCGTACAATCAATCGTGAGTATTTTCTTGCCTTGTAAAAAACATCTTGCATTGTGAATCTCTCCTGATCTTTGATGTTGTCTTTGTAGTGATCATTGGAGTCTGATGTTATTTGACATGGAAGCTAAGATTGTTTACTACGAAAACTCCGGGCAAATCAGGGCGTATCACGGTCGTGTAAAAACGTAAGGTCCATTTGGGTACATTTGGAAAGCAGTGTAGTGTCTCTTTGGAATGTGTTGCTGACTCAAGTGGTTATGTATGTAGTGCCGCGAAAAAACTTGTATGTTGTGTAGAGCATCTTTTGTTAGAACATGATCTAGGAAATGTAGTCAAGCACGAACGGGTAACCGTGCCCACGCAGACTGATGACTATAGCTGTGGCTGGCGAACCTGTTTAAATGCCGTGTTGCTCATCAGTCAAATTATGGATATACCGAACGTAAGTAATCTGTTGTTTTATTGTTTGCTGCGACGTATGTATGAAGCAATAGATGTTTGTATCACGCTTCTACAGGAACTTTGATTACATAACTACACCAACAACGATGTGCGACATTTTTCAGTAATGGCCATCCAGCATATTATAATCTCGGTAACAGACGCACAAGAGAGGAAGCGGCGAGAGCTGACGAGTTCGAAAAGGCTCGCATTAACGAAATGACCCAATGCCACAATCAGACTCAAGAAGAAGTTCGAAATATGCAAGAAGCAATAAACCAATATTATGCGGACGCCGCAGAAGTAGAGGAATGGGCTGCACGTCGACGGCAAGAGCAAGAACAACGGGAAGCTTCATAGGGGCAAGAAGCATGGGAAGCCATGGAAGAGGCCCATGATTTCGAGCGACGTGAAGGATGCCCGAGACCAGCGTCCCCAGAGGCAGAGGTAGCAGCAACCGGAGAAGAGGGCAAGGGATGAGTGGCACAAACCGGGGGAGAGGACAGGGGACGAGTGGCACAAACCGGGGGAGAGGACAGGGGACGAGTGGCACAAACCGGGGAGGAGAGTAGTTGGGAAAGGGAGCAAATTACTCTTGACAGATACAACACAATATGTAAAGTTTTGAAACATTGAATATGTACATTTTTGAAACATTGTTTGAACGCCAAAAAATATCTTTGCATTAGTCATTTTGAAGAGTACATCATGGTTTGCATGGCATCAAAGCTCTTTGCGTGCACAAGGTATGTGACCTAGCTTTCGGTGGAAGCAATTAAGTGAAGTGTATTTGTTATGGACTCCTTGCACAATGTTGTTTTCTCCTTGTGCCTTGGAATCTGAAAAGAAGAAAAAGTTAGATTCAGTCATAGTGTATTAAAGACAATCAAAATTTATCGATTTAGTAAGCACCTTTCTATTGTTGAGACTGAATGCATACAATTCCGGCAAAAGTGGAAGTTCTTCACATGTAAGATCTATCCTGAGCTGTGCCAGAGTTGTGCTTGACATTGTCTCCATCACAGTAAGTAGGTTGTCTCGAAAGTAGAGCTACATTGATAAAGGTTTGTTCTTGAGGCCGTTCTCTGTATCTTGGTGAGTGGAATAAGCTGCCCACTAAAAAGATGATATCTAATATAGTAAAACGATACTAAGAAATTTTGAGAGCTTATAATGAACTTGCAAATTATGGACTTCTTTTGCAAAATAAAGATTTTGTTCTGTGATTGTTTCCTATCCCAGTTATCATCTAAAAAGTCCAAACAGCTCTCAGACTTGCAAATGAACATTGTTGTGGTAGTTCTTATTTGCTCATCGAAGAAAAAATATGAAAACACTTCAAGAGGCATAAATAGTGCAAGCCGAACTATTTTTGTGGCAATTGAATACTTGAGGGACTTTTGTATATCCTGAAACAACTTATTCCTGAAGCTTTCACTAGTTTGCGAAGTAGGTAGGGACCAATCCTTGCTGTCAAAGGATGTAAGTGACAAAGGAGCTACACGACCCCAACCAATGGAAGTTCTCGGTTCCACATATGACATATCATAAAAGAAAATTCCATTATCTGCAAGTTCCTTGTGTTGTCTTCCTCGGTACATTTGCTCACCAATAAAGGCATGGAAAGCATCAAAAATCCCAACTATACTCTCATCTGGTTGCAAATCTGTCCTACTCGATGGATAAATATCTGAAACATACCAAAGATGATATCCACCACTTAATATTCGAATATAATCATGCACTAAGCGAGATGCTGAAATAACTTACAATTGGGTCGATGCCTTGGAAAACTTGGAGGAGATGTTTGCAACCTTAAGTCTGCATGCTGGAAAGCATGTTGTATGAGGACCTCTTTCACCCGCTTGCTTTGTGAACACACTTTAAACTCTTTAACTTGACCCTTGAAAGCCTCCACGAAATCATTGCGTTGCCTCCTCTTCCTCCTCCTAGTTTGCAGTAGAACCCAACTTCCGATAGTTATACGAGATGGAATCCATGCTTTATCGTCTGTAGTATAACTGTTAAAAATGCTAACAGAGTCAATGGTAGTGCTAGGCCTTCGAGAAGTAGACATGGTTTGCAGTAGAATGAATACACAGAAAGGTTAGCGCAAATATAAAAAAGGGAAGAAGTTTTGAGAGGGAAGTAGAGCTACTCAAAGTCATATTTGGGCGGGAACAAAGTACTAGATAGAGTCTTCAATGAAAGTTCTGAAATTCCTCGGTACATAGTTAGTACGACTTACGGCATTTATGCCTTGAAAGCGTGAAATTGTGCAATTTGATGAACCAAAATAAAATTTCCTCCCTTTTTAAAAAAAAGATCTTGACTCCAAAATGTCGATTTTCAACGTAACGTTAGCCTCTTCCTCATTGGTCGAGCGCCACTCTCTCTCTAGAACTGAAAGGCCCAAAAGTGAGTCCAACTTGCTCCTAATGCTACTCCACAAGGGGAGAGTTTGTGTACCAACGGACACAGACATTCGGCACCAAATTCTTTATGAATGTCATGATAGTCCAAGTGCAGGGCACCCAGGGATTAGAAAAACTTATTCTCTCGTACGACGACAATTTTACTGGCCAGGCCTACATGTCTTGTTCAAGCTTATGTTTTGCATTGCCAAATATGTCAAGTTAACAAAGCAGAGCACCTGAAAGCAGGAGGACTCTTACATCCTTTGGAAATTCCCAATGGTAAATGGGAAAGTATCTCCATGGATTTCGTAGTAGGTTTACCAACCACTATACGAGGTCATGACTCAGTATGGGTGGTCGTAGACAGGTTGACTAAACTATGTAAGTTTATTTCGACCAAATCAACGGTTAAGACACCGGAACTAGAAAGATTATTTGTGGACAATCTATACAAATTGTATGGGTTGCCAAGTAATATTGTTAGTGACCGTGACCCAAAGTTTAACAGCCACTTCTGGAGAGCTGTATTTAAACGATTGGGTACACAACTCAGCCTGAGGATAGCTGACCAACTCAACCTGAGTACAACTGACCATCCAGAAACAAATGGTCAAACGGAACGGGTTAACCAGGTGCTAGAGGATATGCTAAGAGCATACGTCAACAAAAAACAGACAGACTGGGAAGAATACTTACCTATTCTCGAGTTTGCCTACAATAGTTCTAAGCATGTCACAACTGGCTTTAGTCCTTTCATGCTCATGTACGGGTTTCAACCTAGGTCACCTGTTACGGTGGGGTTGGCAACCAAAAAACTCCAACAGGTTAAGGATTTTCTCCAAGACCACATGGATATGCTGAAACTGGCTCGTCAGAATGTCCGACAAGCACAGGATCGGTATAAGAAATACGCTGACGAGAAACGTCGGCAAGTTACCTTCGAAGAAGGGGAGGAAGTATGTTTACGTGTGCCAAAACATTCAGAAAGTTTGAAAACTGGACCAACACCTAAATTATCTCCCCGATATTGTGGGCCTTTCAAAATACTCAAGCGAGTTGGTGTTCGTGCCTACAAACTACTACTACCATCACATTCTCGCATTCATCCGGTGTTTCATGTAAGCCGTCTACGAAAGCGGCTACATGGGGACGACAACGTCATTGACCAACAGGTTTTGGTCGATTACATTGAACCTCTTACGTTACCTCATGAACTTGAACATGTTATGGATTATCATGAGTTGCGTACACGACATCATGTACGACAACAAGCCTTAATCAAGTGGAAAGACCGACCTGAAGAAGGTGCCACTTGGAAAAACATTAGTGTTCTTAAGAAGAAGTTTCCCACTTTTGTTTTCGAGGACGAAAACTCTTCTTTAAGGGGGGAGTAATGTCAGGACAAGGGTCCTGTACCCTAAGAACTAGGATAGTCATGGACTACGGCCAAGGGTCGGTCGGGCTAGGCAATGTAGACAGGGGATCCTTCTAGGGCAAGGGGCTAGGAGCCCGCCTATATAAAGGGAGGTTGGGAGGAGGATCTCAGAGTCTAGTTCCCTAGTTCTTACAAATAAAATGCTTTTGTGAATCCCTAACAAAGGGTTCAGATAACTAGCAATGACATTTGAATAGAAAACACGACAGTTCATGTTTTTGTAATAGAAAAAATCAGCACTTGATAAGATCTTCTAGAGTCATAGCATTCAAATAATCCACTATTTTTTTGCATGAATTCTTTAAGATATGTACTTGAAAAGGTGCAAATTATCTTGATGTTTTATTTCTGATTAATGGTGGTTTTTTTGTGTGTTTAGATAGTTTAAAGTGTCAAATAAGAGTAACCTTGCAGGGACCCTTTTGAAAATGAAACCTAAATCGGTGTTCTAATAACAATTTGGTGTTATTCAAAGGGTATGAGTATTCAAAGTAAACCAATAAAAGCTCAAAGCTCAAGTCTCCTTTTTAAAAATGGGACTTGAATAAGTCCCAAAATTCCTAAATTGGTGTTATCAACTAAGCTTGTTGAAAACTTTGAAGAAATCTAGGTTTTAAATATACCTCCACATTGATATTTTGACCTTGTATTCTAGCATAATCTCGAAGATGTAAGTATTTTGATTTAATAAAGTTATAACTTGATGCTAGTGGCCCAAGCTTATGAACATATTTTGAGAAGTTAATGAGACTTTTGAATAATCAACACAACGTGGAGTGTACTTGTAGGGTATCCAACTTACATTTGAATTGGATGTTTTTTTCTAGTATAGATTGTGATCTAGTTTGTGTTTAGAATTGTATCATTAATATTATTTGGATGAATATAGCATAAATTATTCAAAAAATTTACAATAATCTCCATCATTCTGTAATATCTTTTCCTCTCTAAGGACAATGTGTACAGTTGTGGTACTTGCATATCAATGATAGAGTGTGTGAGATGTAAAATGTTTTGATCCCTTCCCTTTTATAGCTTCGTCTACAACTATGAGACTTTATTTTGTTTTCTTATTTGTATTAGTAACAAATATATCAATAAAGAAACTTATTGATATCGAGCGAGTAACCATGATATTTCTCAATAATTAGTTGTTTAACTATGCTTAATGAATTTTTACTAAAATGAAATCAGGGGGAGACAAACTTACTACAATTACTTGATCCATAGTAAGTGATAAATAACTAGATGAAACACCCTTTTCTATATAGGAGTTTATAAACTACCAGACGAGGATGCCAAAGAGCTAGCTACTATATAGGAGTTCATAACTTACTAGATAAGGACGTGTGAGAACAGGTTTCTATATAGGAGTTTATGACTTACTATATGAACTTACTAGATCAACACATCCAAGAGCAAGTTATTATATAGGAGTTTGTGATTTGCTAGATGAATTAGAAAATTGCTAGCTTACTTGCTAGATTAAATGTGAAAACTCCTATTTGTAACTAGGAATTATTGAGCATGTACTCTAACTTGCTATCTAGAAACACGTCCAAAGCTCCTTGTGTCGTGACAAAGCTAGAGAGTGGAGGTCTTGGCAAAGTTGTTGGCTAAGGTACAGATCTAGTGTAACATTTAATGGCCTAGTAGCTTGTGTGTAGCGGAAAGTAGCATGAACATAGTGAGCATTTCATTAGAATAGATTCCTAATGAGCATAACAAGAGTGCTTGGGTGGAGAGAGCAACAAAAAGCATAACATTTAGTTAGATAGGCATGAACAATACTTCAAAAGAGAGAGAAAATAAGTTATTGACAACAAATGAGGACCGGATTTACATGGAGCCGGGTTCCCCCTCCAAAAGGCTTTGTATTATAGGTTTACCCATCAAGGGAGACATTTTATAATACAATTTTTTATGCTCCTTCTATAACTAGCTAATGCAATGAAGATGGAAGCTTCAAGCACTAAGCAAACACTTATGAAACACAACATCAATTCCCTCACGGTCTCAGACCCAAGACCTCACACACCTTCGAAGATGGTGAGAGCTAGTGGGGTATGAGAGTAGATTGAGAGGAAGAAGGAGTAGTCTTACGAGAAAGAAGTACATCTCCTCACATAATCACTCATAATACCTTAGCATAGCTTAGTAATTAGCATGGTAGAGGAGATCAACATGCATTGAAGCTTGGCTCTTGGTTGGATTTGCATCATAAAGCCAAGAGTTGTTGGTGTAAGCCTCTCAAGCTTGGAGTAGATGATAAGCTTTCCATTAAAGCTTGAGAAGGAGAGAGAGAGAGAGAGAGAGTCTTCTTGCTTCACGCATGAGCTAGTGTGAGTGTGTGTGGAATAATGCCTTTGAAAAATCAGCCCCCCCTCTCTCTCTTGGTCGACCCCTCTTGCTAATTCCTCTTGCTGGCTTCCCATTGGACCCCTCCAGGCTTAGCCAACAAAATTTAAGAACATAAGTGATAGTCTTCTGAAATGTTTCCCCCTTTCCCCTTTTGTGAGAGCTTTAGGTAATTAAATAATGTAACTAAACTCTCACTGGACCCCTTTGTCTTCTGGCCAATAGGAATTAGGCAAGCCATGGGGCTGTTGAATGCTCATTGGACCCCTTGGGAGATTGTCCAATAGTCTTCTAGAGAGCTTAATTCTTATTGCTTCTTTTATTAAGTGTTTTTAAGTCAATTAAACTAGATTTTCTCTAGCCTAATTCTTAGTGGTCCACCTCTATGGCCATCCAATAGGATTTAAGTGCACCTTGTGCGCAATTGGCCTAGGGAGCTGACATGTCTCCCTTATTCCCTTTGTGTCAAGGGAGCATGTGAGTGTGTGTGTTTCTCTCTCATTCCCTACTTACAGGGCTCGTCCCCTAGGAGCCTTGAAGAGTTTCTGGCACACTCACTAAGCATCCAATTTAACTAAGCTTGACCATTGGACACAACCTTTGAATTTTGGAACCTTAGCATTTTGGAAGTCTTAATGGGCTGAATTACCTTAGGGTCTTTAAATCCCATTGCAACACATTGCTCTTTGGCAGATGGCCCCCCCTTTGGATCCCTATTTTCCCTCCTTTGGATCCCTACTGTGGCCGGTCTGCCCGCTAACCAATATTCTAGCCTTTTCTCCCCTGGCATTTCCCCATATTAAATTACCAGTTTAACATGAGAAGATCATTTAGGAGAAGTAGATATGAGTTATAATGATAGCTAGCGAAGGGAATAGCCAAAGAGGTTCCTTCTAGTCGGGGCTTTGGGTGAAAGGTGAGCCAGTGGTATCCTGTGTAAGGAGCTATAACGAGCGAGGAGGCAATCAAGCCAGTAGGTGAAAACAGAAAGAAGCCACACAATCAAAGTTTTCCTATCCATGCTTGTGCTCGGATGCTAGGATCTTTGTTCATGTCCTATTATTAGCATGAAGTGTTTGCTGCTTAAGTTTGTTTTGTGGTTGTCAATTATATAGAGGTTTGAAGTCAAATATCTGCTCAAAGTGATCAATATCACCTCTACTGCAAAGCTCCACCATATCCTGTGTCGGATTTTCAAACATCTCCTCTCACTTCTACGTTTCTACTCAAATTTACATGGTAGAGCATGTCATCCTCTCCCTTGTTTTTAGCCTGAGGTTTCTAGGTTGACTATATCTTGTTCTTACTGTGAGATTCTAGCCTCCTTTGTTGTGGGCGACAAATGGAATCTCCTTCTAAGGGTTGATGCCAAAGAGTGGAGGGACTTTAGTATCCCAGAAAACCTCCCTCACTTCTTTTGCCATATCGAGTTATGTAATGAGGAAGACACTTTGTAGATAGGGTATGCAAGCACTCTTGCTTCTTTATAAAAAACAATTCCATAATACAGGGTTTGGTCGGTTTAGTTCTTGGGCTCTCTCATCTTTTGACAATCCCGCTGGGGACCCGAATGTGTTTTTTAGTTCCTTTGCTAACACCCAGGACAAGTTTTTAGAGTATTAGTGCAATATCTGTATCACTTTTTTGTATAAGCTCAAATCGATGTGAGGTCAGCTTGCAGAATGGCAGCAAACAATCGACCAATCTTCACCGAGGAGGAAGATGTCAAGAACTTTATCTCAGACTTTGAATGGAAAACCATTGCCATGCACGTCATAACTGAGCAAGATTGACTACTGGTTCTACCTCTTGCCCTGAGAGGAAAGGCCAATGAATGGTTTGAGACTCTAGAAGAAGAGAGAAAACAGAGCTGGGACTGAATCAAGCAAGCCCTTTTGGACAAGTATGGAAAGAGGGTAACAGTCAAAGAAGTGATGGACAAATTGCAGGATCTACGGTAAGACATAGGCAAAGATCTTGATAATTTTTTGCAGTCCTTCACCTCTTTATGTCAACAATTGGAGCGGACAACGGAGGCTGCACCTGGTGAGATCTATAAGATGCATCCGTTCTTGTCTTGCTTACATCTTGATGTACAGAATAATGTGCAAGAAGAGGATCAGTGACCGTAGCCAGAACAAAGAGCAAAAAGGTCAAGAGGAAGCTCAAACAAGCAACCACCATTTCTATGTTACCGTAGAATGGGGTTCCCTGTCAAGAAGAAAAGCTTGAGAGGACACGAGTAGGTCCTGATCCGATGACTGCCAATATCCTCCAAAACGTCTCAGCTCAACTGCACGAGCTTCGTATTGGGATCATGGATCAACACCCAGCTCTGCTGAGAGAATGAAAGGAAGGGGTAGAGGAAGGAGAGGATGGTGCTATAATTGCGGTGAGGAGGGTCATTTTGCTTCTGAATGTCCCGAGCCACCCAGAGAGAGGGGGGGTATCTACTCTCTTTATGCAAGAGGAAGGGGAAGAGGTGATCCATTACCCTAAGAGGCAAGAGAAAGTCCTCCAATGCCTAATCGTCCACCTGAGCTCCTAAATGAAGAAGGAAGAAAGGTGCGTATAAGCTCTTTAGAAGAGCACAATGAGATCTTAGCCAACAAGAGGGATAGAAGAGACAAAGATCAAGAGTTCGAGGATGAACAGGAGCTGTGGAGAAAAAAGGGTAAGGCCAAAATAGAGGATAGGCCTGAGAGCAACAAACGAAGAAGGAGGAGACAAATTCAACAACAAGATTATCGAATGGGTCAAGGTATGGATGAGTATGATCTTATTAAGGATATCAAACGCCATAAAGCCAACATAACATTTGGCCAGATGCTTGCTTTAAATTCTTAATTAAGGAGACAAGGGTCAAAAAGTTTAAGCACTAGGTCTCCTCCCAAGGGAAAGGCGTCACATGCTGCTGTATCTACCATCAAAGTGGGCCGCCCAGTGGTATGGTCCCTTTTATAAAAGCTACCCTTGAAGACTCCGGTGGATGCTTATATTGATGGAGGAGCCGAAGTATGTGTGATAACAAAGTCTACTATGGAAGTAGGGATTTTGTCTCTGCAAAGGCCTTTGTTCGCATCCGTATGGCTAATCATTGTCCAGCTAAGTGTTTAGGCATTGCTGAAATGTAAAGGTTAAAGTGATTGATCAATATTGAATGTCTTATAAACTTTAACGTTATGGAGGTTGGGGAGAGAGCTTATTCCATAATTCTGGGGTGACCATGGCTCATCACCACTAGTCAATGCAAGATTGGGGGTTTGGTCTTATCTTAGTGCCCAATAAAGACCAAGGGAAAACCATCACGTTCAATATGAAGACCAGGGAAACCTCCTCTCAACCTTTTGAGTACAAGCATGACCAGGAGTCCACAGACAGCTATTCTTATGGCTGTAGTGAGGAGTCCATATTGTTTATAGATGAAAGGCTTGATTATGATCTTCTTAAGGTATGTTGAGACCTGTTTGGGATATCTATAAAAGAAGATATGCCTCTCTCTAATAATAAGAACATCATGGAGAGTATCTGTATGAGTTCCTCTTCTCTTCCCTCTTCTTCTATCCACTATGGTATTAATCTTAAAGATATGCTTGGTGAGGATCTATCCAACCAAGAGAAGGAGGATTATATTGCTCTGTTCTCTAGATTCCCATGAAATTCTTAATCAGGTGGCAGGGCACGAAAGGTACTCTGTCATGGATGGGTTCTCGGGCTACTTTCATATCATTTTTTCCATCGAAGATACGTTAAAAACCACTTTTGTAACTCACTGGGGCTGTTTTGCTTATAAAAGGATATCTTTCGGCCTCATAAACGCCTATGCTACTTTTCAGTGGTGGATGAACAGAATCTTTGCTCCCTACTTGGGAGACTTTATCAGGGTCTTTATGGATGATATTGGTTGTTTTAGCTCCAGGACACTTCAGAGAGAAAAGCTTATGTTATGTTTTAAGAAACTACACCAAGAGGGTGGGCAGTTCAACCCAAAAAAGTGTAAATTTGCTCATGCTAGAGTGCTACTACTTGGTGAGTGTTGTGTCACATAAAATATTGAAGCAGATCCAAAAAAGGTAAAGTCACTTATCCTTATGGACCCTCCCTCTAATGCAAAAGATCTAGCCTCTTTTGTGTATAAGCTATGCTACTTGGCTAGATTCTTTTGGATGATGTGTCAATCTATATATCCTCTTCAAAAGCTTAGCCAAGAAGATGCATGATTTCAATTGTAATGAGGAAGCTCTGCATGCTTTTGGTTGCACCAAAGAAGTTTTGAGCAATCTCCCTACAATGAGCCCGCCATCTCTAGAATCCACTTATTATCTTTATCTGAGTGTTGGCACAATAGAATTTGGATTTGCTCTCATGCAAAAGCAAATCAAAAGCTTTAAGCCTGTGTTCTTTGATAGCAAGCTAAAAAATCCAAGTGAGTTTTAATCTTATTCTGAATAGAGCAATGGGCCTTCTCTCTCGTGCTTGCATGCCACAAATTTTGAACTTATTTGCTGCAAAAAAAGTTCTATGTTTTAACCTCATCTAATCTCATGCCTGAAGTCATTCAACACCTAAATCCAAGCAAGAGAATTCATAAGTGGACTATTGAGCTACAAGAATATGAAATCTATTTTAAGGTGGATCACTCTGCCAAAACTCAACTAGCTGATGTGATAGTATATAAGCGAGGGTCTCTCCCCTCTTTTCCCATGCTAGATGTGTCCCCTCAAGAAGACGAGGCAGATATCTCTGATGCATTTACCCTACTCTTTGATGGCGCCTACAAAAGGATCATGCAGAAAGCCAATGGAGGGATCATCATCAAGATTCCCAAGGGTGAGGTAATCTTTTCTAAATCTTACAGCCTTGATGAAGTAAGGAGTAACAATGAAGTAGAGTATCTTACTCTTCTCCTAGGACTCAAGCAATGCATCAAATTTGGAATTGATCGTTTGATTGTGAGGGGTGATGCCTTGCAAGTGGTCAAGCAGCTTCTAGGGATGTGGCATGCTAAGAAGGATAACCTAAAAAAATGGTTCTATGATATCAAAAATCTCTCACATTAGTTTAAGGTGATACAATTCAAACATAACAAGGGATCTCAACAAAGAAACAGATGAGCTCGCTTGTAGCAAGCTAGAAGTCATGGTATCCTCTTTGCAGATTAAGAAGACATTATATGAATGCAGAGAGTCTCTCTCTCTCTCTCTCTCTCTCTCTCTCTCTCTCTCTCTCTCTCTCTCTCTCTCTCTCTCTCTCTCTTGTTGGGAGTTTTTTTAAAAAAGGCCAAAGCCCCAATCACCTACCAACCTTACAAAAGAAAAGGATGGTGAATAAAGACAGAATGCATACTTGCTTGGGAGAAGACTTGTTGATGTATGGGAGGGATGGCATTTTAAGAAGGGTACCCTTGAAGGAGGAGATTGGGATCATCCTCACGCAAAGTCATGAAGAAGTGGGACATCAAGGTAAAACTTAGATTATTTTCAAAATACTTAGAGCCGACTTTGCTGGCCCTCATTGGTAAGGGATTCCTATTACTGGTTTAAAACAGTGTCAAGTTTATGCAAATAGGAGACTCACTCCTGAGCCTCAGAAAGCTATTCTCTCTTTTTATGCTTTCATGAAGTGGGGGATGGACACTGTTGGTCCACCCTAAATCCGCTAATGGAAAGCGGTTTATTATTGTAGCGGTTGATTATCTCACCAAATGGGTGGAGGCAAAACTTCTGAAGGAAATTAAGGCTCACAAGGTAGCATCTTTATTTTATAATAATATCTGTTGTTGCAGGTTCGGTACACCCATGGTTACCATTTCAGACAGGGGTCCTGGATTTCGGGGGAAACTCATGGAGCATCTCACTTCCCTTCTTAAGGTACAACACAGGTTCTCCTCCCCCTACTACCCCCAGTGTAATGGCTTGGTAGAGAATTCTAATGGACAGCTTGTTAAAATGCTCTCTAAGTATGTGCGGGAGAACCCAACTGATTGGGATAATTATTTGGAGAAGTTCTTATGGGCTTATAGGACCTCATTTAAAGTCTTGGTATATTTTACTCCTTTTGCGTTGGTGTATGGGAAGGAAGCTGTCCTACCCATCCAGGTGCAACTTGATGCCTTAAGGCTTCTACACCGACTCTAGGGCTCTCAACAACAAAGGATGGAAGAAAGGACCCACACCCTTGAAATACTCCAGATGGACAGAGAGAAAGCTGTGGATCACTACCTTCAAGCAGCGGAGAAAAGAATCAAAAAGGTCAACTCCTCCTCACCTATGAAATCTATTGCTAAAGGTGACCTAGTTTTATAGTATGACTCAAGGCTTGATTTTACATTCCAAAAGAAGTTCAGAGATAGATGGATCGGACCTTACAAAGTTTCCCAGGTCTTTCCAAACGGCACCTATTAATTGCAAAGGCCTCACTTATACACTTATGTAACTTGTAAACCCCCCCCCCCCCCGCACTTACGTGGTGCGGTAAGTTTTCCATGGTGAATCCCCCAGGGACAAAAGATGATGGGTTTTAGGACAGTTTGTAAATATTGTATATACAATGTCATAGCACATGTAAATAGCCTTCTCATGTGGTTGGCATCACGTAGCAGGGATCGAAGCCATGAATAATCCATAAGAAGGACGATATGGGTTGTATAGCTATAGTCCAGTTACGGTCTTTTTGTAAATATCTTAGATCGTGAAATTTGGTTTTGTTTGGGCTCCCTGATCTATGCTCAGTAGAAATTAAGCAGTGGAGGATTCTGTGCTCCCCTTAGTTTTTCATCCATTCACGATGGTGCCATCTCCGATAGCTACAAAGTAATACTCATAGTTATATTTATGTTGGTTAAGATGGGAAGGTCAATCTTAGCGGGCCTGCCAAGTCACATCTTAGGAACACCCTCTTGGTTGACAATTGTGGACCGACTTTTTTTTTATGGCTGTCCACTGGGCTTCTCCTACTGAGTTCGTAACTGCCGACTGAGGATTTCATTGCGATGGTGGGAACCCGCCCTTGGTTGGCATTTTTTAAAAGAAAAGGCCCTTCAAAAATAAATGTTTTTTTACAAGGTCTGCAGGGATAGACTTGCACGTGGGCCGCCGCCAACTGGAAGAGCAAGGGGTATGTGTGCAAGAGAGGGAGGGCGGCGCCGTGCAGAGCATGGAGGCCATGCTGGGGGCCTTCTCAAGGCTCCCACTTGCAAAAGCCTATATAAAGGAGGGCACATGAAGCTCAGAACGGGAAGTGTACAGGAGCCGAGCAAGAGCTGAGAGTGAGGGAGAGGTGGCTCAGCTCACATAGCGCATGCTGCAGAGCCAAGGGAGAATCAGAGAACAGGAGAAGCCGCTCGAGCTCGCGTACTGCTGTTGAGAGTGAGAGAGAGAGAGAGAGAGAGAGAGAGAGAGAGAGAGAAGCCGAGAAGGAGAAGCACGTGTGTTTATGCTCACCACAAGCAGCATGGCTCTAGAATATGGTGACAATTCACGGCTTCAAGGCAAAGGGTTGCGACTGCATGGGTTTGAACCACGGTGGATGTGATTATCAAAGCAAATCAGTGGGCCGAGGGAGGAAAGATGGTACCGTCACAGGCCAAACAAGGGCAAGGACTACTGAGCGTTAAAGCAAGCACTGGGGGAGCATGTTGGCACTTAGAGCGACAGTGAGCAGAGAGGGTAAAAGCTCTTGGGGTTGCAAACCTGTTAGTTTGAGAAGGAGGCGCAGGCATAAGGTGACGTGAAGGTGGCTATTGTGGGCACCATCATCAGTGCTACGCAAGGTATTGAACAACTGCACGCATAGAGGGTTCAAAGGGCAGCTGAGTTTGAGCAACTAGCACTGCGAAGTCCAGTAATTTCAGAGTGCAGTTGGGACAGGGGCCGACCAACCGATCAGGTGATCAGGATCAAGTGACGCTACCGCTAGAGAGTGGAGGTCTTGGCAAAGTTGTTGGACATGGTACAGATAGCGAAGGGAATAGCCAAAGAGGAACCTTCTAGCTTGGGCTTTGGGTGAAAGGCGAGCCAGTGGTATCCTGTGTAAGGAGGAGGCAACCAAGCCAGTAGGTGAAAAAAAGAAAGAAGCCACACAGTCAAAGTTTTCCTATCCATGCTCGTGCTCACCTCTGGATCCTAGGATCTCTGTTTGTGTCCTATTATTAGCGTGAAGTGTTTGCTGCTTCAGTTTGTTTTGTGGTTGTCAAATCTATAGAGGTTTGAAGTCAAATGTCTGCTCAAAGTGATCAATATCACCTCAACTGCAAAGCGCCACCATCTCTTGTGTCGGATTTCAAACATCTCCTCTCACTTCTACGTTTCTACTCAATTTACATGGCAGAGCACATCATCCTTTCCCTTGTTTTCGGCCTGAAGTTTTCTAGGTTGACTATATCTTGTTCTTACTGCAAGATTCTAGCCTCCTTTGTTGTGGTGGGCGACGAATGGAATCTACTAAGGGTTGATGCGGAAGAGTGGGGGGACTTTCGTATCCTAGAAAACCTCGTCACTTCTTTTGCCATATTGAGTTCTATAATGAGGAAGACACTTTGTAGATAGAGTATGCAAGCACCCTTGCTTTTGTACAATTTTTTTTTCCATAATACCGGGTTTGCTGGGTTTAGTTCTCGGACTCACTGGTTCAAAAAAGGTTGTAGTTAATGAATTCCTTTTATTATTTGCTAACGTAGGAAAATATCACTCTGAGTTGCCAGACCAAAGAGATTGTCAAGTATCGAGAGCGGCACATAGAATTTGATACTTGGCAATGGTTTTTGGAGAACCATCACATCTCTCGTGAGCAATTCGACTCAGCAATCAGATCTCTAGAGGTGGTAAGTTTAGACAAATCATATTATATTAATTGTTTTGAGTTGTTAATTTGTTTAATTTGGTTTTGGTTAATGTAAAGTGAGGGTGATCAAACGTATGAACTTGTACATATAAAGTTATTTGTAGTCCTCAAAACAAGTCCCAATGTGGCAAAAGAAAAACTCTATGAGCATATGTATATACAATTGAACTAAAATTTCATCTTATTTGTAATTTTTTAAAAAATTATTTGTCTTTTACACTTTAAATCGTTAAGGTAAGGTATATTTAAACTATATTGTTTATTTTTTTCAGTATACTTTTCCAAAAAACAATTGATGTTTCATATGTTTTATGCAAGTAAAAAATAAAGGTGCTCATTTGGGCCACCCAAAACTAGGTTGACCCAAATGAGCACCTTTATTTTTGAATAGCCGTATAGTGATAATAGGCACGACAATATACGTGGTAATAATTGCGGATATATATTCACGATTATTACCGCGTATATTGCTGACAAACCATTTGCTGCTCCTATTACCACCAACGCAATTTTTTCTCTCCTTTTTCATTTTGTTATTTCTGCAGTAATAGCAACGGTTCTCAAATTTTCCTCTTATAGTGCAGGGTCGTGAGAGCGGATCCAACAGCCTGTTCCTCTCACTCTCAGACCTGCATTCCAAATTTTCAAGCCCTTGTCTAAATCTCTCTACCCTTGCAACAATCAAAGCCACCATTTTAGCCTGCCCATATTCTTCTTCTACACTTATACTACCTCGAGGTTGCTAGATTGAGGATGTGACTCAAAATGATGGAGGTGTGATTGTAGCGCCTTGGTGGGCTGGTGAGCGGTGTGATGCTAGATGGGGGACGTTATGCTATAGGTTAGAGATGCTTTTTTCTTTGTCTATGGTTGGTGCATAGGCTATAGTAAATACAAGAGCACTAACCCTTTTATTTAACGAGTAGCTATAACCATATGAATAGCACATACCCTCTAAATATGCCACTTGCATGACCTGACCAAGTTGTGATTAATTAGAAAGATTCTTCCAAAGATTCTTGGGTTGCAAAAGATTGAATATAATGAGAATTATCCTTGGTGCATTCTATAGACTACTTCTCTCTACAATGTTGATATATTTTTCTTCTCTTTGTTCTCTCTCTCTCTCTCTGTCTCTCTCTCTCTCTCTCTCTTTGTTTTTTTTTTTGCATTATATCTATCTACTACCTCTTGGCAGCTGATTCAAAACATGGAAAGCAAAAAGTATAATCATACAATGTAAATAATTGCAAGCTAGCTATATCTACAAAACAACATGGCTCATTTATAGAACAATCCTTTGGATCATCCCACTTGGGTGGACATACGTTGCAGTACATATGGTCCACATACAATATCCTAGACATATTGCTTGAAATCTAGTTTTGAGTTGTGTGTGTGTGTGTCCAATAAGCCATATCAACCGATGCCAAGAATGTCTACTAAAATGATGCAAAAAATACTAAAAAGGTGGAGCTCATTGTCTATGGAAGTGTGGGATGGACATGTAGCTCTACTCCAACTGGGACAATTTGGGAGGGGAAACACTAGGAGCAAGGCAATAGTGTAGAGGGCTAGTGCAATGCCTTAAGGCTATGCTCGGATTAGGTGGTAGAATTGGTGCCTCCAGTACAGTGGAGATGATACCTTAGACACCAAAGCTAATGGGTGGCAAAGCCAAGCAGCCCGGGCCTTGTGATTGCTATAGCCAATTGTTTCTTCTTCCTCTTCCCTACCCTCGTTCCCCACTAGCTCTCTCCACCTTCGAAGGTGTTTGAGGCCTTGCGACTGAGGCTTGGGATAGTGAATGCTTTTTATGATCCTGATGCATGAAGCTTTCTGTAATGGACTTGGCCTATTAACTTGAGAGTAGCCGAAATTAGAGAGAGTACCTTTGTGAGCATAGTGAGTGAACATAATTGATGGTAGCAACATAAACATAGCATTTAGTTAGCTTGGCATGAAAAATACTTTTGCAAGAGAGAGAATTTAGAGAACATGACAATAGTTGAGGACCGGATTTATGTGGAGACGGTCCCCCATCCAATAGGCATTTGTATTATGATTTCTCCCATCAAGCGAGACTTGTTACAATACAATCTTTGTGTTCCTTGTGACCTAGGTGATGCAATGAAGATGGAAAGCTTCATGCATCACAAGCATAACATAAACTTTGAGGAAGGCATTAACTATCCCAAGCCTCAATCCAAGGCCTCAAACACCTGAAGGTGGAGAGAGCTAGTAGGGAATGAGGGTAGGGAAGCAGAAGAAGAAACATTTCATAGGAGAGAGAATTAGTTCCTCACTTATCATCACTCTTCTTGCTAGCATAGTAATGAAGATGGAGAATATGGAAAGCTTAAGCAATGAAGCACGGCTCTTGGTTGGATTTGCATTCCATAGCCAAGAGTGTTGGTGTAGGCTCTCAATCTCTCTACTTGCTTGGAGAAGGAGAGGAAGCTCTTGCACTTTGCACTTCACACAATGAGAGTGTGTGTGGGATCGAGAGTATACCCCCTAAGCAATCCCCTAGCTTCCTTAATCGACCCCCCTCCCCCCCCCCTCCTTGTAGCTGATGCTTGAAGCTCATTGGACCCCTCCAGGCCTAGCCAATCACAAGAAAGAGGTAAATCAAGTAACAAGGGTAGCCTTGGGACAAGTGTCCTCCTTTCCCCTTTGAGAGAGAGGACTTGATAAATGCAAAGACAATTAATTAAATCTTTTAAAATATCATTGGAACCCTTGGATGGCCAACCAATAGGCTTCAGGCACACCATGAGGGCAACATGAGGAGGAACTTGACAAGTGTCCCTTTTGCTTTCTTTGTACCAAGCATGCCTTGTGTGAGTGTGTGTATGTTCTCTCTCACCCCCCACCTCTTGTAGGTCTCGCCCCCTCCTTGTTGGCATGCCAAGGGCATACCCAAGGGAGGTCACGGACCTTGGCTAGTAAGTGGCCGGTTGCCAGTGTGGAACAGGGGATTCAAAAAACCACGGGCTATATAAGGGAGGCTGGGCGGTAGCTAAGCAATTCCGTGGGCTTTACATTGGAATCAGAGCCTGAACGTTTTTGGGGAGGCATGGTCTCTCCATACACTTGCATGATTTTTGCATGCCATGACAAGCCGTGTGAAAGAGGTTCAAGGAGGCCCGCATGCAGTGTCGCTAAGCAGGAGGTCAAAGGACTGTGTGCAGGCCTGCTTAGGCAAGGAGAGGGAGAAATTTGATTGCAGCCCGGGGGAGACGAGGCCCGTTGAGGTCTCCCGGCTGTGGGGAGCAGTTCACAACATATGCGCATGTCCAGCAGAGCCTCCAATCGTGCGAAATCTCTCTCTCTCTTGCCTGACTGTGTCGTCTGCAACGGCCATAGCTACTGTTTGTAGTCTTTTGTTCATATGGTGGGCGCCCAAGGCCCAAAGATTTGGCAAATTAAAGTTTAAGACCCCGGACACGCACCTGTATACACAGAATTCGGCAAGGCTTCAATTGGACACTCCTCCACACTCAAGAAGGGAGGTGTTTTCTGATAGGGTTGGATGTTGTAATTGGCATCAGTGAGTTCAACAAGGTTGGATCAGAGAAGCACATTTGTCTTGAATTTTGTAAGCATTGGTGGCCAAGAAAAGAGGATTTTTCTTTGGATTCAAACACACAAATCATGAAGGCAATGACAAAGGGTGAACTTTCAACAATATCCCAACATCTCAGGCAAATCAACGTGTGTTTTGGGCGGTCTTTGAAAGTCGTAACTAGCCTAGTAACACATATGGACTTGGCAACACAAAGTGTTTGACCAATTTCCAGAGAAAAATCGACCAATAGCATATTATTGAGATGCTCCAAGGGAGCTTTAATCCAAGAGCTATACTCATGGTTTGACTGAGCAAGGTTTCAGATAGCACACAATGATTGAGACTGATCAACAGGTTTGAGATTTCATGCTTTTTCGGGTTTTCTATCTTTATGATACTTTTACATTGCAGGAATCCTTCACTAGATTTACACAAGTTAATAGCAAGGTAGCGGTGGCAATGAATGTCGATGCACCGCAGGTTGATTCTTTGTTGCTTATTGATACGATTTTTGTCATGCATGGCATGTGGATTGTCCTATGAAGCAAGGCTTCTTTCTCTCTCATTCAGAGTTCCCAAGAGGAGCAAGGCTCCATACACTTACTTGGTCATAGATTTTGATTAACAAGTATCTATCCTCTTCCTACTACCAAGAGGAGGAAGGAAGCAAGGCTTCAATTTTCTAGGCTATGGCTCCTAGGCGGGTTGTCTATGATTAATGCAATCAGACAACGATAAGATCCACCCATTGTCAACAAGCATGATCCGATGAGTTTTCTAAGACATCAAGGGAGCAAGGCTCCGTCTATAAATCTTCAGGATAACAGTAATCAAGCCAAGCAGGCACAAGGTACATCTCTTGCCAGTATTTTTCTGTTTTCCAATACATTGTACCATATTTGACAAGGTCGATCAACTGTGAATGCTCGACAAGGTCAACTTTCTTTTACTATGCCATTGTCAATTGGCAAGAACATCTGTTAGATACGTGCACTAGAACTCAATAAGTATTATGATGAAGCAAGGCTTCCCGTATTTGGCTTCACGATTTCCACAGTTTGGAATATACTATTAGCATACGAACTTAGGGAAACTTGCCAAGATGTTTGCAGGTTTTCAAATAACACAAGGGTGTAGATGATGCATACACTAATTCACTTGAGCAACAAATATTGATATGAGCCGGATTTAAGAGAGTTCTTATTTCGAAAACTCAAGACAACGGGCCACAGTAGGGCAACCAGGTTAGTCAATTTGAAGTTTTAAATTTCTTGTTTTTCTACATTTTAACTTTTCACTTGGCAAAGATTGCCTATTGTCCAAAGCAAAGTGCTTTGACAACATTTATGAGATGCAAGGCTTCTAACTCGTGCCAAGATCTTGGCATTGACTTCACATCAACAACATTGGCACATAGTTATGGGCATTTGGCAACGTGCGGATATAAGCTCACAATTTACATAAGGCAACAACAAATTGTGATGTATCCATGCTAGTGTAATCGTGCAAGGTACGTACACCAGGGGCTCACATGGTGGAGACTATCATTGAAACCAAGGGCTTATTATTCTATTTTTTGATATGTATGCATGGCGTACTAGTACAATGGACGTATGGCACTCCATCATTGTATACGCTTCCGCTATAGCACTTGCTACTCTGTCAAGGACGAGCTCAATTATTGACATTTTAAAACAATTTTTGTTTATGTTTATTCATAACCAACGGGCCATACATTTGCACTATGGTATCGGCAAGATCCCATACAAGGTAAGTGGTTCAATATGTGACTTATAGTAACTCTCTCTATGAGGGCGTGGTACAAGTACACAGTTGTACGCTTATAGGATAAGCTAAGCCTCTCTCTACGAGGGCATATAGTTGCATGCTTATAGGATAAGCTAAGACACAGACATGGTCTGCACGGGATCATATGCAAGGGGCATAAGACAGATTTGAATAAGGGGTTTTCTTTAGCCCATCACTCTCTCTCTCTCTCTCTCTCTCTCTCTCTCTCTCTCTCTCTCTCTCTCTCTCTCTCTCTCTCTCTCTCTCTCTCTATGTGTCCAACTTCTCTGTGGGAAAGGTGCAACTAGGCATGATTTTATAGAAATCTTTTTATGTCAATACAGTAATTAGAGGACAGGCTAAGATCCATCTATTGCCACCTATTTTAGGAATGGCTAAGAGCCATTGGTTTGCAATCCATCAATGATTGCTTTCCAAATCAAACAATTCTATTGAGTACCCCTCACTTCTAATGGACAAGCAAGAGTCTTGCCATTAGCGATTTTTTTGGGGTGTTATTTTAGCACTACACACTTTTGAGTGTGAAAATCAAGTTGAGTTTTTGAACGTATTAAACTTGTAAGGGCTTATCTCTACCAAGGCATATAGATGCAGCCAACATTTCAGACAGTAACGATGTTCACGAACACCCAAGATTATGGATTTTTGGGTCCAAAAAAGCTCTGGTTGTGAATACGATTCCAACTTCAGTGGATCTCCTATTTTATCTATAGCACTAAGAGTGTCTATATGAGTCCCGTTTTGGGGGCAAGGGCCAGATCGTGATTACTAAATCAATTCTTAAGTGTGATGGTCAATTCTTGGAATCTTCACACTTGCACTTTCAAGGAAAGAAGTCCATAAGTTGCCAAGGGATTGTGGATAATTTCCCCTTCCAAAGTTAAATTAAGATACTGTTGGCTTCTAGTTGAGCAGTTTCCATACAAAAGTCTAACCAAGCAGTTTGGCAATGACCGAGGGGTTTGGATTGTAATGGCAACACCCAAGGTTACATGTGCAATATTACTTGCATTTTACTAATTTTCTAATTAGTGCTCCAAGGCCTTGGCATGCGGGCAATTTAGGCAGGTGCCTTTGACTACAAGTAAGTGAACACTATGTTCAAACTCCAGGTACGCATATGATTTGGTTTATTTCCATTTTTGCATATGCTTTGCTTGACTTTTTCAAGTTGGATGAATAAACTTCTATGTTTTCATCCATTTTTGCTCTTCAACGAAATGACAAGGTCACGTAAGAGCCAAGAAATGGGTTATCGTGTCCAATATAAGTTTCTGCATTATGCAGTTATAGACCCACTTGTAGGGTTTATTTGGCACATGTTGTCACATGGGATGCAACATGGTCTAGGAACTCAAGGAGTTTGGTTTAGCCAGTGTGGAGCATGGATAATGAGGGTCTCTCTCACGCACGTCGCATGCGTGTTTACAATTACCTCTACACCCAAGTACAACTCGTATGTGAAGGACGTATTTTCAGACATCCTTACCTGAGACATATTCCACATGTGAAGAATATGAGTCTCTCGGACAGACACTGGCGCTTCTATTTCAATTATGTGTAGCAACGATGTCCTTAGGTGCTAGTCAAATCTGTTTTTTAGACCATTTTCAGCACAATGTATCAGGAGCTATTTCAGTGGCCAAAAATTGTCGGATACTTAGAATGACTTGTTAAGGTTCAAGTGCTACTAAACAACATTACAGATGGTTGTTTATGAATATAGCAAGGCTATGAGTTGTTCATGAAAAAGTTTCATTGTTTGTACCTAGAAGTGACTTCTGTTTCACCTTCTATTATGGTTCAACCGTTTCAGCAAGGCTTGCAAATGATTGCAATAGAAAGTATTTAGTTTCTTTTTGCAACTATTTACACTGCTCGTCAATGTGTGTTAGGAGCATCACATTCGCCATAAGTATTGGCAAGGACGATTATGGATATATAGGTTTGGATCTATTTTTTGCTAAATGCATGAGCACTAGGTGTTATGGTCCCTAGTGTTTCACAAAAGCTGATTTGGAATGACATGCGTATTCATCAAGTTGTTGCTTATGAAGCATTTTGCACTCTATGTGCACTATCTCTATGAGATTACTTTTGGGTCTACCAATCACCAATAGAGGTCATGGATTGATTTGGGTGCCTATGGATTTTTCAAGTTAACCATGATGGTTACTAAGGACGTTGTTGATTCCTCAACAATGTTGTACGATATTGTGATCCCTGTTTATGAGTCACACGGAAAGACTGTCTGTAAACCGTGGGGGAAAAACACCTCAGTATCGTCAGTTATCTAAGGGGATAGACAGATTACAAAGTGTAATTTTGTGCTAAAGGATATGCAAAGTGCATAAGTTAGCACCAAGAAATCCAGTTTGTAAGCATTTATTTCTCCACTTGGAGTTTGCTTACCATAAGTTAAAGCATGTTTACGACTAGGTTTAGTCTCTTCATGTATAAGTCAGGTTCTCAACCTTGAACACTAGTTATGGTGGGGTTGTTTACTGATGAAATTTCAGAACAAGTCAAGGACTTAAACTTGGCTAACAAGTTATGTCAGCAAGTTACTTTAATGAAAAGTGAAAAGAGGTACTCTTTCGTGTACATCTTTGTTGTGATAACTCGTTTAGCATGCTCACGTGTGTTCTAAATAGAGTCTACACACTATGATTGGATAAGAACTAGTAACACAAGATGGTTGCAAATGGACAACAAGTTGGAAAATCAAGCTGTTACTCTTGGCTTCATTGAACCTCCTACTGAACTGTGTTCCAGTTAAGCAAACAGCTAGACCCATGAAGGATGCCACTGTGGAAAACTTTAGTGTATCATCACTCTTGTTTTTGAGGACGAAAACGCTTCTCCAAGGGGGAAGTAATGTCATGCTAAGGGCATACCCAGGGGACGTCATGGACCTAGGCCAGTAAGTGGCCGGATGCCAGTATGGAACAGAGGATTCAGTAGCCAGGGGCTATATCTCAGGGGTTCACTATGTGTAAAACTACCATATCACGTGTGTTCAAGACATGTTTGTAAAACCCCTTATCTGTGAATTTTGTTAGGAATATAATGTACCCTTTTCTTTTAAAATTTGTAAGGTTTTTTCAAATTTGAAAAAAAAAATCCTTCTGTATATATATTTCTGTAAGTTTCAAGAACTTTAAATACCCTTCTGTTGAACTCACGTGATAGGTTACAGTTTTATTAGGTGACCTCCCCAGGGGCTATATAAGGGAGGTTTGGCGGTGAATCCAACTAGGCAGTTTCCTCGGCTTTACACTTATAGGGATTTAATATTGACTTTTTGGCAGACCTTATCTGAAGCACCTTAGTCAGCAAGCATGAGAAACCACCTCAAGCTTGGGTGGTGTTCCCACAAGCACCTCAAGCACCTTAATCGGCAAGCACGACAAGCACCTCAAGCACCTTAGTCAGCAAGCACGACCATCACCTTATTCATCAAGCACCTCAAGCACCTTACTCATCAAGCACAACAAGCACCTCAAGCACCTTAAGCTTGGGTCGGGTTCCCACCTCAAGCACAGCCCTAGGTTAACTAAGGTCAAAGGAATTTTAACACTAACTATTGGAGGTCTTCAATGAAGCTAACCTAAGGTCTTTATGCTCCATTGGTTAGCCTTGCTCTTTGACAGACCATCTCTCATTTGGGCCCCTTTACCATTGGCCCCGTGTTAAGATAGATCTATAAGCACATGTCTATATCTTAACCCTTCTTCTCGTTTATTCTCCCACATTTATAAATGATCAGTTTAATGTAAGAAAATCATTTGGGTTGGTTAGATATTAGATTTTATGACACTTTCCATCTTCATTGCATCACCTAGGTCACAACGAACACAAAGATTATATTGTACCAAGTCTCTCTTGATGGGAGAATCTATAATACAAATGCCTATTGGAGGGGGGATGGTCTCCACATAAATCCGGTCCTCAACTGCTGTCATGTCTCTAAACTCTCTCTCTTGCAAAAGCATTGTTCATGTCAAGTTAACTGAATACTATGCTTATGTTGCTACCATCAATTAAGTTCACACTCTATGCTCACAAAGTATTCTCACAAAAGTGCTTATTTTAATTTCCTAATTCCGTTACTCTCAAAGTTCATTGGCCATTTCCATTACATTGGTATCAGAGCATTTGGTTTCTCTTTTCTTGCTTAAGAAGAGAGGTCCTTACGTAGCCTATTAATGGTTGATTTTGTTAATTATATTAGGGTAAGTGGGACTAGGATCTATTATTGGTTTTGTTGAGTCCACTATGTGGGATATGGTGCACACCTCGGGAGCTTTAGTCTTAATAATGGAGTCTTTTAAGGCTTTCCTACGGCTTTACCATTATTGAGCCATAAGAAGTATGAAAGGAGCTATCCCTCATCAATTCTACAATATTAGACCCACTCCACTACTCTCTATAATTAACCAATTCGAGCCGTGGGTGTAGATACTTAAGTGCCAATTTTCAAAGGCTAAGAGAAGTAGAAACTAAGGTTTTGAATTGCCAAAGCATACACTAAGCAAGTATTCAAATTTTGTTAACATGGCTGACAATAACCAAGAGAGTAGAATGAACATTGATAACTTTGATTTTGCAGATGAAGGTGCTAATGATGATGCCCCCATGTTTGTCAATTATCTTGTTACTAGGTTGCAGCAAGCTATGGGCAACCTTGCTTTGCAAGCCAAAGGTACTCAACAACTTTGTGCTTATGGGATTTCCCTTTGTCTCCAAGAGGAGAGAGAGCTTAGGAGTCCTCTTGAAGAGATCTCCAAAAGAAGACTCTCTCCCATACAAGAGGAGGAATCCAAAGAGCAAGAAAGTAATGAAACTTTAAGTTCCTCTAAAGATGTGGCTCCACGAAGACTATGATCTAGACGATCGTCAACTCCTCCCAAGAGGAAATGATCAACACACGGTCCTTCTCCTCGTCACTCCAAAAGGCAAGAGAGGAACCAAAGGAAGAAAAGGGCAAGAAAGTGGGCACCCTCTTCTCCTTCTTCTTCACCTTCCTCCTCTTTCGACAAAATCTATATTGGCTATTCTCCTAGAGAATACAAGAGGAGAGGACATCGCAAATCATACCTTGCATGGTGAAGGTCACAAAAGCTCAAGAAGTTCAAAGAGGGAGGAAAGAGTATCTCTTTTCTCACCTATGATGGCACCTTTGGTGCCACCGACAAAGTATTGGCCTTCATCCAGCAATTTGATGCACCTTTGGAGATGAGGGCTTCACGGAGTCCTCAAAGCTACGCCATGTAGCTATGCACTTCGTAGAGCGGCAAAGCCCCAAAGACATGGAAAACGCTACAAGTTCCCATCATGAAGAAATTCCTTACAAGAGATGCAAAGGACAAAGTGCTTATCGAATGGTGCAGTTTGAAGCTTCTCTCTCATGAGTTTATCCACAAGTATGTAGACAAGTTTTGGGATTTACATCTCAAGGTTACTTCTTTCAAAAGATAGACTTTGCCGAGAAAAAGCAACAATTTTGTGTGGGATTACCTAAAGAGATGGCCAAATATGTCAACTCTCAATGGCTTGGTTGTATCACCGAAGTAATCCACCACACCATGGTTTCTTCGCGTATCAATTTCCAACAAGGGGCTAGACGGAATGTCAAACCCATGGAAAGAAAAGATAAAAATGATGCAAAGGGAAAAACCAATGCCCAAAATTCTTTCCAAGGCAATTCCAATAACAACAACAACAATCGGTCCAAGGAGAAGGGATTCTACAAAGGTTTAAAAAAACTCTCTTCTGAAGAGCTTGAAGCTTTTCGCAAGGACCATAAGTGTTTTAAGTGTGGGGAGCAAGGACATGGCTATCGTTCTTGCCCCAAGAAAAATGCTCACAATGAGACTCCTAGAGCTTCCACCATCAAAGATCCAAAAGAGAATGCTCATTGCAAAGGATCACCTCTCTCCTATGCTTGGGGAAAGGTAAGGGAACATGATACCTTCATCTTGTTTGACCCTGGCTCTACTCACAACTTCATATCAATGGAGTTGACCACCAAGTTGGGCATTCAAGCTTTCGAGATGGCACATGCTGTAATGGATAATACTGATTTCAAGGGATAGCAAGCCTCCGTTACTCCCTTGATTGGGAAGTTTAGGCTTCATGTCCAAAGCTATGTCAAGAAAGAAGACTTCTTTATCTCTCCTCTCCAACATGAGAATGCTATTCTAGGGGCACCATGGTTCAACCGCATGGCTGCCAACATGAAGTTCCCTAAAAAGAGAATCCACTTCACCTATAGAGGAAAGAGCATGTATATAGATGCTAGTGAGTCTGGTCGTACTATACCACTTGTAAATCCTCCTGCTTTTGATAAATCAATGAAGAGCTCCGATTTTGCGTACATGATTTTTGTCAAAGAGTCCCTAAAAGGTCCTAATGTTTCATCAAATGTAAATGGTAGGAATCAAAAAGAGTTAGACTTGTCTAATTTCCTAAAAGGATTCCAAGATGTGTTCATCAATGATATCCCTAGGACTTACCTCCAAAACAAGGGGATGATGACCATCGAATTGAGCTCCTACCAAGAACCTCGCCGCCTAACAAGCCTCCTTATGGAGTTTCCCAAGATCAACAAGAGGAGATCATGAGGCAAGTGTAAGTACAAGAGCTAGTAGAGAAAGGGATGGTGAGCCCTAGCTCCTCTCCCTTGTGTTCTCCAGCCCTTTTTGTGCAAAAGAAAGATAGTACATACCGTATGTGTGTGGACTATTGAGCACTAAACCATATCATTCTCAAAAACAAATTTCCCGTGCCCCGGATAGAAGATCTGTTTGATAAGCTATGGATCTACCTACTTCAGTAGGATTGACCTTAAAAGTGGCTATCATCAAGTAAGGATAGTGGATGAAGATATTCTAAAGACCGCGTTTCGTACAATGTCTGGTCTTTATGAATATCTACTCATGCATTTTGGCTTGACTAATGCACCGACCATGTTCAATCGATTAATGGAGAAATATTTAGACCCTACCGCAAATTCACTGTTCTTTGATGATATCATCGTCTTGTCTAAGTCCTTGGAGGAACACAAGCAACATCTCCAAGTGATTTTTCAAGCATTGAGGGAGAACAAGCTTTTTCTCAACCAAAAGAAAAGTGAATTTCTCCTTCAAGAAAGTTATTACTTAGGTCATATTATCTCTCAAGATGGTATTTGTATGGATCCATCAAAGTTAGAGGTAATAAAAGCATGGCCTAATCCAAGGAATCTACATGAGCTAAGAAGCTTTATTGGTATATGTGCATACTATAGATGCTTCATATCTAAATTTTCTCAAATAGCCGGACCATTACATGACTTAACAAAGAAGAACGTTAAGTATTCATGGACTGCTAAGGAGCAAAATTCTTTCGACAAGCCCAAAGAGAAGCTTACCTCCCAACCAATCCTCATGCTTTCGGGTCTCTCAAAGCCATTTGAGGTCCAATGTGATGCTTATGGTGATTGCCTTGGAGAAGTATTGCTTCAAGGAGGGCATGCCATAGCATATGAGAGTTGAAGGCTCAATACGGATGAACGCATCTTAGGCATTTATGAGAAAGAGCTTTTAGCTGCTCTACATGTCCTAGACATATGGAAGCACTATTTATTGGGGACTCCATTCATTTTACGAACAGACCATCAAAGTCTCAAGTACTTCATGACGCAAACCAAGCTTTTTGACAAACAAATGAGGTGG
Source organism: Adiantum capillus-veneris (assembly GCF_014529385.1). Taxonomy (NCBI): domain Eukaryota; kingdom Viridiplantae; phylum Streptophyta; class Polypodiopsida; order Polypodiales; family Pteridaceae; genus Adiantum; species Adiantum capillus-veneris. The sequence continues at coordinate 94,288,406 of NC_140936.1, forward strand.
ACAATTTTTTTTGCAATTTAATTTCATATTGCTCACGTTGCTGGTAATCACAATCAAGTGGCTGATGCACTTTCATGACAACCAAAAGTTAATGGAGTGTCTATAGCAACTCACAATGATCTATCTTCCATGATAGATGAGTATGCTATGACCATGACTTTAGAGACATAATGTCAACCGTTGCTTTGGGGAAGAAAGAGGAACCATTTACCTTGTAGGATGGTTATCTTCTCCATGGGAATAGGCTATGTGTTACCCACTCCCTTCTAACAAAGTCATGTATGAATCCCATGCCCCTCCCTATGCAGGGCATAGAGGCATTCAGCCTACTCTCAAGGAGTAGAAACGTCCTTCTATTGGCCTACCATGAAAGTGGACATACAAGAGTATGTTTCAAAATGTGCAGTATGACAAAAGACCAAGTATGACAGAGGGAAGCAACCTGGATTACTCCATTCATTACCTATCCCAAATTCACCATTGGAGTACCAACATCCCCATCGTGTCAGATAGAGATCCTAGAATGACTAGTAATTTTTGGAAAGGTCTCTTTGAAAATCTAGGTACAAGATTGAATTTGTCTTCGGCCTATCACCCACAAACGGATGGCAAAAGTGAGATAGCCAATCTTACAATACTCAATCTACTAAAGACTTTTGTTACAGGAAGTAGATCAACGCTCACAATGGGAAATGTACTTACCTCTTGTAGAGTATGCATACAATAATACTATACATACTTCTACGGGTAAAGCACCTTTTGAAATCGTTGAAGGAATACCTAAAAGTCCCTTGCTACTTAAAGTGCATGGCAAGATCTTCGTTGCCGATCGATGAGTATAGCCGTGACCTACAAGATTCTTTCCAAAAGTTTAAGGAGGATATATCCATCTCTCAACAAATGGAAAAAGTTGCTCTGCTGACAAGCACAGAAGGGCCTTAACATTCAAAGAAAATGATTTGGTCTTATTTAAGTTTCCCAAGGCTTGATTGAGGCAAACAATGGACAAAAATCCTATGGGCCATCAAAAGTATTATGCTAAACTAGCAAAAATCTACTATGGCCCTTTCCAAATCTTGAAGCCCATCAATGAGATGGCTTATACACAACGATTTTCATGTGAGCCTACTTAAGCCCTACAAAGGAGAGCCACCAAGTGAACCATGCAATTATTGAAGATCCTCCCAAAATTGAAGACCAAGAAGAGGTGCTACAACCCGAAGCTATCCTTTGGCATGAAGACAAGGTACTACGACATGGTAAGATTATTAGAATAAGAAAATGTACAAATTTCTTTTGAATGACCAATGTTTTTGTCTTATAAGACTAGTTCTCTCTTTTTATTTTGCACAAATTCAAGTAGTATGCATACTTAGAATCATGTTTGTGATGACAACGTCTCTCAAACACCAAGTAGAATTTGTCACTCTACTTGAGAGAATGAAATGGACTAAAGAGCAGACATGCTTGCTGTAGCTATGTCTCCCAAGCACCAAATGGATTAGTCATCCATCTTGGAAAGATGTTGTAGGGTAAAAACGGATTCTCTACCCGCTAAGCAAGATTGACTAATGACTAATGCTTTCTCTCTTCTATCTCATAGTCAAGGACGACTGTGATTTCAAGAGATAGGTAATGTCATAAAATCTAATATCTAACCAACCAAATTATTTTCTCATATTAAACTAATGATTTAATGTGGGAGAATAAACGGGAACAAGGGTTAGAATATAGGCATGTGCTTACAGATCTATCTCACCATGGGGCCAATGGTAAAGGGGTCCAAATTTAGAGATGGTCTGTCAAAGAGCAAGGCTACCCAATGGAGCTTAAAAGACCTCAGGGTTAGCTTCATTGAAGACCTCCAAAGTTTAGTGTTAAAAAGTCCTTTGACCTTAGGTAAGCTAGGGCTGAGCTTGAGGTGGGAATCCGGCCCAAGCTTGATGTGCTTGTCGTGCTTGATGACTAAGATGTTTGTTGTGCTTGCTGACTAAGATGCTTGAGGTGCTTGTCATGCTTGTCGACTAGGGAGCTTGAGATGCTTGTGGGAACATTACCCAAGCTTGAGGTGCTTTGTCATGCTTTCTGACTAAGGTGCTTGAGGGTAAGGTGTTCCTCAAAGTCAACAACCATCCCTACAAGGAGGGGGCGAGCCCTACAAGAGGGGGCTAGAGAGAGAACACACACATCCTCACACAAGGCAGGCTTGGTACAAAGAAAGCATATGGGACACTTGTCAAGTTCCTCCTCATGTTGCCCTCATGGTGTGCCTAAAGCCTATTGGTTAGCCTCCCAAGGGATCCAATGATAATTTAGTAGATTTAATTAATTGTTTTGCATTTATCAAGTCCTCTCTCTCAAAGGGGAAAGGGGGAAACTTGTCCCAATCATCCTGCATGTGATTGGCCAGTCTTGCAGGGGTCCAATGAGCTTCAAGCTTGAGCTACAAGGGGGGGTCAACCAAAGAAAGCAGGGGGCTAGCTTGGGGGGTATACTATCCCACACTAGTCTCATTGTGTGAAGTGCAAAGTGCAAGAGCTCCATCTCCTTCTCCAAGCTACTAGAGAAGTTGAGAGCCTACACCAACACTCTTGGATATGGAATGCAAATCCAACCAAGAGCCATGCTTCAATGCTTAAGCTTGCCATCTTATCCATCTTCATTACTATGCTATTATGTATGCTATAAAGCAGAGTGATGACAAGTAAGGATCTATTTCTTTCTCCTATTGTATGTTTCTTCTTCCTCTTCCATACCCTCATTCCCTACTAGCTCTCTCCACCTTCAAAGGTGTTTGAGGCCTTGGGACTGAGGCTTGGGATAGTTAATGCTTTTTGCAAATTTCATGCTATGCTCGTGATGCATGAAGCTTTCCATCTTCATTGCATCACCTAGGTCACAAGGAACACAAAGATTTTATTGTATCAAGTGTCTCTTGATGGGAGAATCTATAATACAAATGCCTATTGGAGGGGGCACCGGCTCCACATAAATCCGGTCCTCAACTGTTGTCATGTTCTCTAAACTCTTTCTCTTGCAAAAGCATTGTTCATGCCAAGTTAACTAAATACTATGTTTATGTTGCTACCATCAATTAAGGTCACCCTCTATGCTCACAAAGTATTATGTCAAAAGTAATTACTTTAATTTCCTAATTCCATTACTCTCAAAGTCCATAGGCCATTTCCATTACAAATAATCTCTTGAAGAGGATCACGAACACACACCTTGTGGACAGGTCTGAGGACTTCCATCCACAATGCAACTCTTTCGTGGACCACCTATGATCACTGCACTGCACACCATTGTTGAGTCCTCCTATGCATGCTAAGACTCATGCCTGGCTGCATTCTGAGACCTACCACAATGAGATCAATGCCTCCTTGTGCCTTATTCACACCCACCCTATGCAAGCGTTGTCGACTATAGCTCATCTCTAGCATAGGCCGTGTCACACCTTCATCCTCTCACCCACAACCACCCGAGCCTCCTTCATTGGATGCTCTTTCATCTTTGTCACATCAGCCTTCTTCTTTGTTTGTCTTTATATTTCTCTCACCCTTTTTCATCTCGCAAGTTTTTGAACCCTTCACGCACTCTCTATCTGCAACAGCCTCACCTTCGACGTTCGGAACACTTTACTTCAAGCTTCCCTTGGTCTGCGTGGTTTGTCTCTGTATTAATGCTTTCCATGTAGAAGAACCTACTACAAGATTTAACCGCTCATTATAATCCTTGATCTACAGTGTACAACACTTTATTTTTTTGCAAGCAAGAAGGAGACCTCTCCTGTGCTATTCCCACATAGCAAGGAAAGAGACCATGTGCTCAATGCCAAATGCCACAATGTCCACTCTCGGATCCCCCACCTTCAATCTACTGCACAATTGTTCTTCGGTGAAAGAGGCCCTTCGTTTATGCATCTACAATCCATTTTTTTGATGGTATATGCCTGGTTACCCTGCTCTATACCTGAAAATCCCCTCTAGCCCATGCATTTCAGCCTTTGAAGATGCCCTCCCATTGCCATTCATACACAAGGGGCTTTAGACAGCTTACTGTATAGCAAAAAATATATATTTGCTAGACGATTTACTAGTTTCATACCACACATCTAGTAAGCGTGTAAACTAGTAAAAAAGAGACAACTCCTAGATGCTACATATAGTAATTTTCTTACTATATGGAGAGTTGAATAGCCTCAATATGGTAAGAAAATTGCTAGTTCAGCGTAGGAGTTGACTCAATTACTAGTTTGATATTACATATTGGTGTTCTCAAACTAGTAAGTCAACTAGCCATTTTTGTTTAAAACCTAGCAAGTCATCTAGTAATATACAAGAACGGTTGCTTGGAAAGTAGTAATTGATGGAGCAGCTTTCCGATGAACAAACTGGTAAGTCATTTATCAAATTTTCTATAAACAACCTAGTAGTTCACCTAGTAATGCATTAAGGAACATGTAGACACAAACTGTTGGAATTAGGGTTGTAGAAAAACACACACAGCTCAAGTGCATTGGTAAGGTGTTTTACTTAGTGTGCGATGGAAAGATAGATAGCCCTAGTATGATGGTCGTATATACAATGCACAGGGGAAAAGACCTCCTAAAGAGGGTAAAAATTCCCCGACGGTCCTAAGTGTGTTCACACGCATCACTACCACATGTATATGGTAACAGAGCCCCTCTAGAGTGATGCGGTGAACGAGAGCTGGCACATAGAGTAAAGGGAAGTTCCATGCCCTGAGGACATGATCACTCCACAAACGGGAGTAAGCCCAAAGCTTTGCAAAAAGATTCAAAATTCTCATGAGATTATGCCTTTGTGAAAAGATCTGGAAGATTGTCCTATGTTGGTACATAAGTGAAGCTGATCTCTCCTACTGAGGGCCTCTCCCTGACATAGTAGTTATGCACCTCAATGTGTTTTGTGAGAGCATGAAAAATTGGGTTCCTTGCAATTGCCAATGCACTCTGACATACAGTAGTGTAGATAGTGTTGACAGTGTCCTATCCAACACCCAAATCAGCCATAAGGTGTCTAAGCCATACACACTCAACTTTAGCTGTGAAGGCTACCCTGTACTTAGCCTCACAACCGGAAGTGGCCATAGTAGGTTTCTTCTTGCTCAACGATGATATGCATGAGCTGCCAAGCATGAAACAAAAACCACTTGTGGACACTCATGTGTCAAAACAACCGGCCCAATCTGAGCATGTAAGTCTGGTGGCAATGATCCCCCCTTGGGATAAAACAAGCCAAGATGTAAAGTGCCACTCAAGTAGCGGAAAATCCTCTTGATATCTTGCCAATGCTTAGACCCTGGGCTATGTATAAATTTGCTGACCTCTGAGACTGCAAATTGAATATTTGACCTCATGTTGCATAAATAAATGAGGCATCCAACAACAATTTGGTAAAGAGTGACATCTTCAGGATCACCAGCATCATGAAGACTCAATTTCAAACCTGTTTCCATGGGAGTGGCAATAGGTTTGCAATCTTCAAGTCCAAACTTTCACAACAATGTCTCTATGTAACTTTTTTGACACAAGGCAATACCACTATCACATTGCTTAAACTGTATACCCAAGTAATGATGCAACAGCCCCAAATCTTTCCATCTTGAAAGTAGCACTCAAATCCTCACGCTTTACATACAATGTGCTTTCTGCTAAACTATTACAAAATCCTCGTTTGACCAAATGAGTGTCAGTCTTCTCATACCAAGCACGAGGAGATTGCTTCAACCCATTCAAAGCTCTGTTACATTTGTGTAGCTTATCCTCTTGTACTTTCTTGACAAAACCGTGAGACAACGTTATATAAACTTCCTCAAATATGTCACCATTCAAGAAAGCAGTAACAATGTCTGATTGATGTACATTCCAACCAAAATGAGCTGCCAATGCACATAGAAAACACACAGTAGTCATACCACAAGTGGGAGCAAAAGTCTCTTCATAATCTTTGCCTTTTGGTTGTGCATAACCCTTTGCAACAAGTCGAGCCTTATAGCGATCAGTCTCACCATCCGGCTTGCATTTCAACTTGTAAACCCACTTTGTATCAATGGCCTTTTTGCCAGGAGGCAAATCACATAAATTCCATGTGTCATTTTCTATAAGTGCATCATATTCCGATTTCATGTCAGCCATCCAATTTTCAGAATTATGTGCTTCATGAAACGACAGAGGTTCCTCAACATCATGTAAGCTAAACACAGCCAAAGCATAACAATCTAATGCATAAGATGCATGGTGAGAGCCTAAACTAGTACGACTAGACAAAGGTGAGTCCACTTTACTGTCATGCAATGTATGCACCGGCCATTTTGGCATACCTTTAGCCTACTCGTTTTCAGCCCTTTCCTCATCAAGTATATCATGTACATCTGCATCAGTAATAAACTAATCTATAACATTTTAAGAAACCCCCATAGGCTCTACATTTGCCTCATTGGAATTTACATTCAAACTTCCAACCACTGAAAAGAGGCAATAAAGTGCCATAAATGTCTTGTGAGCTTACATTGTTGTCTCTAGTACATGAGAGCAAGGGCTGAATAGAATCTTCCACGAACACAACATCCTGTGAAACAAGAATACACTTTTTTTGTGGATGATACACTTTGCTTTCAGCACTATAACCAACAAAAATACATTTGACAGCCTTATCATCAATTTTTTTGTGTTGTGTTTGTGGCACCAAAGTATATGCCTAACAGCCAAAAACACGCATGTGCTCAATAGAAGGCTTTCTATCATGCCATGCTTCATATGGAGTAATAGACTGCAGAGCTTTTGTAGGACACCTATTTAGTACATAAGTGGCACACATGATGACCTCAAGACAAAAGAAATGCGGCAAAGCTTGACTTTTGACCATACAGCGTGCCATTTCTATAAGTGACCTGGTTTTCCTCTCAACAACACCATTTTGTTGAGGCGTATAAGGCACTGTACATTGGTGTTTTATCCCACGACTAGCCAAAAATGCATTAAATTCATGAGACATATACTCCCCCCCTCGATTGGAACGGAGGGTGCCCATTGTACATTTCGAGACATTTTTAGCCATAGCCAAAAATTGTTTGAAGCATATTAAAACTTTGGACTTCGCTTTAAGCGGAAATATCCATGCATGCCTGGAGTAATCATCAATGAAAGTCATGAAGTAAACGTAATTGCCCAAGGATGGAGTTTGCATGGGCCCACAAACATCAATGTGGACAAGCTGCAACCTGCATGTTGCCCTAATCAAACCATCCTTTGGAAACTTTGAACGTTGCACTTACCCAAAATACAACCTTCACAAACATGTTTGACAGGTGCTTTACGAGGTGGTAAAGAAGCAACCATATCAGATTTCTATAAACGCAGCAAACTAGCAAAATTCAAATGTCCAAAACGTGCATGCCAAAGATTTTCATCTAAAATAGCCTTAGAATCCACAAATGCATTTGCAAAATTTTGCCCACACTTGTCATACAAAGTGAGCTTATACACCCCACAGCATAAAATGCTAGATGTAACAATTTTATCACCGAAACTAAGATCATGTACTGTACATCTGTCATCCGCAAACTTGACTACAAGTCCAAGTCTAGCAAGTGCAGATGCAGACAAAAGATTCTTCTTGATCCCAAGTATATAAAGCGCATCAACAAGTGTAAAAGAACTGTCCTTTGTAGCAATAAGCACAATCTTTCCAACTCCCTGAACTGGATAAGAGGCATTGTTGGCACAAGTAACTAAATTCCCATGAGGGAAAGACTCAAGAGAGGTGAAAAAAGCACAATGTGAGGTAATGTCTTGGGTAATGTGCTTTGTAGCACCAGTGTCAAAATACCACACATGTGAATCTGCAACAACTCCCTGAATCGGATAAGTTGTATTGTTGGCACAAACAACTAAATTCCCATGAGGGATAGACTCAAGAGAGGTGAACAAAACACAATGTGAGGTAATATCTTGGGTAATGTTCTTTGTAGCACAACTGTCAAAATACCACACATGTGAATCTGCAACAAACTGAAATGCACGCATCATGGATAGCAAGATTATAGGTACACTCTTCACTAAAAGCCCATTTTGCATCAACATCAGCATCATAGTCCCCTTTCACAGAAGACTCAACAATAGCTGCATTTGTAGTGGAACCAACATTTACAGTGGAACCACCCTCTTTCTCCTTTGCCTCTTTGGCCTTCAACTTAGGACACGACTTGATCAAGTGATCATTAGATTTATAGTAATGGTAACACATCTTCTTTTTGTCCTTATCACCAGAATTTCCAAACAAATTGTTGTCAGAAGAAGCATTAGGAACAAGTGATTTTCAAGTCGTCGCAGAAGAACCATGAAAAGTGCTGCATTACTGCTACCACCTTTTCTTTGAGTAGCAATAAAGGCCTATTCAACTGCACACTGTCTAGTACTTTTTTTTATAGAAAGCGACTCTTGCAAAAACAATGTGCATAATGCATCAAACTTGACAGCTTCATGATTTCCTTGGGTCATAAGTCTCCAAGTACTAACAAAAGTCTTGCAAGAATCTGGCAAGGCATCAAGAACAGTCTGCACAAGGGAACTGTCTGAAATGACTTCACCTACACAAATAAGTGGCTCATTGATATCCTTGACACCAACAAGGAAAGTGCCCATATCATCTTCCTCATGCATTGATTGCGTTGTCTGTGAAGCACATTATTACTCATCACATTCATTCACTGAAATATGCAAAACAGGCTTGGGATATTCTGGCTGGTCTTTATGCAGGTTGCAATGAGGCAAAAATTGTGCTGCTGCGTAAAGAGATGGAGTCAAAGATTATGCTACCATATGCATGTGGTAGTGATGTGTGTGAACACACTTAGGACCGTTGTGGCATTTTTTTCCCCTCTTTAGGACGTTTTTTCCCCTGTGCATCGTATATACGCCCATCATACTAGGGCTATCTATCTTTCCATCGCACACTGAGTAAAACACTCTCTGTTGTGTACCTTGAGCTTCCTTCGTCTTCTCCAAGCTATGTGTGTTTTCCTGCAACCCTAATTCCAATAGTTGGTATCACAAACTAGTAATTCATCTAAAAATTTTCCCATGAGTAAACAATTTAGGAGAGTTTGCTTCAACCTTAGGAGACTAAAGTAGGCTTAATTCATAAAGATAGCCATGAGTAGAACAAGTGAAATTTAGCAAGCTTCCATAACTTGTGCTACATGCTACAATTCTTAAATCATGTTGTTGGAATATAAAACTACTTTTCATTTGTTACAATGATATCCTTCATGGATAAAGGACCACCTTTTCAAAATAAAAAATTATTAGGCCTTATAGCAAAATCCATGTAACTAAATCTTTACACAATGTGGAAGTATTAGCATCCTCATTTTCTCTCTTCTTGAGGAAACTATTCGATTTTTGCATAGCAAAATATGTTGGCTTGATCAAGTGGTAAAAGTCTTGTACTTTTGTGAGATTTAGCCACTTTATTAAATATAGTTTCTTTGTCATCCCTCAAAAAATTTTGTGCCTACACAATTATCACGACAAAATAACATGGTTTAAAGAGAGACACATATTATTTTTGTAATCATAAGTAAGGCAATGTTGTTAGCTTTTATTACAAATCTGAGATTCCAACACACAATGATTTTGATTTAATGAACATCCCCCATCAGATTTGTGCTTTTAAAACATTTAAAGTCCACTCTTTTATTTTATAGCCACTTGCAAAAAGAATCTTATTATTATGAAGAAAATTACATTTTTCTTTTTAAGCTTCAAAGGCTTTAAAGCTTGATTTTTCTCTTTTAGTAGCTCTTCAATCTTAGAAGTAGCCTATAGAAGTGGAAAAACATAGCTTTTTTATATCATTAAAATTAGGTAGGGCAAGTGTTTAGTTAAATAAATATTCCACGTGAAGCATGTTTGAATAGTACGTTGCCCTTTCGTGTGCTTTTTCTTTTTTGTTCTTGGCTTGCACCACATATAATTTGTGCCCTTCCATTGATTTTTTCCTTCACAAATTATTCAAAAGGGAGTGCAGTATTAATTGACACAAAAAAAAGTTTAACGTGAAGAAAATACGTGAATTTGAATTGTACGAGGTTTGTGATATGGTCATCACACTCATCCAATTCATTGTTTACTTCCATATCCTTTTCTTGAAAATAGTGGAGAAACTCTTTATCTTGCATATAGTTTCTATATGCCTTACATTCACTCATTAAGAGATTGAATTTGAATATCTCTCTCTCTCTCTCTCTCTCTCTCTCTCTCTCTCTCTCTCACACACACACACACACACACACACACACACACACACACACAAAAAAAAAGCTAAATTTACCTCAATCATTTCAATTGCTATCTTTGTGTGTGTATGTGTGTGTGCGTGCATGCTTGAGAGAGAGAGAGAGAGAGAGAGAGAGAGAGAGAGAGGAGTTAAACCCCACTTCTCATAAGCATTGCTTTGTGAAGCATGATTTTCCCATGGCATCTTAAGAACGTGTGCTTCCATCTCTCTTTAAACATATAATAACAAATTTTATCATCGTAGGTCATACATTATTGTTATTTTTATTTTAAGATAAAAGTGCTTACATGAGTAGCTTGTGGTTGCTCTTCTTCTCCTTCAATAGGTATACAAGTGGTTCCTTGTGCACAAGCATCCTTTAGCTATTAAATAACAACAAAAGAGTTACTTTCTTCATCATTAGTTTTCATATAAATTTCCAATACCTTAGAGGATTAATCACAAGTTTTCTGAGTGAACCATTTTCTCCTAGCTCACTTTCTCCTTGTAGTTCACTTTCTCCTCCATCATTCTCATGAAATTCCTGGTTATCATCATCATCATCTTTTTCTTTTTGTATCTAATTTCATGAAAATATTTCGATTATACTTTGACATAATCGAAGTTCGTTACTTAGACCAAAACAAAATGACACATACCATTGGGGTGCTAGAAGATGATTCGTTGGTTTCTTTTTTCTCCACTTTCATTTTTCCAAAAGAGACTTGATGGACCATGTATAAACGTCCTCTTCTTTCCAATGATAATTTTGTTTAGCTACTCTTACAGGCTTAAACTTACCTTTATTTTTCCTTATTAATTATTCTTTCTCTCCATATTATTTACTCGGGGGGTCACCTAATAATTATGTGACTATCACGTGAGTGCAATAAAAGGGGTTATTAAATTTAATTTTTTTCTCACATTTTCATATACAAAAGGGTACCATAAAATGGAAATGGAAAAACAATATAGCAATTTGAATAGGAAAAGGGTATATTTTATTTGTCAAAAAATTACAGATAAGGAGTTTTGAAAATAGTCCTTGAATGCACATGATATATACATTTCATACATAGTAAACCCCCAGAGATTATTTATAAGGTTTCCAAATGTCTTGTGTTTGGCAAACCATCCTCTAGCAAACCCATAGTTTGAATAAAGAACTCTATGCTCGTTATTACCCTCTTTCAAAAGGAAATCCCTACCATAGAGTTTATTGGGTTCTCTAAGATCTGGAGGTGGAGGCTTAAACACCTGTTCATATATGGATGGGTCATATTAAACATAAAATTGTGTTAGCTCATTTTATTCAATCACTGCTAGTATACTTGTGGAAGTAGTTTAGAATGATTATTCCTTCGTGGATGACAATTGTTGTATTCAATGTTATGCTAGTATACCTTTGGAAGTACTTTAGAATGACTATTGCTTTATGGATGACAGTTGTTGTCTTCATTGTTATGATGTTCTTTACATATCTTTTTTAGAACTTCACTCATAGAGTATATAAGAGCTTCTAGAAGACTTGTGGAAGTGGTTCATAATGAGACCTACTTTATAGATGGAAATTATAGTATTCATTGTTATGGTATTCTTTACATATCTGTTGTATAGTTTCACTCATAGAGTATGCAAGCATGGCTACTATACTTGTGGAAGTAGTTTAGAATGCCTATTATTTTACAAGTGACAATTGTTGTATTCATTATCACCGTTTTCTTTACATGTCTTTCTAAAACATTACTCATAAAGTAGTGATAAGTGTGTTTAAATTTTGAGGTAAAGTTTGTTACTTAAATGTCTTGCTACTCATCTGTGTGTTCAATGGTTTGTCTTTCTAGAAATAAGTTAGCTACAGTCCTTTGTGGAGCAATTACTCTCTTTCTCTAATGAAGAGGCCCTAAAATTTTTAGATTCTTGGAGAGCCAATCATTTTTTAAATAAGATAGTTTTTTCTTTTCCATCTATCATCTCTATAGGTGTTGACACCACTAGCATCAAAGGACACTTTGCGCAAGGTACTATGGCCAGGGGGCGTGAGAGAGAAACCGGGAGAGGCCGCAGAAAAAACAAGGGAGGGTGCAGCCCCGGGATCATGATGACAGGGGTGGTAGCATGGTGATAGGGGGCATTAGAGCCCTAGTGCGTCTATGTGAGCGTGACGATGCATGTGGGATTACCATGCGGGCAGAGGTGTGCATGCTTGGGAAATAGAGTAGGACATAAACTAAATCTAGATGGAACCTAAATAGATTCCTACTTTCTCTATTTCTATTGGCTCTATCCCTTGCGTGTGAGCATGCTGCCTTGATGGGCATAATAGAGAGAATCATAGCCTCACCAAAAATAGAACCTCCCTTAACACCTACTTCTTCTTACCTTCATCATCAACCTCTCTTCGTTACCAATGCTTAAGAGCAATTTGCTCACTCTTGCACACAAGTGCCTTATCCTCTGTGCTTCATGCCCTCCCACTCCCCTGTTACCATATACATGTGGTAGTGATGTGTGTGAACACACTAGGACTACCGGGGCATTTTTTCCCTCTTTAGGAGGTTTTTCCCCCGAGCATTGAATATACGCCCATCACTCTAGGGCTATCTATCTTTCCATTTCACACTAAGTAACACACTCTCTATTGTGTGCCTTGAGCTTCATTCGTCTTCTCCAAGCTATGTGCGTTTCTCTGCAACCCTAATTCCAACAATTGGTATCAGAGCAGGTTATGTCCTCTCGGGCTTAGTCGCTTGCTCCAGCACACGCCTGCTCACTTTCTTCGATTACAGTGAGGTTAGGCAAGTGTTCGCAGGTCAACAAAAATTTTGGAGGGGCTCATAGAGCTCAATCTGCTCGGATTTTTTATTCGCTCTCATTTCGGCCTCCGTTTCCACTACAGGCAGGTCTGCATACGCTATTTCATCATTTTGTGCAGAATTTTTGTCAGTGCCATTTTTTGCATAACAGGTGCCGTTCAGTCTTCTATGGTTTGTGCTATATAGCACGTGTTGTTCCCACTTCGTTTCTCCTCTTTTCGGGCAGTTTTCACATCAGGTGTAGCATTTACCATGGCTCACAACAACACAAATGTGTTCAAGATGTTTGCGGCTGAGGACAGGTTGGATGGGGACAATTAACCTATGTGGGCTTAAATGATGCAACATGTTCTTGTGTCAAAGGGCGTCTAGAATATTGTGCAGGGCATTGATGTACGACCTGGTTCTGAGGATGCAGGCGATGTTGAGGATGTTGCAGGTCTTGCTACAAGGATTTCTGCTATTAGAGTTGTTTTGCCTACGACAGAACAATCTCATTGGGATGTAAAGGATGCGTAGGCTCATGCATTGATTGCGTTGTCTGTGACGCGCACCATTTTTCCTCACATTCTTCAGCAAAATTTGCAAAACACGCTTGGGATACATTGGTTGTTCTTTATGCAAGTCGCAATGAGGCTAAAATTGCTTTCCTGCGTAAAGGGCTGGAGTCGAACATTATGCATGAGGAAGATGATATGGACACTTTCCTTGCTAGTGTCAAGAATATCAATGAGCAACTTATTTCTGTAGGTGAAGTCATTTCAGACAGTTCCCTTGTGCAGACTATTCTTGATGCCTTACCAGATTCTTACCAGACTTTTGCTAGTACTTGGATACTTATGACCCAAGGAAATCCAGAAGTTGTCAAGTTTGATGCATCATGCACATTTCTGTTGCAAGAGTCACTTTCCAAAAAAAAACAGGACTAGACAGTGTGCAGTTGAACAGGCTTTTATTGCTTCTCAAAGAAAGGATGATAACAGCAATGCAGCCACTTCTTATGGTTCTGCTGCGAGTGGCAAAACTTCTGTTCCCAATGCTTCTGCTGGCAGCACTTCGTCTGGCAATTATGGTTATAAGGGCAAAGAGAAGATGTGTTTCCATTATTGTAAAGCTAATGATCACTTGATCAAGCAGTGTACTAAGTTGAAGGCAAAAGAGTTTAAGAAGAAAGAGGGTGGTTCCACTGCAAATGCTAGTTCAGGTGCTGGTTCCACTACAAATGCAACCATTGTTGAGTCATTTATAAAAGGAGACTGTAATGTTGATGTTGATGTAGAATGGGCTTTTAGCGTAGAGTGTACTAACAATCCTTCTGTTCATGATGCATGCTTGTGAATTGCTACAGATTCACATGTGTGGTATTTCAATAGTGGTGCTACAAAGCACATTAACTCACATCGTGAATTGTTTACCTCTCTCAAGTTTGTCCCTCATGGGAATTCTATCACTTGTGCCAACAATGCCTCTTATCGAGTTCAGGGACATGGAAAGATTGTTCTTACTGCTACTAATGGCAATTCTTTCACACTTGTTGATGCACTTTATGTACCTGGGATCAAGAAGAATCTATTGTCTATATCTGCACTTGCTAGACTTGGACTTGTAGTCAAATTTGTGGATGACAGATGTACAGTTCATGATCTCAGTTTTGGTGATGAAATTGTTGCATCTCGCCTTTTGTGCCGTGGGCTGTATAAGCTCACTTTGTATGACAAGTGTGGAAAAAACTTTGCAAATGCAGTTGCAGATTAAAGGGCTATTTTAGATGCAAAACTTTGGCATGCACGTGTTTGTCATCTGAATTTTGCCAGTTTACTACGCTTGCAGAAATCTGATATGGTTGCTTCTTTGCCGCCTCTTGAAGCACCTGTCAAACATGTTTGTGAAGGCTGTATTTTGGGTAAGATGCAGCGTTCAAAGTTTTCAAAGGATGGTTCAGCTAGGGCCACATGCAGGTTGCAGCTTGTACATAGTGATGTTTGTGGGCCCATGCAAACTCCGTCCTTGGGCAATTACCTTTACTTCGTGACTTTCATTGATGATTACTCCAGGCATGCATGGGTATTTCTGCTTAAAGTGAAGTCTGAAGTTTTTATGAGCTTCAAACAATTTCTGGCTCTGGCTGAAAATTTCTCGAAATGTACTATGGGCACCCTCCGTTTTGATCGAGGGGGGGACTATATGTCTCATGAATTCAATGCATTTTTGGCTAGTCGTGGGATAAAACACCAACGTACAGTGCCTTATACACCTCAGCAAAATGGTGTTGCTGAGAGAAAAAGCAGGTCACTTACAGAAATGGCACGATGTATGGTCAAAAGTCAAGCTTTGCCGCATTCGTTTTGGCTTGAGGCCATCATGTATGCCACTTATGTACTAAACAGGTGTCCTACAAAAGCTTTGCAGTCTATTACTCCATATGAAGCATGGCATGATAGAAAGCCTTCTATTGAGCACATGCGTGTTTTTGGTTGTTTGGCATATGCTTTGGTGCCACAGACATAGTGCAAACAATTGGATGATAAGGCTGTCAAATGTATTTTTGTTGGTTATAGTGCTGAAAGCAAAGGTTACAGGTTGTATCATCCGCAACAAAATGAATTCTGGTTTCACGGGATGTAGTGTTTGTGGAAGATTCTGTTCAGCCCTTGCTGTCATGTACTACAGAGAGTAATGTAAGCGCACAAGACATTTATGACACTTTGTTGCCTCTTTTCAGTGGTGGAAATACGACTGTAAGTTCCAATGAGACAAATGTACAGCCTAGGGGGGTTTCCAAAAATGTTAAAAATCAGCCTATTACTGATGCAGATGTACATGATGTACTTGATGAGGAAAGGGGTTAAAATGAGCAGGCTAGAGGTACGCCAAAATGGCTGGCGCACACTTTCCGTGACAGTAAATTGGATGCACCTTTGTCTAGTCGTACTCGTTCACACTCTCGCCATGCATCTTATGCATCAGATTGTTATGCTTTGGCTGTGTCTTGCTTACATGATGTTGAGGAGCCTCTATTTTTCGATGAAGCACAGAATTCAGAAAATTGGATGGCTACCATGCAATCAGTATATGATGCACTTATAGAAAATGACACATGGACTTTATGTGATTTTCCTCCTGGCAAAAAGGCCATTGATACGAAGTGGGTTTACAAGTTGAAACGCAAGCCGGATGGTGAGATCGATCGCCATAAGGCTCGACTTGTTACAAAAGGTTATGCACAGCAAAGGCATAGATTATGAAGAGAACTTTGCTCCCACTTGTTGTATGACTACTG
The DNA here is from genome assembly GCF_014529385.1 of Adiantum capillus-veneris. NCBI lineage: Eukaryota > Viridiplantae > Streptophyta > Polypodiopsida > Polypodiales > Pteridaceae > Adiantum > Adiantum capillus-veneris. Next base: position 94,304,806 of record NC_140936.1, read on the forward strand.
TGTGTTTTCTATGTGCATTGGCAGCTCATTTTGGTTGGGATGTACATCAATAAGACATTGTTACTGCTTTCTTGAATGGTGACATATTTGAGGAAGTTCATGTAACGCAGCCTCGCGGTTTTGTCATAAAAGGACAAGAGGACAAAGTGTGCAGATGTAAGAAGGATTTGTATGGGTTGAAGCAATCCCCTCGTGCTTGGTATACAAAATTTGACACTCATTTGGTCAAACGAGGCTTTCGTAGCAGTCCAACAGAAAGCACATTGTATGTAAAGCGTGAGAGTGATGTACTTCTCATTGTGGTTCTTTATGTAGATGATTTGCTGATCACTAGACCAAATGAGAGACATATTGTTGAATTTAAGGCTGATTTGAAGGCTACTTTCAAGATGAAAGATTTGGGGTTGTTGCATCATTATTTGGGCATACATGCCTTGTGTCAGAAAAGTTACATAGAGACATTGCTATGTAAGTTTGGACTTGAGCATTGCAAACCTATTGCACTCCCATGGAAACAGGTTTGAAGTTGAGTCTATATGATGCTGGCGATCCTACTGATGTCACTCTTTACCAAACTGTTGTTGGGTGCCTTATTTATGTATGCAACATGAGGCCGGATATTCAATTTGCAGTATCACAGGTCAGCAGGTTTATGCATAGCCTAGGGTCTAAGCATTGACAGGATGTCAAGAGGATTTTCCGCTACCTTAGTGGCACTTTACATCTTGCCCCAAGGGGGGATCATTGTCGCCAGACTTACATGCTTTTTCGGACTCAGATTGGGCTGGTTCTTTTGACACGCGAGTGTCCACAAGTGGTTTTTGTTTCATGCTTGGCAGTTCATGTATATCATGGTTGAGCAAGAAGCAACCAACTGTGGCCACTTCGAGTTGTGAGGCTGAGTACAGGGCAGTCTTCACAGCTACGGTTGAGTGTGTATGGCTCAGACGCCTTATGGCTGATTTGGGTGTTGGATAGGACATTGCCAACGCTATCTACACTGACAGTCAGAGCGCTTAGCAGTTGTGAGGAACCCAATTTTTCATTCTCGCACAAAGCACATTGAGGTGCATTACCACTATGTTAGGGAGAGGCTCTCACCAGGAGACATCAGCTTCCTGTATGTGCCAACACAGAAGAACCTTTTAGATCTTTTCACAAAGGGATTGTCTCGTGAGAAGCTTGAAGCTTTTCGCAATGCTTTGGGCTTACTCCCCTTTGTGGACTGATCATGTCCTCAGGGCATGGCACTTCCCTTTACTCATGTGCCAGCTCTCGTTCATGGCATCACTCCAGGGGGGATTTCTTACCATATACATGTGGTAGTGATGTGTGTGAACACACTAGGACCGCCGGGGCATTTTTTCCCTCTTTACGAGGTTTTTTCCCCCCAGCATTGAATATACGCTCATCACTCTAGGGCTATCTATCTTTCCATTGCACACGAAGTAACACACTCTCTATTGTGTGCCTTGAGCTTCCTTCATCTTCTCCAAGCTGTGTGCGTTTCTCTGCAACCCTAATTCCAACATCCCTTGCCCCTTTCCTCTCTCTGTGAGTGTGTGTGTTTCTCTCTGTGTCACATACACTCAGATACGCCTTCTTCTATCTTGTTAATCACTTCCTTCAACCCAATGCACAGAGAGCTGCAACGCACTTCTATTGCCAGTCCCCCTGCCACCCATGGGCCACTTTGTGCCCATGTCTCCACCACCTAGAGAGAGAGAGAGAGAGAGAGAGAGAGAGAGAGAGAAGAAGAAGAAGAAGAAGAAGAAGAAGAAGAAGAAGAAGAAGAAGAGAATTTTAACATCATAGTAAACTATCCCAAGAGACCTTAAAGATCTATCCAATGAGGAGAGTTAAACTCAAGACTTGTTATTGAAGAGATTTGCTCTACGCTCAGTTCCTTACTCGTGGATTCCAGTCCACTCAACAAAGAAATTTGCTTTCACAAAATAATCACATCACAATGATCGAAGTCCCAACATCGAGGTGGGGATAAGTCATCTGCACCAAGCCAATCTGCCTTACGATCTCTTGTGTTCTTAGTGCTCCCCTACAACCCCCCTTTGATGCAGAGGCCACCTGCCTCTGCATCAAAGGGGGGTTGTAGGCAGAGGCCACCTGCCTACCCATATGGCCAGCCTGCTATGTGTGACGACACCTAGCTTTCATCGTGCTCGTCTTTGTTGTACTTTCCTTGGCCGTCATCTTGCATGCACGTGCCTTTTTGCTTTGTTTCAAAAAAAGTTTGGGTGCACTTCATGTTCATTAGGTGGAATCTACAAAGATTCCACCTCGTCAAGGTGGCTTTCTTCTAAAGCGTAAAATTTGGATAGCCTAGCAGCTAGTCGAGCTCATGACATCCTTGGTCAAATAGAGCTATGTGTCATAAGCCACAAAGTTGTAAGAAATTCGTTGTAGGCTGTGCAAATCCATGCAAGTCCGTGCTACCTCGTGCAAGCTACACCCATCAACTCTCAATCTCTCTACGTTGCATTCTTGTGTGGCATCACACGTGGCACTACATACGGCTCCTTCGACCATGTGCACCCCCCCCCCCCCCCCCCCCCCCCCCCCCTCTCCTTTTTCCTTTCATTTGCTTTATCTTTTACTTAAACCTCACACTAGCATCTTCTTATATTCCCATGCAAAAGAAACCTGTGCAACCCTATTGCCTTGGGTTTGAACTTTCCACATTTTTGAAATTCCTCAAAAAATTTATAGCCATGGAAAGGGAAAGGCAAATGACTCTCTTATTAAGAAATTAGTGTCATAAAATCTAATATCTTGCTTTACCCAAATGGTTTTATCATATTAAATTGTCAATTCAATATGGGAAGGTAAAAGGGGAACAAGAGCTAGAAGATAGATATGTGTTGTTAGACCTAACTCAGCACGGGGCCAAAAGGAGTAGACCACACGGGGCCAAAAGGAGATGGTCTACTGAAGGACAATGTGATAATAATGAATCTTAAAAGACCTTAAGGTTAGCTTCATTAAGGACCTCTAAAGGTTAGTGTTAAAAGTCCTTAGACCTTAAGCAAGCTAGGCTTGTGCTTGAGGTGTTCAAGTCAAAGATGAGCCCTAAAGGTAGGGGCATGAGAGAGAACACTCACATAAACAGACTCAAGGCAAGCCCAAAAGGCATTAAGGCCACATGTCAGGCCCAAAGCAATATTGCCCCCATAATATGCTTGAATCCTATTGGATGACCTATAGGAAGGTCCAATGAGACTTTAAATTCAATTAAATAATTAAGATTTTTCTCTTGAAAGAAAAAAGGATGACATTTTTTCAAATGCTACAGTTAATAAATTAAAGTCTTTCTCTTAAAAAGGGAAAAGGAGGACATTTGTCCAAATGCCACAATTAAGAAATTAAAGTCTTTTAGGGGAAAGGAGGACATTTGTCCAAATGATACAATTAAAGTAACTAAGGTCTTTCTCTTAAAAGGGAAAAAGAGGGTGCTTGTCCAAAGGCTACAATTAAAAATAAATAAAAAATTTCTATCAAAAGGGGAAAGGAGAATTTATATACTCCACAAGCTCCCCCCCCCCCCCCAATTGTGTGTTCCGCAAACAAGTCATCTCCTTCTCCAAGTTTGAGAAGTAGAGAGCCTACATCAACATCTCTTGGCTATGGAAAGCAAATCCAACCAAGATCCACGCTTCAAGGCAATGGTTACCATCTTCTCCACCTCCATTTCTATGCTATGCTATGCACTAAGAGTAATGATATGTGAGAAAACTATTTCTTTGTCATAAGAATACTTCTCCTTCTTCTTTCCTTCCCTCATTCCCTACTAGCTCTCTCCACCTTTGAAGGTGTTTGAGGTCTTGGGACTTAGGCTGGGGACAAGTTAATATTTTTTCTTTGATGCATGAAGCTTATCATCTTCATTGCATCAATTAGGTCTCAAGGAACACAAAGCTTGTATTGTACCAAGCCTCTCTTCATGGAAAAATCTATAATACAAAAGTCTTTTGGAGGGGGGGACCGGCTCCAAGTAAATCGAGTCCTCAATTGTTGTCAATTTCTCTAATTATCTCTCTTTTACAAGTATTGTTCATGCCAAGCTAACTAGGTTCGATGGTTATGTTGCTATCTATAAACAAGCACTCTTTTGATGAATTCTCTTAAAGAAATGCTCACTACTATCATCTTAATTCCGCTACTCTAAATGGCATAGCCATATTCCATTACATTGGTATCAAAGCTGTTGGTTTCTCTTTGCTTGCTTAAGAAGAGAGGTCCTTAAGTTGTCCATGAAGGGTTGGACCTGCTCATTACAAGAGGGTAAGTGGTGGGGCAATGGATCTATTATCTTGGTTGAAAAGGACTTAGTTCGCGGTACACCGTTGAGAACTATAGACTTAATAATGGAGTCTTTCGGGGCTTGCCTTTGGCTTAACCATTATTGAACTACTAGTAAGCTCAACAGGAACCATAATCAATCGAGCAATGCTAGACCCTCTCCACTACTCTTTGCAATTAACAGTCTCTAAAACATGGGTGTGGTTGCTTGAGAGCTAATTTTCAAAAGTAAAGAAGAGTAGCAACTAAGGTTTTTGAGGGTACGTGATCGCCGATGAGAGGCGCACCACTTATCTTATTTTTACAGTATTTTTGCAATGATCGATCACTATGGGCGCCCATGTGTGAATGGGTCAGACTCTTAAAAAAGGTCCATTTTGACCTAAAATCCTTATTCTTTGAGGTGCATTCTAAGAAGTGCTCTTGCTCTACCTCTATCTCCTTCTCCTTCGTGTGCTCACAGGTGTGTGTGTGTATGCTTGAGAGAGAGAGAGAGAGAGAGAGAGAGAGAGAGAGAGAGTGCTCACAGGTGTGTGTGTGTGTGTGTGTGTGTGTGTGTGTGTGTGTGTGCTTGAGAGAGAGAGAGAGATGGAGCATTGCGACAGCATCGGCGGCGGCAACTTCTTCTTCTTTGTGGCATAGAATCCTTCACGACGGAAAGCATTGAGCGATGAGTGACACACCATTGCCTCTTTGAGCTTGCTAGGACTATCTAGTTGTGTGTTTGCAGCCATTCGTGGCTCGCACATGGTGTTTGGCAAGATCCTTGCCACGTGCGGCAAAGCGCACATTTTTGGCACCGTTTGCCGAGGATTGCCTTGCACTAAGCTTGAGGAGCACTCAATGCTACATCTAGAAGCCTTTCTTTCATTTGTTTTCAACTTTTGTCTTAGTTTGTGTAGATTTGTTAGTGGCTATAATGTACAGGTTTAGCAGGTTTTGTTAGAATTTGTTAAGTATTGCAATGTGCAAGTGTTAGCAGATCTGTTAGTTAGTGTAGATCTGTAATGTGCAGTGGACAGTAAGTAGTAGACAATGTGAAGGTTGAATGTCTTGTCAATGTATATTTTACTATGTTAAGCAATGTGTGAGCATAGATAGTTAGTGTTAATTAGATTTATTAGCTGTAGGCAAGTTAGACAGAGCTACCAAGGGTAGTTGTGTGCGTGCGTGACCTTACGGCCCACGTGCAACATTATCCACAGAAAAGTTTTTTTTCAAAAAAAAAAATCAAAAAGTTTTTATTTAAAAAAAAACGCTCGAAAGATCTGATACCAAAAAGAAAATTCAAAAACAAAAAAAAAATAAAAAATCTTATTTTAAAAGGAAGGATCGGGATCAAGATCATTCCCCGGGCCCGAGCCCGACCCCAGTCCTCAGTCTTATGATATAGTATAGAATCTACTATATATATAAAGACTAGAACTCAAGTGAGGGGAGGGCATGTGGGACAAGTCCTTCAAGTCCTCCACCATTCCCTTCACACTTATCCTTTGGACTTACTAATTTAAGCCTTCTTCTCGACTAAGGAAAGTCTATTTTTAGGATTTCAAGGGCTTTAAGTAACCAAATGGGAGGTTGTAAAGCACAGCACGTTCCTCTAACCAAGACGCTCATTTTGAGCTATCACACGCCTTATTTCATGGCTTGATTAGAAATAAGGACCATAAAAACAAAAAATTGAGAGTAAACTTGGGTTGCGAATACCCAAAAAACTAGGTGAGCGGCCTTCACGGGCACTCACTAACACTTCTAGAGTGTTGAGGTCACATGCACCTATGCTCTAGTCGTGTGCTAGAGGACGATCACATAGAGAGTGTCTCTGTTTACGCGGACATTCATTATTCCTCCATGTTAGGCTCTAGGCCCTCAGCGGGAACCCAAGGTAGTACCACTCAGGACCCACATATTGCATCTAGTGACTCTTCCTCTAACTACGATGTCATGGAAGGTTACCCGATGCCTAATCCCAATAGTTCAAGCCAAGACATACATTCCATGGGCCCACAATCCGGGCTGAGCGTATTTAGCCGCTTAAAAGAGACTTTAAGTAGAGTCACTCGCTTCGAACATGGAGCTAGCGATGTAAATGAAGGGGCTGAGGAAGTAAATTTGCCATTCATGACGAATGTAGACCCCATGCTCCTGGAGAATATGTATTTGAATACTCCATTCACTGCACTCCCTGACTCTTTAGAGCTATTCCCCTTTGAGGTTATATTACCTGATGGTAGAAGCCTTGCCAAAGTGAAAGAGGTTGAGTGATATATCATTTCGGCTAGGGAAAAGGAAATCAAGAGCCTACGCAAGGCAGATCAACGAAGAGAGCTAAAGGCGAAGGCTCCTATGTCAACATCCATGCTAGTCGAGCAATCGAGTGCTCTTGAATTAGCAACCACTAAGGGTCAACCCATAGAGAGACACATTGCATCTAGTTCAAAGGACACCCCTAGCACCTCAATCCTAGATGGAGTGTTTCTAAATAAAAACTGGCAGTATGAACTACAAACGGAGACTTTAACCGACCTATACATAGGTCACACCTATCACATGGGTTGGTTATGAAGGGGATCAGGGAGCACCATAGACGGAGAGTGAGCGAGAGAGAAGGAAACACACGACACAGATATGGGTGGGGAGACTCAAAGAGTGAGCAGTCCCCTATACACTTATGCTATGTATAAGGTATACAAGTCAGTGGGCGCCCAGACTCTGGGCGACCGGGCAAGGCACAGGCGCCTATACCCCAACAACCTCCCACTTAAAGGCAACTGTGCCTTTAAGCAAGGGAACCTAGTCTAAAGACTACAAAAGGTGAGAGAAAACCGCTCTCAACCGATGCCCACTGGCTGGCTGTGATCGTGTGCATCCAGCTGTCCTGCTCCCGTGTAAGTCCATACACCACCAGACGTACCGCACACGTACTGCAAGTATGTACACAATACCTACATATCTCCCTCGTGCACTATGCCATCATCAGTCAACAACTCTGACAACCCCAACTGCAAATGCTCCCACTACAGCTGCGATATCCGGTCTCAAGATCAGCATCTCATACATGAGACCACCAAATGCCGATGCAATGCTAGTGGGCCCTGCTAGCTCTACGGAGCATGCATCAACATATATATCCCTGGCAATAGGCATCTCTGACTGACAAGGCGTGTCAGCCACATGCATCTCCTGACTGTCCACAAAAGACGCATCAACCTATCGTGCAACCTCAGAGCAAACCAGCTGCTCTAGGTGTCTGCTGGAAGACATATCCTGCACAACTATATCCCCATGCTCACTGTCGAGCATAGAAAGGAATGACTGCATAATCGCTGACATCTCAGTCTCCTCTACAATCATCCACTGCAAACATGACCACTCAATCTGCTGTGACTCACTAGAGCTCTCATGCTCTAACTCCGTATGCATAGACTCTTGCACAACGTCCTCCTGTCATGACTCACTAGAGCAAGACCGCTCTACTTGTCTATCCTGCATAGAAGTATCTCGCACAACTGACTCTCTGCTTTGCTCAGTCACTAGCAAATCATGCATGTCTGACTCTGTCACCTCTCTATGTGACTGCTCAAGTCGTGCCCCAACTGTGTGCACAACGAGCTCACTACTATGCACTCCATGCAAAGCATCCTGCAACCCATAAGCAAAAGAGACTCGCCTGCTCTCTCGCTCTCTACCTGGCTGCATGATCACAGAGACAACACCGTCTCTCGCGTGATACACATGGAATGGGTAACCTGTACCACTCCTGGCACCTCTCGCAATCACTAGCGAACCCAAATGCATCACAAAATCTCGCTCTCGTAGCGAAATCTAACATCCACAATCTCTAAGCTGACCAATCGAGATCAAACTCACTGTCAAATCTGGTACATAGCGCACATGTCATAACAAGTAAGATGCACCACTCGGTAATGACAGTCTCACATCTCCTGCACCTGCTATCGCATGCACCGATCCATCGGTCAAACGTACACTGCCAAGCATCCCGCTAGAATAGCTACAAAACCATGCACGATGCGGCGTGACATGAAACATAGCATCTGCATCTAGCAACCACTGCGAAGGGAGTGCACTATCCACATGTATAGCATCTCGTGCATAGCTCGAGGTAAAAGTGACATCCTCGTCACTAGTATACTCCGACACTACATGTGCCTCAACTGTCAAAGCAACTGAGTCCATGGCATCACTACATACATCTCTGAGACTGCCATGTCTCCTACGATGTCGCATACGACGAAAACAACGCCGTCTAACGTGTCCAGAATGACCACAATACCAACATGTCACCTGTCGGTGTGCTCGTGAATGTACATGTCTCACACGAGTCCGTGATGACTCAGATCTATCATACATATCATGTAATCTGCGCCAAAGTGCTCTCGAAGTAGTCTCATACATAACAAGAGCATATACAGATTCCGCAAGGTGCAAAGAGAGCGTAGATAGTGCCATCTCCTCTAGCTCCTGCCACTGATCGTCAAACATGTTTGAAGGTCTACTTGCATCACCACTCAATGGTCGATGCAACCCTCGCTGTGTCAATGCATCAAGCATACACTCTCTCCATGCCGGAAAGTCTAACCCATCAAACACGCGCATCTGTGAGAGGTCACAATCTGATCGATCACCTGTCTCTGCCATGAGCACAAGTAGCAAGCTAGATAGCAAAACCACCTCACCAACAACACCTTGAAACTGTCTACAAATATGGCCAGAAACATAATGTAAAACCTGTGATACACACTCCAAAATAGAGCTCCCGCAATGTCAACCAAATCAGCCCTAAACTGGCTCGAATCGCATCAAACAAAAGTCTGCAAATATGGCTGTAAAATATGGTTGCAAATCAGCCCCAAAATTCAGCTCTTAAACAGCTGCATAAACAAGTCATAAACGTGTCCCAGATCAGCCTACAATTGAGCCATACATGGACACCTGCAAAGAGGAAACAATGGCTGAAAATTCAGCACCCAAATAATCCCTCAAACCTGCCTGTAAACTTGTAAACCTGTAGCTGAAACCTGCTGAAAAACCTCAAGCCATTAGTGCTTGAATCCGGCTACCTAGCTCGTAGCCAAACAAGCATACATCACAATACTCACTCCTGTGAGTGTGCCAAGATAAATGTACGCATGTCAAACCCGTGAGCTAATCACCAAGCCCACACTGTGCGGTATCGATGCATACACACGCACAAATCTCCCACCTGCAGAGAACACCGCACGCAAATGTTGAGTGCAACCCGCAATCTCTACCTAGATCGCATAAATAATACGCATAAAACTCCTGGGAAAATTTCGCCAGAGTTTTGTCAGTAAAATGGCCACAAAACCAGTAACCAAACTGACTGCACGCTCAAAACCATGAGCAACCAAAGCGCATCAAACCGCACTCTAAATGCATGCACCAATCTCCACACTTTGCATACATCATTGCAAACACCTGCAAATCTAGTACACAAATATCTGCTCTACCTGTGACTGCCAAAAAACATGCTCGAGGCATACATTGCCAAGCTCAAAATGCAATCACATTAGTCACCCTGAGCATCAATCCACATAAGGCATACATCGTATCCTCCCACCTGTGAGGAAACTTGTAGCAAATATCACTCTCACATCTTAGAGCAAACCATGTGTGGAATCCTCGACACACAATAAACAACTGCTGCTGTAGAAAATTTAGCATTCAGAATTTTAAAATTCTGATATGACGAGCGCGTCCGGAGCGTGCCAAAATCCCAAGGTAGACTCCTGGATCACATGCATCCGAGTCCGGGTGTGAAAGCTATGCCAAAAAACCTCTGTTTCGACCCAAAAACACAGCATAAACTGTCAAAAGAGGGCTGAAAATGCAGCTCCTCAACCGTAGCTCGAATGAGGTTTCTGATGGCTCGAATGGCTTCGAAAAGGGCGTAAACGCTAGGACGCCTATTGGAAACGCTCTCGGAAAGCTGAATTTGCCGATGCCGAAGTCGAAACCCTGTTTGCACTCTTGAAAGTGCGCGCGCGCGGACGCGATTTCGGAAATGAAACTGGCTCTCCATTGTCGTCGTGACTGTGCACACACGCGCTCCCTCCGCACCTACGCTCTGATACCAATTGAAGGGGATCGGGGAGCACCACAGACGGAGAGTGAGCGAGAGAGAAGGAGACACACGACACAGATATGGGTGGGGAGACTCAAAGAGTGAGCAGCCCCCTATACACTTATGCTATGTATAAGGTATACAAGTCAGTGGGCGCCCAGACTCTGGGCGTCCGGGCAAGGCACGGGCGCCTATACCCCAACAGCTTAGATGTCCTACAATCCACATCGGGTGCTACTAGTATAGAGGAGTGACAACAAAGAGTTTGTGATTTCATCCATAAGGCTATTGAGCTGGAGAGGCAGAACAAAGGGATCCCCATGCCTTCAACGGGTCTCATGAGATTCTTGGATATAGGGAACGCTAAGCAACCAACTTTATCACAAATGGAGACCCCCTCGGAAGCCCGATAGATCCTCCATATGTTGTTTCGCTAGGGGTCTCAGTACAATCTGAGCCCATAAGTGATAGCTTTACCTTTCCAAGTTTAGCTCATATTTGTCTTGATGACACCACGGCTACCATGCCTACCCAGCAATGAGCATGCAAAAAAAACATGCCATGGACCTCATTCCTTAGTAAAGCACTACTACATGGTGGCCCAATGCCTACAACGGTACCTACAAGTGTGTATCAATCATCTGCACCTATGGACCCTCGTGCTCATGTAGCTCTTACCCCTCCCATTGTTTCAACAACTTATGCTCCATGACCACAACATCCAAGCCCTTATTTCAATGGGACCACACCAGCTAGCATAAGCATGTCACATCCGACATCTGCTATGCCTAGGGCCACACATATGAACTTTGGGCCACCACATGGAACAACATCGTACCCAACTTGGAAACCAAGGGCTGCATATACGCCAAACCCAATGCAAACCCCCATTCCACATGCAGTCCCGACAGCGCATGTCCCCACTATACCTACTCACTTGGGGGACTTGGCAACATTTGCTCACGCTATCGATCGATCTGTTGCTTGAAGCATTTGAATTCTCGTTGTAATCCAAATGAGTGCTTCAATAATAAGCAATTTCTTGATAGATTCATTATGGGACTATGGCATGAGGATATCTACAATGGCCTAGTCATTAAACGAATCACCACTTGGGAAGCAGTCACCACCAATGCGATCCAATTGGAGGACAACTTAATGATTCAAGGAGAAAGAGTGCCTGTTGAGCTTAAATCTACTAGCTCGCAAGCATCGGGGCATGAGCCAATGACCATGAAGCCTATTGCTAAAGAGTCAAAGATATATGAGATAACTTTAGCAGATCTCATTGAGGCCATTCAAGAAAGACAATCGTGCTCCACAAAACAATCATATGTATTCAAGAAGGGAGCAACAATGGTGCTTAGTTTCCTGTGGTCCACATAGTACCAATGAATGCCCTACGTTTAGAGTAAAATTTAATGGGAATTACAATGCATGTGGGAGGTATGGTCATCAGGCCAAGGATTGTATAGTATTTAAACGCGTGATGACCAATAGACCAACCTTAGCATGGATGGACACACCTCGAGTGCCTGCATTGATGCCAGCCCCACCTCTTGAACAACCGTCACAACACATGGTCCCTAGGGTCCAAAATGTTGTTCAAACGACACCATTACCACCTCCTGTGTTAGGATCGCAACCCCCACATCCGAGAATCACTTCTGTGAATCAAGTGGATTGTGAGTCATCTATTACTTGTTTGGAAGGTTGTGAGGAAGATATAGACCCTGATATTGCCTATGGGATTGATACACTTGAAGAAAGTCCACAATACTACATGGAGGACTATTGGAAACAAGTCAAATCTGTCTAGCAAGTAGTTGCTCTTGCAGCAAGAGGGCAAACTATCAATTTCCCTGCCAAGAGACCACCTCTTCAATGCTACAAGTGTGGGGGTCCAGATCGTGTAGCCGAGTGTCCTATTAGATTTAAAAAGAATGCCACACTAATGCAAACCAATCAAGCAAGAACATCTCTAATGATGATACTCATGTTTAATCAATGTGGCATAGATCATTTGATTGCCCAATGTCCGAATAATCTGAATGTGCCAAAGATCATGCCATTGAACTTAATTGAGGTTACCTAGGAGCCATCACAAAGTACATCGGGGGTACCAGTAAATGTAGCTACACAATCGATGCTCCAAAACCAAAATTATATTCTTCAAGAAAGAGACACATCATCAATTTCCCAATCTCAGAAGAAGAAGAAAACACAAAGGAAGAGATTGCAAAAAGCAGCGAAGTCAGGCCCCATTTCAAAGACCAACATAGGGATTGGTGACGACCCCGTATATATGAACGACACTGAACAGGATTCTGACTGGAATGAGACCATGCAGACTAAAACAACCACTAGGATAGAAACAAAAAAGCAAGGTCATCATGAGCCACAATGGCCAGGACCAAAGAAAAAGATAGGAACTTACCCAAACCCTACAAATGAGAGCGAGTCAAGCAATTAATGGGTTTGGTAGAAGAGACCCAAAAGGATCTAGAGCCAGCACCTAGGCAGATCCAAATAACCAACACAGCGCTCCCTACGCGAAATCAACCTCACAAAGACCATAAACCACTAGCCATACCTAGTGTAATCCAAGAAGAAAGTGACTTTAGGTCATTAGGAAGTGGGTGTACTCCCTTCTTGTTGGAGAGAATGTTTACAGAGAGATTATCGGACACTATCAAAGAAATGGAGATCCCATCTTCTCCATGTCAAGGGACTGAAGCCCAAAAAGTTCCATTAAGTATTGCCAAATTGATGGATTTCATGGCTTCAAAAGTCAAAACCACCATCATGTACAAACTATATGGAGACCCCGAGCTATTCTTAGCTCTTCGAGCTTTCCTTAATGAGGAGTTGAAAGTCAGGCTACCACAATTTGCACAGATGGATGGAACTAGGGAGGTGCCAATAGAGGAGGAACACTTAGATCCACAACCCAACCTAGATGAGAGCTTTGTTGTTGAAATACCTGTTAACAAGTTGGGACAATACTTTGAAGGCGATGAATCCAATGTGACCATACCAATCACTACCAAGGGATTAACTGTGAAGGGAATCCTTGATGGTGGCGCTGGGGTTAGCATTGTAACTGAGAATTGTTGGGAATCTATGGAAAGACCTCACCTTGGGACTACAAACATAGTAGTAAAAATGGCCAATGGGACTATTGTTAAACCTATTTGGATGCTAGAAGATCTCAAGATCAAGGTCTTTGGTCACAAAATAAGGCATAACTTCATTGTTATGGATTTTCTCAAGCACACTATATCATCTAAGATTATCCTAGGACTGTTACCATATACATGTGGTCGTGATGTGTCTGAACACACTATGACCGCCGGGACATTTTTTCCCTCTTTAGGAGGTTTTTCCCCCCGATCATTGTATATACGCCCATCACTCTAGGGCTATCTATCTTTCCATTGCACACTAAGTAACACACTCTCTATTGTGTGCCTTGAACTTCCTTCGTCTTCTCCAAGCTGTGTGCGTTTCTCTGTAACCCTAATTCCAACAATTGGTATCAGGGCAGGTTACCTCCTCCCGGGCTTAGTCACCAGCTGCTTCAGCACACGCCTGCTCACTTTCTCTAATTACAATGAGGTTTGGTAAGCGTTCGCGCAGGTCGACAAATATTTCAGGAGGGCTCGTTTTGTGCAGAATTTTTGTCAGTGCCGATTTTTACATAACATGTGCCTTACAGTCTTCTACCTTTTGTGCTATATAGCACGTGTTGTTCTTGCTCCGTTTCTCCTATTTTCGGGCAATTTTCACATAGGTGCAACATTTACCATGGTTGACAACAACACAGATGTCTTCAAGATGTTTGCTACTAAGGACAGGTTGGATGGGGACAATTACCCTATGTGGACTTATATGATGCAACACGTTCTTGTGTCAAAGGGCGTCTAGAATAGGGCATTGATGTACGTCCTAGTTCTGAGGATGTAGGCGATGTTGAGGATGTTGCAGGTCTTGCTGCTATTAGAGTTGTTTTGCCTACGGCAGAACAATCTCGTTGGGATGTCAAGGATGCGCATGCTCATGCACTGATTGCGTTGTCTGTGAAGCGCACCATTGTTCCTCACATCCATTCAACAAAATCATAAAAACAGGCTTTGGATATTTTGGATGGTCTTTATGCAAGTCGCAATGAGGCTAAAATTGCTTTGCTACATAAAGAGCTGGAGTCGAAGATTATGCATGACGAAGATGATATGGACACTTTCCTTGCTAGTGTCAAGAATATCAATGAGCAACTTATTTCTGTAGGTGAAGTCATTTCAGACAGTTCCCTTGTGCAGACTGTTCTTGATGCCTTACCAGATTCTTACCAGACTTTTGCTAGTACTTGGAGACTTATGACCCAAGGAAATCCAGAAGTTATCAAGTTTGATGCATTATGCACATTGCTGTTGCAAGAGTCACTTTCCAAAAAAAACAGGACTAGACAGCGTGCAGTTGAACAGGCTTTTATTGCTTCTCAAAGAAAGGGTGGTAACAGCAATGCAGCCACTTCTTATGGTTCTGCTGCGAGTGGAAAAACTTCTGTTCCCAATGCTTCTACTGGCAGCACATCGTTGGGCAATTCTGGTGATAAGGGCAAAATGAATATGTGTTACCATTATTGTAAAGCTAATGATCACTTGATCAAGCAATGTCCTAAGTTGAAGGCAAAAGAGGCTAAGAAGAAAGAGGTTGGTTCCAGTACAAATGCTGGTTCCACTACAAATGCAGCCATTGTTGAGTCTTCTGTGAAAGGAGACTATGTTGCTTATGTTGATGTAGAATGGGCTTTTAGCGCAGAGTGCACTTACAATATTGTTGTCCATGATGCATGCTTGTCAGTTGTTTGCTCCAGATTCCTCTCTCGAGTCTGTCCCTCATGGGAATTCAATCACTTGTGCCAACAATGCCTCTTATCCGATTCAGGGAGTTGGAAAGATTGTGCTTACTGCTGCAAATGGCAGTTCCTTCACACTTGTTGATGCACTTTATGTACTTGGGATCAATAAGAATCTCTTGTCTATATCCGCACTTGCTAGACTTGGACTTGTAGTCAAATTTGTGGATGACAGATGTACAATTCATGATCTCAGATTTGGTGATGAAATTGTTGCATCTGGCCTTTTGTGTCATGGGTTGTATAAGCTCACTTTGTATGACAAGTGTGGACAAAATTTTGCAAATGTTGTTTGCAGATTCAAGGGCTATTTCAGATGCAAAACATTGGCATGCACGTTTTGGTCATCTGAATTTTGCTAGTTTGCTGCGTTTGCAGAAATCTGATATGGTTGCTTCTTTGCCGCTTCTTGAAGCACCTGTCAAACCTGTTTGTGAAGGCTGTATTTTGGGTAAAATGCAGTGTTCTAAGTTTCCAAAGGATGGTTCACTTAGGGCCACATGAAACTTGCAGATTGTGCATAGTGATGTTTGTGGGCCCATGCAAACTCCATCCTTGGGCAATTACCTGTACTTCGTGACTTTCATTGATGATTACTCCAGGCATGCATGGGTATTTCCGCTTAAAGCAAAGTCCAAAGTTTTTATGTGCTTCAAAAAATTTCTGGCTATGGTTGAAAATCTCTCGAAATGTACTATGGGCACCCTCCGTTCCGATCGAGGGGGGGAGTATATGTCTCATGAATTTAATGCATTTCTAGCTAGTCGTGGGATAAAAGACCAATGTATAGTGCCTTATACACCTCAGCAAAATGGTGTTGCTGAAAGGAAAAACATGTCACTTACGGAAATGGCACGATGTATGGTCAAAAGTCAAGCTTTGCCGTATTCTTTTTGGCTTGAGGCTATCATGTGTGCCACTTATGTACTAAAAAGGTGTCCTACGAAATCTTTGCAGTCTATTACTCCATATGAAGCATGGCATCATAGAAAGCCTTCTATTGAGCACATGCGTGTTTTTGGTTGTTTGGCATATGCTTTGGTGCCACAAACACAATGCGGAAAATTGGATGATAAGGCTGTCAAATGTATTTTTGTTGGTATAGTGTTGAAAGCAAAGGTTACAGGTTGTATCATCCGCAAACAAAACGTATTCTGGTTTCATGGGATGTACTGTTTGTGGAAGATTCTGTTCAGCCCTTGCTATCATGTACTAGAGACAATAATGTAAGCTCACAAGACATTTATGACACTTTGTTGCCTCTTTTCAGTGGTGGAAATACGAATGTAAGTTCCAGTGAGGCAAATGTACAGCCTATGGGGGTTTCTGAAAATGTTACAGATCAGCCTATTACTGATGCAGACGTACATGATGTACTTGATGAGGAAAGGGTTGAAAATGAGCAGGCTAGAGGTATGGAAAAATAGCTGGTGCACACTTTACGTGACAGTAAATTGGATGCACCTTTGTCTAGTCGTACTCGTTCAGGCTCTCACCATGCATCTTATGCATCAGATTGTTATGCTTTGGCTGTGTCTAGCTTACATGATGTTGAGAAACCTCTCTCTTTTGATCAAGCACAGAAATCAAAAAATTGGATGGCTGCCATGCAATCAGAATATGATGCACTTATAGAAAATGACACATTGACTTTATGTGATTTGCCTCCTTGTGAAAAGGCCATTGGTATGAACTGGGTTTACAAGTTGAAACGCAAGCTGGATGGTGAGATGGATCGCCATAAGGCTTGACTTGTTGCAAGGGTTATGCACAGCAAAAAGGCATAGATTATGCAGAGACTTTTGCTCCCACTTGTCGTATGCATTTTCTATGTGCATTGGCAGCTCATTTTGGTTGGGATGTATATCAATCAGACATTCTTACTGCTTTCTTGAATGGTGACATATTTGAGGACGTTTATGTAACGCAGCCTCGCAGTTTTGTCATAAAAGGACAAGAGGACAAAGTGTGCAGATGTAAGAAGGCTTTGTATGGGTTGAAGAAATCTCCTCGTGCTTGGTATGAGAAAGCTGACACTTATTTGGTCAAACAAGGCTTTTGTAACAGTCCAATACAAGCAAATGAAGCTCAACCAGCCTAGCACACACAATGTTTGGGATGCCAAAGTCTACACTAATTTCTCAAGGCTATTTCCAATGAGAATCCCTACTTTGGATATCAAAGAGTTTGCAATTGCACCAAAGCAATAAGGCAGTCAATTTTTTCCTAAAAAATTTGTCTGTTAATCAACAAGAAAAAGGCAAAAATGGCCATAATGGTGCGTCAATTAGGAATAGATAAACAAAAACGAAAATTAAAACAACTTTGATCCAACTTCTTTCAAAGGTCAAAAGTCCAAGTTTGGTACCTAAAAAAGTTAGGCATAATAGTTGAGTTAACAGGTATCAAAGTCGACGATGTGGAAGCGTAGAGCATGGGGAGAATACGTGTGTGTGTGTGTGTGTGTGTGTGTGTGTGTGTGTGTGTGTGTGTGTGTGTGTGTGTGTGTGTGTGTGTGTGTGTGTGTGTGTGTGTGTGTGTGTGTGTGTGTGTGTGTGTGTGTGTGAGAGAGAGAGAGAGAGAGAGAGAGAGAGAGAGAGTATTGAACCAACCAACCTTGGCAATGAATTGATACATAATACAATGGGGGCTAGGTGTGCTTATATAGCCACCTCAGTAAATTGCCCTACCCAGACGTTGACAGAAAAAGTAAAATAAATACCTAAAGCCAAGATAAATAATGTGCCCATTGGCCAGTTCACTTGAGATTCCATAAACCTTCAACACCCTCTCTAGAGCTCATAGTGGACATAAATAGTGAGACCAAGTCGATGAAGAAGCTACCATGGACACCCCAGTAGCTGCAGACTACTAGATACACCTTGGGTGGATTTGCTACTTCCAACTTTTTACCTTAGAAGAATGCTATCTTGAGCATCACTTGCCCTTTTAAAAAATTGAATTGTAGACCACACGTCCAAGAATCCCCATTCATAAACTATGAACACATCATGTCCAAATACTCCTAGATGATGATCTTTGAAACACATCTGGTCTATAATTGAACAACGATGGATTGGTGCAGTCATCCATAGTGTTTGAGATACGTCTAATTAGTTCCCTGCTAGATGCATGTGCCTTGAACTCCGACCCATGAATTCAAACACCGGTAACTTCAACTCCAACACAAGGGTTCAAACTCCCTGCCAGATGCACGTGCCTTGAACTCCTACACAAACGTCCAAATTATTCATAGGGAGCACTGCTTGCCCCTCTCTGCCACTCACAAGCCTCTCTCTCTGACTGAAGCTAGTGGCGAAAACGGCCTCATGACTAGAAATTTGGCATCATGGCCACTGTGGTCACCTCCACGTGTGCCATGTCGATCTCCTCTGTCAAATATTTATCACCATTATCTCTATCTAGCTTGCCTTTACCTTTGTCTTTTTGTGAGTTCTTGATTTTTTCTTTGACTTCAAACTCCCGAGCCAAACAAAGCGTTGTCTCACATTGATAGCAACGGTTGTCAGACCTCGTAGGTACCGAGGCAGCTAACAAAGTACTGGTACTGCCGTCCTTGTTAATCTTGCCTTTGCCTTTGTCCTCGAGCGAGCTCATGCATTTGCTTTTGGCTTCACAATCTTGAGTCAAACAAAGCAACGTATTCCTTGTTGAGAGCTTTATCTGTGTGCATAGGCCGCTAACTAGGTGGTAGGCACTCAATGGACTGAGGAGTGTCATCCTCTGATTCTACATTGATTAGCGTTGCTTTACCCTTATACTTTCCATATCCGATGGTTGGTGTTGGTTCATCTTTGTTGTTGTTGAGGCTACGTAGAAACAAACCCTTGCTAAACTTTTCAAAAGCGCTGCTCACTATGCACTTGCATTGGTTGCCATGAAGCCTTAAAGAATGCTCATGCGAGGTCAAATGTGGTGATGCTAGGCTAGCCTACCTTCTTGGTATCAACCCAAGAATTTATTTTTATGCTTGTTTGGATAGCCTATCAAAAAGTAATTTCATATAAATCTTTTGCATCTTTTAAGGCTATCATTAGGCACACATTGTGTTCATTACCCTACAAAGCAATAATAAGATGCCACAAACAGTGTCGAATCTACACCTCTTCTCAATAAGGGGACCAATGGAGCTAAGGGATAGGTAAAAGAGTATAGCAAAGAGTAGTATAGAAAAGATAGCACAAAAGACAACAATCAACTCATATCTCAAGGATATAATTAACAACTAGTGGAAGGGCATAATCTATCAAAATAGGTTCAGTAGTTAAGGCTAAAGCATGACTTGCAAAATCAAGTATAAACTCCCCAAGCTCAAGATCAAATCTTGAGCTAGAAGACTCCAAATGACACCAAATTTTAGCAAGGAGATTTCATGAGTATAAGTGGATTGTTGGGTATAAGGGCCAATGTTCTCGCCCAATGGCATGTGTTCGTGTGTCCGCTCATCCAACCTTAAACTAACCATTCTTTCATTCAAACTTACCAATATATAGACTAAGTAAGCTACTTTGTAGGTTTGCACATTGACCTCCCCCTTCCAAGTGTGGAGATATCAATACCAATACATAGTTTGTTTGGATGAATTCTCACCTACCTTAATCATTGGCACAATGCAGCTATACATGGATCATTACAAGTTATGATATAGCTACACATCATCTTTATGGCCTACTTATAGAGAGAGAGAAATGGACGTTATCCTAGAAACACACTCCCTAGTGGTCTCCTTATATTGTATTTCCTCCTTATGTTTTGTAGACATATTTTATCACGTTGAATAGTATCTTATCAATGTGAGTGGTGAAGAAGAAGAAGAAGAAGATTCACCATGTTGTGTGCTTGTAAGAAATCAAGCTCTCTCCTTCTCTATCTCTTTACATACTATTGAAGTTTGATCGTGGTTAGCTATGAGCAGTAAGTAGGAGCAAGAGAAGAAGCGGTTTAGGATAAGGGTTTCTCCTTTCTCTTCCATCCCGTGTGAGTATTACATCCACCTTCGAGATTTTTGGGAGGACTATACTTTTGGCAAAAATGTTTTCATTCCAAGCACATTCTAGTTTCTGTTTTGGATTAAGAGAGCATGCACAAATGTTAAGTTTTGGATTTTTGCAAACCTAATGTTTTGATGTTGCAAGAAGCTTGATTGGTGCTACATTTCAAAGTATTATATAGTAGTGTGAAACATCATATTTGGTTCATGTATTGCTTTGGTGTTGTAGGAAGCTCAATTGGTGTTGCAATATAAATCTATTTTATAGTAGTGTGAAACATCACATCGGGTGTATTCATTAAATTGTGGTCATAGGTTGTGACAATTTCCATCTATGTTTGGCATGCTACAAGTTTTGTGTAAATTTCTATTTTTCTGTAAACATTTTTAACAATGGTAGAATCAACCAAATCATCAGTGAGAATTTGTATAAGGAAAACTTCCATGCTTGGAAGTTTAGAATGACCAATTTCTTGATGTGGGTAAAGGTTATTAGGATTACAGTGAAGGTGAGCACAAACACACCGACGTTTCCATTGAAGAATCTTACTCGGCAATAGATGAATATGTTCAAGGATTAGAACCATGGTGCATGAAAGGTTATGTACTAGTTTATCAGTGTGCAAGATAGAATGGTTGGACACATACAAGATGCCAATTGGAACAATTTGATCTTCCTAGTGTAACAAAAAATAAGGTAAGAAAGTTAAAGCTGAAGATAGAGCTAAATACTATGAAGAAGAAAGGCCTATCTATGTATATGACTTTAAATTGTAGATGAAGGATATTTGTGATTCCTTGCATGCATTGTTGTTATGATTAAGGATATTACAGTAAAAGTTGCTTGCATGGTCTACACTTTCTAAAGAACCCATTAAAGATCTCTCTTGCACATCAAAATGTTCTTCATGCATTTCTATGTATGGATGTCCCATGAATGCTTCCATCCATACATTCAATGATCAGCAACCAAAACATAATTCCCAACTTGCTACACACATGTTTTCTACTATCCCTTCACTAGCAAATAATATCACTTATGTACCTCACTAATTTCAACTTACCTTTATGCTCTTGTTCTACTTCAAGAATTACCAAAATGCAAAAGGACCAAAGCTCTCAAACAAACTTCTATCCTACACAATGCCGGAGAATGGGCACTAGAATCAAAAGAGAGGAATTAACAAAAACTGCCCAAAGTGAATTCAACAAAAACTGCCAAAGATCGTAACGATGGATGCATTAGAGCAATGAATGTACATTGGTGACATGAAATGATCGTCTGTCTATCGTAACCTTGATTATTTCCTAACAATTTGATCTTGTATGATATGATAGAGACTCATTTCAAGTCCCACATTGTAATGTGGAGTCAACTAGCATCCCTTGGCATCAGATGGAACCTTAATTTCCTTGCACGTCTAAACAATGCTAAAGTGAAACCTTAGGTATAAAGGAAATGTGAACAATGTGAATAGGAAGAATTCTAATCGTGCGAAGACTACCAGTGTTTTAGAGCTACCTCAAAGAGTTTGTGCTTTGGCCATGGGACCCTTGAACTTCTCGATGCTCATGAGACTATGCTACTAATGCAATGTGGAGAGATTAGCCTCTAACTTGTTAATCAAATGCACGTAAAAACAATGAAGTAAGAGACTGGCAATGGAAAAATGATAAAGAGGTTCTCCCTCTTAATTTCTCTCTTGCTTGTACCATTCGTTAGTGAAATTTATTAGAGATCGGTCGGTATACACAGACTTGACCAATTGTTCTCCATTAGTGTGTTGAGACTCATTAGGTCCCTGTGCATCCTGTGTGAAGGACTTGATAAATTTGTGCACAATTGTTTCTTTAGTAGGGAGTGAGGAGATGTGATTCGGAAAATACCCCATTGCCATTGAGCACCTCCTAGCGAGTTGGAACTCTTCTATGTTGTCCTTGATTGCCTTTGTAGTTAGCCATTGCATTGCAAGGCTCTAACATGGTATCTAGCGTCCTGAAACCCATCACATTATGGCCAAAGGCGCTCTTCACTCATGTCCCACATACAGCAGCAAAGTTGGCGAAGAAACATAAAAAACAGCCTTCTTCATGAATCAACTGTGGCAACCCGATGACCAGTGAGTATATACTTATATAATTGGCTTGTTACAACAACAAACAAAATGTACACAGACAGTTGAAGCCTTATTCTAAGTGGGAATACAACCTTACAATTCTGAAAGCTGTTGCAGACTATGATACCTACGTAGTAACCACATCAGGAGAGACCAGAGTCTGTCTTCGGTCTCTACAACCTGTAGTTTTACCTACTCCGGTCATATGACAGTAAAACCTAACACTCTACTTCTTAGCCACATCTTCATACTCAGCCTCAGTTGCTTGATCTGCACCGCCTGAACCCCCCGACTGCTTGGAGAGACCTTCTCCAATTTTCATGGCAGCTGCTTGGACCGTACTGGTCTTTTCTTTTATCAAAGAAGCATTGTCCGACTCCAGTACTGACCTGAGGTCCCTAAGGGCAGATTGAATGTTATCAACAACATCTGAGGGCAACTTGTCTTTATACTCATTCAAGCTCTTCTCTGTGGAGTAAATAACACTGTCAGCTTCATTCTTGGCATCGATGGCATTCTTCCTCTCTTTGTCTTTCTCGGCATACAACTCTGCATCTTTTACCATCCTCTGAATGTCAGCCTCTGACAAGCCTCCAGATGACTGAATTGTTATCTGCTGTTCCTTTCCAGTCGCCTTATCCTTGGCCGACACATTCACTATACCGTTAGCATCAATGTCAAAAGTAACCTCAATCTGTGGCACACCTCGTGGAGCAGGGGGGATACCAACCAACTCAAATTGTCCCAAGAGCTTGTTGTCCGAAGCCATTTCCCTTTCACCCTGCAAGACCTTGATACCCACCTGCGTCTGGCTATCTGCAGCGGTTGAGAAAACCTGACTTTTCTTTGTAGGAATAGTAGTGTTTCTTGAGATTAGCCGAGTGAATATGCCTCCAAGTGTCTCAATCCCAAGAGAGAGGGGTGTGACATCCAACAGAAGTAGATCTTTAACATCTCCTTTAAGGACACCACCCTGAATAGCAGCTCCCACAGCTACACACTCATCAGGGTTGACACCTTTGCTGGGTTCCTTTCCAAAAATTTCAGCGACTATTTCTTGTATTTTGGGCATTCTTGTCATTCCACCTACCAGCAGCACTTCTTGAACGTCCTTTGCCGAAATTCCTGCATCCTTTAGACAGTCCTTGCAAGGTTGTTTTGTTCTTTCAATTAAATCATTAACAAGCGACTCGAGCTTCGAGCGGGTGATTGTTAAACTCAAATGCTTGGCACCTGAAGCATCAGCCGTTATAAAGGGGAGATTGATTTCAGTCTGAGTGGACGACGAAAGCTCCACCTTTGCCTTCTCTGCAGCTTCTCGAAGCCTTTGAATGGCCATCCTATCCTTGCTCAAATCAATACCCTGCTCCTTCTTAAACTCTTGCACCAAATAGTTCAGAAGAGCATTGTCAAAGTCGTCACCACCCAAAAATGTGTCCCCATTAGTGGCTTTTACCTGCAAAAAACAGAAAATCAGCCTCACAGAAACATAACATGCAGAACTCCTCAAATCCTCAATAAACAATGGTAAAAAAGAAACTCACCTCAAAAACACCACCTGATATTTCAAGAATTGAAATATCAAAAGTGCCACCTCCTAAATCGAAAACAGCAATAACTCCCTCTTTTTTGTCAGCCCCATATGCAAGAGATGCTGCTGTGGGTTCATTAATTATGCGGGCAACTTCAAGCCCTGCAATGCGCCCGGCATCCTTTGTTGCCTGCCGTTGGGCATCATTGAAATATGCAGGGACAGTAATGACAGCTTTAGAAACTGATTTACCAAGGTATGACTCTGCTGTTTCCCTCATCTTCATAAGGGTAAATGCAGCAATCTCACTAGGCGAATACTGCCGTCCACCTGCCTCCACCCATGCATCTCCATTCGGACCTCTTACAATTTTGTAAGACACCATTTTCATTTCTTTTTGCACTAACGGATCATCAAAACTTCGACCAATCAGCCTCTTAGTACCATAGACCGTGTTCTCAGGATTTGTAACTGCCTGCCTCTTAGCAGGTGTGCCCACAAGTCTCTCCCCTTTTGGAGTAAAGGCCACCACAGAAGGTGTTGTTCGAGATCCTTCAGAGTTTTCAATCACTCGTGGTGACTGGGAAGGGTAAAAAAGGATTAAATGATCTTAACATAGGCAAACCCATTCAATAATCATTTTTTCCTGCAGAGCAGTTTAGACCCTGCTGGCTCACCTTTCCTTCCATAACTGCAACACAGGAGTTTGTTGTACCAAGATCAATACCAATAATATCAGCAGCTGCTGCCTTTGTGCTGCGTTGATGATTATACACACAGTTAAAACACCTAAGAGACCTCTGCACACCCTTTAAAATCACAAATTATGGTCCTCTAAGGAGCAAGGAATAAGGAATTCAACAGGTCTTGAGTTCAAGCCCCGTCAAGACCCGTCAGATGGATCTTTAAGGTCTATAAAATTGTCCTTACACTTCAAGTGCCAAAGATTCCGAAAGAGGGTCAAAGCTGCCATACTAACCTGAAGGCTCGAGCACCGTCAAACCATCTCCTTGCCAAAGATGCTGCAAATTGCCTTGCAATTTTTGATGATTGCTCTTCTGCCTGCACACACAACCATAAATTCAATAACAGAAGCAAAGTCCTTCGCTTCCACTATGCGCAATGATGCTAACAAAAGATAACAAACTTGCACTACGCATTGATGATTATCTATGTCTCAAACTGTGGTAATAAAAAAACCTAGTTATAGTCATAGTATCGGAACGTAATTCCCCATGATTGTCAGCTGAAGCATCTTAGAAGCAAGCAGCTTTCAATTCAAAGTGCACAGTAGTGAAATCGTGAAAGGGAAAAAAGTTGTACTTACAACAGCTGCAGCGGCATAGCAGAAGCTGTAACCAACAGCTGAATGACTGGAACGACGAAGTAGCCGGGAGGCAAAAAGAGCGCAGGTGGCCATGGCAGCCCCCTCCTTTAAACACAAGAAAACGTCTTACGTACTTGAAAAAAAGCTATGTCGATGCGATCTTACTCGCCAAGGACGATCAGAAGGGCTAAAGAGGACAACAAAAGACAACTCCTGCACGCCACCACGAGAGTTTTCTGCGGCTGTCTAGAAGCTCCATCTAAGCCTTTGACACTAGGCAACTGCCGATCACTACTAAAAGCTGCTTAAGTGTCTGTCCACATGCCCTTATAGTAATCAGGACTCCTCAAAAACATATTTTGGCCTGCCTTGAAGGGTAAGTACTAAGGCCTTAGTGACGCCTCTCCTTTTTGGCTTTCTAAAAGAAGCCTTGGAGGCAGTGTTCGGATAATATCGTGCTGTTTTCAATTTCCAAAATGTCGGTTGAGGGCAAGGGAAAAAGGAGAAATTCCGCTTCAAAATAGAGAAAAATTGTGTAAAAATATGAAAAAATAGCCTAAGTTTCTAAAATTTCTTCTTGGCAAATTCAAGGAAATTAATTTTGAATGTTTGGAAAAATGATTTTTCTCAAAAGCTGCTTAGAGGAGAGTTCAACTAGGCATACTTTTAATGTTTTCTTTCATGATTGAGACGTGCCTTAAATGTCCTCTTGTATTTACTAAGCTGTCACCAATAGACCCATGTGAGTCAAATCTTGTAACAATAAAGTCGATTGAAGATTGTGGGAAGGGAAAGATCACAGAACACTATACACCTGATCCGGAGCTAGTTTGGATACCCAACGAGAACGACTTGTTTCGCTCGGCTCAACTATAAGAAAAAAAAATGAAGCTTCTTGCTCTTCATGTAGTTCATATACGGAAATACAAGCTTTGACACAACCTTCATCTACCATTGTAAATATCGATACAAACAAGAAAGAATTTGCACCTCCCATTGTAAGTTCACCACCTACAACAACATTGCAAGCCAAATCATAAGAGAGTACCTTACCACCCTTGCAACTAGATGAAACGCCTAGGGCGATTGAAAACTATTGGTCAAAGTCTTCATCCATAACAACTTGGAACAATTGGTTTCAAAAGGTGACCACATCGTTCCAAAAGGTAGGATCTACCCAAGGAAGGGGGGAGTGTTTGCTAACATCCATCATTCACTTGCTCCCCTCTTAACCTTCCTCCCTGACCTCTCAATCTCTTAATCTTAGGGAATGTATATATATAGCCCTATACTCAAAGAAAAAGAAAAAAGTAAACGAGCAAGAGCCACCAAACCAAAAGCTAGAAACCTACAAGTTCTAGTACAGAACCCAAAAATCATAATAACACATATGCACAAGGACACGATATTTTGACATGACCCTTATAATATTTACACACTAACCAACATCTATCTGTGTGTACAGATATGGCTAGTACGTTAGAGTCATCCACTCCTACCTTGGGTGAGAGGTACCCTCTTTACTTTTCACAAGTGTTTCTACCTAGTGCTTGCCTGTGAA
The DNA here is from genome assembly GCF_014529385.1 of Adiantum capillus-veneris. Classification (NCBI taxonomy): domain Eukaryota; kingdom Viridiplantae; phylum Streptophyta; class Polypodiopsida; order Polypodiales; family Pteridaceae; genus Adiantum; species Adiantum capillus-veneris. The sequence goes on from NC_140936.1 coordinate 94,331,694, forward strand.
TGGGATTTGGTAGATACGCTAGCGTGCGAGAAGAATTTTGAGGAATTAGAATGGCTGATACGTCTCTTAACCACAACTGATCCCTACTTAATAGAGAACGTCTCTCCAATTGCACACGCGTACGTAACCTTTTGACCAAGATGACTATAAACGTCTAGGGACATTTTTAGTGAACATTTGTTCCTCTAATGATGAGGAATATTTACATGATTACACGGATGGCACGTATGATCTCACGAATAATGACTTTGTTTTTCTCGACGATGACAAGGATAGGGGTTTAGACCTAGGTCTACTTGCCCATCTATTCAATATCCTGCTCCCTTGACTCTCTAGGGGGGTGTAAATAATTAGGCTAGGGTTCTTTATGTTGTGTTGATTGTGTTTAATAAAGGTTGGTGCCTCTTCCCACTAGAGGTATTCCTTGTGTTTTCTAGTGTGTGCAGGAATGCATTGTAGCTGTTGGGATTTTGAATCTTTGTCTAGTTCACTCTTCGAATCGAGCACGATCATCAACACGAACATGGATTTCTTGTCTATTAGCATTGCCTCTTGTGATTTTTAGCATCCATGTTTGTTTACTTTAACTATGATTGGTAGCATAATATTCACCACATTTTCTTAGTATTGAACATTAGATTCAATATAATTTTAAGTCATAGTCCCTTGTTTAGGTTTATGAATCAAGCAGTCTGACTAAGCTAGTTTGACCAAGATAGACATTAAAGATCTTCTCTTAATACCATGGGAAATGCCTTCCTAATTGTCAATGGTTACTTTAGGTTCTTAATCCAATTTAAGCAGCATTGTGTGCAATGTACTAGTGCCTTCTAGTGGGATTAATCCCTCTTGACCTTTAGTTTAACTATTATAAAGGGAGTTTACCATTGTGATGAGCCTAGGGAGGGTAACAATGTCAATATGACCCCCCGAAGTTACAAAATTGAAAGGCAATGAAAAACAAACAAACAAAAAACAAAAGTGACAACAATGTAAAATCTTAATTTGGTACTAGAGCCCTAGAGGTTCCAAGTGTGGATGCTTTTCTTTGAAGCAAAAAGCTCAAGGCATACAAAATAAGCACACACGTCAAAAATTGAATCAATGTGAAAAAACTTTGAGGGGTCAAACAAAGGGAATAATTCATGCGATGATTTCATAAGCAATTACTTTTATCGTAGCTTAACTAAAAGGTCTTCTAGGCATAGCCTCTAGTCAGCCCTCGGACATGAAATACTTTGCTCTCGCGAGAATAAACAACTTAATTGACCAGAGAGAATTGAGAAGCTTGCCCATGGTATTAATAGTTGAACTCTAGCGCCTCTCGACCGTTAAAGTAGCGACCCTAGACTTGTTTATTCTTTGACCTTTACAAGTGCTTATGAGTTTGATTATATTACAGTTTAATGTTGACTGCTGACAAATAGTTTAATATTTTGTTATCAATCAATCTGTGTGCCTATTGATTGTATATGCTTTTTAATTGTATATGAGAATGCAATTACTATGCCAATTTTGGTTGATTTTGCAGTGTTTGAAGAAGGCTAAGGATATTCAATATCTTCCACCTCAATGAACAGGCTTCATTTCAATAGCTTTTGAGGACGGAATCTACATTAGGTAATGGGACATGTTAACCCTTACGGACACCCTATCACCTTCAACGGATGCCTTATTACTTATTTGAGTCATGGACCGGGCTTGTCAGTCCTATAAGGGTGTAGGTGATCATCGATGAGAGGCGCACCACTTCTCTTATTTTTACAGTATTTTTGCAATGACTGGCTACTGTGGGCGCCCATGTGTGAATGGGTCAAACTCTTATAAAAGTTCCATTTTGACCTAAAATCCTTATTCTTTGAGGTGCATGCTAAGAAGTGTTCTTGCTCTACCTGTATCTCCTTCGTATGCTCATGGATATGTGTGTGTGTGTGTGTGTGTGTGTGTGTGTGTGTGTGTGTGTGTGTGTGTATGCGAGAGAGAGAGAGAGAGAGAGAGAGAGAGAATGATCGAGCATTGCGGTGGCGGTGGCGAGGCGATTGAGCGCGGCAGTGACGGCGGCTCCTTCTTCTTCATGGCACAGAATCCTTCACGACGGAAAGCATTGAGCGGTGAGTGACACACCATCGCCTCTTTGAGCTTGCTAGGACTGTCTAGTTGTGTGCTTACAGCCATTCGTGGCTTGCACACAGTGTTTGGCAAGATCCATGCCTTCGACATATGCGGCAAAGCGCACAGCCATCGATGTACACAACCATCATCTACATACACTGGTTCATACCTCGCCATGCCACAGAGACATCGAATGATGACCTTCCCTTGATATGGCGTTGTAGTCTTTTCATGCACAACAAAGGATAAGTCTTGTATTGAACACTCTACAAAGTCTGTCTCCTAAGTAAATTCTTTGCTCCACTTTTTTCTCAGTCTTTTCTTGGCTTTCTGTCCATGATGACAAAGGGAGAATCAATGATCTGCAAAAAGGATCTCAAGGTGAAAGAAGAGCAACAACATAGAAGCAGTGGTGATGGTGTTCATGGTAGCAGGAGTGACCATGATAGTAGAACATGATCAACACGATGAGGGAGATCAAGGTAGACATGATCGACATGAGAGACGAAAATACGATGACATAGAGGATGAATATTGAGGGGTTCGTAGCCACATGGATGGTGAACAAAGAGCTCAAAGATCATGATGATTGCATGGATAAATACAAGGGATATGTTGGCAATGATAAAAATGATGAACACAGGGACCTGAGGAAGAGGGATCAAGATGATAGAAACGCTAGCTCTTCAAAAGAGCATCAACCACAGGAACTTGAGTTGTTCAATGTTTAACGAGGTAGGATTTAACATGTCATGGATCATGACTGCTTTGTGGAGCTTATAACTGGCTTTCATGACTGAAAGGAAGGAATTGTGCATGTGTCGCAAATTGACACACGTATGATCAAAACATATGGGTTAAGGTTGTTTCCATATGGGCTAGGGAAAGCCTTTCCATGAAGGAGGTGGACCAAAAGACAAGGCAAGATTCAGTCCCTTTGTATGATCAACCTTCAATAGGTCGCAAAGGGATTTTTGGGATCATTATCATAGAGCAGGATGAAAATGGATTTTATAGGCAACCATTAAAGAGGACGAGTTCACCCAAAAGACGTGAAGTAGGAAAAACAACATAAAAGGAGCGCGCTGGAACTTGGTCCAAGCAAGGCCACTCCGAAGCACGAGTGGGTTGTTGGCCAACACACAATGCTTCGACATTCAACTCATAGGCTCTCTCTCTCTCTCTCTCTCTCTCTCTCTCTCTCTCTCTCTCTCTCTCTCTCTCTCTCTCTCTCTCTCTCTCTCTCTCTCTCGCTCCCGTCCACTGATGTCCGACTATACAACCACGACTCCAACTCAACAACACTGCAAGGTTTGTCTTTTGCATTCAATTCCCCATGCCTATGCATTTGCTTGGTCCACACCTAAAGCCTATGGGATAGAACATGGCTTCTGTTTCTTATCATTTCTGGAGAGACCATAGTGCCAACTCTCCACCCTACTTTTGTATGGCACTTCTGCATGACGTGCACTATATATTTAGCATTTTCACTATGATCCTAACAACAAGACAAAATGTTTTAACTATTCAGATTGCTTTTTTGTAGCTTAGCACTTGAACATTGTCCTCCGACTTACACAATTGGACGACACCCATATATGATTATTAGGTCGATTGTACAGCTTAATTTTTATAAATTTGCCAATTCATTTTGTATTTATTTACTTTAGTGTTAGATGCTTGATGTCGCTATGTGGATGTCCAATTACTTTAGTGTTAGATGCTTATTGTTGCTATGTGTATATCCAATTATGCTCTATAGATGTTCTATAGTAACTCCCACCAAGCAAGAGTAATTATTAGAGAGAGAGGCATCCCACACACACCCCTACCTGTGAGGCTATTGTACATAGGGTGTGTGCATGTGTTTCAAAAAGTTCCTGTACTCTTTTTATTTTTTTTAAAGAGTAATTATTAGAAAAACAAGGTGAAGCTTCACTTTGGCATTCTAAAATAATAGCATGCAAGAAAGGTCAAGCCGCATCAAGTTGTGAAATGAAGGTGAAATAACAAGGTGACGAGAGTCATGAAGGCTGCTAAATTTAAGAGGCGAAGAGGTTTATGGAGATTGGGGAGTATGTTAAAATCAATTCCTACAATCACAAGACATTTTTGTTGTATTTTATATAAAATCATATTGTCCAATATATACACATAATCACAAATTTCTTATATATTACGGGTCCCACTTAAACAACAAAATAAAAGGACCAAAGAACATTTAGTTCAGTGCATAAGAAAAGGTAAGTCTATAAGAATACAAAATAATAAGATAATTTTAATGAAATAGATTTTTATGAGACACTACAAATAAAAATATCAAAAAAATAAATAAATCAATACTTCACATCAAGACTCAAGGGGATCAAACTCCTATGAATGCTCTCAATAATTTCTTGTTCTTTAAGGCTTTTATGAGCAAGCAAAAAAGACCCATTTAATAAAGAACACAACTTACGTTTAGGCACCCATATTTGATCATTCCCTTCATAGTAGCCTTGGGCTTCCAATAGTTGTTTAGGACTCCAACGCAATGTTTTCTTACATTTCTTGGAGTGAGTAGGGCGTCTCTTACAAGGCTCTTGTTTTTTAGCGTAAAAATGGTCGCTAAAGAAGCTTTAGGGACCCATTTGTATGTTTTCTTTGTTATATTATGATGAGTCTTGGGTGTCTCAAGCTTTGTTTCAGCTATAGAAGTTGAAACTCTAGAGGGTTGGGCTATAGGTACAGATGGTTCAACCTCTTGGACATGCAATGTTTTGGTTTTATTTCCTCAGGAGGTGATATCTTAGGTCCTATCACTTGAGGGGCAGGGCTAAGAGTTGGTTTTTGTATAGTGACACTCCCAATCCCCCAATCAATAGTGTGTTTGGTTGCTATCATCCACGTGCGTCCTAGGTTTATATTACCTTCCATAGTTCCAACATGCATGACCAAAAATTCTTGAGCTACAACCCCATTCCCATAACTGGCAGAAGTGTGCCAGGTTCCAAAAACCATAGTTTTTTTCTTGGTGATACCCTTGACTTGGATAGTACTCTCAGATAGAGATGACTTTTTTAACTGACATCACAGCAGATTTATATTTAGCACCTGTGTCCAATAAGGAGTTATATAGCACTTGTCCATAGGTGCTATTTAACTCAATAAGGTATCGTAGAGGTGTGTCAGAATCCAACCAATCATCCTTTGTTTCAACTTGAAATGCATGTGTGACTCCAAGGTTGGCCTCTCGTTGGCATCTAATATGTTGCTGTCGCTCCTTAGCCTCAGCTTGAGATTGTATCTTTTTCAATTGTGCTTGTGCCTTAGCTTCCTTTTGTTGTTGAGCTAGCTCTCAATTTTTTCGTCTCCTTACTGTAAGTCTCAACTTTGGCTTCTCTGTAGCCTCTAACTCTGCGATGTCAATGGGTTGTGATTGCACCACATGGCACTTTGAACGTATTCACCCCAATTATCTACCAACTTACGATGAGCATCACATGTCCCCATATAACTGATCCATTCCGTGATAGATTTCCTTTCATTTATCCTAGCACACACATTTGCTCGATATCATCCCCTCTTATATCTCTTACTCCTCTTGTCTAATTTCTGATTATGTCCTTCCTCCAGTGAAGAGTCACTACATGAATCACTACTTGTGTCTTCTCCTCTCGCGGATAGATTGTCATCTAAGGTACCATTGGGTCCTGAATGGTTTGTCCCCACATTTCCACCAAGATTTAACTCAGATTCTTCGTCCTCATAGTCAATTTCAATTGATGATTCTGACTCCGAATCGTGTGGACTATAGTCTTTTGAGACGCTATTGGTTCCAATGTCAGCCAAGCCTCCATCTGGTAGGTCATCAGAAGCTATATGCATTACTCCTATCCATATTTAAAGGTCCGAGCAATGGCATTTTATCCCCCTCATTTCCCCAAGTGTCTATGGTTTCTGCTAGGTGGACCCAATCCACACTGTCGAACTCAGTCATCCCAAGTAAAGCATCCATATAAGGGGAATCTTCTCGAACACCAGTGTCCTTTTTACACGTGTAACAATACTGCAATGGGCCCGAGTGAATTGTGGTGTAAGACCTATGATCAATTATAAATCTATGTCCTAGAGGATGTGCTCGACCAGTTACAAGATTAACTCGAATGACAACGTCTTGGAACTGCAAGTAAACATGGTTTTTAGACCAGTCATGCACCATTTTTTCTTCTCTCATGAAAGGACGTCTTTGTTGGAATTATGGCTGCAGAGAAATGCACATAGCTTGGAGAAGATGAAGGAAGCTCAAGGCACACAATAGAGAGTGTGTTACTTAGTGTGCAATGGAAAGATAGATAGCCCTAGAGTGATGGGCGTATATACAATGCTCCGGGGAAAAAACCTCCTAAAGAGGGAAAAAATGCCCCGGCGGTCCTAGTGTGTTCACACACATCACTACCACATGTATATGGTAACAAATCCCCCCTGGAGTGATGCGGTGAACGAGAGCTGGCACATGAGTAAAAAGAAGTGCCATGCCTCGAGGACATGATCAATCCACAAAGGGGAGTAAGCCCAAAGTTTTGCGGAAAGCTTCAAGCTTCTCACGAGACAATGCCTTTGTGAAAAGATTTGCAAGGTTGTCCTGTGTTAGCACATAAGCCAAGCTGATCTCTCCTACTGAGGTCCTCTCCTTGACATAGTGGTAATGCATCTCAATGTGCTTTGTGCGAGCATGAACAACTAGGTTCCTCGCAATTGCCAATGCGCTCTGACTGTCAGTGTAGATAGTGTTGGCAGTGTCCTGTCCAACACCCAAATCAACGATAAGGCGTCTGAGTCATACACACTCAACCGTAGTTGCGAAGACTGCCATGTACTCAGCCTCACAACTTGAAGTGGCCACAGTAGGTTGCTTCTTGCTCACCCATGATATACATGAACTACCAAGCATGAAACAAAAACCACTTGTGGACACTCGCGTGTCAAAACAACCAGCCCAATCTGAGTCCCAAAAAGCATGTAAGTCTGGTGGCAATGATCCCCCCTTGGGATAAAACAAGCCAAGATGTAAAGTGCCACTAAGGTAGCGGAAAATCCTCTTGACATCCTACCAATGCTTACACCCTGGGCTGTGCATAAATCAGCTGACCTGTGAGACTGCAAACTGAATATTCGGCCTCGTGTTGCATACATAAATGAGGTAGCCAACATCAGTTTGGAAAAGAGTGACATCAGGAGGATCGCCAACATCATGCAGACTCGACTTCAAACCTGTTTCCATGGGAGTGGCAATACATTTGCAATCCTCAAGTCCAAACTTACATAGCAATGTCTCTATGTAACTTTTCTGACACAAGGCAATACCACCATCACACTGTTTAAACTGTATACCCAAGTAATGATGCAACAACCCCAAATCTTTCATCTTGAAAGTAGCATTCAAATCAGCCTTAAATTCAGCAATATGTCTCTCATTTGGTCCAGTGATCAGCAAATCATTGACATAAAGAACCACAATGAGAAGTACATCACCCTCACGCTTTACATACAGTGTGCTTTCGTTGCTTTTTCTTGAGTGGTTAACATAACCATTTTCTCTAGAAGATTGTGGTTTCCATATAGACTACCTAAAAGTCGCATCGACTGTCTATTTTCCTTGAAAATCACAATGGAATTCTCACCACCTACTTTTTGGTGCCTTCTTACACTTTTTTAAATGTTTGGGTTACAATGACACCTTTCCGTAAAGCCATCCAAGAAAAGTAACCCTAAGAACATTGAAAAGGTCGTATTGGTTCATTTAAAGTAACTAAGCATGATTATTTCGTTAGAGTCCACGTGGCAATTTAAAAAAGGGCCTCTTATTTTACTCCATTATGAATGTTCCACTGTGTACATTTTATGTACTAAATTGCCAGATCAATAATGCTTTTTCAAATGCTCATCTTCATCGTTTTAAATGTGTTTACCTCCTTCAAGTTGAATGGGACACTTTGGAATGCTTCACATGAAATTTCCAAGCCTTCAATAAAGACTTTGCACCATATTCATTAGTGGATTTTGACCCACCACCCTTGTGCACCAATCAATTGCAACCGCTATGGCGTGGCTAAGTTGCAAATTGGCCCCTCATTTGTTGTCCACTAGCCTCTTTGGCTCTGTTGTCGACTATGGCTCTAATCACGTTCTCGGTCCACCTGTCCGCTTTGGCTTCATTCACCAACACACACACACACACACACACACACACACGAGCATGATTTACATTGTTTATGGCATGGAACCTGCACCACATTGATAGTGTTGGCAAAACCCGAGGTCAACGACACACAATTTGTGTTGGATGCTCATCTTCAAGGTTACCACATAGACATTCATTTTACCCAAGCCTGCATGTTTAGTCCCTAGCTCTTAGCTTGGTCTAAAATCAAATTTTTCCATCCGAGCTAGTGAAGCCAACCTTTTAGGAACTTTACAAATGCAATATTTGGCTATCAAGGGACACTTCATATCATTTGAAGTTGCATGATTTCTAGCTTGACCTAAACTTTCACATTTCATTTGAGCTTCTAATTCATCAACTTTTAATCATGCATGAGAGAATTTGACATTGCAAAATTTGCTTATGTAAAAGCATTTTCTCTCTCATTTTGTTGTGTATTGGCATACATTTGCCACTAAAGAGCATCGTATGCATAACCAAAGGCACTTTTTTCCCCTTGGAGTTTTCCCCTTTGACGTATTTGGGTATTTGAGACCCTAGCATCAGGATTTCAATAATGTTTTTTGTGTGTTTTCTTGGCTTTCAATAAATAGTTTTTTGGAATTTGTATTTGCTAACACTTAGCTTGGCTTGAAGATAAAAGGAATCAAGAGACATCTACCAAAGTAGATGTTCTGCTTAAGGATGCTCAAAAGAGCATGAATAGGTGAAATCCTTTCATGCCATGCTCTTTCTTATCTTTACATCTCCTTGTATGCTTCAATTAAGTGAATTTGCTTCTAAGCTATGGATCCTTTCTTTTTCAAAAGCTAGGCATACATGAAAGTTTCAATATTTTGCTTTGTGAATATTAAACTCATTAGAAATTTGATTTTATGTGTGATAATCATAGCTAATTGGCTTTTACCTTAGGTTAATGTAGATCATTTATTGTTAGTCCTAGATCCCTAATGATTGTCTTAATACTCCACTCATTTCTCATATGACCTAGGGCTATGATTAGGCTTTGGTCCCTTAGTCCATTTGCCATAAGCATATCTCATTATGGAAGAAATAAACAATGTAAAAATGAACAAATGAATTAAAAAAAGTGTCTAAAAAGAGTAGCACTAATGCTACAAGACACGTGTAAATCAAATGTATATGTTATGTTTGTGTCTATGTGAGGCCTAATGCCTTATTGGCACTTGGTAGGTGAGGGAAATCACATTGGATCACTTGGTTAAGGCCCTAAACCGATGCCTTGGGCTGATAGGGGTTAGTCGCCCCTTGGTAGGCTAGTAGACTTTTGGAACACCTTCTTGAGGGTTCAAAGAGCCGAGAGTTGTACCTTGACTTGCCTTGAGGTGGTTGCCTGTGATGTGCTTTACTTTTGTTACCATATACATGTGGTAGTGATGTGTGTGAACACACTAGGACCGTTGGGACATTTTTCCTCTTTAGGAGGTTTTTTCCGCGTGCATTGTATATACGCCCATCACTCTAGGGCTATCTATCTTTCCATTGCACACTAAGTAACACACTCTCTATTGTGTGCCTTGAGCTTCCTTCATCTTCTCCAAGCTGTGTGTGTTTCTCTGCAACCCTAATTCCAACAATTGATATCAGAGCAGGTTGCGTCCTCCCGGGCTTGGTCGCCAGCTGCTCCAGCACACGCCTGCTCACTTTCTCTGATTTCAATGAGCTTTGGCGAGCGTTCGCAGGTTGACATATATTTTGGGGAAGCTCGTAGAGTTTAGTCTGCTCATATTTTTTTTTCGGACTCATTTCGACCTCTGTTTCCACTACAAGCAGTGTTGTACATGCTATTTCGTCATTTTGTGCAGAGTCTCTGTCAATGTCGTTTTCTGCATAACAGGTGCCTTACAGTCTTCTACGGTTTGTGCTATATAGCACGTGTTGTTCCCGCTATGTTTCCTCTTTTCGGGCAATTTTCACATCAGGTGCAACATTTACCATGGCTGACAACAACACAAATGTGTTCAAGATGTTTGTTATTGAGGACAGGTTGGATGGAGACAATTACCCTATGTGGGCTTACATGATACAACATGTTCTTGTGTCAAAGGGTGTCTGGAATATTGTGCAGGGCATTGGTGTACGTCCTGGTTCTAAGGATGCAAGCGATGTTGAGGATGTTGCAGGTCTTGCTGCAAGGATTGCTGCTATTAGAGTTGTTTTGCCTACAAAAGAACAATCTCGTTGGGATGTCAAGGATGTGCATGCTCATGCATTGATTGCGTTGTCTGTGAAGCGCACCATTGTTCCTCACATCCGTTCAGCAAAATCTGCAAAACGGGCTTGGGATAGTTTGGATGGTCTTTATGCAAGCCGCAATGAGGCTAAAATTTCTTTGTTGCGTAAAGAGCTGGAATCGAAGATTATGCATGAGGAAGATGACATGGACACTTCCCCTTGCTAGTATCAAGGATATCAATGAGCAACTTATTTTTGCAGGTGAAGTCATTTCAGACAGTTCCCTTGTGCAGACTGTTCTTGATGCCTTACCAAATTCTTACCAGACTTTTGATAGTACTTGGAGACTTATGACCCAAGGAAATCCTGAAGTTGTCAAGTTTGATGCATTATGCACATTGCTATTGCAAGAGTCACTTTCCAGAAAAAACAGGACTAGGCAGCGTGCAGTTGAACATGCTTTTATTGCTTCTCAAAGAAAGGGTGGTAACAGCAATGCAGCCACTTCTTATGGTTCTGGTGTGAGTGGCAAAACTTTTGTTCCTAATTCTTCTGCTGGCAGCACTTCGTCTGGCAATTCTGGTGATAAGGGCAAAAAGAAGATGCATTGCCATTATTGTAAAGCTAATGATCACTTGATTAAGCAGTGTCCTAAGTTGAAGGCCAAAGAGGCTAAGAAGAAAGAGGGTGGTTCCACTACAAATGCTAGTTTCACTACAAATGCAACCATTGTTGAGTCTTCTGTGAAAGGAGACTGTGATACTAATGTTGATGGAGAATGGGCTTTTAGCGCAGAGTGCACTTACAGTCTTGCTGTCCATAATGCATACTTGTCAGTTGCTGCAGATTCACATGTGTGGTATTTCGATAGTGGTGCTACAAAGAACATTACCTCACATCGTGAATTGTTCACACCTCTCTTGAGTCTGTCCCTCATGGGAAACTAGTCACTTGTGCCAACAATGCCTCTTATCCGGTTCAGGGAGTTGGAAAGATTGTGCTTACTGTTGCAAATGGCAGTTCTTTCACACTTGTTGATGCATTTTATGTACCTAGGATCAAGAAGAATCTTTTGTCTGTATCTGCACTTGCTAGACTTGGACTTGTAGTCAAATTTGTGGATGACAGATGTACAATTCATGATCTCAGTTTTGGTGATGAAATCGTTGCATCTGGGCTTTTGTGCAGTGGGCTGTATAAGCTCACTTTGTATGACAAGTGTGGACAAAATTTTGCAAATGCAGTTGCAGATTCAAGGGCTATTTCAGATGCAAAACTTTGGCATGCACATTTTGGTCATCTTAAAAAACTCTACAACTTTAGTCAAGTCTTGTGCAATTGCAGGCTCTAGTCAGAGTATATTGACCAAATCAGTCACACAACGAAGTAAAGCTGTAAGAGCGAGATGCAGATTCCTAATATAAATTGGAATATGATTGAAACCTTTAGCAATAATGTTTCTTGGCTTCACATTATCAACAATTCTTAAATCACAATTGTAAACACGCTCACCAAAGCTTTCAAAATTTCTACGACAAGAACTATACTTTATGCAAGTGCACTCAGGGAAAACAATTTGTATAACATTGAGTTGTCCCCTGTTAGAAGTCTCCAAATGGAAATATAGTATATTGATAAGAAACTGGTAACGCATCAAGAACTACGAGAAATAAAGTCACTAATAGCAATCAATTTCTCCGTAAGAAAATACATCCATCCATCCTCCTCTTGCATAATCTTGGACTCTCTTTACGTAGGTGAGCAAGTTTTTCCTCATTATGACCCACGTGTATGTCAAAATCGACGATGCAGAAGCATAGAGAGAGAGAGAGAGAGAGAGAGAGAGAGAGAGAGAGAGAGAGAGAGAGAGTCATGAACCAATCAACCTTGGCAATAAATAACTGAATGAAAAATACAATGGGGGAAAGGGGTTGCATATAGACCAACCTTAGTAAAGTGCCCTACCCAAAGACAAATACGTAAAATAAATACCTAAAAGACAAAATAAATAATGGGATCACATTGGGCATTTCACTTGAGATGCCAAATTAGCACCCTCTTTGCACCTCATAGTGGGCATAAATAGTGAGACCAAGTTGATGAAGAAGCTACCATGGACATCCCAGAAGTGGCCACCAACTGGGTGAACCTCGAATTTGCTACCCTCAACTTTGTACCTTAGAAGAATGCCATCTCGAGCATCAGTTGCCTTTTAAAAAATTTGAATTGTAGACCACATTACGTCCAAGAATCCCCAGTCATGAACTGTGAACGCATCACGCCCAAAATACTCCAAGATAATGAACTATGGAACACATCCTATCCATAATCCGACCAAGAACAATGAATTGGTGCACTCATCCATAGTATTTTAGATACGTCTGATTGGTTCCCTGCCAGATGCATGTGCCTTGAACTCCGACCCACGGGTTATATGGAGCATTGTTTGCCCCTCTCTACCACTCACAAGCCTCTCCCTGGCTGAAGTTGGTGCCGAGACTGATCTCCATGTGACTAAAAGGTGGGAGGATTTGCCATTGTAGACTCCACTACACTAGCAGCTTCTTTGTTGTCCTTCCCTGAGTCACTATCACTGCTTTCCTCATTATGATTTCTTTTACCTTTGTCCTTGTAGAATCTCTATCTTTGCCTTTCGATCTGTAATCTTTAGCCAAATGACATGCTTTCCACAAGTATAACAACGATTCTTGGTCTTCTTTCTAGGATCCAAAGCAGTGAGTGCTTCCAGATCTTTCTCAGAAATCTAAATTTTGTCTTGAGTTATCAACACGACTTCGTCCTCGATGAAAAAAGAGCTAAGATCATCAACTTCCAACTTTTCCTTCGTAATTTGTAGCCGAAGTGTCCTAGACACCGTTTCATACGCCCCAGGCAATGTCGTGAGAACCAAAGCAGCTAATTGAGTACTTGTCAGTGCACTTTTCATAGCCGATAGTTGATCATAAATAACTTTAGCCTTCATGAGAAATGAGTGCATGGAACTTCCTCGTGAAAACTGCATGGCAAATAATTGTCCAAGAAGGGTGACTCCTCGCATCATAGAATCCCGATCAAACATTCAAAAGAGCTTGAACCACATATTGTTGGCAGATTTTAAAGTATGAATGGCAAGAGAAATGTCCTTTGTAAGAGATTCTACAATGGCCAACATTGGCTTCGCATTAGCAGCATCCCAATCGACACACGATTTTAGATACTTGTCATCTTGAAGATTGGGTGTACCTGTTGTTAGGATCCCTTATAGGACGGGGCTCCAAGCCATCAACAATGTCCCATAAGCCTCACATAATCAAGTTCCAATGGGTGTAGTTATTGCTCTTCAATTTGTCACTAGCGCTCGAGCGAATGGGGGGGGGTTGAAGTTGCAAAGACTAGGCTTTGTTTCATCTCGCACTCCAAAAGCTGAAAAATAATCCTCCAAGCCACTTTTCAAAATCTCGTGTCCCTTTCTTGAGCTCAAGTTTCCACCTCTTTGTCCTCTCAAGTTGCACGGCAAATCTCTTTAATAATGGCCGGAGGGTTGGCATGAAGCCGCTCCCAAAAAAAACAATGCCCTCCGCAGGATTTCACTCCAAGACAATTCACGACAATGCCGAAAAATCCCGCTTTGCTACCCAAACGTGCCCACAACGTTTTAAAACGTTGGCTCAAATAGGGGAAGGGGGTTCTTTGCCCAAAAGTTACTGCTTTTGGTTGTCGGCAAGGGAAACCATATATCATCAAGGGCAGTCTCTCCAAGGGCACGTTTCAGGACGCTGGCCACAAAGAGGGGATGTCCCGCACTGTCGGCAGGTGTGTTTTAAAACGCAAGCGTGAGAAGGCGCCGAACTCCATTACACGAGCACTAGCCGCCGGTCGGGCATTTTGGAACGCATGCGAGCTAGAGGGTGAGGCAATGTTTTGCGATGCTGGAGACAGTACGGGGGGGCGGGGGGGGGGGGGGGGGGGGGGGGGGGGACACTGACATTGAGGGAGATGGACCTTCTCGCTTCACGAGTCTTCTGCTCTATACAATTCCTCCTAAGCCAAGGCTCTTCAAGAACACGGCTCTGATACCATGTCAAAGTCGACGTTATGGAAGCATAGAGACCAAGGGGGGGGGGGAGAGAGGGAGACTTCTGGACCAGCATGTGCGGCATTGGCCTCTTCATTATCAAGTACACTAGCTGAGTACGGGATAGTCATTGACAGAGAATCTAATGTGAGTCAAATGTACCATACAATGGGGGCAAGGGGTTGTATATATACCCACTCTTTGACAAATAAGTAAATAAATACCTAAAAGCCAAAATAAATAATGGGATCACATTGGGTAGTTCACTTGAGATGCCAAAACTCTTAACATTGTGATGCCATTACAATATTCCATGCCTGTGTTGTTTTTAAAAAGAAAATAAACTTCATAATGGAACATTGAGCATAGAGCACAATCAATGCATGAACTTGAACATCTCTACCATCCCAACGAGGCTTGATCAATAGTGGGCAAACAACTATAGCAAAAAATTTAGAACCTACATCATCCTCAAGAGACATTGTATCCACAAAAGTTGGTGGTCCATTGCCATGGCACTACACAAAATTCCACTCCCTTTGCAACAAGAGCATGTTGCATCATATAAGCCCCCAATGAATAGTATTTCCATCCATTTTTTTTGCAACAAATTTTAGAAAAATGTTACGATCCTAGAATGGACAATCATTGCAAATGTTGCCCGTATAGAAGAAAGCACAAAATCAGTAGTTTCTATGTAGCACAAACTGGAAAAGCCTACAAAGTCTATGGTTTCTAAAATGTGCAGCACCACCAAATGTGTGCTTAATGATGAATTTATCTCATACTAATTGTTGAATTTAGGGTCCTAAAAATGCATAGACCCTGCTAAAAAACCTTATGCACATTAAGTTTGCATGGAGTTGACGCGGCATGTTTTAATGGTGCAAACTCTCCCTTTTTATATTAGCTCCTCTTATGCAACAATACCCATTAGCTTGCTCATGTGTATACCCATAGGCATGATCTTGACAAGTACTTAAACAATCGAGTAAGTGTTCAAAAGACTTTTCCCGTGTCTAATTGGTGTATCAAGCTAGAAGGGATTGTGAACAAACCTGCTTTTGTGTTGAATAACCTCTTTCAAGAAAATTGGGGCAAGCCATGCCCTTGTTCACAAAAATTTCAATTGTGGAGACACCATACACTAGGTGCAATGGATAGCATATATGAAAAAATAGTCAAACTTGATTCTTAGAAACCCATCAAAGTACTTGAGATGGATATTCACAAACAAGTGAATTTTTCTAGCACTTTGTTATGATCTCCAATCTTATGAGATATCTAATTCTACACTCACGTAGCCCATGTAGTCAACTTCCATACTTTAAAACAATCAACAAAACTAGAGAACTGTCATCCCACAAAGAAGTCAGTGTAGTGTCAGGACAAGGGTCCTAAAGTGGTTATGAGGGCAAGGCCCTATCACGTGTCATATATGCATGCTAGGTGGTTGGGAGGTTACTGGCATGCCTATCACCCCCCTTGGCCTTACACTGGTATCATAGCCTAGGTGGAGACTCTTGGGCGAGGGATCCTCCAATACCCTTTTTGAAAAAGACAAGATCCAACAATACCTTTTTTGGCTCATTTTACTTTTTTGGCTCGTAAAGGGGAGAAGTATGAAAGGTCATGCATCTCCTAGTGTTGGACAAGTGTCCCCCAAGTGATGCTGCAAAGTATTGAACCCTGACATATATCATGTCATTCTTGGAAGTGTGGGGTCTTGACTCTTAAAGCTACCTCCAAATGTTTCATTCACTTTTTTTTCTTTGGTTTAGCCATAGTCTTAGTAAAATACATTTTCATAAATAAACACACTTTCGATTTTCTCCAAATAGAAAATCCAATTTATAAAGCATTTTATTTCTTCTTAACTTATATCTAGAGTTTGAAACTCTCCTGATTATTGTGTCAAAATTTGAAGTATTTGTCATGGCCACGACCTTTCCCTATTTAAGAAATACTTTTCAGAAGGCTTATATGTGTGAACATGCCTATGTGATCTTCACCTTGTTTTTTTGGTGAGCTCCTTAGGGCGAAGACGACAATGTATGCTTTTGTCTCAACATTATTATTCGGGCGGCCAAGGGGGCCCGGGGGGGGGGGGGGGGGGGGGAGGGGTGGTTTGTCTGTTGGGATCAAGGGTAGGCATCAATTTGGGCAGCATAGGCATTTGGCACCCTGAATTTACAAAATGCCACCCCAAATTCCCAAATTTACACTGCTGAAGTGGTTAGGGCACCAAGCCCCCAAGGGTGATGGTTCCAATTAAATTCTTCGCCGGACTTTATAGATTTGCCCGAAATTTTCACAAGTGTGTCAAATGGCCCTCGTGCTCTCTACGTGACAAGCGTGGTGACAAGGATAAGTGCAAACATCATTTTGGGCAACGCAGGCAAAAATTGGACCTGTAGATTTGGCACTCTAAATTTAGAAAATGCCACCCTGAATTTTCTAAATTTCCCAAAATACACTGGTCCGCATTTAGACGTCTAGACGTTTCCCATACATTTCAAACAAATGAAGTGGCTAGGCCATCCCCCTTTGGGACCACCTGCTTCACCCCCACATCCCCTCCCTTTGCAATACACCCTTCACAGAAGGCCTTCAAAGTTCGGTGTTGTGCGATTAGAATTTGAGAAGCCAAAGAGAACTGGCACATGTTGGCTAAGAGAGAGAGAGAGAGAGAGAGAGAGAGAGAGAGAGAGCATATGTCTTTAAGCTAGAGCTCAAAGACAACATGCATCTGTGTTCTTTAGTAGGAAAAGAGATCAGAGCTTAGGGCTTCTATCCTTGATTTTGTGTTGCTTGAGTCCCATCCTACAAGCTTCATCTTGCCAATTACTTGCTTAATTAGGCATTATATTGGAGATAGTAATTGAGATGGTGCCCATAACAATGATAACAGGCAAGAGTGGTACATCAACACGGTAAGATGTTAGTCAAGACCATGCAAGCATTTGAAGACCCACTCTAGTTTGAGAAAAGGCACCATCCAGTAGAAAATCACAGAATATCAAATATAAAGAATTCTTCGTCTTTCCGAAAATGGATACCATATGGGTGCGGAAGCATGTAAAGAAGAATGATTAAGATCCCCACGAAATTCCATACATCAGAAGCCACGGACCTTCAAAAAACATGCCATTTCTCACAAATATGTATGGCTTCGAGTTCAAAGTTTGATAGCCGCTACTTGAAAAACTTGCACACGCCACTGGCTATAAATTGAAGTTCGAAGTAGACAGTTTTTCGATTCATTGTGTAGATGATGCACAATACGTCTTTCTGATCATATAATGCACATTTTCATACTCCAAAACTAAGCTTATGACTATGGAAGTATGGTCAACTTAACAAGGGCTATGTACAAGATCATATAACAAAAGCAGCTTATTCAATTCACTACTATAAGCTTTTTAAGGCTTTAAAAACAAAACACCCTTTTAACAAGAAATCTCACATGCTCTCGTGAAGAATTTAAAGGTTTTTTCCCTTAAGCTTTTAGATGCTGTCCATATCATTTTGACATGTGGTTCACTCCCCATAAAAGCCAAGAACACAAAGAAAAGGACAGGTATCCTTTGTGGCTAAAATATGCATCCATTCTTGATCGACCGATCCGAAAGATCCTGATAGACATAATCATGAGTGGTGATTATTGCATACGACTTCTACACATCATTGTTCTATTGTGCTCAAAGCAACTTTTCCATCAATAGGTACTCCTCATGCATCAACTACACAACCTAACATAGCCTTTCCTACATGAACATCCGCAATAGATACAGTACGCTTGACCGCTGTCGTGTGGTAAGTTTCAGCAACATAGACAGCCACAAGAAAGCCCTTTGATACTACAGCATTGATTAAACTAAAAGGCAGGAGTTTCAACCAGCCATGTGCAGACATAGCTCAAAAAAATATCAAATCAATTACAATGGGTACTTTCCAATTGCTGCAAGAATCCATCCCTCCACGAATGGTGCATACACAATGTTAAATGTGATGACAATGGAGGGAACAACAGACTACATGGAGGCTTTTAAAAACCGCCTCCGGGCAAACAAATAAAGCTCTACATAGGTAAAATTATACAAGCAATTTGTTACATACACAAGCAATTCACTGTATCTACGGAATGGAATTCCGTACATGCTATTTATCTAAGGATCTTTATGCATTCCTTGATTTTGTATGGTACAGCTATTCAACAGAAGGGTAGATGCACTTTCCTATGAATTCTCAGGGTCTGTTATATTAACATAAAGCATGCAACTTTTAGTATACAACAAACGGGCTAAAGTTTTGATTGGTGATCATTTCACCTTGTTCTCATCGTTATCTTGCTCGAGACTCCTCATTAGCCACCAATGAGAGTGCCATAGCCAGCATCACTTGCTCATCATAACTCTCAGGCATAATGGAAGCCGTTGCAGTTGACAAGCCATCCATCTCCTCATAGCGACCTCTCTGCATTTGAGTGTCAAAATCACACTTTTCCCAGGCTGTTTCTCCATCTTCTGCTGAACAAGTTTGTGTGATTTCAACTGTGCTGGACTGGGAATACAAACCTCCAGAGTCCGCTGGTGCCATAAATGCAAAAGTTGCATGATCGAGCAAGCTTCCACTGCCACTCGCAACTGTCTTTCCTCTAATCTCCGGTGAATCACCGGATCCAGAGTACCTTCTTCCCTTTCTCCTCCTTAAACCAAATTCTTTCATTGCATTGTTATGGAAAGTCTGCTGAGGTATAGAGGACTCTTGGTTCCTCTGACGTTGATCCTGTAGATATGAAAAACGAGCAAGTATTCTTAAATAATCGACAGTGGGTGGCAGATGAAGCAGACATTTACCAGCATTAATCCAGCAAAAGCCAAAATCACCTATGTAGAAAAGTGAAACTTAGGGACTCATCAGTAGTCCCAACTTAATAGAAGATAACAAAATTGAAGGCCACATTCTCAGAACATTAGCATTGGCTAAAAGACAAAGCCCATGTCGAGCCATTGGAATCACTTTTGAACCTCTTGGGAGAGAACGTCACAGAGTAAGCCGCCCTATACAAGAAGGTCTAAGGATATGTTGGCATATAATTAGGTGGACCAATGTCGCAAAATGAGTAACGTATGATATAAATTCATTGCAAAGACATTCCCCCTACCCTACACACACTGTTTTCCCTCCCATGAGCAACCCCCTATGTTACTAGAGCCCTTCTGTACATCCTTAGATGGTAGCTTCATTCACAGACTGATGACGCAGTGCACCTGAACGGCTGGCTGGGTACTGTACTGGCTGCACTGATGGCTGATGAAATGGCAATGCTGTACAGACACGCAGATGATGTGGCAAGAAGTATGGCCATGAGCCGCTGATGTGCAGTCTATTCCAGATGCCTTTACTGGAGGTCCGTGTGGGGGCTGTTAGTATAGGTTGCTTTTGTTCGATAACATATATTTAGCAATTGCTTCCAGCAACCTGGGCCCATTAAATCAAGGCCAGCATGCCAATTGTACTCGGATTCTGAGAGTGGTACTGCGTTGCTTGAACATCAATATAATTAAAAAAATACTGCCAGGGCAATGCATCTCGAAGAGGGACTCTTGCAGGTGTTCTTTTGTGCAGTGTTTGTAGTTACAAGTTGTATTTTGAGTCTCTTCACTTGTTTCGGTAGTTACAAGTTGTATTTTGAGTCTCTTCGCTTGTCTTGGTGAGTGGTCTCTCCGCACATAGAGCAATTGTACTGCGTTGTTTAAACATCAATATTATAAAAAAAATACTGCCAGGGCAATGCATCTCGAAGAGGAACTCCACCTCTGTCGACCCTTGCAGGTGTTCTTTTGTGAAGTGTTTGTAGTTTCAAGTTGTATTTTGAGTCTCTTCGCTTGTCTTGGTAGCCTTTGTTTGAAGTCGAAATCAATGGTATTAGGGCTCAGTTGATTGGTCTTCTGTGGACAATGAGATGTACTTTCTATAATAGATTTGCCACAGGGCATCAATTCCTCAACACAATCAAAGAAGAGGAGTATGAGAAGGTGGAAGTCACTGTGAAGGGGAACTGGAGAAGGAAGCATGTGAAGAGCACCTCATTACACATGTAACAAACTTGGACACCCCAAGTCTAGATTCTACTGCGACACAGCAGAGGTTCACTTCAAAACAATTCACAAAAGACTACACGGCCCGGCGTAGTTCTGTGCCCAGAGGTATTGGCCCCAAAGACTGGCGCCCCTTTCGGTATTTCTTTTTAGATTAATCTTTGAGGAAAGTACAACTCCCCGGGTGCTCGCTCTCAGACTTTGCGTCCAGATGCTCTGCAGAGTGAGCCCCCTTGGGTTCATTATAAAGGTTACAAGGGATGCTAAAAGCAGAGCCCCATAAGCTTCACACTCAAAAGCAAAGTTCCCAAAAGCAATTGACTTCCAAAAGCTGCTCAAAACAGCCAACACAATTTACGGAAAATCTGTACGGGTGTCAGTGGATTTCACGGACGTCCATACGCTGCCACGTCAGCATGTCAGCGTAATTCCCGGCTGTCCTTACAATGCCACGTCGGCCTGTCGGCGTATTATCCGGAATACTGCCACGTCAGCAATTGCAGGGTTTTCCAGGGGGCCAGCCAGGTCACCAATTTGTGACACATAATCCGAAAAACTGTTACGTCACCAATTGCAGGGTTTGTCCAAGGGCCAGCCACGTCACCAGTTTGTGACATAACCCCCTCTTGAAAGAATTGTAATCGCCCTCGATTATGGCTGCAAAACAGTCAGAGGCCATAAACTGTCTTAGTAGACAGTGACTGTTAGACACAACACATCTAGCACATGTACCAATCGACAGTTACATCACAGGACATCACTTGACATCACATGACAAATCACATTCAAATTCATTCCAAATCTTAGACCACGATTAATCGGCAACGTATTTAGTAATCAAATCTAGATCCAGTCGAGACCTCACAGATGCCCGATTAGCTAATCCATATTGCAATCATGATCCGGCTTGATTGTTTTCTTCACTGGAATGAAATGAGCTTGCTTGCTAAATCTGTCAATAATAGTCCAAATACCATCGTGCCCACTTTGTGTCTTGGGGAGATCCAAAATAAAATCCATTGCAATACTTTCCCAGGGGCGGGTGGGAATGGGTAAAGGCTGTAACAGTCTCTGTGCTTTATGCCTGTCAAACTTGACCTTCTAGCATACTAAGCAACTGCATACAAAATCGTCCACGTCCTTCTTGAGTCTCGGCCAAAAGAAGTAACGCTCCACACCTTTCAAGGTGGTGTCAATGCCGCGGTGACCCGTAAAAGGTGGACAATGGCATTCGGTTAGAACCTTTTCCCTCAACGATTGTGTAACACACAACATCGTTGTCTTCATCAAATAGCCATCCCGTATGGAATATCCTACTACTACCTCCCCATTCTGTATTCAAGTGAATACATCAGAAAAAATATGGATCCTTGGCGTACTGATCGACCATATCCTCGAAGCGTCTATGATGAATCGCGGAAATAGCCAGGACTAACGGCTTCCGGGGCAAAGCATCTGCCAGCAAGTTCTTTTGTCCCTATACATGGACAATCTGGAAGTGAAACTGTGACAGGATGTTAGCCCACCCCATCTGCTTTTCTGAAAGCTGCTTCTGTGACAAGAAGTAGCGTAAACTCTAATGATCAATGAAGACCGTAAAATCAGCTCCGATTAGGTAATGTCGCCACTGAGTAAGAGCATGAATAACTGCCAAAAGCTCTCTCATAAATCTATGTTGTCAATTCCGGCCTTGAAAACAATCGGCTCTCATAGGCAATGACATGGCCTTCTTGCATTAAGACCGCACCCAGACTACGATCACAAGCATCACGATATACTTCGGATGACTTTTGCAGATCCGGCAAAGTCAAACTAGTCCCGTAGTCAAATTCTCTTTCAACGTCTGAAAGGCAGTCACCTCTGTGGGTCCCCACGAGAAAGGGACTCCTTTCTGTATCAGAATGTGCAAAGGCGAAGCGACATCTGCAAACTTTCAAATGAACCGCCGGTAGTAAGAACATAAGCCCAAGAAGCTTCTAACTTCATGAACATTCTTCAAATCGGGCCAATCACGTATAGTCTCAATTTTGGCCGGGTCCATCTATACTCCTATTGCTAAGACGATGTGTCGTAAAAAGTGTATCTCCGGTAAGAAAAATTCACTCTTCTTGGCATTGATTACTACTTGTGATCTTGCAATGCCTGAAAGACCTGTAGCAAATGGTGTCTATGCTCTGCCTCATCCTTGGAGAAGACAATAATGTCATTAAAAAAAGTGCCAACAAAAGATCTGTACTCTCTGAAAATCTATCCATCATTCGGTTGAAAGTTGTTGGAGCATTGATAAGACCAAAAGGCTTTACCAAAAATTCATGTAAACCGAAGCTCGTCCAAAAGGCTATCTTGTAGACATCTCCCGACGTGATTCTGACCAGATGATATTCGCTTTTCTAATCAATCTTGTTGAAACAGGAGGATCCCTGTAGTCAGTCAAGAATATTATTGATCCTCGGAATCGGAAATCAGTTCTTGATGGTGATTTTATTGAGAGTTGCACATTCTCCAAGATCTGTCTTTCTTTAAAACCAACAATACCCGAGAGCAGTAGGGTGAAGTACTCAGCTGGATAAGACCCTTTTCCAAGAGGTCTTTCACTTGGTTCATAATCTCTTCATTCTGGTCTCGGCTCGCACGATAAGGTGGCCGATTCGGTGGTGTGCTTCCAAGTATCAGATCAATAGTGTGATCCTCCGGACGAGATGGTGGCAACTCGCCTGGCAGGCCCTCAGAAAAGCAATCGGCATGAGTGTGGAGAAAATCTTAGCGTTCTTTATCAAGGTCAAACCATATTCAACCTTCAATCATCATTCGGTTCTCTCCAAAAAATCGAGTAAAGAAACTGAATTTCATGAAGTACAATCTCTTTGCCCTTCATTTGTCAAAGTCGCTTTCTCAGCCCAATAGTCAACCACGGCGTTGTTCTTGTGGTCCCAAGGATGAGGACGTCACAACCTTCCTAAGGGCATTACATAGAAGTCCTCGTGCCCTAAATACCCTTGACATTGCAAACGAACTTTGCCAATGATCGGTGTAATGGCAACATCTCATCCGGGTGCCGCTAGACCTGCCTCCACCTGTGGCCCGTCCGGCGTAATTCCAAAAATTCAAGTGAAAAGAAGTTGGCCTTGGCTCCTCCATCAAAGAAAATGAGGGCTTCTTGATCTTTCACTTTGCCCTAAGTGCGGTAAAGTTTTGTACTTTCGTTCATCTGATTTGCTTCGGACCCCACACAATGTGGTACCAGTTTTGTTTTCATTTGCCTTTTCTGCCAGGTTCCTCTGTTGCCCTAGAACTCTCTGGCATGTCTTCAGTCTGTTCTTGCTGTGCCTTTTGGGGACACTTTGCGGAGATGTGTCCAAATTCCCCGCAACCAAAACACTTCCCTTCTTTGAGATAGATAGCCCTTTCTCTAAGAGTCAGTCGGGGACGTGTATCTTTCTTTTCTTTGTCATGGGAACTCTTTTCTCTTTCTACTTTCATTGTGAGAGGTCTGTTGGTTCTCTGAGTCAAGATCCCATCAGCGGGGTAAGTCAAATTTCCCGAATGTATCGCAAAACCCTGTTTCACATGACCCATCAATTCTTGAATACAATTCGACTTTTGTTCCAGGCAATAGTCTCGGATCTCTGTAGAGAGTCCGCAACAAAACCGCTCAATCTGTTCCTTAAAAGAGACCGTCTTAAATGAAGAGGTTGGTAGAAACGAGTTCCAACATCTCTCGCAAACAATAAGCGTCCAAAGAATCTCCCTTGGTCATCCGAAGATGATTCCAAGCGGTTCGTATATCTCATTCGTACTCCCGAGTCGGTCAAGAAGAAATAAAGAGCCTTTTGAATTTCAACCATTTAACTGGAGCTTCCTTCCTCAGAAGAAGAGTGGACCACCATGTTCGAGCATTTCCTTTGAAGAAAGATACAGCCCTCCTAATCTTGGAGTGCTCTAAGTAGTATCCTCCAGAGAAGGCTATGCCAAACTACGGAATGAAGGCCAAAGCCCTCGGAGCATCTCGGAACCCAGAAAAGGATTCAAATTTAATCAACTGTCCACCTTTAAATTATTTTGTTTTCTTGCTCTTGTCTTCGAGGAAGTCGTATTGGTTCGTTCTGTAGAAGTGCTTCTTTTCAAGAGTGCTTGTCCATGTCTTTCTGCGAGTACAGGTTCCGCTTTTATGCACTCGTCTGTCTTTTCGGCTTTCCTCCCTACCTAAGAGGAGAAGCAATGGCCACACCCCATCTCGAGTAAATCTTATTAATTTGGGTAATTCTTCAGGTGTTTCGTCAATCTCGGATCCCTCGAGTACTTAATCAACATATGCCAATCTGCAATTGACGTTTGTACTCCTTTCTAGCAAACTTGTCTGGAAAAAAATTTGCCCAAATCTTTTTTTTTCTTCAATTCCCGCACCGGATTTTTAACTTTTCTTTGCCTTCCCACTGAGAGGTGTCATCTCTGTCAAATTATTCACGAGAACCCATGTGTAATCTGGGATTCTTTATGGCTTTATGCCTTATAAAACATAGCGATGACGACATGAGTGCGCCCGATGCGCGATGTATGAAGGGTGGGAGTGGCTAATAAGTCCGAGATCAGGACACGAAGATTCTTTTCCAAAAGTTGTGCACTACAAAAAGGATCGGATCCTCCGTAGAAGAAGAATCTTTCTGTGCTCTGATACCACTGTAAGAAACTTGGACACCCCAAGTCTAGATTCTACCGCGACACAGTAGAGATTCACTTCAAAACAATTCACAAAAGACGACATGGCCCGGCGTAGTTCCATGTCCATAGGTATTGGCCCCAAAGATTGGCGCCCGTTTCGGAATTTCTTTTTATATTAATCTTTGAGCAAAGTACAACTCCCTAGGTGCTCCCTCTCAGACTCTGCGTCCACATGCTCTGCAGAGTGAGCCCCCTTGGGTTCATTATAAAGGTTACAAGGGATGCTAAAAGCAGAGCCCCAAAAGCTTCAAACTCAAAAGCAAAGTTCCCAAAAGCTGCTAAAAACAGCCAACGCAATTTACGAAAAATCCGTACAACTGTCAGCGGATTTCACGGACGTCTGTACGCTGCTACGTCAGTATGTCAACGTAATTCCTGGTTGTCCGTACAGTACCGCGTCAGCCTGTCGGCGCATTATCCGGAAAATTGCCACGTCACCAATTGTAGGGTTTGTCCGAGGGCTAGCCACGTCACCAATCTGTGACAACACAAGTGGAGAACATGCCTCTACTGATCCGGACAGTGACAATTAAACAAAAGTAGAGGTTGAAAATCTCTATGATTGCTTCTTGGGATATCCATAGAACCAAGGTATGCCAAACATGCAGTTTGCCAAGAACAACCAAATGCATGGCTTCATTGGGCTCGCTGCTGCTTACTCCCTCTACCATCCTTTGTCAATCTCTTCTCCCTTCTTGTGCCTCGGACGGGCTCTTCCTAACCCTTGCCTTCTTTGAGTGATGTCACCTCCAACATCTCTTTGGTCGATTTTGATCATTGCGAAGGTCTCACTTTTCCAATCCATCCGTAATTATTTTTTGAATCTACGACAACTTTATTGGTCCAACCTAAAACTGAATCATAGCAAGGCCCCAGCTTAAGCTGCGGCCTTGATTAAGCAAAGGGCTACCTTAACCAAGGGGTTAGTGTAACAGGACGGCACAACATGCCAACGGAAAAGAACAAACTGAACAGACTTTAGACGCTTCAAAACAACTGAACTGAAAGAGAGATTTTCGGAGTCGGGTAGGGATCGCCTGGCCGCTCCCCTCATACACCAAAAAAGTATATAAGAAGAACGACCAAGACTATGCACCCAGAAACCGAAGGCAAACGCTTTTGTCACTAGTTTCCTCTGGACTACGAGAGGCAAGAATTATCTACACTCTTAGGGCCATGACTAATCCCTTGAGAGACCCATTTCGCCAACTTGATTTGGGCGTGACAGCGACCAAGTACCTCTATTCAGAGGCCCAAGTACTACGGGACTTGCTTCGGTCTTCCCTTTGGAATTGCCTCCTCCAGGTAACTTATCGCTCACCTCACTAAACTGCCTTTGAAACCCGACGGTTTTCCCCTAGGAAATGCCATACCTGCTTGGAAGGGCGTCGGCTCACAGGTGGCATCCGCTGAGGTTGGTGGTGTCTCCCTTTTGCACCTCCCAACCCCTTTTAGGTGAAGTTGACCCCCCCGGGGGGGAATGGCACTTGGGCGCTCTTGTAGCTCATCTGGCTTCGCTTGGGGAGAAATACGTCATTTCCCTCGGAAGGGATCGGATTCAAAAATAACAGCATAGGAAGGGGAGCATTATCTCCCCATCCGCCTATGCAGAGACACTTCAAACAAGACACAGAGTGGCGTAGTTCCACCCCTAGAGAGCATTGGCCCCAAACTGTGGCGCCCCTTTCAATATTTCTTTATATTGCTTCAACTCAGTACAACACTGGCAACACTGCTCTACATCTCCTGTAGGGAAGATGCCAGAGAGTGAACCCTTGATTCATATATGAAGGCCCTTGGCCATCAAAAGCAATTTACAAGAAAAGCCTAGAGTCTAAAAGCATATGGTATTCAAAAGCTAAGAAGCCAGAGGGTACCGGCAAACAGCTCAAGTACCTTACGCCAAACCCAATACAAACCTTCAAAGAGCAAGGAAGGTGTTTTTACTGTGGTGAGAAGGGACACATGAAGATCGACTACCATGTTCAGCAAGAACAAACATCTTCAAAGAAGAAACGATTAAAGAAGGAACCCGCTCCACCGAGCTCGAATTCTATACCTGATGTGCAAGGGAATACGGAAACAGAAAAAGGGAAGCGTCAACTCATAAAAGGCTGGGGATCTGTAAATAACAAGCACGTATTGATCCTCTATGATCCTGGATCAACGGACAACTTTATCTCATTGGAAATTGCACAACGCTTGGGCCTCAGACCGCAAGTACAAGGACCGCGAATCATTTTTGATGGCACCCATCGAGGGATGTGATATCATCTTGGGTATGCCATTGCACTACCATTTGCAACCGGTCCCAAATTATGTAGAAAAGACCCTCGCTTTTGAGCATAAGGGAAAGAACATGAAAATTTTGTTGATGCGGGGGGATTGGCTATTCCCTATTGTAAGCCATATATCCATTAAAGAAGAAATAAAGAAGTACGTTTCTGCTTGCTTGATTTTTGCACGAGAAAAGGATAAAACTAAAGAGGGTTCGCTCTCTAGTTTGAAGCTTAAATGTTTTCAATTTATTGAAAACTATAAGGATTGTTTTACGA
This sequence comes from Adiantum capillus-veneris, assembly GCF_014529385.1. Lineage (NCBI taxonomy): Eukaryota > Viridiplantae > Streptophyta > Polypodiopsida > Polypodiales > Pteridaceae > Adiantum > Adiantum capillus-veneris. The sequence continues at coordinate 94,359,660 of NC_140936.1, forward strand.
ACACTCTTCCCGATAAGGTATCTCTGGAACGTCCGGAAGATCATCGCATTGACCTCATACCGGGTAGCTCACCTCCAAACCAACTCCTTACAGGACGAGTCTTGCTCAGAAAGAGGAAATTTTGAAGCAAGTCAATGAGCTTCTGGAAAAAGTTTTAGTACAACCAAGTGCTTCGCCCACTGCTCTCCATTTTTTTTGGAGCAGAAGAAAGATGGCACGTTTCGAATGTTCATAGACTACCGGTCTTTATAAAAGATCACTATCAAGAATCATTTCCGATTCCTCGGAATTGATGATATTCTCGATTAAGTTGCAGGGTGCAACCATCTTTAGTCGCATAAACTTAAAAAGCGGGTATCACCAGATACGAATCGCCCCTCAAGATGTCCATAAGACTGCCTTTCGCACTACCTTTGGACTTAAACAAATTTTTGGTGATGCCTTTTGGCTTGACCAATAAACCTGCCACTTTCAATCGTCTTTTCAAAGATCGAGGAGGAACATTGGAAGCACTTGGACATAGTGTTTCAAGAATTGTGAAAGCATGAGTTGAATGTGAATTCAAAGAAAAGTGAGTTCTTTCTCACGGAAATACGCTATATTGGACATATAGTATCTCACAACCAAGTGAGTATGGTTCCCGCAAAGATCCAGCTAGTACAAGATTGGCCAACGCCCATTATGGTACATCATGTACATAGTTTTTTGGATTGTGTTCTTATTATTGGACGGAGGTTTATCCGAGGCTTTGCTCATGTAGCAAGACCACTTCATGACCTAACAAGGAAGAAGATTCCCTTTCGATTGGGATCGAGACAACAAGGAGCATTCGATAGGCTCAAGTATTTATTAAGCCATGGTCCTATTTTGATAGTGCCAGACTTAAGGAAATCATTCGAGGTGCATTGTGATGCTTCACGTAATTGCATCATTGCAGTGCTTAACCAAGGAGCCCATGCAGTGACTTATGAAAGTAGACAACTTAACGATGCAGAATTGCATGCCTCGATCTACGAGAAGAACTTATGGCTGAAATTCATGCATTGTCTACCTAGAAGCATTATATTCTAGGAGCGGATTTTGTGATCAAAGCCAATCATGAGAGTTTGGGGTATTTCCTTACGCAACGAAAATTATCTGGGAAGCAAATGAGATGGGCCACCTTTTTGTTCGTGTTTCACTTCCAGATCCTTTATACGGCAGGGAGTAAGAACATGGCTACAGACGCATTGTCTAGACGGCCTACGGTGAATGCAATTACTTTTGTGTATCACCAAGAACTGGAATCACTTCCAAATTTGTATCCAAACAATCCAAACTTCTCCTCCATCTGGAACAAGTTATAGAACAAAGAGAATGAATATCCTTATTTCATTCAGGATGGTTACCTCTACCACCACGAAGCAATTTGTGTGGCGGTACCATTGAGGAAGAAGAAGCACATGTTTCACCTTTTTTTTTTTTTTGGAGAAAAAGATCCTTCTATTAGCTACTGAAACTGCCCATAGGACTACAACCACCTCTTCAAGAGAGGGCTACAACAAACATGATGGGAGACTCTCCCAATGAAAAAACCAGCATATGTACAATGGGGCTAAATCAAGAAATGGGGGGAGGGAAAAGCCACACAGGTGGTCGGTAATGCCATCGGAGTACACCCTGGACCATGGTGTAAAAAGGCCCAGGACGCCAAAGTCGAAGGAAAGCCTCTCTGCGCTCCCGCATGCAGTCGGAGCTGCCCTGTAGTCCCTCAAGCTGTCCTCTGAGAGTATGGATCAGCTCTTGCCAAAAATCGCGAACAGCCTCTGCTGGTGGCACAGGGAGAGCCTCAAAAATGCGGAAGCAACGGGCCCGCCAGATGAACCAGAGTGTATGGCCACTGATGAGCTCCTGCATCACTATCATCCTGCTGGTGGAAGATAGCTCAAACTGAAGTGCCGGGCCCGTGAGGGTGGACCAAGCCGCTGCTCCCCAAGTGTACTGTAGAGCCGTGGAGAGAGCGGGCATCAGCCGAAAAACTCCTAGCCACACCTGCTGGGCCGAGGGACAGTCCCAGAGACAGTGACGCTGACTCTCCACAAGATGGTCACAAGCTACACATGCGGCCGAGACACCACTATGCACTAGCAAGCTCCAAACTGCTGTAGCTCTGTGTGCGACTAGCCACCGAAAAAAGGTGACTCGCCTCGCCTGTCTGGAGTCCCACAACCCATCCGAGAAGGCTGCCAAGAACTCAGCTGTGAGACCCTCCTCCTGCCATTGGGGTGCTGCAGCGGGGCGGGCCTCTCTCTATGCTGCTAGTATATGACGTCCCAGTCGAACAGTGTACTGAAAGAACGGGACTCCTAGGTGGTCTGCAAAAGAGAAGGAGTCCCTCCAGAGCCACTCACCAGGATTCCACTGTACTCGTGCCAGTGGACAACACTCCCAAGCCCACAACCTCCAGTGTCCAGTCTCAAGAGCTGCTGGGTCAAGATCTATGACACAAGTCCTCCCACATATTCCCACTACTCGGATCCTCTGAAAACAGCACTCTGCCACTCGCGGGGCCTCTACTGCAACTCGCTGTAGGCCTCCCCCACCCTGAAGCTCGAAGAAAAGGGATGAAACAATCTCTGAGCAGGCCCTGACTGAGATGAGAACCTCCAGTCGTGTGAAGGCTCCCATCCACCTGGGTGCTACTGCCTCGAGAGGCGTGAGCCACTCAGCTGGAACTACCTCTGAGATGTTCTGGCACATGCTCTGCACCCCTCATGCCCTGTAGCTGGAAACCCTGCATCTCCTCTGACAAGCCTGTGAACTCTAACCAGTCACCTAAAGAGCGCGCTGGACCCGCTGCCATGGGACCCCAGGAAACATGAGGCCGACTACCAACCAAGTGGCCTCTCTGTGTCACGTGACACATCCCAACCCTATGTGTTCGTGGACAAGCTACACCATAGCAGGGTTTCCGTCAAGTCCAGTCGAGTTAGATTAGGAGTGATCTGGCACTTTTGTGAGTCTATTCGTAGACCGTGCATGCCTAGTCACTCAGTGTAGATGCATATCCTCTGGTTGCACCTTGCATAAGCATAAGCATTTCCATCAGATTCCATCAGAGTCAGTTTGGGGATTTTTCAGATGACTTTATCCCATTTTTCCTATTTTTGACATTTTCCACTTATTTATTAAGTGACTTTTGTTGGGTACTCAGTAGGGCAAATTGGGTAAGTTAATATATAAGCAAACCCAAGTTAGCACAAATTGGCAGATGAGCCAAAGAGCACAGCAGGCTACCAAGCGACAGGTGTTCCCTCCCTCTCTCAGCAAGACCCTCTCCAAGCATCTTGGTGAGGCCCATTCCCCCGCATCATCAGCCTATTGGTATCGCCCTATCTTCTGGCATGCCTAGCGCTTCCCTCCCTTGAAGATATCGCCAGCAAACTTAAAGATTCAGTGTTTTTCATCAGTTACTAACGCCAGGCAATTCCTCAGCAGACTCAGCGTTTTTGCTATTCATTGGCAGCAGCAAAGGGGATTTACTAACGCCAGATCAGTTACGTTTTCAGCATTAACCCACTGCAAGAAATTCAGCCCTTCAACCCTTTCCAAGACCAGCGATTTCAGCACTGTAGGAACCTCTGTGGCAGCGTTTTTCAGCCCTAATCTCACTGCTGTCCAGCGTTTTTTTCCAGCCAAAGAACTCCCCCAAAAACGCAGCCTGAAAGTGCAGATAACCCAGCGTTTTTTCTAGCAGGCATTTGCAGCCACAACCACCGCAAGAAACAGTCTATTTTCAGCCCCGAAAACAGTCCATTTTCAGCCCGAAACAGTCCAAGAAATTCAGCGTATAGAAGATTCACAGTTTCAGCCCAAGTCGTCGTCGTCATCGGCATAGTCCCATTGCATCAGTCCATTGCATGCGCATTGTACAACCTTTGTGCAATCAAGTAGACCATTCTCGCCAACGAGAGTGGGGCCTTTGGAGGAGGGTTTTACAACCTCTCGGTGTCGTATCTCTTCTCTCTCCTTCTCTCAGTCTCATTCACTTGCACGCACAATATCCACTCACTTTGTTCGTGATCATAGCACTCTCCATAAGACGGAAAGCTCTCTCTTTCCCTAAGAACTAAAAGGAACCTTGAGCAGTAAAGATCACTAATCTTGAGAAAATACAACATTCATTCCGCTGCACCTTACATTTGGTATCAGAGCTTTGGAAGTGTTTTGCATTACTCAAGGGAAGAACCACAAGAATTTTTTTTTGCTTGTTGAGGTCGCACGAACCCAAGTTCGCTTGGGCGTGGCGATTCCTAATCGTGTTTTGTTGAAGAGTGACAGGAATCCCAAGAAAGAAGGGCTTGTCTAGCCTCCCCTTGTCTCTTTTCACTCATTGAGAGCGGACCGTGCACTTAGCGGCCGGCCAATCGACGTGAGGTGGGAAAAAGCAACCTTGGTGTGAGCGCAAGGCCGCCAAGGGGTGCACCCGCAGAAAGGAGTAGAACTCGGGTGAAGAGAAGATCCTTCTCCAACACGATTTGCAAGCGAAAGAACCCCTCAAGAACCTCAAGAACCCAAGATTCTCACGAATCAAGGACCTCAAGAACCTCAAGAACCCAAGTTCCTCACGAGCTTAAGACCCCAAGATCATAGTGCATGGTCGTCACCCGAAGCGGCATGGATACTTTGCATTCAGGTGATGAGCATGAGAGAGGCGACGAAGGATTCTCCCCACCAAGAGGTTTTTCCAACCCTTCCCCTTCGCCATCTACGCCAGATCCTATGGAGGCAATGATGAAGCAAATGATGGCCATGATGGATAGACAGGAAGACAAGCGCCTTGCTTTAGAACGCGAGCGCGACGCAAGAAAAGAAAGAAAAGAACTAAGGAAGGAAGAAGCGGCAGCAAGAAACGCAGCATTGGAGGCCGAGCGTGAAGCTCGACGAGAGCTACGCACTCAAGAATTGCTTACCCAAGTTCTTGCCTCGAAGACCAAACCACCCAAAGATCATGGGAGTTCCTCTCGTGGTGCAAGCCACGATGAGGATTCCAACAACCCAGTCACCGAAAAAGTGACTTTCAATAAGTATGATGGTAAGATGGATGCTACGGTGATTCATTTTTGGTTGCATCAATTTAATGCTTATTTTGCGACAACTAAGAAAACAGGAAATAGCAAAGTTTTGACGGCAGCTATGTACCTTGCCGATGATGCCATAAATTGGTACCATGCAGGCAAGAGGCACAGCTAGCCGCGCACCTAGAGGCAGCCGACGATTTCACGCCCCTCGGATGTTGAAAGGGTATTAACTCGTTTGGATGAGTGTCAGTTGTACATTGCAGCTAAGAAGTCTGAATTTTTTCTTACTGAAGTCACTTATCTTGGTTATATCATTTCTGCAAAAGGCGTCAAGCTAGACCCCGCGAAGGTGGAACAGGTTCGTAATTGGGATTTGCCCAAAACTGCATATGATGTGCGTTCTTTTCTTGGTTTATGTCAAGCGTATAGTTCGCACATAGAATTTTGCATGCATTGCTGCACCTATGATTGATGTTTTGAAAGGGGTAAAGACTCGCCGTCAGTGCGTAGACTTGCCCGAGGCAGCCATTGAGGCTTTCGCAACTCTCAAGGTTGCGGTGACAGAAGCACCGTGTCTTATCCTTGCCTCTTGGGATGATCCCTTTGAGGTATGGACGGATGCGAGCAATGTCGCCATAGGCGCTGTGCTCCAGCAGCATGGTCGCCCAATAGCTTTCCTTAGCCGGAAGCTCAATAGTGCGGAAAAGAATTATTCAGTTTATGATAAAGAACTTTTGTCTGTCATTCACTCTCTTAAGCATTGGAAGCATTTTTTGTATGGTAGAGAGTTTACAGTGCGCACAGATCATCAAGCCCTCAAGTGGCTCCAGTCTATGCCTAGTGCACATTGGAGTGATCGCCAAGCGCGGTGGTCACAATTTTTTGAGCAATTTGGAGGTTTGATTGAGTATGTGCCTGGAAAAGCTAACCCTGTTGCAGATGCGTTGAGTCGCAAAGGACAGATTTTGGCTCTCGAGTCAAGAACCACATTTTCTATACAGGGTGAGTCTTTTGACAGCATGAAGAATCAGTATGCAGATTCGGAGTTTGGTAAGTATTGGTTGCAGGCTCTTGCTTCCCAAGGACCCAGCAACTATCTCATTCGTGATGGATTGTTATTTTTTCGTCAGCGTCTATGTGTGTTGCCCTCTCTCAGGCCAGCCATATTGCATGATGCACATGACTCACAGGTGGGCACAGGGGTATGAACACCACATTGGAAAAGATTGAACGATTTTTCCATTGGCCTAAAATGCGAAAAGATGTGTTTAGTTATGTCACACATTGCACTATATGTCAAAAAGTAAAAGCTCCTCGGGATAAGCAGCAAGGCCTCTTGCTTCCGCTGCCTATTCCCAAGGGACCTTTTCAGGATATCTCTATTGATTTTGTGACTAACTGTTGCTAAATTGGCTATATCTTACACAAAAATAATTCTAAATGAATTATTGGATTTATAAGTGAGAGGGTTTTCTCGCTTGGAACACCAAGGAAAAAATAATTCTAAATGAATTATTGGAATTTTAAGTGAGAGGGTTTTTCTCACTGGAGACATCCGAGTACAGAGTATTCCTAGTGCGTCATTTAAAGTAATGACGGGAACATTGAGAACGGGAATATCTGTAAGGCCACCAGGAACGGGCACTTCTGATGCGTCACATCGGATGGGTGATAGGGAGCATCGGAAAGAAGTATCCGACCATCCGGAAACAGACATCTCTGATGCGTCATAGGATGGGTGACATAGAGCATCGTGAAGGAGATTGTACCGTAAGTTCAGTAGGAAAGGACTAGGTGATGGGTATTCCTGATGCGTCACAAGGTGGGTGACGGGTGCATCGGAAAGGGAATATCCATAGTCGGGAGGAAATTCCGAACTGTGTTAGAATTGTGCACAAGGTAAAAGCAAGCACTTGAATGAAGATGGGTTCAAAGGAAACTTTGAGGAAAAACAGATGCTTTCTGAGAAAGCGGGATTGCTTTTCGGGAAAGCAGATGCTTTCCCGCGAGGAAGTCTATGTCTGCATTGCAACTGTGCGTGTGATTGCATCCAGGGACGCCTGGGAAGTGCTGTGAAAGCATTGTTTTTAACTTATAAGGTTTTATTGAGTTTTTGGGCAAGTTCAGACTATTTTTAAAATACGCCGGCCGCCCACTTAATAAGTGGGCAGCCATCTGATAAATAAGGCAACAGATCAGCCAGCGTTTTCTCTCTCTCTTTTTCTGGCAGAACGGGAAAAAAAAAAAAACAGCCGCGATCTCTACGCGAGCACCTATTCGTGCCCGTGGCTAGGAGCTATAAAAGCATCACATGCCCTCACTCAGAGGAGAGGACCAATCTTTGCAAGGAGGAGATGCTGCTGCAGATTTCAGCCGTAAAGAAGACGTTGCCGGTGATGCCCATGGCTGCCCCAAGTGTACCAGATATCGCCAAGACCCAGTGCGCGAGTTCCCTCGCGAAGAAGTGCCTATGAAGCGTGTTTCCATCGCGACAAGTTGCTGTTTTTCTCTGTTTTCAGCCCATAAACGTCGTAGACGGGGCTGATTTACGAGAAGGAACCCGAGAACACACCTCTTTTGTGTGTAAGATTGGAAGAGAGGATTTTCTATGGAGAGATCTCTTCCGAGGAATTGCTTTTCGAGAATCGAGTTGCGTTTCGAGCGTCGAGACTTTGAAGGTAACGATTTTCATGTTCTGATCTTCGAGTATTTGATTGCAGGTGTACTTCCTCTTCGTGAGGGAGTAGGAGCAAAGGAAGGCATAAGCCTCTGCATGAGAAAAGCGCTCTGAGGAACTAGAGCCAGATCAGCCCAAGGGTTTCGTACCCGAGTTTGGGAAGTAGATCCACGGATCGGAGAGAGGTAGTCTCTCAAGTTGCGATCCGGAAGTTGGGATTCTCAAGTAAGGACTTCGTGTCCGGGAAAGCAGAGTTGTTCTGCGGGAAGAGGACTCTGGAAAGAGAGTTGGAAAAAGAGTTGCAGGGATGCCATGCCCTGAGTCTGGAAGGTGAGATCCAGAGGCGAGAACCTTGATTCTCGAGGAATTGGAATAAGGAACGGAAGTTCCTTGGAATAGGGTTTTGCCCTAGGAATCGGAAGCTGAGGCTTCCAAGAACCATCAAGTCTTATTCTAGAAAGAACGTGGTAATACGTTCGGTTCAAGTGCTTGTATAGACTTCTCCTCAGTAATAAAGATACTATTACGGGGGGAGACCAGCCCATCTTCTGGTCCCCAGTACTGTGTCGATCTTCTCACTCTCTATCTCTCTCTCTATTTATTTCTCTCTATATCCTCTGGCTTCAGTAATAAGTGATAAATCCTATTTATCTGAATGTATTTTATATTGTTATGCGCTCCCGTTTGTGACACTAACTTACCACCAAGTCAACATTCAAGGAACACTCAATGTTTAACTATTGTTGATCGTTTCAGCAAATTTTGCATGTTGATTCCTTGTAAGGCCACAGTTACTGCACAAGATGTTGCACGATTGTTCATAAAGCATTGGTACCCCCTCTGTGGTTTGCCAAAGTCCATTGTTTCAGATAGGGATGTTAAGTTTACGTCCAACTTCTGGCGTGCACTCTTTGAAAATTTCGGCACAAAGTTGAATTTTTCATCCGCTTTTCATCCACAATCAGATGGTCAAACGGAAATTTATAATCAGTTGGCTTTTGATGTGTTGAAGCTTTTGATGTGTTGAAGTCTCATGTTCATGATCAGCAGTCTCAATGGGAGCTCTATCTCCCATTGGTACAGGCTATTCTCAATGATTCCTTCTCTTCTGCTATTGGTCGAACTCCGTATGAGGCAGCTTTTGGCCGCCGATTCCAGTCATTGTTGACTCGATCGGTCAGTCAAATGCCTGATGCCAATGCTCAGAGTCAGTCATTGGATGAGATTTCTGAGAGTGAAGCTTCGGCTAAGCAAGGCTCAGGAATCTTATTCTCGACAGGCTAACAAGCATCGTCAGGAGGTCTCGATCAAGGAAGGAGATTGGGTGTATCTATGAATTATGAAACAGCGTCTTAAGCAAGTTGGAAAGAAATGTCCTAAGTTATCTTTTCGTATGTATGGTCCATTTCCAATCATCAAAAAGATTAATGAGATTTCAATGAAATTAAAGTTGCCTAACTCATGGTCAATGCACAATGTTTTCCATGTTTCTTGGTTGAAAGTGTTTCAGGGAACACCTCCAAAGGACGTTTCGGAGGAAGAAGAACGAGAGATCATCGATGAAGCAGAAGTCATGGAGCCGGAGCAAGTCTTGTTGCATCGGTTTCGCCATGGTTCGAAGAAACAAGTACGACAGTATTTTTTGAAGTTCAAAGATCAAGGAACCCATGAAGCGGTGTGGGTAGACGAAGAGTTCTTCAAGGATTATCCAGAGTTGTTGGCAGACTACAAGGAAGCCATGCAGCTCGGTACCAGTACCTCACTTTAAAAAGGAGGGGATGTCATGTGACACATCCCAACCCTATGTGTTCGTGGACAAGCTACACCATAGCAGGGTTTCCGTCAAGTCCAGTCGAGTTAGATTAGGAGTGATCTGGCACTTTTGTGAGTCTATTCGTAGACGTGCATGCCTAGTCACTCAGTGTAGATGCATATCCTCTGGTTGCACCTTGCATAAGCATAAGCATTTCCATCAGATTCCATCAGAGTCAGTTTGGGGATTTTTCAGATGACTTTATCCCATTTTCCCTATTTTTGACATTTTTCACTTATTTATTAAGTGACTTTTGTTGGGTACTCAGTAGGGCAAATTGGGTAAGTTAATATATAAGCAAACCCAAGTTAGCACAAATTGGCAGATGAGCCAAAGAGCACAGCAGGCTACCAAGCGACAGGTGTTCCCACCCTCTCTCAGCAAGACCCTCTCCAAGCATCTTGGTGAGGCCCATTCCCCCGCATCATCAGCCTATTGGTATCGCCCTATCTTCTGGCATGCCTAGCGCTTCCCTCCCTTGAAGATATCGCCAGCAAACTTGAAGATTCAGCGTTTTTCATCAATTACTAACGCCAGGCAATTCCTCAGCAGACTCAGCGTTTTTGCTATTCATTGGCAGCAGCAAAAGGGATTTACTAACGCCAGATCAGTTACGTTTTCAGCATTAACCCACTGCAAGAAATTCAGCCCTTCAACCCTTTCCAAGACCAGCGATTTCAGCACTGTAGGAACCTCTGTGGCAGCGTTTTTCAGCCCTAATCTCACTGCTGTCCAGCGTTTTTTTCCAGCCAAAGAACTCCCCCAAAAACGCAGCCTGAAAGCGCAGATAACCCAGCGTTTTTTCTAGCAGGCATTTGCAGCCACAACCACTGCAAGAAACAGTCTATTTTCAGCCCCGAAAACAGTCCATTTTCAGCCCGAAACAGTCCAAGAAATTCAGCGTATAGAAGATTCACAGTTTCAGCCCAAGTCGTCGGCGTCATCACCGACGTCGTCATCGGCATAGTCCCATTGCATTAGTCCATTGCATGCGCATTGTACAACCTTTGTGCAATCAAGTAGACCATTCTCGCCGACGAGAGTGGGGCCTTCGGAGGAGGGTTTTACAGCCTCTCGGTGTCGTATCTCTTCTCTCTCCTTCTCTCAGTCTCATTCACTTGCACGCACAATATCCACTCGCTTTGTTCGTGATCATATCACTCTCCATAAGACGGAAAGCTCTCTCTTTCCCTAAGAACTAAAAGGAACCTTGAGCAGTAAAGATCACTAATCTTGAGAAAATACAACATTCATTCCGCTGCACCTTACACTCTGAGTGCTAACCATGGGGTTCCCGACAAGGGGCTGCCGTAGGCGCTCCTCCGTGCAAGTAGGTTGTCTCTGCTCCAAGCCTCGCCGCAAGAGCTCCCAAGAGCGAAGCAAACTCGCAGCGAAGCGGTCCACCAGTCTCTTGCTCAAACCTACTCTGCGCATCTCTGTGAAGATCCATATGGTCGAAGGTTGCCAGGGGCCTCCTGCCTGAGGCACCCTAGCACGAAGCCACTATAGCAAGAACTCCTTCCAAGGCTCCTCACCTGGAAGAAGTCCTCTGACGATGAACTTCCCAAGAAGGGCTCTACTCTGCTGTGCTGGGTCAATGATCCCAAGCCCTCCCTGTGAACAAGGAAGAGTGATGTTGCTAATTGGACTATTTTCTTATTTTTAATGATTAATCTTTTTTTTTAAGATATTTTATTATGTGCACTAAGAACTGTTAAAAGATTGTAGCTACAGGAACTGCCATCAGGAACGGACAACTCTGATGTGTCATTTGATGGGTGACGGTAAACATCGCGAAGGAGTTCCGTAAGTTCGGTGGAAAGGGCCGGGTTACGAGTGCCCCTGATGCGTCACATGATGGGTGACGGGTGCATCAGTAAGGGGGCATCCCGTAGGCTAAGGAGGAAATCCGAACTGAGTAAGAAAATACGCGTAAGAACGCAAGCACAAGAATAAAGATGGGTTCAATGACGCTTTTTATGAAAAGCAGGAACAATCGCGGGAGGACAGATGTTTTCCCGCGAGGAGTCTGTGTCTGCATTGCATCTGTCTCGTGTCCTGCACCCGGGGACGCCTGGAATGTGTCCATGTAGCATTGTTTTCACTAACTGAGTGAGTTTTTAAAGTTTGAACAGGTTCACACTTTATTTTATAAAGTGACCGGTCACTGCATTGCATCTGTGTCGTGTCCTGCACCCGAGAACGCCTGGAATGTGTCCGTGTAGCATTGTTTTCACTAACTGAGTGAGTTTTTAAAGTTTGAACAGGTTCACACTTTATTTTATAAAGTGACCGGTCACTTTTAAGTGACCGGCCCCTTTATTAATAAAATAAAGCAAGCAGGGCTCTTATAAAGAAAACCGGCGCTAAAACCAAGGCAAGGGGCTGAACTACAATCTCTCTCTCTCCTCTCTCTAGAAAACGCGATTTTCTCTCTCCTCTCTCTAGGAGCGTCAAGCTCTGCTTTTGGACCCCTATTCCTGCCGGGTGTCAGACCCTATAAAAGGGTAGCCAGCGTTTCAGTTTGGGAGAGCCGGAAGCAGCAGAAAAGCACCAGCGCTGGGATTCTTGAGTAAAGCATGGCGACAGAATTTGCAAGTGTTCGCGTGACGACTGAGTACGGAGATTGATTCTCCGAGCAAGAAGCGACAGGTATAAGGTGTTGATACCCTTTGAGAATTGTTGCTTTATGTGGTTTGTTTTGCAGGAATCTCCCGTCTTACGGGAAGTACGGCTTCACGCCTAAGTCCCTTACGGGAAAGTACGGCTTCACGTCCAAGTCCCTTACGGGAAAGCACGGCTTCGCGCCTAAGTCCCTTACGGGAAGGAACGGCCTTGTGCCCAAGCCCTTTACGGGAAAGCACGACCTTCGAGTCTAAGATTACAGAACGGAGGGGTTTCCTCGGGTTCTCGTGCTTGTATAAGAACTCTCCCTGAATAAAAGAATACTCTTTACGGGGGGGGACCAGCCCATCTTCTGGTCCCCAATACTGTGTCGATCTTCTCCCTTCTCTCATGTTTTCAAAGAATTATAATTTTCAGATTTTCTAAGTGCTCGTGTACGCTCCCGCTTTGTGACAGTGGTATCAGAGCTCGGACTCCTCTCTTTCTCTGCAAAGAAGGACGATTCTGGGAAGAACGGGAAGAACCATGTCGAGCCAAGGGAGAAGCGTTGAAGAGGAGCTTCAACAAGTGCAAGCTCAGCTTGCGGAGTCGCAACAAATCTTACTGTTGCCAGACGTCCAAAAACTTTTGGGCGGAATGAAGAAAACGAATGGAACTGATGCACCCAAGCATCCAGACAACACTGTTGGCGTGAGACCACAGGAGGCAAGAGAAGAAGAACGTGCCGAGGCGCACAAAGGATCTTCGGATCGGAATGAATGGCCTACTTCAAGGAAAGGCCAGGAAAAAGCGCTCTCTCTGCTAGACCAGAGCAAGGACATCTCTATCTCATCTCCATCTCACTCTCCTGATTATACTTCTACTTCTCGATCATCTCGTCAAAAGAAGGAAGCAGCTACTACTGCCACTACCCTACATCAACCTAAAGATAAGCCTCCATTCAAGAAGCAAGGTCGCAAGTCTCAATATCGCATGAGAGTCTTCAAATCAGGCGACAAGGACATCAAGTTCGAAACCTACAACGGACGGAGAGACATCTCCAAAGCGCTGTCCTTCATCAGACAGTTTGAAGTCGCCTTTACCAATGGGCACTTCACAGAAAAATCCAAATTACGCCATGTGGGGATGCACCTCAAGGAAACGGTAAGTAATTGGTGGTTAGCCAAGATTCTCGAAGGTTCTCAGGCCAGAACTTGGGAAGGCTTCAAATCTGAATTTTATGAACAATTTCTTCCACCCGACTTCGAGCAGGACATACGGAAGGAATGGGATTGGCTTGCCCAGAAGGAACATGAAAGAGTAACGACTTATGTGGACAAGTATTGGTCGGTTCTTCTGAAGGTCACTCCCTTCATGAAGATTGCCGACGAGGAAAAGAAACGAAAGTTCGAAGCGGGTCTCCAACCGCAGCTTCGAAAGAGTATGAAAGTGTATCCGCATGATACTCTTCAGAGGATGATGGAGTCAACAATCATTGCTGAGGATTTGCACTCAACTGGAACGCCCAGAAAGATGGAGCATAGCACTTACCGTGCAAGACAAAGAGGGGTCTACGATGACCATGGGAGCCAAGGAAGAAAGCGTCCTCCATCTAGAGACGATGATCATTCTAAGAAGCCAGAGGGCACTGGCAAACGAACTAAGTATCTTTCTCCTACTCAACTTCAAACTTTCAGAGAGGAAGGAAGATGCTTCTACTGTGGCGAGAAAGGACATATGAAACCGGACTGCCCTCTAAAGCAGCAACGGCAAGAGCAAGCCTCTACGAGGCAAGAGAAAGCAAGGAAGGAACCCGCACCACCAAGCTCGAACTCAATCCCAGATGTTCAAGGAAACACAGAAACGGAGAAAGGGAAGCGTCAACTTCTGAAAGGCTGGGGGTCTTTGAACAACCAGCGAGTACTGATTCTTTATGATCCAGGATCCACGTATAACTTCGTCTCCCTGGATATGCAGAACGTTTGTGCCTTACACCGGCTCAGCTTGGCACACCGGTTACATCCGGATCGGCATTCAAGGGGTTGACAACCAATGCAACTCCCGTGCAAGGACAGCTCAATCTTCGGATTGGCGAGTACAAGGACTGGAAATCATTTTTGATGGCACCCATCGAGGGATGTGATATCATCTTGGGTATGCCATGGCACTTTCACATGACACCTATTCCCGATTATGTGGAAAAGACCCTCACTTTTGATCATGGGGGTAAGAAAATAAAGATTCAAGCTGATGCAAGAGATTGGCAGTTCCCAATTGTAAGCCATATCTCCATTAAGAAAGAAATGAAGAAGTGTGTTTCTGCTTACTTGATTTTTGCAAAGGATAAAACTAGTAGGGACTCTCTCTCTAGTTTGGAAATTAAGCATCTTCAATTTATTGAAAAGTACAAGGATTGTTTCACGGAAACACTTCCTGATGAGCTCCCTCCGGTACGCCCGGAAGATCACCACATAGATCTCATACTGGGTAGCTCGCCTCCCAATCAACCCCCTTATCGTGTAAGTCTTGCTCAACAAGAGGAAATTTTGAAGCAAGTCAACGAGCTTCTAGAGAAAGGGCTAGTACGGCCCAGTGCTTCACCCTACTGCTCTCCAGTTCTACTGGTGGAGAAGAAAGATGGCACGTTTCGAATGTGCATAGACTATCGGTCTTTAAACAAGATCACAATCAAGAATCGTTTTCCGATCCCTCGGATTGATGATATACTTGATAAGTTGCAGGGTGCAAGTATCTTTAGTCGCATAGACTTAAAGAGAGGGTATCATCAGATACGGATCGCCCCTGAGGATGTCCATAAGACTGCTTTCCGCACAACCTTTGGACTATATGAATTTTTGGTAATGCCTTTCGGCTTGACCAATGCTCCTGCGACCGTCAATCGCATGATGGACCGCATTTTCAGCCCGTATCGAGCTTTTACGGGAGTATTCTTTGACGACATACTCATCTTCTCTAAGTCAGAAGAGGAACATCGGAAGCACTTGGACTTAGTGTTTCAAGAATTACGAAAGCATGAGTTGCATGTGAATGCAAAGAAAAGCGAGTTCTTTCTCTCTGAGATACACTATCTCGGCCATATAGTCTCTCACAATCAAGTGAGTATGGATCCCGCCAAGATCCGAGTGGTAGAAGATTGGCCTATTCCCACTACGGTACACGATGTACGTAGCTTCCTGGGATTATGTTCATACTATCGAAGGTTTGTCCGAGGATTTGCTCATGTAGCAGGACCACTTCATGATTTGACAAAGAAGAAGATTCCTTTCAGATGGGGATCGAGACAACAAGGAGCTTTTGATCGGCTCAAGTACTTGCTAAGCCATGGACCTATTTTGATAGTGCCTGACTTAAGGAAACCATTTGAGGTTCACTGCGATGCTTCAGGCGATTGCATCGGAGCAGTGTTAAACCAAGAAGGCCATGCAATGGCCTACGAAAGCAGACGGCTTAAGGATGCAGGGTTGCATGCATCAATCTACGAAACGGAACTCTCGGCTGTGAGTCACGCCTTATCCAATTGGAAGCACTATCTTCTAGGAGTGGATTTTGTGATCAAGACTGATCACCAAAGTTTGCGGTATTTTCTTACGCAAAGGAAACTATCTGAGAAGCAGATGAGGTGGGCAAACTTTTTGTCTATGTTTCACTTCCAGATCCTTCACACGGCTAGGAGTAGGAATGTAGTCGCAGACGCATTGTCTAGGCGGCCAAGGGTGAACGCTATCACTTCGGTGTATCACCAAGAATTAGAAGCACTACCGGATTTGTATCCGAATGATCCAGACTTCTCCACCATTTCGGGAAAGCTACATCGCGGAGAGAATGAGTTTCCCTATTCCATTCGGGACGGTTATCTCTACCACCATCAGGCCATATGTGTGGCGGAACCATTAAGAAAGAAGATAATGGATGAAGCCCACGCTTCGCCTTATGCGAGTCATCGGGGTATTCTCCCTACAACCTTAGCAATGGAAAGATATTTCTTTTGGCCTAGCCTTAAAGCAGACATTGATAAGTATGTCAGGGAATGCTTGGTTTGCCAAAAAGTGAAGTATGATCGGCATAAGACGCCTGGGTTGCTACAACCTTTGCCTGTGCCTAATGAACCTTGGGAAAGTATTGCCATGGACTTCATCATGGACCTCCCTAGAACTCAGACTGGAAATGACACGATCTGGACCATTGTGGACAAGTTTAGCAAGCAAGCACACTTTATACCAGTCAAGAAAACGATCAAAGCAGATCATATGGCTAGGGTCTTCCTGGCACAGATCTTTAAGCATCATGGAATGCCTAAGTCAATTGTGAGTGATCGAGATCCTCGCATGACAGGAAATTTTTGGCGTGCCTTGATGGATAATCTTGGTACAAAGCTGAATTTTTCATCTGCCTACCATCCTCAAACGGACGGGCAAAGTGAGATAGCCAATTCCACATTATTGGATATGTTAAAAGCTTATGTGTCAGACCGGCAATCTGACTGGGAGAAATATTTGCCTCTTGTCGAGTATGCGTATAGCAATATCATACACTCATCGACGGGGAAAGCACCTTTTGAGATTCTTTATGGTAAGCCTTTGCTTCCACCCATCCTTTTAACTAAGGATAAGATCTTTGCAGCAGATGAATTTGTCCGGGATTTGGACACCGCCTACGGGCAAGTTAGGAGAGCTATTCTACGCTCTCAGGAAAAGCATAAGAAAGTTGCAGACAAGCACAGAAGGAATCTAGACTTAACAGTCGGACAGTTAGTCTTACTCAAGTTTGAGAAGGCAAGACTTAAGAAACAAGCGTCTCATAAGGGGAAGGTGGTAAAACTTTCTACCCGTTATTATGGGCCGTTTAAGATCACTGAGCAAGTGAATGATGTCGCTTTCCGATTAGAGCTACCGCCTAATTGGAAGATCCATAATGCTTTCCATGTCAGTTTACTCCGGCCGTATGTGGGACCACCTCCCAGCCAACCTAGCGCTGAGGAACCTCCTGAGGTTGAGGAAACAGAAGAAATACTCCAACCGGAGCAGATAGTAAGTCATCAGGAGCGGTCTCTCAAATCCGGAAAGATAACACGGAAGTATTTGGTTAAGTTTAAGAACTATTCGAATCTAGATGCTCAGTGGATGACGCAGGAGGAATTAGCAGCTTATCCGGAGATACTGGAGATATATGTCCAAGCACTACAGTTGAGGTCAACTGTTTAGAAGCCAGAGGGATGTTGCTAATTGGACTATTTTCTTATTTTTAATGATTAATCTTTTTCTTTTAAGATATTTTATTATGTGCACTAAGAACTGTTAAAAGATTGTAGCTACAGGAACTGCGATCAGGAACGGACAACTCTGATGTGTCATTTGATGGGTGACGGTAAACATCGCGAAGGAGTTTCCGTAAGTTCGGCGGGTTACGAGTGCCCCTGATGCGTCACATGATGGGTGACGGGTGCATCAGTAAGGGGGCATCCCGTAGGCTAAGGAGGAAATCCGAACTGAGTAAGAAAATACGCGTAAGAACGCAAGCACAAGAATAAAGATGGGTTCAATGACGCTTTTTATGAAAAGCAGGAACAGACGCGGGAGGACAGATGTTTTCCCGCGAGGAGTCTGTATCTGCATTGCATCTATGTCGTGTCCTGCACCCGGGGATGCCTGGAATGTGACCGTGTAGCATTGTTTTCACTAACTGAGTGAGTTTTTAAAGTTTGAACAGGTTCACACTTTATTTTATAAAGTGACCGGTCACTGCATTGCATCTGTGTCGTGTCCTGCACCCGGGGACGCCTGGAATGTGTCCGTGTAGCATTGTTTTCACTAACTGAGTGAGTTTTTAAAGTTTGAACAGGTTCACACTTTATTTTATAAAGTGACCCGTCACTTTTAAGTGACCGGCCCCTTTATTAATAAAATAAAGCAAGCAGGGCTCTTATAAAGAAAACCAGCGCTAAAACCAAGGCAGGGGGCTGAATTGCGATCTCTCTCTCTCCTGTCTCTAGAAAACGCAATTTTCTCTCTACTCTCTCTAGAAAACGCGATTTTCTCTCTCCTCTCTCTAGGAGCGCCAAGCTCTGCTTTTGGACCCCTATTCCTGCCGGGTGTCAGACCCTATAAAAGGGTAGCCAGTGTTTCAGTTTGGGAGAGCCGGAAGCACCAGAAAAGCACCAGCGCTGGGATTCTGGAGTAAAGCCTGGCGACAGAATTTGCAAGTGTTCGCGTGAGACTGAGTACGGAAATTGATTCTCCGAGCAAGAAGCGACAGGTATAAGGTGTTGATACGCTTTGAGACTTGTTGCTTTATGTGGTTTGTTTTGTAGGAATCTCTCGTCTTACGGGAAGGCCCTTTACGGGAAGTACGGCTTCACGCCTAAGTCCCTTACGGGAAAGTACGGCTTCATGCCCAAGTCCCTTACGGGAAAGCACGGCTTCGCGCCTAAGTCCCTTACGGGAGGCAACGGGCTTGTGCCCAAGCCCTTTTACGGGAAAGCACGACCTTCGGGTCTAAGATTACAGAACGGAGGGGTTTCCTCGGGTTCTCGTGCTTGTATAAGAACTCTCCCTGAATAAAAGAATACTCTTTACGGGGGGGGGACCAGCCCATCTTCTGGTCCCCAATACTGTGTCAATCTTCTCCATTCTCTCATGTTTTCAAAGAATTATAATTTTCAGATTTTCTAAGTGCTCGTGTACGCTCCCGTTTTGTGACAAGTGATGACCTGCCAAGCCACTTTGGCTCGGGCTATCTGAGTGTCACGTCCTGACCAAAGGAAGTTCCTGATCAGCCTCTCTACCTGGCTGATACAAGAACTCGAGAAAATCCAGCAAGAAGTGATGTACCACATAGTCGCCAACAACACCTAGTTGGCCATTACTACTCTGCCAGCCAAAGGAAGTCGTGTTGAGCTCCAATGTAATAACTTTCTCCTAATAGATAGGAGAAGGGGAGCAATCTGCTGCTCGGGAGACAAGTCCAAACCAACCTGACAGCCCAAGTACCGAACTGCAGTCCCTAGGGGAATCCACCTAAAGCCCTCTCCTGGCATCCAATCGAGCACAGGAGCACTACCAACCGAGAAAGCCACTGTCTTTCTCCAGTTGATCAGTGCGCCCGATGCACAACAGAAGGTCTCCAGAGCCTGCTCACACCTATGAAGGTTGGCCTCCTGGCCATCTAAGTACAAGGTTGAGTCGTCGGCAAACTCAGCGTCCAGTAGCTCATCTCCCCGAATAGGGAGTGCTAAGCCCCGTAGACCAACCTGCTGCGACACCAAAAACCTGCTCATTGCCTCCGCATAGAATAGAAAGAGAAAGGGGGCAAGAGGACAGCCCTGTCTGACCGAACGTGTGAGCATGAAGCGATCACCTCTACCTCCTGCCAAAAGTACCTGACTATGAGCCTATCAGTACAAAGCTGACACCCCTTTGATCCAAGCATCTGAGAAGCCCATCGTGCGTAGAGTGCCCTCTAGAAAGTCCCAGTCAACTCTGTCGTATGCCTTCTCAAAATCGAGAAGAAGAATCACTAAGTCCTCACCACGGAGCCGTGCCAAGGCAGAAGCCTCCCAAAAAGTAAAGATGTTGTCAAGGATATTGCGTTCCTTGACAAAACCTGTCTAAGTCCCATGTATAAGGCTCTCTAGAAGTGGCTGAATCCTCAAACTCAGAGCCTTGGCAAGAATTTTGTAGACTGAGTTGAGGATGGTGATGGGGCGCCACTGTCGAATCTCATCCAAGGAACCACCCTCCTTGGGAATGAGGTAGATCAGGCCCTCACTCATGCTGTCAGGCATCACTCCTGTGTATAAAATGTACCGAAAAGCACTACAGAGATCTGGACCAAGCAGGTCCCAGTACTCCAAGAAAAAACTGGGAGTCGGCCCATTCTCACCTGGACAGCTACCACGTGGCACGGGGGAGGGCCCTAAGAGCCGTGTGCAGCTCCTCAAGTTGAAGTGGTAGCTCAAGCCTCTGACGCATCTCCTCAGTCACAAGACAAGGCATCTGTGCCCAAACCTGCTCCCTGCATGCATCCTAACGCTCTGACTGGGACTCTACAGACAGTAACTCACGATAGAAGTCAGTAGCAATTGCACGCATATCCTCGGGCTCAGAAGCAACTGACCCGTCGGGCCTCCTCAACTGACTGACCTTGGCATGCGAATGCCAAGGTCCCACTGCCTCAAAGAAAGCACCAGTCACTGTCGCCTCTCCTCTCTGCTAACAAGCTCCTGTCGAGCCTGCTGTAGCTGCTCCTCCAACCAAGGACTGTCTGGATGATGCTCCTGCATCCTCTGTAATGAAGCAATGCCCCGTCTGAGACGCTACTCCTCCTCTCTCGCTACAGCCCGGCGAGCCAGGGACTCCTGGAGAAAGAAACGGCTAATCTGAGCAAGGCCTGAGGCCACTCTGTCAGCAGGAGAATCCTGCCTGTCCAAGCTCTGTGTCCAAAGAGCCTCTACCCGCTCTCTGAGTGCTGAGTCCAACAAGACCCTCTCTGGGATGCGAAGCATCGTGCTCCCAGTCCTCTGTCTATCTGCCACTATGAGGATCACTGATGCATGGTCCGAGAAGGAAGTCCTTGCCAGAATGCCCACTGTCCCTCCCAAGTCACTGAAGTGGTCACTAGTGTAGAAGCGATCTATCCGCGATAGATTCGCTCCTCCCACTCTACGGTCCGAACGAGAGAAGGCAAGGCTGTCTGGGGGCCTCACAAAACCAGAGTGCTGCCAAACATCCAAGACCCTCAGAGTCATACAAAACCTCTCCCAAGCTGCCAACTCAACTCCATGCACAGTCGCATGGCTACCACCAATCCTGTCAGAAGGGTCCTCCAACATGTTGAAGTCCCCTCCTATGCACCAGTGTTCTGCCTGCGGCAGAGACTCAACTATCTGTGACCAAAACTCTGCTCAAGCACTCGCCACATTGGGCACCTAGATGTTCAAGAAGCCCACCAGGCAACCCTGAACCTGCATAGTAATCCACTCACTGAGCCCTGCCTAGCACAATAATCCCTCTGCCCACAATGGCCTGCTGCAAAGAGTCCGCAATAGTCATACATACCCCACCCTGGATGCCTCCAAGTCCAAAAGCAGCTGACCAAAAAGTATCATATCGTCCACGCAAGAGCTGACCACGTCTAATGCGGCTCTCACACAAATGGTGCTCCTGAAGCATAAGGAGATCAATCTCTCCTCCCAGAAGGCAGCGCTGAAGCTCCTGAGGCAGTCGACCCCGCTGACGCTGAAACTGGGGCCCACCTAGTCCCTGCACGTTCCATGAGACGATCCTCATAGGGAGCGAGAGAACAGATGCTGCCGCAGCAACTAGACGGGCTATCTTCGAGGCTGGCTTAGATAGGGAGTAATCCGCATCCGAGCGTCCTCTAGATAGACGTGACTGCAACGAGTGCCTGGCCTAAGCCCAAGCAGAGCGAGCCGTACGTAAAGCAACCTCCTCTGTCCAGGAGTCCTCATGAATGTATACATAGCATGGCAAGCACTGTGTATCGGCAAAGAAGTAAACCACAATGTGTCTACATCCTGCTAAATCTGGAGGTGTCACCGCAAACTTGGCCAATGGACACAAAGTCTGAAGCATGTCTGTAACTCCTAGTTCTCCCATGTGGTGAGAGAACTCTAGGACCTGTGTGTGCAACCATCCCAACACTGAGTCGAGAGTCCACTCTGTCTGGTCCCTGCCGCAAAGGGGAAAGGAGAAGCCAACTGCTCAGTCCAAGGCCTCTGTTCCCCTAGCTGCAAGGAACAAAACATGGACCCTGAAGCAAGTTGTCTCATGGTCTGTTGAGGGGTCGCCGAGAAAATGAGTGAAGTCGTAGTCGAAGAAGTCCCATCGGCGCCGGATGTCAATGCTCGTCAGACCACGAGGGATAGCTGCCAGGCGAGACGTTTGTACCTGTAGAGGGGACCGCAAGACAGGTTGTTCGTCTCGCCAAGCGACTCGTAGCAAAGGCACTGCCAAGAGATCTCCTAGCAGCTGGAGAAGGCCCTGCCCCCTGGGACGACTGTGGAACTAAAACAGGAGGAGGAGGAGGAGCGGTGGAGAAGAGGGGCGGGGGAGAGCGGCAGAGGTAGAGGGGTGGGGGGAAGAGGCGCGGTAGCAGGAGGAGAGGGGGAGGATAAGGAAGAGGGGGGAAACTCTTGGGGGGAAGAGGGGCTGTCGAGGGTGAAGCTGGGGGTGGGGACTGAAGCAGGGACCTCATCCTACTCAAGAGAACCAAACGGTTCCCCGTGGGAACCCACTGCTGCTGAGTAGGCGCCTGAGGACCACTCTGAGTTCCAGGCTGTCGTTGTGGTCATTGTCGTCGTCGACCACGGACCTGCTACCATCCCCCCTCCGCTGGAGTCCCAGGCTCAGAGGGTGGCTCTACATATGTACGTTGTGTCTCTGTCTGTGTCTGCTGGCCAGCCCTTGCAGGCTGGGGCTGAGACTGTGGTGTAGGTTGAGGCCTCCTCCGTGGACAGGCCTTCGCTAGATGGCCCATCTGTCGACAAATAAAGCACTAGTTCGGGAGGCCTGAATACTCCACGCTCTGTCTAAACCAACCCCCACTCACCCGAGGCAGAATAATAACCTTCGGGAGCGCGTAGGTCTCTGACCAAAACGCGAACTGAGGGAATGCCAGTCGCCTTCGCAGCTACTGAGGCTGCCGTGCGAGGTGTCTCTAGGACAGTCCCTGTCACCAGCTAGTGGCAATTCCATTTTTGTCTATTTTCTCTTTCTTTGGGGAATTTCGTTTGTTTTACCTTTTGGAAACACCCCTCTGGAAATCTAACTGCCCTGCATTGCATAGCAAGTGTGGAATTGTTCAGAGAGAGTCCAGGCCTGAGGGCTAAAGACCACTAAGGTTGGACAAGGACTATGGTTAGCCAAAGTGGGGTCATTGCCCAGCCAAAGCAGAATCCTTTGCTACATAGGCTACATTTCAGTTATGGGTGTGGCTGCAGTGTACATAGAGTGTCAAATGACCTGGAAGAATGTAATGGCAGAAACTCCTAAATTTTAGGGACTGCTATTTTTGGACGGCAAAATGTCTTCGCGTCATTACGTGCAGTTTGACATGGGGATCATTTTGTTACTCTGTGGCCAAGTCAACAGAGGCTGCAGGTGAGATATTTTTAGACCCGAGGGTCTAAAGCAGGAAAATGAACAAATGAGTGACACTTGGCACTCTGAGGCCAATTTACTACTTAAAGAGAAGGCAAAAACGTGATTTTCAGCTGTGACCTCGTTTTTTAGTGCTGTCACAGGTGGGAGAGCTTCAATGGAGTGCTTGCTTACCCTCTATGTACAGTGAGGTGCAGGATGTCATGACCTGCATACCTCTCACTGCTCTCTCTCTCTCCTATTCTTTATGGTTATGCCCTTCTAGTGGGCTCATCAGATTGACCATGTTCAGTCTTGTGGTTTGATGCTCTATTGCTGAGGCAAGAGCCTCCCTGAACAGGAACAGGAGTAGCTAACTGCTACTCCAAAGCAGGGAAACGAAAGGGTGATAACCTCTCAAGTAAACACACAAAAATCAGCACTGTTTTATTACTGATTTTGGGCTGTTTTGGGACTGTTTTGTGCTCGGAATCATGCCAAAATCAAGGGGTACTCCAAGGCATTGGGAACAGTGCAGGGACAGTTGACAGCTGAAATTAGGTCAAAAACAGGTCCTAACCAAAAAATACAGCGGTCTGAAATTTACTGGTTTGCAGCTGTATGGATGCTAGATGCATTGGGAATAGTGCCCAATTGTCAGAGAACACTTCTGAGAAGTGTCGGGGCTCAAAACAAGTGAAAAACCAGAAATTCCAGCGAGCTGTAATTGCTCTTTTTGAGTTGGAATCAGAGGGTTTATGCCAGTGGAAGTGAGTTCCAGCAAGGGAATTGGTTTCGCGCAAGTTTTGGGGCTGTTATGCTACGGAAATTTGGCCAAATCAAGTGGTATCTAGTTGGATATAGACAAAGGATTCCCAGGACTCTACTTTGTAAATTTACCCTCTCAAAGTATAAAGAAATACCGAAAGGGGCGCCAATTTTGGGGCCTACAGGTTGTCGACGTCTACTCGGGGCATTCTAGCTTCCGAGCCGTGTGTGTATTCAAGTGCTAATTCCCGTCGCAGGTTTCCTTTGCAAAGTGCTCTGTGTGTGTCTCTAAAGTAAAGAATTTCGGGTCAATTTTGGAGCCGTTGTGCTGCCAAAATTTAACCAAAACAAGTGTTGTATTGCTGGATACAGATTAGGATTCCCGAAACTCTGATTTTTGTAGATTTGGGGTTGTTTCGATGCCCTAAATCCTTCCAGATTCAAGGGGCAACTAGCCCAAGGTGCATGGAACAGTGCGGGGCTACAGGGAGCTGAAAACAGAGAAAAACCAGTCAATAACCAGAAATTACAAAGGTTGGTTATGCTCTCTTTTGGTCAATTAAAGGTGGAATCGGGACAAGGACAGTGGTCTCCTTAGGATTCCCTACTTGCAGATTGTTTTGGGCAGGGTTTTGCGCCGTAATGCTGCCCAAATTCCTCCAAACAGGATAGAAACTGCGGGATACAGGTTTAGTGCTTAAGTACTCTTTGTACTTCCTCTTAACTGTAAAAGAATAAAGAAATACCGAAAAGGACGTCTATTTAGGGGCCAATCTAGTGTCTGACTCTCATACAGATGCATTCTAGCATCTGTATCCCATTCCCCTCTCTTGTGACATTATAGCACAGGTAGAATAGACGACTAATAATGGGTGAAAGCTAAATCAAGGTTTGAAGTAAAGTGTACCGCTCTTTTTGAAGTTAACAGGCCGGTTACATGGTTCCATCGACGGGATTAAATCACTTTTTCCTCAAAAAGTGAGTCTTGGTCAGTTTGGGTTAAAGACACAGAGAGAGTTTGGGATGACCTTGAAAACACAGAGAGTTTGAAAGTAGATCGAGTGGATTTACAAGTGAGAAAGGCTACGAGAGTCTTTCTTTGGATACCGGTGAGAAAGGCTACGAGTCTTTCTTTGGATTTACAGGTGAGAAAGGCTACGAGAGTCTTTCTTTGGATACAGGTGAGAAAGGCTACGAGTCTTTCTTTGGATTTACAGGTGAGAAAGGCTACGAGAGTTTTTCTTTGGATACAGGTGAGAAAGGCTACGAGTCTTTCTATGGATACAGGATGGATGGCAACAAGGAAAAGGGTTCCTCTTCAGAGGATAGATAGCCTATTCCAACTGCACATGAAATTGGCGAGAGTTCAGGCCAAGCAGAGAAAGCTTTGCAGGTTGTTACTGCTTTGACCATGTTCAAGCAATTGATGGAGAATCTAAGATTTATGGAGTTCATACAATCTTCATCAATAGCACATCAAGTTCAAGGCAGTTTTGGCATGCCACGAACAATGTTTAGGGGTATGCAAGGCATGGTGCCCAACCCCATGTATGCAAACATTAGTTTGCACCCAGGATTTCAGGGCACACAAGGTCAGTTTGGGGTGTCACACGGCAACTTGGGTATGGCTGGTTTTTCAATCCCATCAGTGAATATGACACCTGCACATCAACATGTTATTGGCCAGGGAGTACAGATGGCTCCCACAGGTGTACCCATTATGCAAACTGTCTCTTTTGACAATTTGGAGTCAATGGATAAGCTAAAGCCATACAAAGAAGATGATCAGTGAGTCCATTGACACATTCAATGGCTTTGATGAGAGGACAAAGGTTTTCTCTTTCCTCGAACAGTTTGACAAAGCATTTGTTGGAAGGAGCATTTAAAGTCAAGAAAGCTGCCACTTTTCTGGAAAAAAAAAAATGCAAGTCAGTGGTGGAATACACTATTGTTACAAAGACAGACTCCTTCCACTTGGAATGATTTCATACAGGTGCCGAATTAGCTAAAGCCTAAAGGCTAATTCAAAACAGGTACAAGATGATTCAACAAGATTTCTTGCGAGAAATCTCGTGTAAATCAAAGGGAAAGTAGTCCTACTGATGCAAAAGATCAAAGGCTACGAATTGGTGCGATTGACACGCAAAACAGAGCCCAAAAGAAGAAAATACAGCTTGCTGTATTTTTCAACAGATTTAGGGTTTTGACCCTATTTGATGCCTTTTTGTCCCAAGAGCTTCGGGGAAGCTAGAGGACAGTAATAGAAGTGATCTGGACCATTTTAGGAGCTAAAAACAAAGAATTCAGCGTGCTGAATTTCCAGGACAGATTTGCAAAAGTGCTCTATTATGCGTGGATAATCACTTGGATATGTGGATTTTTGGTTGTGAAGGTTTCTACTACAGTTATGCTACCAAAATTGGGTCAAAAAGAGAATTCTCAGCCCAATAAAAGTGACAGCATAAGGGTAGATCATAGGTTAATCTCCAAAGATAAAGATGAAGAGCAGAGAAAGATTGTTTTCGATGCTCAGTATGCACATCAGTGATATTGCATAAAGGCTGAAATTGCCCGAGAGTTGGAAGATTCACAATGCGTTTCACGTGAGTCTTCTCAGACCCTATGTGGGTGATGTGCCAGAAGATATGCCAGCTGAAAATCAGCCGAAAGTCGAGGAACTTGACGAGATCTTGGTCCCGGAACAGATTTTGGCACATAAAGAAAGAAAAGAAAAGGCAAGGTTGCAAGGTGCTGTTTGGTAAAGTTCAAAAGCTATTCACCTCTGGATGTCAAGTAGATGGAAAAAAGTGAACTTGCAGAGTCACTAAAAGTATGGGAACTTAAAACCTTGGTTTGCAACCTACCTTGACCCCTTGAGATTCAGAGCTACATGGATTGTCAGTGTGACAATGGCTTCTGAAAGAAATGATCTACATGTTACTTACAGTGAGCTCAAATGGTGCATGTTACATGAATGTTAAGAGCTGTACAGATTGTCAGTTTGGCAATTGCTCTTATGGAATGTCCAAAAGTTTGTTTAGTGCTATAGAAGCGAGTATTTCTTGTCAGTTTGTCAAGGGTACAGCAATTATTTCTATTAAAGAGTACATGTGTAACTGCATTCTTAAACGGTCGGTTTGGGTATGCTCGAAAGGTTACTGGATCCAACGTGTACTAAAAGACAGTGGCAAAATGTGACGCTTCCATTTTGTCATTGGAAAGTTATGGACTCAAAGCAATGGCAGAGTGTGACGCTTCCACTATGTCATAGGGACAGGGTTCACACGCAGGCAATACATGTGTCAACGAGGTGTTGACTGTGAGCATGTATATGTCGTACATGTGTCGACACGGTGTCCGGACACCCGAGTGCCGACTGTAAGCATGTACGACATAGGTGCAAACGAGGACGTTTGAGATTTCAAGAGCGGGGCATGTCACCAGCCAATGGCAATTCCATTTTTGTCTATTTTCTCTTTCTTTGGGAAATTTCGTTTGTTTTACCTTTTGGAAACACCCCTCTGGAAATCTAACTGCCCTGCATTGCATAGCAAGTGTGGAATTATTCAGAGAGAGTCCAGGCCTGAGGACTAAAGACAACTAAGGTTGGACGAGGACTATGGTTAGCCAAAGTGGGGTCATTGCCCAGCCAAAGCAGAATCCTTTGCTACATAAGCTACATTTCAGTTATGGGTGTGGCTGCAGTGTACATAGAGTGTCAGATGACCTGGAAGAATGTAATGGCAGAAACTCCTAAATTTTAGGGACTGCTATTTTTGGACGGCAAAATGTCTTCGCGTCATTACGTGCAGTTTGACATGGGGATCATTTTGTTACTCTGTGGCCAAGTCAACAGAGGCTGCAGGTGAGATATTTTTAGACCCGAGGGTCTAAAGCGGGAAAATGAACAAATGAGTGACACTTGGCACTCTGAGGCCAGTTTACTACTTAAAGAGAAGGCAAAAACGTGATTTTCAGTTGTGAGCTCGTTTTTTAGTGCTGTCACAGGTGGGAGAGCTTCAATGGAGTGCTTGCTTACCCTCTATGTACAGTGAGGTGCAGGATGTCATGACCTGCACACCTCTCACTGCTCTCTCTCTCTCCTATTCTTTATGGTTATGCCCCTCTAGTGGGCTCATCAGATTGACCATGTTCAGTCTTGTGGTTTGATGCTCTATTGCTGAGGCAAGAGCCTCCCTGAACAAGAACAGGAGTAGCTAACTGCTACTCCAAAGCAGGGAAACGAGAGGGTGATAACCTCTCAAGTAAACACACAAAAATCAGCACTGTTTTATTGCTCATTTTGGGCTGTGTTGGGACTGTTTTGTGCTCGGAATCATGCCAAAATCAAGGGGCACTCCAAGGCATTGGGAACAGTGCAGGGACAGTTGACAGCTGAAAGTAGGTCAAAAACAGGTCCTAACCAAAAAATACAGCGGTCTGAAATTTACTGTTTTGCAGCCGTATGGATGCTAGATGCATTGGGAATAGTGCCCAATTGTCAGAGAACACTTCTGAGAAGTGTTGGGGCTCAAAACAAGTGAAAAACCAGAAATTCTGGTGAGCTGTAATTGCTCTTTTTGAGTTGGAATCAGAGGGTTTATGCCAGTGGAAGTGAGTTCCAGCAGGGGAATTGGTTTCGCACAAGTTTTGGGGCTGTTATGCTGCCTAAATTTGGCCAAATCAAGTGGTATCTAGTTGGATATAGACAAAGGATTCCCAGGACTCTACTTTGTAAATTTACCCTCTCAAAGTATAAAGAAATACTGAAAGGGACGCCAATTTTGGGGCCTACAGGTTGTCGGCGTCTACTCGGGGCATTCTAGCTTCCGAGCCGTGTGTGTATTCAAGTGTTAATTCCCGTCGCAGGTTTCCTTTGCAAAGTTCTCTGTGTGTGTCTCTAAAGTAAAGAATTTCGGGTCAATTTTGGAGCCGTTGTGCTGCCAAAATTTAGCCAAAACAAGTGTTGTATTGCTGGATACAGATTAGGATTCCCGAAACTCTTATTTTTGTAGATTTGGGGCTGTTTCGATGCCCTAAATCCTTCCAGATTCAAGGGGCAACTAGCCCAAGGTGCAGGGAACAGTGCAAGGGCTACAGGGAGCTGAAAACAGAGAAAAACCAGTCAATAACCAGAAATTACAGAGGCTGGTTATGCTCTCTTTTGGTCAATTAAAGGTGGAATCGGGACAAGGACAGTAGTCTCCTTAGGATTCCCTACTTGCAGATTGTTTTGGGCACGGTTCTGCGCTGTAATGTTGCCCAAATTCCTCCAAACAAGATAGAAACTGCGGGATACAGGTTAAGAACTGCGGGATACGGGTTTAGTGCTATAAGCACTCTTTGTACTTCCTCTTAACTGTAAAAGAATAAAGAAATACCGAAAGGGGCGCCTATTTAGGGGCCAATCTAGTGTCTGACTCGCATACAAATGCATTCTAGCATCTGTATCCCATTCCCTTCTCTTGTGACATTATAGCACAAATAGAATAGACGACTAATAATGGGTGAGCTAAATCAAGGTTTGAAGTAAAGTCTACCACCCTTTTTGAAGTTAACAAGCCGGTTACAGTCCCAATGGCTAAGCCGATCCTAGACAAAAGTGGTAAGTACTCCCTCCGCAAACCCGGAAAGCAGACGGAGATGGGGATGTCTGCCTCCTCTACTAGAACATCCGAAGCAGGGTCAAAACATGTCTCCACTATCGAAAGTGGGCTCGTGCTGCTCGGATGGTCAATAGACTCATGGCGATGACCTTGGACGCCATCTCGGAGGTCTCAAACTCGATCTGGTAGTAACCTCGTCCGAGTAGCTGTACGTCCAAGATCTTGCCCACCTCTGCAAGAAGGCGGGCCTGGAGAAGGTCATGCAGCTCTCCTCTGCTAGGTCGGGTGCCGAGAATCTTGCAGATGACAGAAGTTGCCTGCAAGTGCTCTACCTCTGCGGCTAGGCTCGCTTGCTCTGTCGGCAAAAGAGCAAGTCAAATGGTGGGCTCAGAGGGGTCGGGCGAGGGGGCTTCGGATGAGTCCCTCTGTGGCGGAGCTGGAGCCTCCATCTGTGTCTACTGCTCTGGCGAAGAAGCGGACGGTGAAGAGACTCTGCAACCGAGCGCACGAACCTTCGAGAAAGAAGAAGAGGAGGAGGAGGATCGGATAAGGCTGGCAGTGTGCGGGATTTCAAGAGGCAGCGGGTGGGGGAGGGAATGGCAACGCGAGAGGGGGGCAGCGGACGGGCTGGGGGGCAGCGCGAGATGAGGGCAGCACGCGGGTAGCGCAGCAAGGGACGGGCAGGCGGGGCTGTCGCGCGCAAGGGCAGGCGGGAGCGGGGGGCAACGCGGGGGGGGGGGGGGGGGGGGGGGGGGGGGGGGGGGGGGGGGGGGGGGGTGCAGCAATAGCGAGCAGCGGGTTTCTTTAGCAAGTGTTATTATACATGCTTCACCTTATGCGGATCACCGAGGTATTCCCCCTACGACTTTAGCATTGAAAAGATATTTCTTTTGGCCAAGCCTTAAAACAGAAATCGATCAGTATGTTACAGAATGTTTGGTTTGCCAAAAAGTCAAGTATGGTCAGCATAAGACGCTTGGGTTACTCCAACCGTTGCCTGTGCCTGATCAACCTTGGGAAAGTATTGCCATGGATTTTATTATGGGTCTCCCAAAGACTCAGATTGGAAATAATGAGATCTAGACCATTGTGGACAGATTTAGCAAGCAAGCTCACTTTATTCCAATTAAGAAAACGATCAAAGATTATATGGCTAGGATTTTTTTAGCACAGATTTTCAAACATCATGGGATGCTCAAGTCTATTGTGAGTGATCGAGATCCTCGCATGACAAGAAATTTTTGTCATGCTTTGTTTGACAACCTTGGCACGAAATTAAACTTTTCTTCTGCATACCATCCCCAAACGGATGGGTGGAGTGAGATCGCCAATTCCACAATGTCGGATATGTCGAAGTCCTTTGTGTTGGACAGACAGTCTGCTGACTGGGCGAAGTATTTGCCCCTTGTCGAGTTCACGTGTAACAATAGCGTACATTCGTCTACGGGGAAGGCACCTTCTGAGATTCTTTATGGCAAGCCTTTGCTTCCACTAATCCTTTTAAAAAAGGATAAGATATTTGCAGCGGATGAGTTTGCCCAGGATATGGACACGGCCCATGGGCAAGTTAAGAGAGCAATTTTACGCTCTCAAGAAAAGCATAAGAAAGTTGCGGACAAGCACATGAGGAATTTGGACTTAGCAGTCAAACAATTGGTCTTATACAAGTTTGAGAAGGCAAGACTAAAGAAACAAGCGACTTATAAAGGGAAACTCTCCAATCGTTATTATGGGACATTTAAGATAATTGACCAAGTGACCGATGTGACATTCCAAATTCCAATTAGAGCTACCGCCTGCTTGAGGATTCACCGGTCCGATTCAAGAGGCTTTGGTACCATGTCAAAGTGTAGCGGAAAGGGGTGAATCGGGTGATGAACTTGTCCACAACCGCGAGGAAACCTCCTCTTTGTACCGGGCAGCAAATAGATCTCGGATCTATCGCGATGGATCTTCTCGTCGTCAAGCTCCTAGCATGTACCGCCCACCGAACAGACACGAGAACTCACCGCACGCAATGCCACACCGAGAGGGTGTGCACACGGCAAGGGGGAGGGAGCACTAGCAAGAGAGAGAGAGAGAGAGACATCGCTAGAGAAAACGTTGGAGAGAGAGATTGATAGTGGTTAGAAAACGCTAGATAGAGGATGGCACCGCGCACACAAAACGCTAGCAAGGAGAAAATGCTAGAGAGAGAAAGTATGCTCAAAGGCTGAAGCTCTCCAATGACCACAACATAGGCCAAAAGGACAAGGGGAGGGTTGCTTATATAGGCAAATCCCACATTTGCCCTACCTATTGCAAAACCCCACAATCCTAAGAAATGGCTAAAATGCTAATAAATATGTAAGCTAATTGAAAGTGAACTGACGTACATATTTAGTAGCAAAGCTGCAGAGCATTCCAGACTCCGACCCCAAGAAACCCTAGGAACGGGGGTTCCACCTCATATTAGCCTACTCGGGACCTCATGTTAGCCTACTGGGTGAGCAACACCGTGGAGTGCATTGCCGAGAAGAAGTACACCTACCTCAGATACAGCCAGGCACAACCACAAAACAGCCCTCACTCCCTAATCTGCTTTTGGGAGATACTGGAGCTACCACCGAACAAGAAACTGAACTATAACAGTAGGCCCCAAAAACTAGCGACCTTTTCGGTATTTCTTTATTCACTTGAAAACAAACGGTCCGGGCACAACCACACAACAGCCCTCACTCCCTAATCTGGTCCTGGGAGATACTGGGTATCTTTGTGGATTCGTCCAATCGGTCCCAGATTCTCCAAGGGATAGTGTTGGGGAGTGAGGGTTGTTTTGTGGTTTTGCCCGGCCAGTGTGAGGTAGGTTTCTCATGTCAAGTTGTGTTTAGCCATGTTTAGCTCGAATTTTGGCTTTGTTCCATGGCCAGATAGGCTCTCGGAGGCCAAGGATATTTTATCCGAGTTCCTCCTATGTTTCCCCTTGGCATCTGGTGCCCTCTTCTATTTTTCCTCCCTTTTCCAAGATCGTGGAGGTATTGGGCTGGGTCGGGCGGCTGAGGTCTTGCCTATATATGCAGAGGCAAGGATCACCTCCAGTGTGTGTGTACAGCAAGGCCTAGTAGGGGGCGCCCTCCCTTGGGTGCCCCAGAGGGGCTTAGTAGAGGCAGAGCAGCCAGCGTTTTGCTACAGATCAACCAGTGTTTTTGTCTTGAGATCAGCCCAGTGTTTTTTGCTTAGTTGATCAATCCCAGTGTTTTCCATGGGCAGCAGGTGATGTAGTGGCAGGTTTCCTCATCCGAGATCTGAATCCACATCTACATCTAGCCAGAAGGAGATGCACCAGATCTATGCTTTCAGAGCATGTTGGAGGTGATACCCATGTGGAGACCGTGTCAGTGGTCATGTGCAGGAGCAGTTGGCAATGTCAGTAGTAGTCGCTGTTGTGTGTACCTCGGGTCTTATCCAGTTAGCATGTCAATTCTATGCCGGACCACCCTTGATCACTTGTATGAGCAGCTTGTCATCAGCATGGAGAGCCTTTCCCAGATCCAGATGTCCCGTCTCTCTCTACCTCAGTGATCTCTCTTCTCCACAGGTGTGCCTTGTCATGTGTTGGCATTGCAGGTGTTCTAGATCGGAGTCGCGGTGTCCATCGGATCACGAGCCAATTCTTGTCTTCATTGCATCTTCCGCTTCCACCTTTGACAGATCCACCCCCCCCCCCCCCCCCACACACTAGCTACCAGAAATGCTACCAAAGGGCCCCAACCTTGGGCACCTTGCAAGCTGAGAACATGCCCTAGAGATGCCCCATGGTGCCTATATATAGGCCCACATCAATGATGCCCGACCCAGCTGCCCAGCCCCACGACTCAAGTAAAATAGGGATGAACCGTAAATAAATGAGGAGAGAGGGCCTCCAGGTAAAATGGCATCCACAGAAGGTGGGAGAAAAATAGTCGTGGGCCTATAGCTAGAAAGAGCCAAAACCCAAGGCTAAACATGGCTAGACACAACCCGACACGAGAAACCTACCTCACACTGGCCAGGCAAAGCCACAAAACAGCCCTCACTCCCTAATACCTGTCCCGCGGAGAAACTAGGACCGACTGGACGAATCCACAGAGATGCCTAAACTTTTGAGCCTTTCTTAATAAGTGGGCTTCCAACTTATTAAGTGGGCAGCCATCCACTTATTAAGAAGGTGTAAACCTATTTAGAACTTAGTAAAACTTGTGAGCTGAAAACAATGCTTACATAGACACTTTCCAGGCGTCCCTGGATGCAACCTCATGCACAGACGCATTGTAGACATAGACTTCCTCATTGAAAAAGCATTTGCTTTCCCGAAAAGCACTCAGAAACACCCTGCTTTTGTTCAAACCTTCTTAGAAGCCATCTTTATTCACGTGCTTGCATCTTTACGCATAATTCTTACTCAATTCAGATTTCCTCCTCAGACCGATGGAGTATTCCCTATCTGATGCTCCCATCACCCGTTCTGTGACGCATCACAAATACCCGTTGCTGTGTCTCTCCCACCAAACTTACGGAACAACTCCTTTGCGATGCTTAATGTCACCCATCACATGACACACCAAAGATGTCCGTTCCTTATGGTTATCAGTTCTTGTAGATCTATAGTTTCTAACTTACAAGTTCTCAAGTGCACAAAAGTCCTAATTTTATAAAATGGACTCTGAAAACAAGTCAATTTAGCAGCAGTTATACATCTGCACAGCAGCTCCCCGATAGTTGTAACTCTGTGGATTATTAATATAAAAAGAAGTACCAAAGGGGGTGCTTGACTTAGCAACCAGTGCATCTCTGTAGAGAACTACGCTCTACCATGTCTCGATTCCAATTGTTTTAAAGTTGAAGTGTTAACAGTTTTCAAGTTCGAACATATGTGCAATTGGTTCACTGCCTCATCAATGGCTTGCCGGTTACGGCCAAACGCACCACCCCCCTGAAAATGTGAAACCTAGTACGATCTTTTATTCGAAAAGGTTCTGCACAGTTGATACTTATCTGATAAATCAGTCTAATCATGTAGATCTTGCAAACAATCTTACAAGAGTACAAACCTGATCCCCTAGGCCTTCCTAGAGTAATATTTTCTCTAAAGTAGTACTAGCATGATGCACACATACAACAAAGAGCCCATGGTTGAAAGTGCAGGCACAGCTGTTAATATGGCAAATATAGTAGTGTGTTATTTTCACCATCTTAAACCAAAGCAAGAGCTGGTTACACATGGCAAGCCCCTAGCATTGGAATAAATCATGAAAACTTGGTAACCCCTCTTATGTCCAAGCAAAATGTTCCTTTGACAAACTACCACGTGAGGGGACTATATCCAGGGTAGCACTCTCCATAACAGCCAAAAGTATATTATTAATGTTCAGGTGAAATGTACAGAGCTTCAAGTATAGCTACTTTTGAGAAGTCGCCAAGCCACAGCCTTCCACAACTATGTGACTAACATGTGTAACTGTTCAAGCTGCTTACATACAAAGTCTCAGCTGCACACACCAATAAGGCAATTTCTGCTTTCTTTTCTGCCTCGGTTACGCAATCTCCAAATCCTTCCCTTTCTGTGTGCGATTCCAACACCATAGAGCCTTCCTCCCTCTTTGCCCATATGTGCATTGATCTTTCACTAAGTTCTTTCCTTAAAAGTCGGTATAAAATCCTACTTGTAGTGAACTTTGAGAGTGAAAAAACCATACTTTTTCCTTACTTCTCCATCCTTGCAAGTGCCTTGTAAAAAAACTCTCCATGTATTATCAAAGTAGAACATTTCCCAAATTAGCAAAGTGTCATATTTGTGCCTAAAAGAATCTAGGAAAAGCCAAGATTCACTGATAAAGGAAACTATAAGTTTAAGGACTAAAGAAACCTGCAAGTTTATGGACTCATGGTAGTCACCCATAAGATGATATAACCATCAACCTTATGGTATTCCCTGCCAGGATTAATCTACAACAGATCATCAAGGAGCGGTTTGTCCATACTGTCTTATCTATCACTGTCTGCAGTTAAAATTAATGCTTACAGAATAAGTCCAACGCCTAATGACCAACTGTGGTTTGGTATTCAAATTCATGATATACTTTAAAGCTTCAATTAATGTTTTTCCAAGGCACGACTTCGTCTATGCCACAGGTTCCGAAAAGACGACCTACCTGAATTGATAACCAGATAGCCTTCATAAGCATCACTTCCTCCATATCCAAACCAATCTCATCATCTCTGTTGTGATACAAACGCAACAAATGCTGAATATATGATAACATCAAGTTATAACGTACTACAAGTAGAGGACAAATGTATACCCGCTGGAATGACAAAAAGATACTTCTGGGAAACATTCCTCTTCAAAACCATGCTGCCCAAAAAGCTGAATTTCATCATGCTCAAAAGGCTCCTGAAGTTGATTGAGGTGCTGAATATCATAGTTATCAGCATGTACCGCATGCTCTCTCATTGAGACTAGATCCTCTTCCTCTGTAACGCTTTTTGAAAGCTTATGAAACAAGAATGGTCCAAAGTTGCATCAAGTAAGACAAAACAGATCAAACCATACCTGCCGGTCTATCCTCCCCACGTCTCAGCAAGCGATCCTCTTCATCATGAACCTCCTTCTGATGGATTCTTATTTTTGCCTCTATCACCTTTTGCTCCTCCTACAATAAACCACGTGTGTCAGAGCCATCATAAACATGGAAACATTCCAATTCTTAAACGACTATGTTAGCTCACAGCTTGCTCAAAATATTTCTCCTCCGCCGTCTTTGCACCACGATATTCCACTATATAGTTTGGCGCCTTGCAAAATGGGCAGCTAAAAAACATTGAGAAAAGCTAGATGCTCACGTGTCTTACAATCTACAGCACTTTAAATGCAAGAACACCCCATGCAAAGAAGGATACTTTGTGAATGGAGCATAGCCTGAAGACTTTATTTGCAGATAACATTCTGCAAAAATTCAAATATGAAAAACAAAAACCAATTGAACATACGATCTGAGACAGTTGATGCTTTAAGCTGAAATCGTCAGTATGAAAAATCAAACCTGTGCACACAGATTTTGAGCAGCATCTTGACCGATTCAAGCTTGGAAAAAACTGCCCAAAAAAGTCACACCAATGCTATCTGTTTAGGAGTACCAAAGCAGCACTCGAAATGGGGCAATTTGAAGGCCATTAAATTAAAAAAAAGCTGGAAAAAGAAACCCATTTCTTCGTTTCAAGAAATAATACCAGAAAGCAAATTGGGCACTCATCGAGCTCAGGAGCATACTCCTCTACACCAGGATAACAAGGTGCAAGCTGTCCATTGAGAATGAGACGTCGCAATTTCTTGGAGTCCCCATCTTTGTATTCAAATGATCCTTGTGGGCGAGTATATCTCTCTTCAATGAATTCTCTCTGTGTAGTGATCTTGTTGCCCATAGAGCCTTATGTGAGCGGAATAATAAACGTGATTCTCTCTTGCGCAGATAATGGTAACGATGATGACGGCCCAACTACTGATAATTTTCCGCACTCACATTCTGCATGATCGCTTTACAAGAATGTTTGCAGGTTACCCTTTGCCATGGCCATATCCATACATGCAAGCTGTACAGGAAAGTATATACAAGAAGGGTCAAAGGTTGTCCTTCTGAAACAACAGCTCATTTTACGCTCAAATCCCATACATCTCGGGTGTGAGAAAGTCTTCTTAACCTCCATTTCTTTTCTTCTGCAAGGGTTAATGTGGGGGGCGTAACTATGCGCTTTAAGTATAGAAGTATTGTAAGTTAGAGATAGTATGTTTACATATGGTAGCAGAGAAATAGAAAAATTAATGGCAAAATTTACCTCATAATCGAGTAGGGAAATGACACAAACTATAAACCATGTTGTGCATGCCATACAAAAGTGCGATATAAAAGTATGGTGGAGAGTCAGCACTGTGGTCTCCCAAAAAATGAATAAGGAACGAAAGTTGTGTCCTGTCTTGTAGTCTTTATGCGTTGTCTAAGCAAACACATAGGTATGAGGAATTGGATATTGCTACAGATGGAGACGAGTGAGCCCGCAAATCTACACAAATTAGCATGCTACAGACAATAAAAGTTACAGATCTACATACTTGGTGATGCATATATACTCATGATCCACGAAACTGATAGGGGGAGATAGAGAGTGGGAGAAAACATGAGAGCACGTGCAGGTGCACCTCCTAAAGCAAAGTGTTGCACAGGCATGAAGAGAGGGGAGGGGTGAGAGCAAAGAAGAATGACACAGACACTGAATGCAGTCTCCCCCCGTGCAAGAGTGAGCATTTT
The DNA here is from genome assembly GCF_014529385.1 of Adiantum capillus-veneris. Lineage (NCBI taxonomy): Eukaryota > Viridiplantae > Streptophyta > Polypodiopsida > Polypodiales > Pteridaceae > Adiantum > Adiantum capillus-veneris. The sequence goes on from NC_140936.1 coordinate 94,397,626, forward strand.
CTTTTTGCACGTATTTATTTATATATTTTTTAAATTCTCAAAATAAATACAAACTTTTCTTTTGGACATAATAATGAGTATAGCTCATGAAAAGCACTTAAATAATGAAGTCCATAAATGTGCTATCCTTTCGCATAGTTCGTAGTTCACTTATGCTTTTGCCACCTGTCAACTGCAATAAAGAACTATTTATCAATTTCCATTGCATACCTCGCTGTTAGGAAGCAACTGTCCTCAGTTGCTAAAATAAGAATCTGCAAACCATACTTGTCAAAAACAACGGTCAACATTCTGTGTCAAGAATATCATGTGTCAAAAGGAAAATTCATAAACTTAAACAACTGAATTTTCTTATGCTTGTTATCATCCACATACTGCATATTTTAGTGTCCCATACCACGAGTATACACTATATCCTGATGTATGAGGATATGATTGGTCACATTCATCGTTCAATGATCAATTCTCATAATTTTCAAGTCCAAATTTATAAACATTATCGCGACACAAAATCATCACAGACCAAATCCAAATCCAAGTCCAATCGATAAACAATGTCGCGGCGGGACATCATCATAGACCATCCATTTTCTTTCCATGGTTTGACTTGCTTTCAATCCTGCTTGCAATGGTTCCAAAGCTACATTCATGGGCTCATCAATTTAATCCACAGGTATGTAAAGTGTGAGCTTTGTCCTAAGGTGTGAGTCAAGGAGAGGAGAGTGGATTTATCCCACATACTGTGGAGCAAGGCTGTAGAGCTACTTAAAGCTCATTTCTTGAATGAATAAACAACAACTCATTCTGCACTACATGTTTGTCTATGGTGAGCTTGTGCTAAGCTAAGTCAATACTCAAGATTGTGTTTATGAGTCCAAGCTAATCCTATCTTGAAACCTAATTCACTTGAGTGATAACCTTGCTTACACACACTCACACACTTGCACCATGTTTCTCTTTCATCCACCATAGCTAGCACGATCCAAATCCTAACAAGGCAATGAACCACTTGATTTTGGTTTTGGTTTTTTGAACTCTATCGAAGTTGATATGTTATTTCCGGAAACAACCTTGGAGCTTTTTTCTCAATTTTTGTTCTCTATTTCTATTTTCTAAGCTCGTAATGACGACATCTCCTTCTCTTGGAGTCTTGAAAGGATTTTTTATTACTTTTTGATTCATTTGTAGTGTTTTGTTATGCTTTTTGGCTTGCGCCCTTGTAATTATTGTGAATGGAATTATTGATTCATTGTCAAAGGAGGTAACTAGCAAGACATTGATAAGTTTTACCACCATTTTTCCTTTGTTCACTTATTTCCTAGGACAATCTCAAGATAATGACCCCTTTTCTTGCTGCATTGCATACAATAAGCCCCAATTGGCTTGGCATTTTTATCAGGTTTTGGAAAATCATTTCTCAATGATTATTTGATCCATAATTATGAAATTTTCCTCTTGATTTAGGCATAGGTTTCAGTATGGGTGGCCTAGCCCCTTGGTTGGCAATGCAGTACATAGATATATGCTTCTAGACGTGCCTGATAAATTGGATAAGCAATGGGAGATTGTGGTTAAAGATATCAATCTTCCTCAGCTACCATGGTAGATGTACTAGCTTCATTGTATGGTGTAACTGGTACCAAGGGTTGCTCATCCACTTTTCCCTCAAAATGCATATACTTAACTGGTATTGCATTTTTCCTACTAGTGGTGGTTGTTGACCTAGTACTGGTTGTGGTCTCTCCATAGCCATAGGTGGTTTTTGTGTTTGGCCCATGTTAGGTGGATACCTATGTACATTGGTTGTCCATGTGGTCTCATTGGCATGTACTGGGACATTCTCATCGTACTTTGGTCGGTAAGAATACTCATTTGTCTCATGGTTTGTTCACTTGCCCTCAATATCACACCATTTAGGTGGCCTTGTTGGTCCCATAGGTTGCCCTTGTGGTGGACCTTGTCCTAGTCCTCTCACTTGTATTCTTTGCATGTTGCTTATCATGTCATTCATCCTCTTGAGCATGTCCTCTATGGCATTTAGAGGAGTTGCCACAATTAGTACTACTTGAATTGGCACAGTAGTTGCGATCCTCACTTTGAGTGTCTCTCACAATGATTTCTTCATTGAAAATTTTGTAATTGTCTCCTAAGTCTATTGTGTCAGGCATGCATGCTTCCAAAATTGTGTGTCTTTTGCTATAAAGCATAGCATGCAATTCTTTCTTGTGTAGACCGTCAAGAAATAAGAATACAAGTCTCTCCTTAGATGGAATTTCCAACTCTATGCATCTATCAATGTGCTAATTCATTCTACTCACACAATCTCTCACAGATTCGCCTTGTTTTGTTTTAAAGCTATAGATTTTGTGTTATCCTGCTATGCTTAATTCCCATTTTTTAACAAGCAGCAATAAATATCTTAGCCAATGTAGTTAAGTTTATAATCGATCTAGGAGGTATGGTCTGAAACCAAATCGAAGCTTCTCCTTATAAGGTCATTCTAAATTTATCAAATTGAGTATGGAAGTCAGAAATCCTCTCTACTCTTAGCACTTGTCTGAAGCTTGCTAAGTGGTCATATGAATCCTAGATCCATTTTATTTTTTGACCCATTTTTAAAAATTTGTCGATGTGACTCTTCGATTATACTCAACACCTACTCTAGTAGCCGGTGGTTCTCCATCTAAGCCTTCAAACCAATTTCCAAGGTAGTGGTGATTCATGTAGCCCTTTATTGGTTCTAATGTCACCCGATTTCCCTCTATTTAAGTGGTTTTTTCCCCCTCACCTAGTTTCCATCCCTAAGGTGAGTTCCATGGGCCGTACTACCCTCTTGATTAGCCATACTACCAAACAATCTTTCTATTGACCCAACTTTTTGATTTGTTTCAGGTCCCATTCCCATTATCACATTTTTGATCAAATAGCCTTGGTATTTGATATATTCTACCTCTCTTGGAGTCATAACAAAATTATTGTTTAAAAAATCCTAAAAAGGTGCATAAGGATATTTGTTGATTCTCTTATTTCTAATTTTGAAAATATACATGATCTTTAAAGGTGCAAAGTGTCCTGGCTTGTCATGAGCTGTCCACAGCAAGTATCTAGAATTTTTTTCCTCTCAACAATGGACTCTTAGTCGTGGGTTATCATTGGGGATGTGCTGTAGAGGCTTAGTGCATGCTTGGTCATAGCCTTCCAACTCAAGTACTAGTGGTCCCTTCTTGGTGGTCTTGTTTAGAATTAGTGTGAATCCACATTTGTCTTGGACAGTGTCAGGATTTACAACTTTCAAGTATTGCATCCCATTTCTATCAATGTAGAAGGTTTTCTACTTGTTGGCTCTAACCTCCTCTTCAAACTTAACACTATGTTCATCAAATCGAACCGTGTATCCTCATTAGGATCCAAATAAATTTGAGCCCCATGAGTATTGGTCTAGAAGCTTAACATATGGCTAACCATAGCGAGGTTCCCAACACCTGAATGGGTGGCGATGGAAGACATGTATGAGGTCGAATCAAAATAAGTATTCGGATCTTCAACAATAGTCCCTAGGGGTCCCACTTGGTTGATACTCTGTTCAGTTGACACTCTGCTATCAGTTTCTTGGTTAAATCTCTAATTTGCTAGTGCACGGCCTGATCTAAGGTACATAAAAACTGACAATGTTTAATGGAATTGAGTACCTCATGAATGTTTGATCCAATACCAACCCAATATAGATGTCAAAATTCTTCATTTCTGAATTATCTCTTAGTTCTTGTTTGATTTCGGTAAGTCTTGTAAAACCAAACACTCTACTAGTCAAAATATGAGTTTCAAATATCCTTAGATGGGCTTCCAATTTCTTGCTCCTATATTGTCTTAAAAATCTAGGGTCTATCAGCACCACATGCATGTACAATGAATGATGGTAAAAAATACTTTCCCAAATTGAAGAAATAGCCAAAGGACTAATCTGCAACCTACAATTTTTGTTAAGTTAGGTTACTACTAGCAAAAAGTGTCCAAATGACTCCAAATTTTATAAGCTACTTATGCAATAGGTGATCTACCCTTGGCAACCAAAAAAATGTTAATTCTTTCTCTAGTTGACATGAGATAATAAGTGTGATTATTATCTACTAAGCCAAAAAGATTTTTTTTGCAATTTTGATGATATCCATTGATTAAGGATGTGATCAAAGATTTTTGAATCAATTTTTAACAAATTTGGACAAGTTTTGTACAAATGCTCACTAGTTTCAATAGTTTGCAGACATTGATACAAAACAAGTTTCAATTTCAGTTAAAGCTACTCTAAATCACTGGAAATTTGGCACATGCACTCTATTGCTATTATTGATCAAGGTTCCTTCAATAAAAGCTCAAAAGTTTTGTGTTTTGAAGCAAGAGAGAATAATCGCGCAATTATTATCTCTTGACCTAAAATGAATACTTTTTCCAAGTTTCACGACACATCCTAGTTGTACACACTATGAATAGGTCCCTTGACAAGTTTCATGAAGTTTGGATCAATGTTCAAGGTTTTTAACCCCCTTTTTGTAATTCCTATTGGTCTCCAAAGAAAATTGGGCATAAATAGCAATCATTGACACCATATTTGAAACATAAGCTCAATTTTGAAGCTGCACAATTATTATCTATGTATCCGAATTTGCATGACTTTCAACTTTTTAGGGTTCCCATAGTTAGTACAAGGTCTGTCAAGAAGTTTCAACAAATCTAACAAGTTTTGATGTATGTGCCTTCACTTAACAGTTAATCAAAGACAAAAGCAAATATGGCATCAATTTCCAACGCAAATGAAATCAAAACTTCTTATAAACCAGGCCTGATCCAAAAACTCAATTTCAGCCTCAAAGAAAGAAAGCAGTTATTATCTTCTAGCTTGAAATTACACTTTTTTAAAGTTAGATGGGGTGGACAGGTCTTTTACACTGGATTTCAAGCACTTTTGGTTTTAAAAAAGGCAAATTTGCATGCAGATATCACAATGGAGATAATAATCTCTATTTTTGTAGATCTTTGAAATTTTTCAGATACAAGTTTTAGCTTACCACAATGCTCCTACAGCTTCCACATGATCAATTTTTTACTCGAAGCATTGTTTAGTGGCCTCTTAAAGTTACCTTATGAGTAACTTAAAGCTCTAAAAATTCAAAGAACAACTTGTTGATGATCTTTTGGAGGGTGAGATAAACTGAAAACCTACCATGATGATTACTTGACCTACTCCTAATCAAATCACAACATGCCTAGTGGAAAATTTCCACAACAAACACTGATTGTTTTTTTGTTTTTTTATGAACTGAGTGTTGAATTTTAGCAAAAAAAATCCTAATCTATGATTAAAAGGTCTTTGGCAAGTACAAGTACTTCCAAGTCACCTCTACATAGTTGAAGATGACACCCCTCAACTTGTGGTTTCTAAAAGATGATGTTTTTCTCCAGGTGAACCTAGAGGACGCAATGGACAATGATATCCAAGCACTAAGGTTTTTCCTAGTTTAGGTCCCTTTGTCCCAATAACCGTGCCACATGTCTGGTGGGTTGCCAGGCCTCATTTTATTGTATTGCAGATATAGTGAGAAATTGAAAATATGTGAGATGTAGCTGACATGACTAGTGCATGGAGGATACAAAGGGTTGTTAATCTCTTGCAAAACACACTCAATCCTAATCTATTCAAATGCAACACTCAATTGTATGTTAGAAAAGAAATCTAGTCACACATTGGCAAGCAAATCATGATAGTGTACTAAGTTACCAAGCTCCAAACTGTACCAAACTTGTAGGATAAGTAGTCAAGGTCTAGACACACAAGCTTAAGGCCTCAAATCCACTTTTTGACCACTTGCAAGAAAAAGAAGATCGATTCTTTTAGTAGGGCAGATTTGACTTACTTGGTTTTGGTCTAGATGCACCTAAAAGCTTAGCCTTGATGCTCCAATACCCCTTCTTTGATTAAAATACAATTTTTATGCCTAAAGAGTTGACTTATGAGCTAATTAGCAAGAGGCCTAGCAATAATAAATTCATAGAACCATTGCGAGAGACGTATGTTTTTTGCATAAAGCTTTTACCTGTAAATGCATATAAGTAGATGACACTCTAAATAGACAATCCACGAAGGAGATACAAGCATCTGAATATAGAGGGAGAGTATACAATGCTCATAGACAATGACATATGATCCATTATCCAAAGAACTTAAGGAGTTTTTACAAAAATTGGCTTAACCAAAAGGTTTCAAGTCAAAAATAAATGAATTCTAAGCCCATATGTGGCTAGAATCAAGCTGATACAAGCTAGAAGCATGACCCTTTCTGTTAGGCTTACAATTACACATATAAATTAAAAAAATGACAACTTACATAAATCAAAGGCTACGAATGTCCAAGTTGTTTGAATGAATAGAAAAAAGTACAATAGGGCTCATAGGTTAGCCATGCCATTAAGCATCTTCTATTTTGATTATTAGACTATTCATTCTTGTGTTGATGCCAACCTTTATGGGCAAATTCCTATTTTTTGGGCCCAAAGTGAAACTCATCTATTTTGTTTGGGACATAGGGCTTTGCCCTATGACCCTTTCTTGGTTATCTCATTTATATTTTGGTGTTTATCCTCTCTTGTTGTGTTGATGCCTATGCGGTAGATATTCATGTGATGGTCAAATGGAGTCATGTGATGCCTAGGTGGAAACGTTTTTCTATACATGGACCCAAATGCACCCCCTTCTTTGTAGGGTTTGACCCACTTTGTAGAGAGGATGGTTTTTCCAAGATGACATCTCTCTCCTATGTAAGGAGCAAGTTTGTCATCTCTTAATGCAAAGCTACTATTATTTTGGTTTTGTATCTTGTGTGCCATTTTGTACTCTCTTCATCATGACTACCAGTCTAATTAATCCTCCATAGACTCAAGTACCCATAGGGTAATTAGCACTTCTTGATCACACAATAGATTCTAGTAACTTTCTCCTAGTCATTCATCTACCTCTATTTATCACTTCCAACTTCTAATTATAGAAAATTAGTTAGTGTGGGCATGTTCTCGAGGTCAATTTGTATGCATCTATAGGAGCAGGACCATGGAGCATAGATGCAAATCATGGATCCCATGCACACAGCACATCGTAGGCCACACGAGATCTAAGGAGGCCTAGTCGGCATAGGGGTGTGAAAGCCCAACACACAATAGAATTGGGCACGCTTAGCTAGTGCCTCGAGCCAAGTGTGGATGATATGGTCTATATAAAGGAAACTCGTACAATTGGTGGAAATTTTATGCCAATGCTCCTATATCAGAGAGCTCTCAAGAGATCTCTTCCAAGAGGCATATGCCTCAGGTTGTCACAATTACGCCATATGTTAGAGCAATACCATGGAGTATAGATGGTAGGCATATATAGTGTGCATAGAGTAAATGTAGGTACCATGTGTCAAGTATGGAGCCCACGTGATATCTCAGGAGGCCAATACAACCACTAGGGTGTGTAGCCTAGCACACCATAGGCATGCTCAATCAGTGTCCAGCCAAGTGTGGACAACCAGACCTATATAAAGGGGACTCCTATAGTTGGGTGGTGAGCTTATATTAGTGCTCTTGTGCTAGGAATCTCCTTGGAGAGCTCCTCAAGGTGTTTTGAGGTATAGGCGTAGGATGCCTTCATATTATGATCTCTTGCGCCCACTACCCCCCTAACTGATCAAGGTCTAATTAGTGTGGGGATTCTTAAATTTAGCACTTCAAATGAGCTTACTAATTCACCAATATTAATCTCTTTATGAGTGTATGTGCATCCTCTAATCAACTCATTAAGTGAGCATTAGCATTTAGTGTTGTCATACTTTCAAAGTGTGTGCATATGGTGATTATTGAGAGCTACCCATTGCACAATTTGAATTATCTTGGTCTCGCTCAAATAGGCCTTCGTTTACAATTAAGTACACTTATAAAAGTGCTTACCTCCTTGCACTGTGAATGTATGTGGATAAACCCTCAATTCAAATTTAATTGAAAACAAAGAACCCACGTGAGAAGAGCATGAAAACTTCATAATTAAATATCTTATATTTGTGTGTATGTATTCAATTACACAATTCATTTTTTGTTTTTTGCAAAGAACTTCTTGGGCTCTTTCAAAAAGTTCTTTTTAAAAGCTTTTCCTGATTGTAAGCATTTTACTTTTCTTCATTAAGGAAATAGCTTCTATGCTTGTGTCGCTCAAGGCCTCAAAAATATTGTTTGGCTGTTAGAACCTACAATAAAAGTTTCATAACATTTTTGCGTGCAGGCACTCACTGAGATTTTTTGACCAGCACATAGCCAACAAGGGCACACATAGAGATTTTGTAAATCAATAGTTTGTGTGGCCTCTAATCAACTTTACAACTAGCAATTTTTAATGCTATGCTTGGCATAAATGATAGCTCTCTTTTTTGAGTATCAACATGAACAACACGTCGGGATACAATATAGGTAGTATTTAAAGCTACTAGTAACGCCCATTGTTGGTGGTTCATGACTAGCTTTGGGTAAAAAACACGGCCCCTTTGGAGGTCAACTTGCATCTCAACAGCCTTTTTTTGCAATGTTGAAGACCTTGGCAAACTTGTTAGCTTTTTGCTGGGCCACAAATCAGTGGGGCAATGTGATAGACACTTATACTTTGGTTGCTCCAAAGGTAGTGTCTAAAGTTAACAAGATGAAATGGCTCGCATCAATATTTAAAGAGTTGGCACTACATGTACTGTTAGTCAACACCTTGTTTTTTGTAAGTTTTACATATGCACATAATCTAGTGTGACATAAGAATACATGAGCTTGCTTTAGTAAGCACATGTATACAACAAAGCAAATCTCTTATATAAGGCTAGCTAGCATGTTCCTTTAAGTGTAAGTATGTGTACCATTTGAGATGCTATGGATATATAATTAAAATCTAGTCTTAAGCAATTAGGGGGCCAACTTATTTTAAAATTTCTTTGGTTTTGGTTGTTCGGTCTCCCTCTCTTTTAGCGATGATAATTTGGGCTCTCATTTGTCCTCTCTATGCATTCTAGTGCCAAGATAGCTCCCCACCTATGAATGTGGCCCATATTTGTGTGTGGATTTTATTTTGAGCATGTTCAAGGATTTTTTTGGTTAAATTTTGAGGTTTACTACAATGGGCACTTTATGAGATTTTTAAAGCAATTATGTGTAGCAAGTATTGTGTGATATGTGTACAAATCAAGGTAGATATGGTGTAAGAGGTTAGTTTTGGGTGTTGAATTGTGGAAGAAGAAGCTCTTGTCTTTGCATTGATAGTGGCATGTGCCATAATTTGATGCCAAGGCAAGTGTTGAGGGTTATTGGGACTTGGATTGATGTGTTTTGTGGTGCTCAATTCTAGTGTTGATAATTATTAGGAGACACTCCTATAGAGGTACCACTAGGTTTTTCTTTGCCTGACTACGGTTTGCACCATTAACACAGTTGTGCAAGCTTTAGAAATTCAATTTCAAGCACTAATTTTAGTGTTCAAAAATTGGCAAAGTTTTAGATTGGATAAATTTTATTAACAAGTAGTGCTACACATAGATTCCTTTCCTCATTACGGGGAAACTCACAAAATAGCTTAGTTTGCACAATCTTATGAGGGGGGGCTTTCTGTAGTAGTGACATAGTCAAACGACAAAGAGTAGATTGTGAAACTCTCTCTCTCTCTCTCTCTCTCTCTCTCTCTCTCTCTCTCTCTCTCTCTCTCTCTCTCATGTTGAGTTTTTCTCAAAATTTTGTAGGTTGGACATAGGCTCTAATGTTGCTTGTAACCTCTACTATATCTCACCAAGAGCTCTTTTTTCCCTAGTGTGGTTGGTGTTGGCTACCTGAGGTGGTCTACATATGCAACCTACAAGTACTTAAGCGTACGATGTTACTAGGGAAAGCAAACAAGGTGCCTTGCTAGATTATAAGCTACTAGCTACCATCACTACATTGTCATCCTGTTGAAAAGCTATTATAGGCTCACATTAGGTGACCTATCTTTCCCTATTTAGCTAGCACTACATCGCCATATAGCTCTCAACATTCCACACTGCCTATAATTTTAAGCCTCTCTATAGGTTCTTAAGGCAAAGGCCTATATTCTTCTACCTAGCTATCATGGGTAGTGGGCCATTGGAGTGATGGCTATAGTGGGGATTGCAAAGTGGCATTCATCACTTAATTGCATTAGAGGTTGGATATCAAATACATAATAACAATATTCACCAAGAGAGACTAAACATGAATTGAATCTTGATTATTGAACTAGATAAAACTCTAGATGATAGCACCTTTAAGTAGGGATAGCTCATTTAGTATAAATTAGTCCAAGTCCATATGAACTCCCACAAATCAGTCCCTAGAATATGGGGTTGACCCTAGAAGTGCGGGGGCTAGAATAGTCTCACACCAAGAAGCATACAAGATAGGCCAAATCCACATAACCTAACAATCCTCCCCTTGTTTGGGGTTTGGGCTATGATAAGTGACATAATGAAAGAGCACACTTCAATCGAGAAGGAAAAAAGTATCTCGAATCTGGAGATAAGAAACATCTCTAATCCAAGATACAATCTGCAAGATACCTCCTAATTTAAAGGGACCATGCTACTCCAAGCAATCTCCAACAAGAATACACTTGAGGAGTTAAAGGCTAAACAATTTTTTTGAGAATGTCATCCCTTTCATAGCCATAAGAAACATGATTGTTGCTATCGACATCATCTTGTCCTTGGTCTTCTTCCTCTACATAAAATGATGCTTTGGACTTTGAACTACTCTACTAGTACTACCTTTGTCCTTCTTAAAGCTCTTGGAAGGAGGATGACCCTTCTTGACACAAATGGTGCAAGCCTTGGATAGGTGTCTTCTTCCGTGCCACATTTAAAACATGCTTTTAACAGAAGTTGCGCGACTAATCCACCCTCCCCTTTGTTGGTTGATCTCTACTTTGCTTTTTTTCTTTAGACTATAGGGATTTAATGACAACTTGCATGTCCAGGTTTGGGGCTTTTCCCTCAATGATAGTGACAATGCGGTCATAAATAGATGGTAAAGCACCCAAACCTGGACTATTTGCATGTCCAAGTTTTGGGCTTTTTCCTCAATAATAGTGACAATGTGGTCATAATTAGATGGTAAAGCACCCAAAAGGATGTCGATCTTGTTCTCCCTATGCACATCACATTTCACATAAGTGAGTTGCGTGACTATGCTCTTGAGGTGGTTGCCAAGACCTGCTATGTCTTCCCTTGCTCCACGGTTTTTCCTTATGGTCTTAATTTTTTTTTAAAAAAAATCTCCCATGCTGATGAGGATGTCTCACATTCATGTATGAAGTGCACATATTTATCATGCAAGGATGTGAGTATAATCCCTGGATGTTTCTCATCTTTGGCTCGAGTTTGTGCACTGATGGATTGTGTTTGCTTCACTCAAAGAGGGATTGCTAAAGGTAGGTTTCACTATTCCCCTAATCCCTTCTTCATTGAGTAGCCACTGAGCTTAGTTTGCCATGTATGAAATCCATATCCATTAGCCTATCAATTCCCTTATCTCCCATAAGGCTATAGACAAGTCTTGATCAAAGAGGCTCTCCTTTGATCAATGTTTGGTCTCTTACACAAAGAGCACAACAAAGACAAAGTCATTCCCATAAAAGAATATGAAAACAAACGATTCAATCTTTGTCTTTGATTGCGTTGTGGATACAATTTTCTAATTTTTTGGAAGTAAAAAATGGGCGGAGAGAGCGAAAGCTTGTGCTTTGATAAAGGCAAGATGATATATCTACTTTATTCAGTCAAAGTGTGCAATGTGAGAAACTTCCCTTTGTTAAAATTTGGCATTGGTGCCACTTGTGCGAACCAAGACTTAAGAGGAGATAGCCATCGCTGCTAAACAAGCATTTGGAAGTCGATCGATGACTAAGAGCTTGATTGAACTAGAGCTAGAGCTCTACAACCAAATACACACTTGATTGGAGAGAAGGAGATTATTGCTAGCCCTACTAGACTAAGAGGCAATTACCCTCTTCTAGTTCGCTTTGATACCGCTTGATGGATTTGGTGGCAATAACAAAGTGAATTTCATCATTTAGTCATGAGAGAGATTAAAGACCAAATACACAATCACAATACGCACTAAGAGAGAGAACAAAAAATACTTGATAGTTGAATTAGATGAAACCCTATACATAACAACAACTTTAGGGCTAGAGAAGGTAGAATAATGAGTAGTGCAAGTCCATATGAACCCAAGAACTCCCACAAATCATTCCTTTGAATATGAGTCAACCCTAGGGGCTAAAAATATAATCCACTTGTCGTCCCCTTGTTGTCTAGTACACTTAGGATTAGGCACATCAATTACACATGGTTCCACACCAATTGGGATATGAGGGATGAAAGTGGTACATACCAAGAAGCATACAACATACACCAAATCTCACATTAGCTAACATGGATCTTATTTGCACAAGGGGAATCAAAATCAAAGGCCAAATAGGGGGTTTAATCTCACCTCACATGTGTAGATTTTTTGGCCTCTAATCTATTAAAGCCAAACACGGTTAGGGTGCATCCAATGAGACAAGCTTCATCCATTGAAAGCTAATTTTGTGCACCTCTAAAGGTTGTAGAAAATTTATGTTAGAATTAGGGTTGCAGAGAAACACACACAGCTTGGAGAAGACGAAGGAAGCTCAAGGCACACAATAGAGAGTGTGTTACTTAGTGTGCAATGGAAAGATTGATAGCCCTAGAGTGATGGGCGTATATACAATGCACGGGGGGGAAAACCTCCTAAAGAGGGAAAAAATGCCCCGGTGGTCCTAGTGTGTTCACACACATCACTACCACATGTATATGGTAACAAATCCCCCCTGGAGTGATGCGGTGAACGAGAGCTGGCACATGAGTAAAGGGAAGTGCCATGCCCTGAGGATAGGATCAGTCCACAAAGGGGAGTAAGCCCAAAGCTTTGCGGAAAGCTTCAAGCTTCTCACGAGACAATGCCTTTGTGAAAAGATCTGCAAGGTTGTCCTTTGTTGGCACATAAGCCAAGTTGATCTCTCCTGCTAAGAGCCTCTCCCTGACATAGTGGTAATGCACCTCAATGTGCTTTGTGCGAGCATGAAAAACTAGGTTCCTCGCAACTGCCAATGCGCTCTGACTGTCAGTGTAGATAGTGTTGGCAGTGTCCTGTCCAACACCCAAATCAGCCATAAGGCGTCTGAGCCATACACACTCAACCGTAGCTGTGAAGACTGCCCTGTACTCAGCCTCACAACTCGAACTGGCCACAGTAGGTTGCTTCTTGCTCAACCATGATATACATGAACTGCCAAGCATGAAACAAAAACCACTTGTGGACACTCGCGTGTCAAAAGAACCAGCCCAATCTGAGTCCGAAAAAGCATGTAAGTCTGGCGGCAATGATCCCCCCTTGGGATAAAACAAGCCAAGATGTAAAGTGCCACTAAGGTAGCGGAAAATCCTCTTTGCAGCCTGCCAATGCTTAGACCCTGGGCTATGCATAAATCTGCTGACTTGTGAGACTACAAACTGAATATCCGGCCTCGTGTTGCATACATAAATGAGGTAGCCAACAGCAGTTTGGTAAAGAGTGACATCAGCAGGATCGCCAGCATCATGTAGACTCAACTTCAAACTTGTTTCCATGGGAGTGGCAATAGGTTTGCAATCCTCAAGTCCAAACTTACATAGCAATGTCTCTATGTAACTTTTCTGACACAAGGCAATACCACCATCACACTGCTTAAACTGTATACCCAAGTAATGATGCAACAACCCAAATCTTTCATCTTGAAAGTAGCATTCAAATCAGCCTTAAATTCAGCAATATGTCTCTCATTTGGTCCAGTGATCAGCAAATCATCAACATAAAGAACCACAATGAGAAGTACATCACCCTCACGCTTTACATACAATGTGCTTTCTGTTGGACTGTTACGAAAGCCTTGTTTGACCAAATGAGTGTCAGCTTTCTCATACCAAGCACGAGGAGATTGCTTCAACCCATACAAAGCCTTGTTACATTTGCACACTTTGTCCTCTTGTCCTTTTATGACAAAACCGCGAGGCTGCGTTACATAAACTTCCTCAAATATGTCACCATTCAAGAAAGCAGTAACAATGTATAATTGATGTACATCCCAATCAAAATGAGCTGCCAATGCACATAGAAAACGCACAGTAGTCATATGACAAGTGGGAGCAAAAGTCTCTTCATAATCTATGCCCTTTTGCTGTGCATAACCCTTTGCAACAAGTTGAGCCTTATGGCGATCGATCTCACCATCCGGCTTGCGTTTCAACTCGTAAACCCACTTCGTACCAATGGCCTTTTTGCCATGAGGCAAATCACATAAAGTCCATGTGTCATTTTCTATAAGTGCATCATATTCTGATTGCATGGCAGCCATCCAATTTTTTGAATTTTGTGCTTCATCAAAAGTCAGAGGCTCCTCAACATCATGTAAGCTAGACACAGCCAAAGCATAACAATCTGATGCATAAGATGCATGGCGAGAGCCTGAACGAGTACGACTAGACAAAGGTGCATCCAATTTACTATCACGCAAAGTGTGCACCAGCCATTTTGGCATACCTCTAGCCTGCTCATTTTCAGCCCTTTCCTCATCAAGTACATCTTGTACATCTGCATCAGTAATAGGCTGATCTAAAACATTTTTAGAAACCCCCATAGGCTGTACATTTGCCTCTCTGGAACTTACATTCGTATTTCCACCACTGAAAAGAGGCAACAAAGTGTCATAAATGTCCTATGAGCTTACATTACTGTCTCTGGTACATGACAGCAAGGGCTGAACAGAATCTTCCACAAACACTACATCCAGTGAAACCAGAATACGTTTTGTTTGCGGATGATACAACCTGTTAACCTTTGCTTTCAGCACTATAACCAACAAAAATACATTTGACAGCCTTATCATCCAATTTTCTGCGCTACACTTGTGGCACCAAAGCATATGCCAAACAGCCAAAAACACACATGTGCTCAATAGAAGGCTTTCTATCATGCCATGCTTCATATGGAGTAATAGACTGCAAAGCTTTCGTAGGACACCTGTTAAGTACATAAGTGGCACACATGATGGCCTCAAGCCAGAAAGAATGCGGTAAAGCTTGACTTTTGACCATACATCGTGCCATTTCCGTCAGTGACCTGTTTTTACTCTCAGCAACACCATTTTGCTGACGAGTATAAGGCACTGTACATTGGTGTTTTATCCCACGACTAGCCAGAAATGCATTAAATTCATGAGACATATACTCCCCCCCTCGATCGGAACGGAGGGTGCCCATAGTACATTTCGAGACATTTTCAACCATAGCCAGAATTTGTTTGAAGCACATAAAAACTTCGGACTTCGCTTTAAGCGGAAATACCCATGCATGCCTGGAGTATTCATCAATGAAAGTCACGAAGTACAGGTAATTGCCCAAGGACGGAGTTTGCATGGGCCCACAAACATCACTATGCACAAGCTGCAACCTGCATGTGGCCTGAGATGAACCATCCTTTGGAAATTTAGAACGCTGCATCTTACCCAAAATACAGCCTTCACAAACATGTTCGACAGGTGCTTCAAGAGGTGGCAAAGAAGCAACCAGATCAGATTTCTGCAAACGCAGCAAACTAGCAAAATTCAGATGACCAAAACGTGCATGCCAAAGTTTTGCATATGAAATAGCTCTTGAATCTGCAACAGAATTTGCAAAATTTTGTCCACACTTGTCATACAAAGTGAGCTTATACAGCCCACGGCACAAAAGCCCAAATGCAACAATTTCATCACCAAAACTGAGATCATGAACTGTACATCTGTCATCCACAAATTTGACTACAAGTCCAAGTCTAGCAAGTACGGATACAAACAAGAGATTCTTCTTGATCCCAGGTACATAAAGTGCATCAACAAGTGTGAAGGAACTGCCATTAGCAGCAGTGAGCACAATCTTTCCAACTCCTTGAACTGGATAAGAGGCGTTGTTGGCACAAGTGACTGAATTCCCATGAGGGACTGACTCAAGAGAGGTAAACAATTCACGATGTGAGGTAATGTGCTTTGTAGCACCACTGTCAAAATACCACACATGTGAATTTGCAGCAACTGACAAGCATGCATCATGGACAATAGGATTGTAAGTGCACTCTGCGCTAAAAGCCCATTCTGCATCAACATCAGCAACACAGTCTCCTTTCACAGAAGACTCAACAATGGCTGCATTTGTAGTGGAACCAGCATTTTCAGTGGAACCACCCTCTTTCTTCTTAGCATCTTTGGCCTTCAACTTAGGACACGACTTGATCAAGTGATCATTGGCTTTACAATAATGGCCACGCATCTTCTTTTTGCCCTTATCACCAAAATTGCCAGACGAAGTGCTGCCAGCAAAAGCATTAGGAACAGAATTTTTGCCACTCGTAGCAGAACCATAAGAAGTGGCTGCATTATTGTTACCACCCTTTCTTTGAGAAGCAATAAAAGCCTGTTCAACTGCACGCTGCCTAGTCCTGTTTTTTCTAGAAAGTGACTCTTGCAACAGCAATGTGCATAATGCATCAAACTTGACAACTTCAGGATTTCCTTGGGTCATAAGTCTCCAAGTACTAGCAAAAGTCTAGTAGGAATCTGGTAAGGCATCAAGAACAGTCTGCACAAGGGAACTGTCTGAAATGACTTCACGTGCAGAAATAAGTTGCTCATTGATATCCTTGACACTAGCAAGGAAAGTGTCCATATCATCTTCCTCATGCATAATCTTCGACTCCAACTCTTTACGCAGCAAAGCAATTTTAGCCTCATTGCGGCTTGCATAAAGACCTGCTAAAATATCCCAAGCCTGTTTTGCAGATTTTGCTGAACGGATGTGAGGAACAATGGTGAGCTTCACAGACAACGCAATCAATGCATGAGCCTGCGCATCCTTAACATCCCAACGAGCTTGTTCTGCCGTAGGCAAAACAACTCTAACAGCTGCAATCCTTGCAGCAAGACCTGCAACATCCTCAACATCGCCTACATCCTCAGAACTAGGAGGTACATCAATGCCCTGCACAATGTTCCAGACACCCTTTGACACAAGAACATGTTGCATCATATAAGCCCACATAGGGTAGTTGTCCCCATCCAACCTGTCCTCAGCAACAAACATCTTAAACACATCTGTGTTGTTGTTGTCAGCCATGGTAAATGCTGCACCTGATGTGAAAACTGCCCGAAAATAGGAGAAACGGAGCGGGAACAACCTGTGCTATATAGCACAAACCGTAGAAGACTATAAGGCACCTGTTATGCAGAAAACGGCACTGACAGAAATTTTGCACAAAATGACAAAATAGCCTGTGCAGTACTGCCTGTAGTGGAAACGGAGACCGAAATGAGCCCAAATCAAAATTCTGAGCAGACCTAGCTCTTTGAGCTAGCCCAAAATTTTTGTCGACCTACGAACGCTCGCCAAAGCTCACTAAAATCGGAGAAAGTGAGCAGGTGTGTGCTGGAGCAGCTGGAGACTAAGCCCGAGAGGACGTGACCTGCTCTGATACCAATTGTTAGAATTTGGGTTGCAGAGAAACACACACAGCTTGGAGAAGACGAAGGAAGCTCAAGGCACACAATAGAGAGTGTGTTACTTAGTGTGCAATGGAAAGATTGATAGCCCTAGAGTGATGGGCGTATATACAATGCATGGGGGAAAAAACCTCCTAAAGAGGGAAAAAATGCCTAGGCGGTCCTAGTGTGTTCACACACATCACTACCACATGTATATGGTAACAATTTATTATTGATTGGATTAATAGTATTAAGCCATAGATACCTCATTAGAAGCAAAATGCTAGTGTGTAGAGCAAAGACAACACCCACTCTTACACCATAATGTACAAAGAGTCTTTGAAAGAGCTATCAAACATGGAAATTAATTTCGGAGCTTTGTGCAGCTTTGGTTTACTAGAAAATACCCAAATCCCATAAGGCATGGGATTATTCTCTAATCCTAGTCTATCTCAACTTAACCAAACAGATCCTTCCAAAACATACTAAGATATATAGGAGATTTACTATGGTCACAAGACTCCCCCCGAGTTGTTTTCTTCCTCCATCAATGCTCAAAAATTCTAGACCAGGTGCTTGGTAAATCAACCCCGATATTGATTCTTCCAGCTTCACAACTTCTACCATGTTTGAGGTATTTGCATTCTAGCCTTCACTTTGAATCACATAGCAACCTTTGGGTATGTTGCAACTTCAACATCCTAAGAGGTAATAACCACTATGCCTTCTTAGATATCCTCTTGCATTGTGACCTCTAATGTCGTGATTTTCTTAACTAGCTATAGTGGCATCAATTGGCTTTGCTACCTTAGGTTGTTTTAGTGAGGCCGCTCTAGCTTGATTCTCTTCTAGAATTCCATTCGATTGATATTTGGTGGCAATCATGTCATTGCATACTTTATAACAATTTACTATTTTGGCCTCTTCTACAACTTCTTGCTCTATACCCTACTTTTGAATTGTTCTAAGATTTGACTGTTGAGCTTGACCTTGCTTTGCATTTTTAGCTTACATATGTGTCTCTTGACTTTAATAAATCCAAGGTGATTTTTTGGAAAAAAAAAAATTGACTAGTGACTTTAATAACTACCCTAGCGTTTTTGCTGTATATGTTTGCATTGTTACATTAAGACATCACTTTCTCTAAGCTCCTATGCCCATGAAGCTCTTCAAATCTAGATCTTTTGACACCTTCTAGTTGGCCATGAGTAATGGGAAATTTTTAATAGGGTATCATAACATAGTCTTGACATCCACTTTTGATCTTAAATGTTTAATCACTCTGTTAGTACAACTTTGTTCCCATATGCATCCCATGGGCATATTATGTGAAATTGATATCATATATATACTTTGTCACATATTGATCTATCTAGCCTTTGATTTTTAGACATCCCTAGACTTTCCCTTGTGACTATCCATGTACAAGATTAGGTTATTAGGATATGGATTCAATAATTGCATCTAATAACAAGCTAATAGCTACCTACAACCATGTGCTTTGGAACTGTGTTGGATGGTTTTGTCTCCTTGGTGAGAACTATTGAATTGATGAGAGTTGTATTGTTAAAATTCACAACATTTTAGGGCTATTCATTTTTCATTTATGGCCTAAAGAGAACTCCGCAAGGATTTGCTATCAATGGGCATAGAAGTCATGGTTCCTCCCCCTTCTTAGGTGGAAAATTCCTCTCCGTTTACCCTTGTGCATCTCAAAAGTGTACTCTCTAGTGACGATTCATGATTGTGCCAAGTGATTTTCAAGTGATTTGGTCACCCATATATTTGACATGTGATTTGCTTTGTTAGTTTCTACTGATGCACGAGATGATTGATCATGCTCTAACTATTGGTGGTGGTAATTAAAAAAAGTACTGTCTCAAGGCCTGTTCTTCTATGTATTGCAATGATTTTGTGTTCGTAGTTTCCTGCAATAAATGTTATGTGGCCATCCATGTGTGTTGTCTTGCTCTCAAGAGAACTATCGAGGTGACAATGAAAACTAGATTTTTTGCACGCTTGAAGAAATCAAACTGCACTCATGGACAACCATGTGCACATAATAGCTCATACAACATGCTTATTTTGAACACATAAATTTTGAGTCGTCTCTCAAATTTAACCCCACATAATTATGGTTGCCTCACGGAATTGATTGGAATATATAACTTTGACTGCACTTTGAGTGTGCATATGATCGTGGGCAATTTGCTCCTAGCCAACGGGTTGTTGAATTGCCAATGAGCAAACAAGGTGATGGAGGAGAGGTTTTGATCATGAAAAGATGATTCCCTAATGTGATTTCTTGCTCTCTCAAGGAACACATCCTTTGGTAAATGATGTTGCCCCCCCCCCCCCCCCCCCCCCCCCCTTCTTTTGTAAGGTACATGACATAGCGACCTTTGGTTACAAGTTGATATTTTCAAATCTGACAATGGGCTCACTATGGTATCCTTACCTTAAATTATGGCAAAGTACACTTTTTAGCGAACTGTTAGCAAACTAAAACAATCAAATATTCATGAAAAGCTTAACTTAGACCTCCTAGAATAGACAAAGCTTTGTCTTTTTAATAAAATTTTCTATCCCATATTTGCTAAACATAAAAGTAATATAAAGCCATAACTATAAATCTAACCTTTTATATTTTATGCTTTGTTAGGCTTTGTAAGACCACTCATGGTGTTCATGCTATTGACAGTGGGTCATTGTTAGGCCAAGAACATATGGACAAATTTGTCACATGGAACTATGTTAGTCAAAGCTAATACATGCAAAGGAGTAAGTTGTAGCCTTGATGTTGGGATGCAATCCATAAACAAAACTAGCTCATCCAATTCATCCAACTTATGGACAATCTCTTTGTTCTTGAAGCTATACTGTTTAGAGAAGAATTACGCATGTAATAGTTGTCCCAAGCCTTCCAATTCTTCTCCACCTCTTACTATGTAAAAGTTCCTTCTAAAACACACTCTTAAACTGTGCCCACGTCAAGTTTTTTGTTGTGGAAGATACATCCACCACTTGTAGGCCTTGCCTTCCAAGGTTAGACTGGTATGTGTAGGCCAAAAAGCATTTGGTGCAACTAAAAGATGATGTACATCTGTCCACATATGCAAAAAAGTATTAATAGCATCTATATTATGTTCTTGACCCTCGCCTTTGAAAATCGACGACTTAAGATCTTTCATCCATGATGAAGTTTTTTAATTATAGTTCCTTATAGAAACATGAACATGAGGAGACTCAAATGATGGAAAAACACCATGTGGCACTTTACTAGCATCACATGCAAGTTTTGAACTATCAGCTCCTAATTGCAATTCAATAAGTGTAGTCAAATTTGTATTAAGCACAAAAAAGTCGTTTCCATCTATTGAGTGCGGCCAAGAAGTGTAATCAAATCATGGATGTCAACAAAGCCGTAATCATTTTGTAAATCATCAACCTCAAATTCTCACAAATTCGGCACAGCCTTAGCCTTTAAGGTTGGATGCGACCATGAAGGTTGAGGAGGATTCTCGAAGTCAAAGCGGTGGCCATCCAAAAGTGTATAATCGGAAGACATGTCAAATAATAGAAGAAGATATCTTTAAAACAAATCGACATTTTCGCGAAAACAAATTGTCTGTTGCAATTCCCTTCTTTGCCGCCACAAACCTTGCTACCCTTTTACCTCTACAAAATCTCAAAAAAGATCGAGAACAATTCTCTTACCTGTATTTTAGAATCATAAAATAACTCAATCTTGTTCACGAATTTTTGTTGAAAGCTTTGCAAAGCACGGGAACCACTTCTAAAAACACCAATAGCGTTTCCTACACAAAGAGAAGGCAATGAGATCAAACTTCAAGCCTGCTACAAGTGTAAAAGCACTGAATGTGAATGTGCCTCTTCTCCACCCAATACAGTTCCTCTGATAGGGCTCCTATCCTATCACCTATCTTAGGAGCCCTTATGGCACTATTTATAGATGGCCTTATCTTCCTTGGCCTACGGAGCATGTCCCGTAGGGTATAACTACCCTTGTCCTAACATGTGTGTACCCTCTTGGTATCCAAAAAAAAGGACAAAAGTGCTAAAAATAAATCATGCTAAATTTTTAAAAATAGATTGACATGAGGGGGTGTCCCCTGAATCATCTCTCTCTCTCTCTCTCTCTCTCTTTTCCTCCCCCCCCCCCCCCCCCCCCCCCCCCAAAAAAAAATAATAATAAAAATAAATAAATAAATTTTCTTAATGGATATGTTTGGTCTGTTACTAGCAAGTCTTATTATTGGAAGCTCTCCTCATGGTCCAACATGTTTTGCCCCTACATAATTTCCTGTTGAAGGAATAAAATAACTTAACAAAAATTCTAAGTGCATAGAATGGTCTCAATTTTCTCTCATGGAAAAATCTTGAGCCAAAATAGAAATGATTGGCTGAAATTGCTAACATTTTTCACTCGCTTATTTTAAAAATTGGAGGAAAAAAACAGACGAGTTTAAACTCAAATACTTAAAAAGTCGACCATGTGCATCAAAGATTGGAGTGTGCCAAGGACCATTCATATTAATTTTGAAAGGGATTTCATTTCTCACAATTATTTATGCACATGGAGAATATTCATCGTTGAACATAACTAACAAGCCTTTGGCCAAAAGAGAGCCTAGAAGTGTGAATTTCCTATGTGATAATATTAGCAAAGTAGAGCATGGTATTTCTCTCTCCTTTTATAGGCACGCATCACCGCTCTTCATAGGGTGCACATTAATATGCCAGACTTTCGAGCTAGCTCAAGCAAACTCAAGATATGAGTGGAGCCGGGATCAAAGAACATGAAAGCACTTATGTTGATCCTCCTCCATCTATACAAAATTTTGTGATTGAGAACAATTGGACCACAATGCCTTCCACTTATTTGACCAAAAGCCTAAAGCCAAAGGGGTGAATGCATCCAACCCTCTAATCTTAGAGCTTCACCACCCTTTCATTTTCACTATTAACAAGGTGAAAGTTCACTATGGCCTACATAAGGCTATGAGAAGAATTTAATAATAAAAATTTTCTTTGTGAGAGAAAACAAGTGATTAATTTTTCAAAACATTTGTTATCACAATAAAAGATTATGTTTCTTGAAAAAGTGTAACAATAAACTATCTAAACTACAACAGATTCCAAAAACATGAAAAATAATGTTTTGAAAAACCACTTGGAAGCATTGTAACAAATTGAGAAAAAAAAACAAGTGGAAGAGGACGAGAAAGATTGTGTGTGACCCAATATTCAATGGCCCTCTTTAAAAAAAGAGGTACGCACCTCTCACAAAGACCTAGAAGAAATATTAAAAAAGAAAGGTTTTACCATGTGGCACTAATCCGCAAGCTTTATCCAATGGTCAACAATTGCACCAAAAATCCAACCCTTTAGTAAAGACTCCTTATGTAGTCCAAAAATTGAGCCACTTGCTCTAACTTTTAACACTACTTGCTCTCACCTAGTTCCTCTGGAAGCTGGGTACCACACCTATGTTCTAATAATTCATAAGGGGCCAAATAAGCTGCTAGGAATCATGTTATATCCCCCCCCCCCCCCCCCCCCCAAACCAGAAAAAAGGGCATCCTTTTGCATATTTTAAGTGTTAGTCTTCAACTACTTTCATATGGTTCATTAGCTAGGGGGGGTGTGTGCACTCCCATGACTCAAATATCTTAACCATAAAAGAGAAAATTACTCCATCTTGTAGATTACATGGATATGACAGGACTCTTTACAAGTAAAAGCTCAAAGTAGCAATCATACAGTACAGTGTGGCTTGAATGCTAGAAGCCGTGTTTGATTCAAAGGCCCATTCCAGGCTGATAAAGAATGCAATGCGTGGTGCAGCAAGTTTATTTCAGCTACATTTCCTCAGCTCTTTGAAGCCTCTCTATTGCACGCACCAATGTGGGGCGATGCCACATCAATCCATGCCAACTAGACGAATGAGGCGGCCTATCATCAGAATTCATCTTAGAATGTAGCCTATTGAGGCGAGAATGGAGAGCTTCCAGATTGACAATTGGTACAAGCGTGGGACGCCCATGCGCACACTGCATAAATTGACATCAGAAATCAGTAACTTTGCTTAGCCTTATACAAGGTTACATAGCATCCCACCCACCAATTATACACTAGAATTGAAGCATTCATACTGCCATTTATCCATCCCCCACACTTGCATATACCCACACATCCATGCTCCTAAACTAAGGTTGCAAGGCTTGAACAACAACCTGAAATGAGAGCGCAGTCTTCTTTAATCCTTCAACAAGCTGCTGGCATTCAGATTTTAATAAGTGATCGCCAAACATGATTGCCCCTGGTGACAAGAACGAGTCGATATATGTCAAGCCATGCACCACAACATACACACGCATGTAATAGCATAGAGTGTGATGCATAGCCGAAGCAAGCAAGCGCACACATCTAATACATACACATTCATGGAGATGAGTGGCCTCGCATGCATAGGCAAATTGAAAGCACACTCACAAGCAACAGAAGCAAAGTAACCTAGAAGACAAGGAAAAAACCTCGACAAGCCTTGGTGGCTAAGACTCTTTGAACTGCAGGTGGGGGGACGGATGTCCCCTCTGTTGTCGTTAGCTGTGAACCAAAGAAGACAGACTCAAAAGGCGCAGAGCAGTTTAGTTGTTAGGAAGAGAAACTATCCACAGCTCTGCATACCTGATGCAAATACTCAGATAGATGGTCGGCACTACTTAGACTCTCCCCAAGAATGCTAGGTACCTGCATGTAAGATCACCATGGACTCCTTTGTGGCAGGCAAGAAGCAACAAAATTTCCATGAATCACAATGCGAATTAACGTACTGCTGTAAGTAGAACCGTAGAGTTTTCATGCTGCCCTCGTTCACATCTGTCATTTAGTGTTGTTGAAAGTTTAGAAAAATCCAACCTTTCAATTTAGAAATGGGACAGAGGGCACAGACAAATCACATATTGCAGAATAAAGAAAGCAATAAAACATGAAAAAAGATCGTTTTTGTGGTTCATAAAAATTAAATATCAGAATGAAGAGGAAAACTCTTACATTATTCATTGACCAAGGGTTCTATAGAAAAACTCAAAAGCCAGCTTACAACCCTAGAGCTAAAGATTAAAAAACACCATGCATGTTGCATGTGTTACTCATGCAATGCACTGGAAGCAATCTGATTGAACAGATCTGCAATCCAGAGTATATAAACACTTTCTGACAGATATAGTCCAATGCACTACAAAATGAAGTCACTCTAATTGAACAGTTCTGCTTATCCAGAGTATATAAAATATTTTCTTTTCTGATTCAATTACACCCATTTTTTCTGGCAGATATAATGCTCTAAACCTACCTAAAGAATATCATATATGCTCGTTTAAAAACAAATAATATTTTACATTAAACCGAAACAATGATACATCAATAATGCAAATATTGATGAGGTTCAATATGCGTGCGTGCTTCAAAGTGACTTCTCCAACAAGGAACTAGTACAACTGTTGTAAATTGATTTACCTTGTGATTACAGCAATAATCTATTTATAAGCGGAAAATAATTTTAATTAAAGTTTCATCGAACCAGCAAACCATTTATGTTCGTGATTCCATGGTCAATTTTTGCAGAGCCAATTTTGTTGTCGTCCATCAATGCCCATTCACAGAGAGGCAACGATGCCTCATATGTTGTTATTTAAGCAATCAACGCCTCGTTCAAAGTAGCAGACAGAAAAGAGGATTGTAACTCTGGTTGATCCCCAGAGTCAAACCCACTTTACGTGCACCATTTGAGGAGTTCAAGCACAAACATCAAAGATATAGATAGTGAAAACAGAATGCAACTTGCTGCAATGAGTTAATTAGTTTAATCACTTTAGGTTTGGCGCCTTGATCACCTAAAGTGATTAGATATATGAACCACAATTTGATTTGTGCTGACTCATGAGGCAAGACAGAAGTCTAAATTCTTGTACCTTTTCTCATTCTTCCCTTTAGCGACAAGCTTGAACCGCCATCCCCATTCTTCTACCTGAGCTTTATATGTATGAAGAAGCTGTTGATCACCCATGCTTATGCTCTGTGTTTTGGAAGACCAAAAACCAGTAAACTAAGGGTCTCTACATTTCAGTCACTCTTTTTCTCAAGAACAAGCGCTGGTCAAAAAAGCGCCAACTCTTTACAGATAGCATGTGTACCAGTTTTTTTGGGGAATCCAGCAATGTACTCAAGCGTTGGTGGTCCTCAAGAACCTGCATGTACCATTTGATATAATCTGAATCTGCCATAGAGAAGCTGTGCGAAGGATATGATACATGTTCTCATAATACTGACCTCTTTTCGAAGTTGTTCCAGCCTAATCCTCTCATCAGCTGCATGCTGCATGTACCAGTTCTATCAGCCAGGGTAACAGGGTGTGTAACTTCATGAGCATGCACGCATGTGTGCACGTGTCAAGAGCCCACAGTTGTCTGTGTCATGCACCCACATTTATGTGTTGTTTCAAAGGAGCACAAAAGCAGAAGTAAATCATTATTTAACCTGATCAATCACCACCAAAGTTCTCTCAGCCACAGATGCAATAAATTTCTTATCTATCTGCTGAAGAACCTGGATTTTCTGCAGTCGTTCCTTTGTAATACTCTCAGGCAGTAAACGCTTATTGCTGGGCCCCAAAATTCCAGAAGACAAATGCAGGATACTTGGCTCGATGCTTCTGATACATGGATTTTTCCAATTCTGCCGTACAAAGTAACAAAGTGTTAAGACTACGCACACTGGTAAGTTATTGAGGCCTTGCAAAAACACATGCTGGCACACTACTTCATCGTATAGGGCCAGCAACCGAAGATACAACCCTAAACTCCCTGTTACAAACCAGTAACATGCAATTTTAAGAACTAATAAAAAAGTGAGACAAGACCAGAAGAAGGGTCATGCTTTGAAACCTTATAAAGCTGAATAGCAGTCACATCCTTTGCAGCCATATCATCACAGACAGTATCCCTCCACTTCGATTGCAAACAATCATCACCATTGCTATTTGCCAGTGAGGATTCAGGATCTTGATGATGCAGCATTTCCTCCTGTGCAACTCTAGACATGTATTTCCTTAGTCAGCTTTCCACAGTCTGAGATTTTCAGTCAGACTTCAATACACTCAAATCAGTATACAAAGTTAAAAAGTTTCTAAAAGACATAATGAACTCTGGAAAAGAGTGAGGATAAGAGAAAGAAGAGAAATAAAGAAAGATCCTATTACGTCTATTAGAGGCCGAAGTCGGCCTATGAGACAAATCAAATATACAAAGTAAAAAAATGTGGTCCTGTGGTAACGGGGGAGGGGGTGATCCATGGACAGCTAGGATACAAGATACATGGTGGGGTGGGGGGGGGGGGGGGTGGTGTTGTGGGGTGGGGTGGGGTGGGGTTGTTTGAGCTCTACCTCTAGGGGGTATGGGTGCACATCTATATGCTCAAGGAAGTACAATCATGAAGTGTATCAAGCTCACTACCTCCATCCTACGTCAAACTGGGGGTGTAAGCATGGGTGGGTGGGAGTTAGGGCTGCATGCATGATTGAGGCTGGACCTACTAGTATCAGAGATATTTTCTCCTGGGCTGCCTGGTGGCGAGTCTGTGATGGAGTCTCGGAAATGTGTAGTCTAGGGCTCACGGGCGTCCCCTAGCTTTGACTGTCTCAGTCTAATGGAGGGTGACGACTCATGTCAGGTAAAATGGAATTGAAATGGTGAAGATCTAGACTTTACACTTCCACAAATCTTTACTTCTTTCCTTGGTGTTTGTGTGTGTCACTTAGCACGGAGATAGTTCCATTTATTTCCCCAAAGAGAGAACAAAATGACAAAATGACAAAATACAAATACTATGGAATCCTAAACTGGTAGGTCTGAACTAAGCAGCTAGCTGGGATAGCTAAATCACAAGAGATCCAGCATCGGTCGCTGGCGGATCTCATCAATCTCCTCCATGGTTCAGCAATCTGACCAGGCGTCGTGCATGTTGGGCCAAAGTGATCTGAATCCTCTGATGTAGCCTTCGTCGATGCTGTGTAGTCCTCCGCAATCGTGGGCATCAGGATCTCCCCAGCTCAGTCGATCAGTGTGCCTCTGGTGTGAGGCGACAAGCTCTGCTGTGGTAGTAGCTCCTCCAATGTCTGCTCTAAAGAAGTCTGCGATGTGTCTCTGAGACTGGATAGCCTCTTCTCTCATCAGGCTCTCTCTGTGTCTGCGCAGCTCGAGCAGAAACGAACCCACGCATCTCTGATCCTCGTACCTCATGACTTTAGAGAGTGGTCCAAAGCCCTCTCTGAACAAGCAGTGGAAGCGGCCTCGTATCTCGTAGTAGATAGGGCAGTGGCATGTGTAGTGTAACTCTATCTCAGGCTCCATGTCACACAGGGGGCATGTCCTGGCCTCTGCTGGTACTCCGTTGTATCTCCCAGTCTCGATCTGTAGCTAGTGTGAAGATGTGCGTATCTGGCCGTATCCCATGAGACAAGTGGGTGTCCATGTATCTGGGCCTCGTCACAAAACCGTCCTTCATAAGCTGGAGAAGATGCTCTCTGTAGAAAGTATGCTTCGTGCCCAACTCCTGTGCTAGCTGTATCCATGTCCTCCTGATGTCTAGCTGAGTCAGGTCCTGGCAGATGAGCCTCGTGATCTCGGACTGTGTAAAAGTTAGAGAGGGTGCATCCAGTGAGTACTGGAAGGGGGGCAATCTGTCTATGCTGAACCCATGCGCTTGAAACCATGATGTCATCTCTCCATACCAACATGCTGTATCTCCCTGCATGGCTAACTGTCGCGAGGACTCAAGTGCAAGGCGGGTGTATCTATTTCTGGAAAGTTCCCACATGCAGTGTATGAAGGAGACGAATCTAATGAGCGTCTCAACCGCTAGTGGGGGGGGCAACTAGCTCTGCTTGGATAATGGCATGTGATACTGACGCCTTGGCTCTAATGAGCCGCGAGATCATAGAGACCAGAGGCTTCTTCATGTCCCCCAATATCTCAGCTCCATAGAGCAATGCAAAAGCCACCAGAGTATCAAAGAGCCAGACCTTCGTCCGAGGCTCCTGAAACTGAACCTGTGAACACATCCTCTCCAATCTACCTAATGCCGCATGGGCTCTGGTCAATCTAGTCTCTACTGCTCTCCTCAATGAAAATTCTGGTCCACTAAAAACCACTCCAAGGTAAGTGTAAGCATCTGTACACTCCACTGTCTCCTGGTCGTATGTGGACGCGGGCGCTGACCTCTTGATCCACTGTGCGGTGGTATTAAATACCATGACCTTGGTTTTACCAAGGTTGACAGACAAACCACTTTCATGGGCAAACCTATGCAAAGCATCCGAGTGACGTTGCATCCCCTACGGAGAGTCGGAGATCAACACAATATCATCAGCATATATAACAATAGCGGAATCCATGTCCCTGCCAACGGTGCACCTCTATCACCATCTCTCTCAATGTAGTCAGAAACCTCATCCACATACATACCAAATAGAGTAGGATAGAGCGGGCAGCCTTGCTTCACCCCAATAGTGGAGTGAATCAATGTAGATAGACCCTTTGAGGTGCCTACATGCCCTATTACTGATTTGTACAATGCCATGATCCCCAAAATGAGCTCTGTGGGTATTCCCATCTCCTGTAATCTGTGCATCAATCTACCTTTGGGGTACTGTGTCAAATGCTTTGCAAAAGTCCACAAAGCTACAATAGATCCGTCTCCCATGGGATCTGCCCTCCTAAATGATGGCCCTGAGTGTCAAGATATGGTCAAGAGTAGAAAAATCTCTCCTGAACCCTTCCTTCCCAGCTGCACGCGCTCCCTTCCTCTCTGCCCATCTACTTAGTTGCTCCTCAAGAATGGATGCGTACAACCGTACCAATGTGTGTCCAATCATGATAGTGTGATAATTCCAAGTCTCCATAGGGTCTCCTGACTTGAGGATAGGTACAATCGTAGATAGGCTCCAAGTATCAGGCAAGCCCTCACAGATGGCACGGTTAAACATAATTGCTAGAAGCTCTGCTAGTAGATCTATAGCATGCATGAAATGCTCGCCCACTAAGCCATCATGATCATGTGCTCTCCCAATCCTCATCCTATCAATGGCCTCCTTCACCATCTCAGCGGTGAAAAAAGCACATGTGTGTGGGCATGGATCGGGGGGGGGGGGTCGGGAAGGGGCAGCTGTCCAGGAACTGTGTACAAAGATGATGCGTACTGACCCCAGGTCTCTGTAGAGGTAATGGCGGGGGGGGGGGGGGGGGGGGGGGGGGGGGGGGGGGGGGGGGGGGGGGGCCATGCCTCACGTGAGTCCTGACTCGAGCCAAAAATGCCCTCTTCTTCCACCGCACTAGGCGTTGGAAGTCAATATGTGACTGTCTGTGAGTGATGTCCCCCAAAAGCACCTCCCTTTGAAGTCTAGCTCTAGTCTAGCGGCATTCCTCATCATACCAGCTGTCCTAAGGCTTGCTCCCAGAACGGGGTCTCTGCTCAGGTTAGGTGTGTGGGTATGTCTCTGCCGCTGCATCATGTAATGTCTGTGTCAGTATAGTAGTAAGCTCCTCCAGAGGTTGCCCTGGCTCCTCAGTGCATAGGCGTCTGTAGATCCCATCTATGTATACAAAATATGTCTCCCGCGTGAAGGTGTAGCGAGTAGGGATTGTTACCCATGGCTTGTGTGCTGCACTGAACTGGAAAGAGATGGTCAACGACACAAGAGCATGATCCACTGCCACCCCAACAAGACCCAACTATGAGATCCTGGGTATTAGAGATGAGGCTCAGTTGTGCCATGACATAATCCACTGTGCTGGCTCCATGTCTGTGTAGAAAGCATGTGAAACCTCCCGCAAGGGGAAATCTCTGTAGGCCATTCAAGATGGCCAATCCATGTGCAATCCCCATGTCTATAAAGTGTCGTCCATACTCAGTATGTTCCCCATCCTGTGATAGTCTGGATAGGCCCGTCTCTACAACATCCAGCTCTCTCAGCATCTCCTCTAAAGTATCATAAAATATTGTATGATGATGGGCAATCCTAGCATTGAAGTCGCCAATGATAATGTCACCATCTCTAGAGAACTCCCATATGTCATCATCCAAAATAGAGAAGGGGGACTATCCTCTGGGTGGTGTATATACTGACGTACTCGAGGGAAAGTAGCAAATAGCAATGTAAAGATATCTGCCTATCTCTCCTCTCAATCTCACCCACATGTAGCTTGCTTGCTCATCCCTACGGGCTATATGTATCAATGGCTGCAACTCCTCCCTGAATAACATCGCCACTCCTCCTGAGCCCCGCCCTCTATGCTCTGATCGTGTCTCCTGTCTATAGGCTGTCTCCCATCTGTATCCACTAATGTGAGCCATAGACTGCCCAGGCGCGTGATGTGTCTCAAAGTAGAAGAGATGATGTCTCTCCCGATAAAACTCTTCTCAAAAGCACCCACATCAAGGCACATAGATCCATTACAATTCCAGGTAGCAACTTTGAGTGTGGTCCCATAGGCCTCACACCGTCATGTGGAGCGTCGCTCCAATAACACAACTCTTCCATCTTGATAAAAAGCAATCTTACCTTTTTCCTTGCCGCTCTAATCTCGGCATTACCTCCTGCATATGGGCGATCTGTGAGAGGGTAAGGTCATCCCCGAGAAAAATATCATCTTCTTAACAATTGGTCTCTTCTTCAAAAAGTCCTTCGCTTCCATGGAGGGATGAGTGCCCTTTCTTTCGAGGTTTCCTCCTTGCTCCCATTTTTCTTGTTGCCCACTCTCCAAGCTCTTGAGTGCATCAGCTCATGAACCCCCATCAAAGCCATGAGTTCTTTTACCTCTTTGTCTACATTATCTTTGTCTTTAAGGCCGTAAATTCTAAAATGTAAAGAGCGTACACGTCTTCTTTGCTCCTCTTCTAGTGTCAGGTTGATAAGGTGGGTGTGGACGTTGTTTCCTTGTTTTTCCCTTTCTTGGCAACCTCAATCCATTTCTCAGCCTCATCTGCTTTCTGTTGAGTCTTTGTAATAATGTCCACCCACGAAGTCGTCATTTCTTTATGCTCCTCTTCCCCTCTTTGATAGCTCACACTTGCACCTTGATTGTGTTGAGTTCTTCTATTACAGAGGGTTGCAATTCTCCCTCTTCAAGCGTGTTTCGTGATAGTGCATCAGCGAGCTCCTTCTTGAGTGACACAATCTTTTCGACTTGGGCCATTACACGATCTCCCATTGCAGTAATCTTGCTTTCTTGGGCCAAAACGCGATCTTTGAGCATTTTTATTGTCCCTAATTGGTTAGGGTTGATTTGTTAATGGTTTTAGTCATTTCTTCTTTGCACTTTTGAACTGCATCTTCTAAGGGGTCGGGCTTGTCATTCTGCTTCCTAGAGAGAGAGAGAAAGAGACTGTGACACCCCATGAGGCCCCAACCAACCCTCTCAAGGGTCCCCCCACACTGTTGCCGATGTAGTACTTGCTTTTGATTGCGTAAATGGAATGTACACACATGCAATACCTCAAGTGCAAACTCTACTGACTCGAATGGAAAATATTGCCGCGGTAACTTTTCAAAATGAAACACCTCCGGGGCTGATTTGATGCACCTTTCGATCCGTCTCGATGAGAGGTTGTTGATGGCTACCGAGGGTTAGATCTAGGGCTCATTTGAACTACCGATGTGAGAGGAAACAAGGGCTGAAAACTGGCTGCAAAAACACAGATCTGGCAAGCAAAACGCAGCAGATCTGTCACCCAAAGCAGGGCTGAATATGCAGATGATGACGATGCCGATGATGGGCAGCAATGGGAGCACTCAATGCGGCGACGGAAGGACCGAGAAGAGGCTCAATGGGCACCATGTTGCAACGAAGAGGTTATTGTTAACAGATGTGGGCCGATTCCGGTGAGGGAAAGGGCTGAAATTGGAAAAGGCTGGGCTCAAATGATAGAGTTGGGGTTGATATGCAATGAGGAGCCAAAACGCTAGGCAGGGAGATGCAAAAACGCTAGGGCTTCACCTAGTGCTGGTTCATTTGATGCAAACGCTGGCTCCTTTGTTGTCTTTATAACCCAAGTTACTGGTTAAGAACTTTTTAAGGCTTAGGTAGGGCAAAAAGTTGGAGACAAAGTTATAAAAATAAATCATTGAAATGATTTATAAAAAAACTTTATTACGGCTAAGTTTCTGGGTGAAACTATCGCACATCTTCCAACCTGGGAACCCTATTGACGTGGGGAATGGCTCGTTGGATTCCTCTAACCTGACTACATGCATGCCATGCTAGAAAAACGCTTGTACAATCCATTTATGCAAGGGGTTCCAAAACTGAAAAACCTACCTAATGGACTCGTCCAAACATGACGTCCTGGTGAACATGCTCACAAAATTTCCGGTACTAATCCTCCTAGGATTCTAGACACTCTTACCTAGGGATAGGTAGAAAATTGGCTCTAGAGGTCGATGAAGCATGTCCACGTGGCACACATAGCCATGTGCACATGACACCTCCCTGTGTTTGTGTGATAACTCATAGTAGGGTTGTGGTCCTTTGGAAGAAGTCTATAAGCTATGACAATTTGCTACCCTCTAGTGCTGCTACAAGTGCCAACAATGTCTCCCTATGTCTATATATCTCCACTAGAAAACAACAAAACTCGTGCTGGTCTCTAGACTATGATCTATCATATGGTTGGTTGTCCTGTGAAAAGAGCATCATATCTGTCTCTGATACACTCATACATCTGCAGACACAAAGTGCTCCTCGTCCTCAATTACCTCTCCGTACAAAGCTAGCAGAACCTGTCAGCTCAAG
Source organism: Adiantum capillus-veneris (assembly GCF_014529385.1). Taxonomy (NCBI): domain Eukaryota; kingdom Viridiplantae; phylum Streptophyta; class Polypodiopsida; order Polypodiales; family Pteridaceae; genus Adiantum; species Adiantum capillus-veneris. Next base: position 94,431,139 of record NC_140936.1, read on the forward strand.
GGGTATGAGCAGCTGTTCTTGCCTCTATCTCTAGCTCGGAGTTGACAAGTCGCCACTCGTGAGCTATGTGGCATGTATGTGTCTGTCACAAACGGGAGCATAACAATAAAAAATATACTCCAATAAATAGAATTTATCACTTAATACGGAAACCAAAGGATGTAGAAGGAAATAGAGAGAGAGAGAGAGAGAGAGAGAGAGAGAGAGAGAGAGAGAGAGAGAGAGAAGATCGACACAGTACTGGGGAGCAAAAGATGGGCTAGTCCCCCCCCCGTAAAAGTATCTTTATTACTGAGGAGAAGTACATGCACGCACTTGAACCGAACATATTACCACGTTCGTTCTAGAATCAGACTTGATGGCACTCAAAAGCCTCGGCTTCCTATTCCTAAGGGAAAACCCTATTCCAAGGAGCTTCTGTTCCTTATTCCGAATCCCTAAGAACCAAGGTTCCCGCCTCTGGAGCTCACCTTCCAGACTCAGGGCATGGTATCCTTACAACTCTTTTCGGACTCTCTTCCCATAGTCCTCTTCCTGTAGAGCAACTCCGCTTTCTTGAACGCGACTTCCTTCCTTGGGAATCTCAAATTCCGGATCCCAACTCGAGAGTCTACCACTTTCAAATCCGTGAACCTACTCCCAAACTCAGGGTGCGATACCCTTGCGCTGACCCAGTTCTAGTTCCTCAAAGCGCTTTTTTCTTGCAGAGGCTCATGCCTTCCTCTACTCCTACTCCCTCATGAAGAGGAAGTACACTTGCAAACAAGCACTCAGAGATCATAACATGAAAAGCGTTACCTTCGAAGTCTCTGCACTCGAAACATAGCTCGGTTCTCGAAAAAGAAAACTCTAGAAAGAGAATCCTCTCTTCCAATCCTACACACAAAAGAGGTGCACTCTTCGGTTCCTTCTCGTAAATCAGCCCCGTCTATGACGTTTATGGGCTGAAAACAGAGAAAAACAGTAGTTTGTCGCCATGGAAACGCTCTTCGTAGGCACTTCTTCGCGATGGAACTCGCCTACATGGTCTTGGCATCATCCTGTACACTCAAGGCAGCAATGGGCATCACCGGCGGCGGCGTCTTCGCGGCTGACATCTGCAGCAGCCTTACTCTTGCTACTAGCGCTGGCTTTTTCTATCTCTGTGAGTGAGAAAGAGAACGCTTTTGTTGCTCCTAGCAGCCAGCAGGAATAGGGGGGTTCCTTCTCGCAAGAATAGGGCAGGTGGGGCCTCCTCAGATAGAGAGAGGAGCGATCGCTTTTACTTCTGCCAAAGATAGAGGAAGGGTGGGGGCGCCCTGATTTGTTGCTTTATTTTTGCAAATGGCTGCCCATTTGTTAAGTGGGTAGCCGGCCAGTCTTTTAAAAATGGTACGGACCTTACATAGCACTTCGCAGGCGTCCCTAGATCAACCACGTGCACAAATGCAATGCAAACATAGACTTCCTCGCGGGAAAGCATCTGCTTTCCCGAGAAGCAACTTGCTTTCTTAGAAAGCAACTGCAGTTCCTCAAAGTTTTCTCTGAACCCATCTTCATTCAAGTGCTGCTCATCCTTGTGCACAAATCTAACGCAGTTCGGAATTTCCTCCCGACTATGGAATATTCCCTTTTTGATGCCCCCGTCACCCACCTTGTGACGCAGCAGGAATACCCATCACCTAGTCCTTTCTCACCGAACTTATGGTACATCTCCTTCACCATGCTCTATGTCACCTATCCTATGACGCATCAGAGACGTCCGTTCCCGAATGGTCGAATACTTCTTCCTGATGCTCCCTATCACCCATCCAATGTGACGCATTAAAAGTATCCGATCGTGGTGACCTTACAGATATTCTCTTCACAATGCTCACATCATTACTTTGAATGACGCACTAAAAATATCTGTACTCGGATGTCTCCAGTGAGAAAAACCTATAGAAACAGGGGACACGGGGATGTGGCCCTTTTTGGCAGGGACAGAAGAGGGGACGCGGTGTAAGGTGCAGCAGAAGTGAATGTTGAACTTTGCTCAAGATGAGTGCTCCGAACTGTGCTCAAGGTTCCTTTTACTTACGGAAGGGAGAGCCTTCCGTTCCTTTAGTGAGAGAGTGCAAACGATCACAAACAAAGTGGTAAACACTGTGAGTGAAGATGCTGAATTGAGAGATAGAGAGAGAAGAACACAACACCAGAATGTTGTCAAACCCTCCTCCGAAGGCCCCATCCTCTATGGCGAGAGCGGTTTATTGCTATTGATTGCACAAATCTGATACAAGGTGCTAATGCCGTGAGTCCTAGATGATGCTATGTCGATGTCGACGGAGAGGACGACGATGACGATGCTAAGGCTGAAAATTGATTGCTGCGAAGCGGTAATTGTTGCACCAAGTCGGGGGCTTATCTGCTAACTTGATGGCTGAGAAAAACACTGCTTCTTAGGGCTGAAAAACGTTGTTCCTTATGGCTGAAAACGCTGGACAGCAGGCTGTAAAACGCTGGTACACCTTGCTGAAAAACGTGCAGATCTTTGAAAACGCTGGTTTCGTTCTGTGGACAGCAGGTTGAAAACGCCAGCAAACCAGGGCTGAAAACGCTGTCAAATCCAGTTGAAAAACGCTAGCAGTTCAGACCGAAAAACGCCAGAGTTTTATTGAGGGGTTCTTGCTTGAGAAGGGAAGCTAGAGGGCCTGCTGCAAGAGGATTGCCTGTGCTCTCTTTGCTTCTTCTGCTCTACAGAGTGACTGTCAGTTTTCTCTTATATTAACTTAGCAACTTTGCCCTACCCAGTTTCCCAAGAAAGTCACTTATTAATAATAAGTGAAAAATGGCTAAAATAGAGAAAATAGATTCTTTGCACTGTAAAATGCTCCTGATGGATTCTGATGGTAATGCTGATGATCATGCTGTGTGCAACCAGAGGATATGCATCTACTCTAAGTGTCTGGACATGCACGGCCTGCGAACAGACTCACCAAAGTGCCAGAACACTTCCTAAGCTAGGCCGACTGAACCCTTGTCATGAGGTAGCTTGTCCACATGCACATAGGGTTAGATGTGCACGTGACATCCCCTCCTTTTTAAAGTGAGGTACTCGTACCGATCTGCATGGCTTCCTTGTTCTCGGGATAATCTTTGAAAAACTCTTCATTGATCTACACCGCTTCGTGGGTTCCTCGATCTTTGAACTTCAAAAAGTACTGTCTCACTTGCTTCTTTAAACCACAGTAAAACCAATGCAACAACACTTGCTCCGGCTCCATGACTTCTGCTTCATCGATGATCTCCGGTTCTTCTTCTTCGAAATGTCCTTTGGAGGTTTTTCCTGAAACACTTTCAACCAAGAAACATGGAAAACGTTGTGCATTGACCTTGAGTTAGGCAATTGCAATTTCATCAAAACCTCATTTATCTTTTTAATGACAGGAAATGGACCATGCATTCTAAAAGACAACTTTGGACACTTCTTTCTAACTTGCTTAAGACGTTGCTTCATGATTCTTAAATACACCCAATCCCCTTCCTTGATCGAAACATCCTGACGATGCTTGTTAGCCTGGTGTCAGTAAGACTCCTGAGCTTTGCTTAGCCGAAGCTTCACACTCTCAGAAATCTCATCCAACGACTGACTTTCAGCATTGGCATCAGGCATTTGACTGACCGAGCGAGTCAAAAGTGATTGGAACAGACGACCAAAAGCTGCCTCATATGGAGTTCGACCAATGGCAGAGAAAAAAGAGTCATTCAAAATAGCATGAACCAATGGGAGATAAGAGCTCCCAATGAAACTGTTGATCATGCACATATGACTTTATAACATCAAAAGCCAATTGATTGTAAATCTCTCTGTGACCATCTATCTATGGATAAAAAGCCGATGAAAAATTCAACTTAGAGCCAAAATTTTCAAAGAGTGCGCGCCAAAAATTGGACGTGAACTTAATATCCCTATCTAAAACAATCGATTTTGGTAAACCACACAGGGGGTACCAATGCTTTATGAACAACCGTGTCACATCTTGTGCAGTGACTGTGGCCGTACAAGGAATCAACATGCAAAACTTGCTGAAACGATCAAATTGTCAAACATTGAGTGTTCCTTGAATGCAAACTAGGTGGAAGGTTAGTCACAAACTAGGTGAATGCAAACTAGGTGGAAGGTTAGTCTATGGCGACATTGCTCGCATCCGTCCATACCTTAAAGGGGTCATCCCAAGAGGCAAGAATAAGACACGTCGCTTCTGTCACCGCAACCTTGAAAGCTATGAAAGCCTCAATGACTGCCTCAAGTAAATTCATGCGCTGTCGGCGAGTCTTTACCCCTTTCAAAACATTAGTCATGGATACGGCAATGCGTGCAAAATTCTCTATGTGCAAACTATGTGCTTGATATAAACCAAGAAAAGAACGCACATCATGCAGTTTTGGGCAAATCCCAATTACGTACGTGTTCCACCTTCGCGGGTCTAGCTTGACATCTTCTGCAGAAATGATATAACCCAAATAAGTAACTTCAATGAGAAAAAACTCAAATTTCTTAGCTGCAATGTACAGTTGACACTCATCCAGACGGGTTAGTACCCTTTCTACATTGGGTTAGTACCCTTTCTACATCCTCTCGTGTTGTTCCCAAGATGTAGAAAAAATGAGAATATCATCAAGAAAGATGAACACACATACACCAACTATATCGCCAAAACGACCTACCATGAGACGATTGAATGTACCCACAACACCTATAAATCCAAAAGGCATGACTACATATTCCCATTGCTCTGTGCGAAAAGCGGTCTTGAAGATGTCACCTTTGAATACCCTTACCTGATGGTATCCACTTTTGAGATTAACCTTACTGGAGACCTTTGCCCCATTGAGCCTATCGAGGATATACCCAATGCAAGGCATCGGAAACTTGTTCTTGACAGTCATCTTGTTCAATGCCCTGTAATCAACACACAAACGCGACGAGCCATCCTTCTTACGGACAAACAAAATAGGAGCAACAAAAGGACTTACACTAGAACGTATGAATCCTCCGGCCACTAACTCCTTGAGTTGCCGCTCTAACTCTTCTTCCTGAGTCTTGTTCACACGGTAGGGAGCCTTACTGACAGGCTGTGCCCCCTCCATAAGCTCGATGCGATGGTCCTCCGGCCGCTTAGGTGGGAGACGGGGTGGAAGATATCCTGCAAAAAGAGATTCTTAAACTTCGTAAACAAAGCTGAATACCTGTATGGAGCATGAATGCTCTGGGTAACTGGAGCGGCATAGATGAATGCCGCTTGTGCTCCTCGTCGTAATTCACGCGTTGCCTGTACATGAGAAATGAGAGGAAAAGAATGCAGACCCTCCTCAACACGAATGATCATGGGAGAGTCACTTTTGGCATTTAATATGAGAGTATTGTCCTTCCAATCAATGAGAGTGTTATGCTCACGAAACCATCGAATGCCCAAAAGCATATCACATCCTGAGAGAGGAAACACGACAAATTTCCTACGAAAGCTTGCTGAACTGTAAACAACATATCACAGCACTCTTGCGTGATGAGAAAATCCATACCGAGAGTGAAGCCAGACACCTCGAGAGGAGGTCTGACTAACCTCTAGGCGGGCTCTCTCTACAAGAGAGGCACTAATTACATCATGCATACTACTTGGATCAAACAATATGAGAAAACCCTGACCCTTTACATGACCATAACACTTCATGAGAGACTCATCAATATGTGTGTCAAGAACATGTGAAGACTCAGATTGATTCATTAAAGTGCTTGTGGTAGCTGTGGGTTCTTTGGGTTCTTTGGGTGAGGTTGTCTTAGGACAAGCCTCTTTAATGTTACCCTTGACGTGACATTGATAACAAAGACCTTCCTCAGCATAAATGACTTGTTCTTCTGCCGTTATATATCTCCTATAATTCCTTTTGCAGCTTTTTCATCCGGGGTTAGCTTAGGTTTAGCAAGTGTTTAACTTTTCACTTGTAAGTTCTTTTCCGAAGGATTAGAGGAAGATTGCCTAGAAGAGTTACCATTCTTACCGTTCTTACCGTTCTCAGGGTTCTGAGAGGTACTTTGAGAAGTCTTGTTCTCCTTAGGCTTTCCCTTATTGTGCTTCATCTCTTGGGCGAGAGCAATCGCTACCGCCTTGTTGAGATCGATTGGATCGAGTACCTCGCCATCAAACTTGATATACTCGTCCAATCCATAAAGGAATGCATGCTTGCGTTCACCATCCGATTTGTGTAATTGGGTGCCGAGCTGCAAAACACGATTAGAGAAAGACATAACGAGCATACCATTTTGCTTGAGACCGCGCCAATCGTCCTTCAATCATGCTAGGTACTCGGGTGGCATAAACAGTGCCTTGAGCTGTCTTGGAAGTCGGCCCAATTGAAAGAAAGGGGCGCGCCTTCCTTAGCTTCCTCTAGATGCGCAGTCAACTGTGTCTCTTGCCATGCGTGGTACCAATTAATAGCATCACCGGCAAGATATATAGCTGCCGTCAAAACCTTGCTATTTCCTATCTTCTTAGTTGTCGCAAAGTAAGCATTAAATTAATGCAACCAAGAATGAATAATAGTAGCATCCATCTTACCGTCATACTTACTCAATGTCAGCTTCTCTGTGACGGGGTTGTTGGAGTCTGAATCTCTGCTTGTGCTACTTGACGAACTACCAACTTCTTTGACCGGCTCGGACTTCGAGGTGAGTACCTGTAGGACCAACTCTTGCATGCGTTGGTCTCTTTGCGTCTCACGCTCTAACTCCAAGGCCGTTCGTCTTTCTTCGGCCGCCAAGTGAGCTTGCTCACGCTCACGCTCTCGCTCCAAGGCTACCCTTTTGTCGTCGGCCGCCAAGCGCGCTCATGCTCCAAGGCTAACCGCTCGCAATCAAAGTGGCGCATTGTACCACTTGTTGTATCATCATGTCCATCATCGACGTGACCAAAGCCTCCATCGGATTCGGTGCACATCGTGGTGTAGATGGGGAAGGGGGAGGGTCGGAAAAACCACCTGGTAGGGAATATTCTTCTTCACCACCCTCATGCTCATCACCTTCATGCAAAGTATCCATTCCGCTTCGGGTGATGACCATACACTGAGATCTTGGATTCGTAAGTTCACGAGGAACTTGAGGTTCTTGCGTTCTTGGGTTCTTAAGTTCTTGAGTTCTTGAGTCCTTGAGATTCTTGAGGTTCTTTCTCCAGCTTGCAATCTGTGTTAGAGAAGGATCTTCTCTTATCGGAGTTCTACTCTTTCCTACGGGCGCACCCATTGGCGGCCTTCCGCTCACACCAAGGTTGCGTTTTCCAACCTCACGTCGATTGGCCGACCGCTAAGTGGACGGTCCGCTCTCAATGAGTGAAAAGAGGCACAAGAAAAGGCTCAACAAGCCCTTCTTTCTTGGGTTTCTTGTCACTCTTCAGAAACACGATTTAAGAATCGACACGCCCAAGTGAACTTGGGTTACGTGCGACCGCAACAAGCAAAAAAGAATCTGTGGTTCTTTCCTTGAGTGATACAGAACGCTGCCAAAGCTCTGATACCAAAGTAAGGTGCAGCGGAAGTGAATGTTGAACTTTGCTTAAGATGAGTGCTCCGAACTGTGCTCAAGGTTCCTTTTACTTACGGAAGGGAGAGCCTTCCGTTCCTTTAGTGAGAGAGTGCAAATGATCATAAACAAAGTGGTAAACACTGTGAGTGAAGGTGCTGAGACTGAGAGATAGAGAGAGAAGAATACGACACCAGAATGTTGTCAAACCCTCCTCCGAAGGCCCCACTCTCTATGGCGATTGCTATTGATTGCACAAATCTGATACAAGGTGCTGATGCTGTGAGTCCTAGATGATGCTATGTCGATCTCGACGGAGAGGACGACGATGACGATGCTAAGGCTGAAAACTGAATGCTGCGAAGCGGTAACTGTTGCACCAAGTCGGGGGCTGATCTGCTAACTTGATGGCTGAGAAAAACACTGCTTCTTAGGGCTGAAAAACGTTGTTCCTTATGGCTGAAAACGCTGGACAGCAGGCTGTAAAAACGCTGGTACACCTTGCTGAAAAACGCTGATGCAGATCTCTGAAAACGCTGGTTTCTTTCTGTGGACAGCAGGCTGAAAACGCCAGCAAACCAGGGCTGAAACTGCTGTCAAATCCGGCTGAAAAACGCTAGCAGTTCAGGCTGAAAAACGCTAGTAGATCAGGCTGTAAACGCTAGAGTTTTGTTGAGGCGTTCTTGCTTGAGAAGGGTAGCTAGAGGGCCTGCTGCAAGAGGATTGCATGCGCTCTCTTTGCTTCTTCTGCTCTACAGAGTGACTGCCAGTTTTCTCTTATATTAACTTAGCAACTTTGCCCTACCCAGTTTCCCAACAAAGTCATTTATTAATAATAAGTGAAAAATAGCTAAAATAGGAAAAATAGGTTCTGTGCACTGTAAAATGCTCCTGATGAATTCTGATGGTAATGTTGATGATCATGTTGTGTGCAACCAAAGGATATGCATCTACTCATAAGTGTCTAGACATGCACGTTCTGCGAACAGACTCACAAAAGTGCCACAACACTTCCTAAGCTAGGCTGACTGAACCCTTGTCATGGAGTAGCTTGTCCACATGCACATAGGGTTAGATGTGCATGTGACACGTCGGGACAGGGGGGTCCCTCACATGGGACGTAGAGGAGACGCGTCCCAGGACGCGGGTCCCGGGACGCGAACAGGGGACCCCACACCTTTTCTCTAGGCTTTTCAGAGTCTTAAGCTACCTTTTCTCTAGGCTTTTCAGAGTCTTGAGCTATGTGCCAATGTTGCCCACTAGACTCTACTAATCAACTCTTCACTTGTACATCATTACTTGTTCCCTTTGAGTATGATGATTGATCATCACGTCAACGTGTGCAGCACATGCTCGCCGTGTTCTTACTGCATGTCATATTTTGATATTTATGAGTGCAAAACCCACTTTTTCTTTGCAATCTTGTGCTCTTAGTGTTGTCTAGTATAGAACAAGGGTTTTTGAACACGTGTCCCCTGGCCCATCCCCCGTCCCTTGTTATGCCACGTCCCCGTCCCCATGTGACTATGGAAAAACCCTCTCACTTATTGGAATCCGTCCCTTGTTATGCCACATCCCCGTCCCCATGTGACTATGGAAAAACCCTCTCACTTATTGGAATCCGTCCCTTGTTATGCCACGTCCCCGTCCCCATGTGACTATGGAAAAACCCTCTCACTTATAATTCCAATAATTCATTTAGAACTATTTTTCCTTCAATTTAGCAACAATGTCCATGTAGCGTGGTCTCTAGATGAACCTCTCCTCTAGCAAGGTCAAGAATCCAACAAGCTCACTCTAATACAACATCTTCAAAGTTTGGGGGAAGAGGCTGTCTAGGTGCGATCCATGTCAATCTGATGTAGAGTTGGTATAGATTCTGTCGAAGCACTATGTTGTTCCTCTCATTGTGTGAGAGTTGGATGAAGGATGAATTCAGGTCATGCTGGAAGGGTGGTAATCTATCATGTCTAGTCTATGTAGCAAGCTCACTGTAATACAACATCTTCGGGGGAAGAGGCTATCTAGGTGAGATTCATGTTACTCTCATGTAGAGCTGCCATAGATCTTATTTGAGTATTGAGTTCCTCTCATTGTGTGAGAGTTGGTTGAAGGGTGAGTCCCCGGGTCGTAATCGAAGGGTAGTAATCTACCCATGTCTAGTCCACGTTCTTCAAACCACTATCTCCCTTGCAAGTACCCAGACTCCTACTCACCTGACTCTAAAATCTATTTGGAGGCCTCCTAGTCTATGCATATAAGTTTATTTGATGGCGTCTCTCTCAACCTTTGAATGAGGCAAACTGTCTGGAAAATAGCCTCGAGTAGCATGGGTGGAGTGGGTAATTTTTCTCTAATAATGTCGTGTGGTATTGAGGGCTTGTTGCAGAACAAGCATCATACATACATGTGGTCTCTCAATCTGTGTCCATGAGGTGGCTGATAGTCCAAGGGCCCATACTGCTGCAGCATACAGCAAAACTCAGGTGACCAAAATGACGAAGAGCCACCCCATGGTGCAAGCTCTAGCATGGCCAAGTCTACATATCCTATAACGCATCTCTCTGTAGATGACTTGAGGTGTCACTATAAGCCCTACCATGATTCATAGATCGGAACAAGGTCGTTAGCATATAGCATGATATGCACTAGGGTACCTCCACAGTCTAATACACCCTTGCCACCAGTTCACAATATGTAATCTACATATTGAGATCTCATCAATCAAGGTTGCATCCGTATGTACGTACGGATAGGTAGTGTACCCGAGTTTTTTTTTAAATTTAAATTTAAGCCCTATTTCAGGCACTGGGGACTTTTATCGCAAAACGTCTTCTGCGGGCTGATTATTGAGCGCTTCTGGTTAGAAGCTGCAGGTACTGTGCAAGGTGCAATTGACCATTGAGTGCTCCTCTCTTGCAGGTGATCAGTAAGATGCCTCGCAAACCCAACCCAGTGTGGGACACGTACACCCACGTGATCCAAATAGTTACTACGCCGGGTCAGCAAGGGTCGGGTACTCGTCAGTGGCAGTGCAAATACTGTGGCGAAAGCAAGACAAGTACTATTACTCGTGTTCTCAAGCATCTTACAGGGATAGGTGCTACAAATCATTGCAATGGCTGTGAGAAGATTCCACCTCTAATCAAGGAAAACCTAATTCGAGAGCATTTCTCCTTAGCATCGAGTGCACCTTCGAGGGGGTCTTCGATTTCACAAGATGCCTTGCAGGTTGCATTACTTAGGAACCTTGGTGACAATCCAAGAGATGGAGGGATGGGTTCTGGCTCTCAGACTAGTGTGCCCTCCAGTGTCGGCACTAGTAGGAAAAGAGCTTGTGTAGCAGGGCATGATGAGGAGGACATTGGGGATGAACGGTCTACAGCTCCCACCAATGCACCGAGGCAGACCTCGTTGCCTTCACGCGTAAACTCTCAATCTTGGGTGAAAGAGAGACAAAAGATAGCAGAGATGGAGATTGCTCGCACTCTTGTAGAGTGCAATATTGCATTCAATGTGCTTCGAACAGATCAATGGAAGAGGATGGTCAGAGTCATTTCTCAGGTTGGCTCCACAGAGTTGTGGACTGGCTTGGATTACAAGATGCGTACAAGTATGCTAGATGAGCAGAAAGCGGTCATTGACAAAGCAATCACTCCAGTAAAAGCTGGGTGGCAGACTTTTGGGTGTTCTATCATTTCTGATGGATGGAGTGATGTACGTAGACGCCACATCATCAACATTCTAGTCTCATCTTGCCTTGGTATGTACTTTTTGAGAGTCGTGGATGCCGGAAAGGCAGGTGAGAAGATCACTGCAGAGTTCATTTACAAACATATTCGTCGGGCCATTCTTGAGGTAGGAAAGGAGAATGTGGTGCAGGTAAATTCAATCTCCCCATCTTGCTGCTGGCATCTCTTCTCCTTGTGTTTTTTGTTTTATCTCTACTATTTCAATGTACATGGTTTGGCTACTTGCATGTTGTTACCGATAATGCTAGCAATTGCAAGGCCATGGGTGATATGGTAGAGAGAGATTTCCCTCGCATTGTGTGGACTCCATGTGCCGCCCATTGCCTAGACTTACTCATGGAGGACATAGGAAAATTGCCATGGGTTCAGCCTATTGTGTCTCTGAGGCAACGAGGATTACCACTTTTTTCCGCAAGAAGCACCAAGCTCTAGCAATCTTCAAGAGCCACAGCACATTGGATATGGTGCGGCCCTCGAAGACCAGATTTGCATACATGTACCTTGTTCTTCAGAGATTGTACAGGCTGAGGGACCCACTTTTGCAGACTGTTGTGGATCCAAAGTGGCGCCTAATGCGCCATGCAGGACAAGAGCCTACCAAGGCCATTCAGAGGAAGGTTCTAGATGAAGCCTTCTGGACAGAGGTGCATAGATTTTCCATGGCTCTTCAGCCACTCTTTGTTCTCTTGCGCGTGACAGATATGGAGGGATCTACCCTTGGTCTAGTATTTCACCTTTTCATGAGGAAACGTTGAGACGTGTAGGACACTACCTCTAGAGCGGTAAGAATCATTGATTCATTAGGTTGCTTACCTTGCTTTTTCTGAAATAGAATGTTATGCAATCTGCCAATCTCGGATTCATTGATTCAATGATTGTTCTTTTTGAACTTGCAAACGGAACGACATTCTGGCCATTGTAGATAATCGATGGCAGTATATGCGTCGTCCCATTCATGGGATGGTGGCTATACTCCATCCCTTCTACAAAAAGCCCAAGCTTTTTGAAAACATGGCCTTGTTGACCCTTCGTTCGGAGTACCTCAATCTCATGTTCAGCGAGGATGAGCAGCTGATCATAGATGGTGAGATGTCAAGCTTCATGAACAACTTGGGTCCTACTTTCATGAGGAGTGTTGCAGTGAGACCCGAGGCTACCAAGCTTCCCCTCAGTTGGTGGCAGAACTATGGAAGTTCAGGCATAGTTACAAGGGACGGAGGGGACGGACCCTAGGGACGGGGGACGCCCATTTCCGTGACAGGGACGGGTGGGGACGGCAGGGGACGGACGGAAAAATGGCTGCCAAGTGGGAACGCAGGCAAAACGTCCTGGGGACGGCAGGAGACAGCAGGGAATGGCAGGGGACGGAGGGGACTACAGGGGACGGCAGGGAATGGGAGGGGACTTTTTTTAAAATTTGAAAACCTGATCATTTCTAGAGGCTAGTTTCTCTCTAATAGCCATATGTTTGAACTTTGAAGCACCCCAATGGCTATAAAAGCCACCCTTTGGGTCCTCATTTCTCGATGTTTTATTAGCACATTTGCATCTATATGACTCATGTTCTTTGGTCTATTTAGTGTAAATTTGTGGTCAAAGTGATGCTCTATGTGTGTGGCATGTGTATAGGTCAAAAAATGCCAAAAAAACTCTAAATTCTTTTTTGCCGCCCCGACCCCCGTCCCCGTTTCCTGACTTTTGCCGTCTCGTCCCCGTCCCCGTCCCCGTTCCCGTACCCGCCGTCCCATGTAACTATGAGTTCAGGTCTTCCACAAATTTGCAAGCCAGCTCTACGTATTCTCTCTCAGGTACTCAAGTTGTAATATGTTTGTGAATTGTGCCTAAAATGTTGACCTTGTGCACTTTTGTCCTCTAAAGATTTGCACCTCGTGTACATTACTACATTGCCATCAGGATTGTTCAGCTGGCGCTTGTGAGCGCAATTGGAGTGCATATTCCTTGGTGCACACGAAGATCAGGAACAAATTGAGCACGACCCAGCTAGAGAAGTTGGTGTACTGTCGAGCGAACATGAGGCTAGTGCGCTCTTTCCATGCTTTGGGAAATCCCAAGCAGGTTTGAACTTCGTTCCATGCTTCAGTCTGCTAAAGGCTCGTATATAGACTAGGCTGAATTACTTGAAGTATCTCTAAATCTTTATGGATTTTTATCAATGTTGGTGCAGGTGGATCCTACGGAGGTAAAGATGGTTCCAGACCCTACACTAGAGGAGATAGATACTCGTAACAAAGACGAGCAGGAGGAGATACTGCGAGAGCTTCACAAAGAGTTGGAGAGTGGGGATAGACGAGTCACCAGGTCACGCGCTCGGGCCTTGAGCATCCCTCTCCAACAGAGGAGGCTGCAGTTCCTGACATCGCACGGCGAGAGAGCATTCGGATTGGGAAGCTTCCAGTACGCAGACCTCGCGTTCGAGCAAACCCGGCTGTTCGTCTTCTCCAGACTTCAGAGCAGGGTGATCCACATGAGGATGATGCAGACACACCAGGGGACCCAAGATTTACAGGGCCAGAGTATGATGATGAGGGCAATGTCCTCACAGAGGCAGAGATGTCCTCCTCATCATCTTCATCGTCCTCTGATGATGATGATGGCTTTTGAGTGCAATGCTGAGTGTGCGGTTTTTAGTGCTTACTAGTTATTGGAGTCAGGACTTCAAACTGAACTCGGACAAGCCCTGCATTATGCTTATGATGTGGGAGATATCTCTCTTGAAGCTTACAGGATTTTCTTTGATTGTTTCTAGCTATCAGAGCATCACAACGCTCCACTTGTTGTACCTTTTACTGTGGGTTTTCCTCGTTTTGAGGTTTCCCACTTGTAAATTAAAGCATGATTTACAACAAAAAAAGTGTGTGTGGGGTTCGATGCCATGGTATCGCATTATCGGCAGGATGTACAATGCCTTGGAGAACCATTCACTAATTCTAAATTGCACTGTGCATTGCATACATTGGGTCCTTGGCGCTCCCTGGCCGGGATAGCCTTACTATGGAGTTCTTTCTCTCCTTTTGGGAATCTCTCAAAGAGCCCTTGCTTTTCATGATGAATGTGACCGACTTGATTGTATCATGGAAAGAAGGTTTGCTGAAATTGTTACCTAAACAAGCACTTTGCGAACAGTTTTCTCATTGGCGGCCAATTACTTTCATGCTTGTTGTTTACAAGTTATTGGCTAAGATGGTGGTGAATCGGATTAAAGACTACCTTCTTACAGGACTTCATCAGGCCCAATATGGTTTCGTTCCACGTCACCAAATCACTGATAACCTGGCTAATGTTTTGATGGGCATGGAGTATGCAAAATATATGCAGTAGGATGTCCTTGTCATGCAAGTTGATATTGAAAAGGCTTTTGACACTGTGCAATGGTACTTCATTGCTAATACGATGCGGTGTCTTGGTTTGCTCCCAAGTTAGTCAATATCGTGTACTTCTTGTATGCTCGCAGTACCTCTTTGGGGATCCTTGAAGGTGAGCTGACGGCATCCTGGCCCCTTGGCTGCTTTGCGAGGCAGGGCTACTCTCTTAGTACATTGTTTTATGCTATTGCCACTCACCCTTTGTTAATGCATCTTGATCATTTGCCCTCCGTTGGCCGTCTTCATGGCTTGCAATTATCCTTGGATTGGATTTTCATTTGAGCAAGCTTATGCGGATGATTCATTGTTTATGCCTCGCAATCAACAGTCTGATGTCCACGCAATTATGGATGCTTTGGAGTTGTATGGGCTTGCAGCTGGTCTTCGGGTCAATTTCTGTAAATCAAAATTTCTTCCGCTTAATTCATGCAAATGGCACAGTTTGTTGTGGACATGTGAGATTGTTCCTCCGAATGTGCCCTGTCAGGCATTTGGGGTATCCAATTGGATGGCATGTTTCTCACGCTCAATAGGTGGCTTGGGTTACGTAGCGGCTCAATGGTGTGGTGTGATGTGTTTGGGAGCATATGTTAGTACCTCGTTCTACACCCACTATTGGGCACCGACGATGTTAGTGGGGATGTCGTGGTATTTAGTCAATACTATGCATGATGGAGCTGATGGTTATATTGTCTTGTGGGTGACTACCATGAGTCTACACCTTGCGAAGGGTGAATCTGGGCTTATCCTACATTCATCTAGCTATATATCACTCTTCCATTTAACTACAAGGAGAAACACCCTTGAATAACTCCCACAGCTGATTCTAAAAATCTACGGACCTTTTTTTTGAAGTAAATTCAACTTCAGCTGTTGAGGACTGGCGTCCATCCTTCATAGGTGAGGCAAGCCGCCTTTCATTTTGAGCAACCTTTTCCGTATCTGCACACGATGAAAACCAGGCCATTCAACATTCAATCCTCAAATATGTTTCTTGCACAGGACTTTGCCGACAAAGCAGCTGAAAAGAAGCCAACAAGCCACAAGAGAATACGATGATAGAATTTTTTTGTCCAAAACATGTAACCTTACGCATAAGTGAGAGCATACTGAGAGTGCCATATGCACTTGTAATTTTCATTGAG
Organism: Adiantum capillus-veneris; assembly: GCF_014529385.1. Classification (NCBI taxonomy): domain Eukaryota; kingdom Viridiplantae; phylum Streptophyta; class Polypodiopsida; order Polypodiales; family Pteridaceae; genus Adiantum; species Adiantum capillus-veneris. The sequence continues at coordinate 94,446,953 of NC_140936.1, forward strand.
GTTTCATTGCTGCAACTGTAGAACAGGGATACGCTCTTCAGTTACAAAATGCTGTCTACTTGTTATGTGACCACAGTTCAGTATCATAGTTTTTTTAAAACATTAATGGTTCTGAGACTATCAGGGAAAATGGGTCATTACATGCTAGGAATGTGCTTCGTCTTTGCCATTTTTATGCCGAATTTCTTACTTCATGCTATCAACTAGTAAGAGAGACCTAGCAGCTATGTATTTTCTGTAGACATGAACAAAAAGAACTGGTCAATTGTCTTCTTTAGGCAGTTTATGCTAAATTTTGACATCTATAACACAAAACAAGAAGGCTACATCATAAGAGGCGAACAATTATGCAAGGTTTCCCTAGTACGTTTAAGCTGAAGGACATGCAGCAATGAGAAATAGCTATGATAAGCGTTTCCTAGAGCCAGATGATCCACAACTTTCACATATCAAACTTGTGGGTGCCAGAGTCGTAATAGGAGACATTATTTGTGTCACTCTTCCTTCTGTTTTAGACTGACCAGGATATTACTACTGATTTTAAAAGTCCATATATGGTGCACACATGCACATACATGGGTGCATACCTATGCATGTACATTTACACTCACTCACACACACATGCATACATACATCCATATACATACGTGTAGACCATATAACTATCAGCTCCATTATCCAAAATGCATAGTATTAACTAAAATACACACGTCCCTATTAACACCACCAGTGCCCAATAGTATACATGTATGTATTTTAATGTGTTATAATATATGTACACATAGATACACTTTTTTTTGTATATCTTGGATTAATTTACAGATGGGAAACCTCAACGTGAGGAAAACCCATCAGAAAGAGCAAATACAAAGAAGAACAGAGAGGTGTTCTGAAAGGGGAAGGCATTAAAAGCACACATAGTAGAGTTGTAGGATATCCAAAGATATGTCCCCAATATCAAGGGCAAAATGTAAGGATTGCCCAAGTGAAATCCAGAACAGAGGAAAGGGATCCACATCTTGGTCTAAGGTCTTTGTTCGCTCCAGTAGGCTTCTATCCAGCTCTCCAAGATTTTGGCGCTCCTAATAAGTTGTATGAAAAATTCTGTATCGCCTGCCCTTTGCTCTTACAAGCGCAGGAAAATGGTCACACGGTCCTCGGAAATGGGCGAAATCCGAGCTTGCTTGCTCGAGGATTTTGAGGATGCAAGGAATGCTTGGGAGGGTCAGGAACCCCCCATGGAGGTGCTTATTCCAGTTCAAGCCCTCATGGGTCCAGTGGCCCAGTATGCTCTCAATGCGGTCAATTTGTTTTTTCCGGGCAAGATGCCCACTACGCAGAATGTGGGCAAGTGGGTTGATTTCCTTCTTAAACATCAAGCAGTCCGAGGAGTGTATTTTGGTGCCAGAGGCTTCTATGAGGTTTTGTTGACAGACAATGACAACCACAACATGTTACTTGAATCATCTCCCTTGTATTTTGGAACACACATGACACATGTATTGCCATGGGCCCTCACTAAAAACTATCAAAGCCTCATCCATCTCAAGCGTCCCGTTTGGGTGGAGATAATTGACTTCCCGCGTACATGGCGACACTTTCTCCCTATGCATGCTTCTCGTTTGGGTAAAATGATATGTCCTCCCAAACTTGTTGCAAACAGGAATCTGTTTTGTGTGCTTTGGGATATAAATGTTCCCACCCCCGCAGGCATTACCATCAACTCGATGACCCTCTCATTGGAAAATGCCCTTTCAAGCTAAAATGGGGAAAATTTGCAAGTTCCTATTTTTGCTGTGGTAAATTTGGTCGCATACAATCAGAATGTCCTGAGCCAAATTTGCAGCCTCCTCCTTCAGCAGTTCCAGAGCTTGCGGCTCCCCCCCCCAAAAAGAGGTCTCTAATCCTAGATCATCTTCTATTGGGACCTCCACCTTGACTATTACTCCGCCTCTGGATAAAGGAAAAGTCAAATCTGCCGGCTCCCCAAGCACTCCGAACAAGGGAAAGGCTACAGTTACACAAGATGTCACAAAACGGGCACCACGTGCCAATAGAACTGAACAGACTTTTAGCACTTCAATAACAATTGAGCTGGAAGAGAGGGACGACGCACGACACAATGGCGGAATTCCACCCCAGAGAGTATGGCGCCCCTTGCGGTATTTCTTTATATTGCATCAACGCAGTAGAAGCCGGTACTCCAGACTCTGCACCTTCTCCAGGAAGCATGACAAAGAATGAGCCCATGGCCTCATATTTAAAGGCCCTAGGACCCAAAAGCAATTTACAGTGAAAAGCCTTAAAACTCAAAAGCATTGGTCCAAAAGCAATGCTCAAAAGCTGCCAGCGTAAATCACGAAAATCCGTACAACTGCCACATCAGCAGTCAACGGAAAACGCGGAATTCCGTACCATTTGCCACGTCGGCAGTCAAGCGCGAATTCCAAGTTTTTCGTAAAATTGCCACGTCATCAATTCTTGGTGTGTGTGTGTGTGTGTGTGTGTGTGTGGGTCCTGCTTTATTTTAATTCCTTTATGTCACTATGGCCCCATCGGACAGGGTCACCATAAGTTGGTAGGACTTCTTCTTCTGTTGTTGCTTGTTCTTCTTAGGGTTTAGGCCCCTCGGCCGTGATCTGCAAGTTGGCTCCATTCTCAAGGCTTGACACGTCAACAGTTTGTGACATCCCCCCTTCTTGAAAGAAAGTAATCGTCCGCGATTACAGCATATCTGCAAAACAACTCAAGTTAGCTCAAAAATTTCCGAGGGCCATTCCAAGGGACAATCAGTTTGCTCTTTTTGTTAAAAAGTTAGCTTCTCCTTTCAGCTCTTTTGATCAAGGATTTGGCTTCTCCTTTCGTCCAGATCGGAACTCTTGATATTCCAACGTAGTAAAATTAGCCATCACACCCAGACCGCATTGATCTTCCACGGGTGTCTTGATGCACTAAAATAACATACCCAGGCCATCTAATCCAATTAGGAATATTCAGTGGTTGGCACATCACAATGCAAAACAAATGCTCACATATGCATGTTACAAGACATAACAAACAGCGCCGTTGAGCACTCCCCCGAGACAAACGATTTGCGGTATGAAGCTACTCAACGACTACCTCGTCACTCCCCCTGCAAATAACCTAAAAAGGTCCGGGCCATGAGCTCAGAGGACTGTACAATTAAACGCTCCCCAGACCGCAGTCTGCGTCGCTTGGAGGTTCAAGCATACAACCAAACGCTCCCCAAGCATCGGCCGGCGTTGTTCGGAGGTTTTCTAGCATACAACGGAACGCTCCCTAGACATTGGTCTGCGTCGTTCCGAGGTTTTCAAACATACAACGAAACGCTCCCCAGGCATCGGCCTACATCATTCTAAGGTATTTCTCACTTCTCCACCCGGGAGTAAAATTGCCAATCATTGAAACCAGTATTAAAACCAGAGTCACACAGTTCAAATCGGCACCAAAACAGGTTTAAAACAGATACCATCCATTTCAAACAAATTTCAAGCAAGATCACCAAACAAGTTCAAACAAAACTCAAACTTAAAAAGCAATCTCGACATGAGTCGAGCTCGAAAATTTGACTGACTTCCCAACCTGAAACCTGCACCAAAATAAATTAGGGTTAGGTTCCTTCCATAAGGTCGTATCCGACCACAGCATGGTCTATCAGCTCTTTGAACAAACAGTGTTCCTCTGGCGACGATGGTAGTCCCAAGACATAGCAATCATACTAGACCCCGAGGTTATCAAAAAGAGACACCAGCTGAGACATGTCTAGAAATTTCAAGTTATAATCTACTAGGGTTTCCATGGCAAGCATTTCAAGATACCCCACTCTCCCAGAAGTTGCACTCCAAAGGAAGATGTCAGAAACCATATAACTTCGGGCAAAAATTTTCTTGAAAGCTTGCCGAGTCGTTGGAGTGTGCGGCTTGGTAGCTATAGAGATCAACATTTGCATGGCACTCCCTCTGAGAGAAACAGCAGCTCGAAACAAACATCCTTCTCTTGCAAGTGATCTTTATGACTTATGCCCTGTAAGACATGAGCCGTGAAGACGGGAGCGCGCCCAATGCGCGATGAAATAAGGGTGGGAGTGGCTAATTAGTCCGCTTCAATTTCCAATGAACTTTGGAAGTGCGATCTTGCTCTGTCTGCTCTTTGGTAGGACCGATATGCTTTCAGAAAAGCACACGCCTAATGCTCTGATACCACTGTCACAAGACGGGCACCACGTGCCAATAGAACTGAACAGACTTTTAGCACTTAAATAACAATTCAATTGAAAGAGAGAGACGACACGCGACATGGAGTGGCGGAATTCCACCCCAGAGAATATTGGCCCCAAACCTTGGCGTCCCTTTCGGTATTTCTTTATATTGCATCAACACAGTACAAGTCAGTACTCCAGACTCTCAACCTTCTCCAGGAAGCATGCCAAAGAATGAGCCCATGGCCTCATATTTAAAGGCCCTAGGCCCCAAAAACAGTTTACAGTGAAAAGCCTTTAAACTCAAAAGCATCTGGTCCAAAAGCAATGCTCAAAAGTGTTGCTAATTGGACTATTTTCTTATTTTTAATGATTAATCTCTTTTTTAGGATATTTTATTATGTGCACTAAGAACTGTTAAAAGATTGTAGCTACAGGAACTGCCATCAAGAACGGACAAACTCTGATGTGTCATTTGATGGGTGACGGTAAACATCGCGAAGGAGTTTCCGTAAGTTCGGTGGAAAGGGCCGGGTTACGAGTGCCCCTGATGCGTCACATGATGGGTGATGGGTGCATCAGTAAGGGGGCATCCCCTAGGCTAAGGAGGAAATCCGAACTGAGTAAGAAAATACGCGTAAGAACGCAAGCACAAGAATAAAGATGGGTTCAATGAAGCTTTTTACGAAAAGCAGGAACAGTCGCGAGAGGACAGATGTTTTCCCGCGAGGAGTCTGTGTCTGCATTGCATCTGTGTCGTGTCCTGCACCTGGGGACGCTTGGAATGTGTCCATGTAGCATTATTTTCACTAACTGAGTGAGTTTTTAAAGTTTGAACAGGTTCACATAGAGGTCGCTTTTCCGAGCAAGGAGCGACAGGTATAAGGTGTAGATACGCATTGAGAATTGTTGCTTTGTGTGGTTTGTTTTGCAGGAATCTCCCGTCTTACGGGAAGGCCCTTCACGGGAAGTACGGCTTCACACCTAAGTCCCTTACGGGGAAGTACGGCTTCGCGCCTAAGTCCCTTACGGGAAGGAACGGCCTTGTGCCCAAGCCCTTTACGGGAAAGCACGACCTTCGGGTCTAAGATTACAGAACGGAGGGGTTTCCTCAGGTTCTCGTGCTTGTATAAGAATTCTCCCTGAATAAAAGAATACTCTTAACGGGGGGGGACCAGCCCATCTTCTGGTCCCCAATACTGTGTCGATCTTCTCCCTTCTTTAATATTTGCAAAGTATTATAATTTTCAGATTTATAAGTGCTCGTGTACGCTCCCGTTTTGTGACAATGGTATCAGAGCTCGGACTCCTCTCTTTCTCTACAAAGAAGGACGATTCCGGGTAGAACGGGAAGAACCATGTCGGGCCAAGGGAGAAGCGTTGAAGAGGAGCTTCAACAAGTGCAAGCTCAGCTTGCGGATTTGCAACAAATCTTACTGTTGCCAGACGTCCAAAAGCTCTTGGGCGGAATAAAGAAAACGAATGGAACTGATGCAGCCAAGCATCCGGACAACACTGTTGGCGTGAGACCACAGGAGGAAAGAGAAGAAGAACGTGCCGAGGTGCACAAAGGATCTTCGGATCGGAATGAACGGCCTACTTCAAGGAAAGGCCAGGAAAAAGCGCTCTCTTTGCTAGACGAGAGCAAGGACATCTCTATCTCATCTCCATCTTACTCTCCTGATTATACTTCTACTTCTCGATCATCTCGTCAAAAGAAGGAAGCCGCTACTACTGCCACTACCCTACATCAACCTAAAGATAAGCCTCCATTCAAGAAGCATGGTCACAAGTCTCAACATCGCATGAGAGTCTTCAAATCGGGCGACAAGGACATCAAGTTCGAAACCTACAACGGACGGAGAGACATCTCCAAAGCGCTCTCCTTCATCAGACAGTTTGAAGTCGCCTTTACCAATGGGCACTTCACAGAAAAATCCAAATTACGCCATGTGGGGATGCACCTCAAGGAAACGGTAAGTAATTGGTGGTTAGCCAAGATTCTCGAAGGTTCTCAGGCCAAAACCTGGGAAGGCTTCAAATCTGAATTTTATGAACAATTTCTTCCGCCTGACTTCGAGAAGGACATACGGAAGGAATGGGACTGGCTTGCCCAAAAGGAACATGAAAGAGTAACGACTTATGTGGACAAGTATTGGTCGGTTCTTCTGAAGGTCACTCCCTTCATGAAGATTGCCGACGAGGAAAAGAAACGAAACTTCGAAGCGGGTCTCCAACCGCAACTTCGAAAGAGTATGAAAGTGTATCCGCATGATACTCTTCAGAGGATGATGGAGTCAGCAATCATTGCTGAGGATTTGCACTCAACTGGAACGCCCAGAAAGATGGAGCATAGCACTTACCGTGCAAGACAAAGAGGGGTCTACGATGACCATGGGAGCCAAGGAAGAAAACGTCCTCCATCTAGAGACGATGATCATTCTAAGAAGCCAGAGGGCACTGGCAAACGAACTAAGTATCTTTCTCCTACTCAACTTCAAACTTTCAGAGAGGAAGGAAGATGCTTCTACTGTGGCGAGAAAGGACATATGAAACCGGACTGCCCTCTAAAGCAGCAACGGCAAGAGCAAGCCTCTACGAGGCAAGAGAAAGCAAGGAAGGAATGCGCACCACCAAGCTCGAACTCAATCCCAGATGTTCAAGGAAACACACAAACGGAGAAAGGGAAGCGTCAACTTCTGAAAGACTGGGGGTCTTTGAACAACCAACGAGTACTGATTCTTTATGATCCAAGATCCACGGATAACTTCATCTCCCTGGATACTGCGGAACGATTGTGCCTCACATCGGCTCAGCTTGGCACACCGGTTACATCCGGATCGGCATTCGAGGGGTTGACAACCAATGCAACTCCCGTGCAAGGACAGCTCAATCTTCGGATTGGCGAGTACATGGACTGCGAATCATTTTTTATGGCACCCATCGAGGGATGTGATATCATGTTGGGTATGCCATGGCACTTCCACATGACACCTATTCCCGATTATGTGGAAAAGACCCTCACTTTTGATCATGGGGGTAAGAAAATAAAGATTCATGCTGATGCAGGAGATTGGCAGTTCCCAATTGTAAGCCATATCTCCATTAAGAAAGAAATGAAGAAGTGTGTTTCTGCTTACTTGATTTTTGCACGTGAGAAGGATAAAACTAGTAGCGACTCTCTCTCTAGTCTGGAAATTAAGCGTCTTCAATTTATTGAAAAGTACAAAGATTGTTTCACGGAAACACTTCCTGATGAACTCCCTCCGGTACGCCCGGAAGATCACCGCATAGATCTCATACCGGGTAGCTCGCCTCCCAATCAACCCCCTTATCGGATAAGTCTTGCTCAGCAAGAGGAAATTTTGAAGCAAGTCAACGAGCTTCTAGAGAAAGGGTTAGTACGGCCAAGTGTTGAATTCACCCTACTGTTCTCCAGTTCTACTGGTGCAGAAGTAGGATGGCACGTTTCGAAAGTGCATAGACTATAGGTCGTTAAACAAGATCACAGTCAAGAATCGCTTTCCGATCCCTCGGATTGATGATATACTTGAGAAGTTGCAGGGTGCAAGTGTTTTTACTCGCATAGACTTAAAGAGTGGGTATCATCAGATACGGATCGCCCCTGAGGATGTCCATAAGACTGCTTTCCGCACAACCTTTGGACTATATGAATTTTTGGTAATGCCTTTCGGCTTGACCAATGCTCCTGCGACCTTCAATCGCATGATGGACCGCATTTTCAGCCCGTATCGAGTTTTTACGGGAGTATTCTTGGACGACATACTCATCTTCTCTAAGTCAGAAGAGGAACATCGGAAGCACTTGGACTTAGTGTTTCAAGAATTGCGAAAGCATGAGTTGCATGTGAATGCAAAGAAGAGCGAGTTCTTTCTCTCAGAGATACACTATCTCGGCCATATAGTCTCTCACAATCAAGTGAGTATGGATCCTGCCAAGATCAGAGTGGTAGAAGATTGGCCTATTCCCACTACGGTACATGATGTATGTAGCTTTCTGGGATTATGTTCGTATTATCGAAGGTTTGTTCGAGGATTTGCTCATATAGAAGGACCACTTCATGATTTGACAAAGAAGAAGATTCCTTTCCGATGCGGATCGAGACAACAAGGAGCTTTTGATCGGCTCAAGTACTTGCTAAGCCATGGACCTATTTTGATAGTGCCTGACTTAAGGAAACCATTTCAGGTTCATTGCGATGCTTCAGGCGATTGCATCGGAGCAGTGTTAAACCAAGAAGGCCATGCAGTGGCCTACGAAAGCAGACGGCTTAAGGATGCAGAGTTGCATGCATCAATCTACGAAAAGGAACTCACGGTTGTGATTCACGCCTTATCCAACTGAAAGCACTATCTTCTAGGAGCGGATTTTGTGATCAAGACTGATCACCAGAGTTTGCGGTATTTTCTTACGCAAAGGAAACTATCTGAGAAGCAGATGAGATGGGCAAACTTTTTGTCTATGTTTCACTTTTAGATCCTTCACACGGCTAGGAGTAAGAATGTGGGCGCGGACGCATTGTCTAGGCGGCCAAGGGTGAACGCTATCACCCCTGTGTATCACCAAGAACTGGAAGCACTACCGGATTTGTATCCGAATGACCTAGACTTCTCCACCATTTGGGGAAAGCTACATTGTGGAGAGAATGAGTTTCCCTATTCCATTCGGGACGGCTATCTCTACCACCATCAAGCCATATATGTGGCGGAACCATTAAGAAAGAAGATCATGGATGAAGCACACGCTTCCCCTTATGCGGGTCATCGGGGTATTCTCCCTACGACCTTAGCAATGGAAAGATATTTCATTGGCCTAGCCTTAAAGCAGACATTGATAAATATGTCAGGGAATGCTTGGTTTGCCAAAAAGTGAAGTATGATTGGCATAAGACGCCTGGGTTGCTACAACCTTTGACTGTGCCTAATGAACCTTGGGAAAGTATTGCCTTGGACTTCATCATGGACCTCCCTAGAACTCAGATTGGAAATGACGCGATCTGGACCATCGTGGACAAGTTTAGCAAGCAAGCACACTTCATACCAGTCAAGAAAACGATCAAAGCAGATCATATGGCTAGGGTCTTTCTAGCACAGATCTTTAAGCATCATGGAATGCCCAGGTCTATTGTGAGTGATCGAGATCCTCGCATGACAGGAAATTTTTGGCGTGCCTTGATGGATAATCTTGGTACGAAGCTGAATTTTTCATCTACCTACCATCCTCAAACGGACGGGCAAAGTGAGATAGCCAATTCCACAGTATTGGATATGTTAAAAGCTTATGTGTCAGACCGGCAATCTGACTGGGAGAAATATTTGCCTCTTGTCGAGCATGCGTATAACAATACCATACACTCATCGACGGGGAAAACACCTTTTGAGATTCTCTATGGTAAGCCTTTGCTTCCACCCATCCTTTTAACTAAGGATAAGATCTTTGCAGCGGATGAATTTGTCCGGGATTTGGACACAGCCTACGGGCAAGTTAGGAGAGCTATTCTACGCTCTCAAGAAAAGCATAAGAAAGCTGCAGACAAGCACAGAAGGAATCTAGACTTAACAGTCGGACAGTTAGTCTTACTCAAGTTTGAGAAGGCAAGACTTAAGAAACAAGCGTCTCATAAGGGGAAGGTGGTAAAACTTTCTACCCGCTACTATGGGCCGTTTAAGATCACTGAGCAAGTGAATAATGTCACTTTCCGATTAGAGCTACCGCCTAATTGGAAGATCCATAATGCTTTCCATGTCAGTTTACTCCGGCCGTATGTGGAACCGCCTCCGAGCCAGCCTGGTGCTGAGGAACCTCCTGAGGTTGAGGAAACAGAAGAAATACTCCAACTGGAGCAGATAGTAAATCATCAGGAGCGGTCCCTCAAATCCGGAAAGATAACACGGAAGTATTTGGTTAAGTTTAAGAACTTTTCGAATCTAGATGCTCAGTGGATGACGCAGGAGGAATTAGCAGCTTATCCCGAGATACTGGAGGATATGTCCAAGCACTACAGTTGAGGTCAACTGTTTAGAAGCCAGAGGGATATTGCTAATTGGACTATTTTCTTATTTTTAATGATTAATCTCTTTTTGAGGATATTTTATTATGTGCACTAAGAACTATTAAAAGATTGTAGCTACAGGAACTGCCATCAAGAACGGACAAACTCTGATGTGTCATTTGATGGGTGACGGTAAACATCGCGAAGGAGTTTCCGTAAGTTCGGTGGAAAGGGCCGGGTTACGAGTGCCCCTGATGCGTCACATGATGGGTGACGGGTGCATCAGTAAGGGGGCATCCCGTAGGCTAAGGAGGAAATCCGAACTGAGTAAGAAAATACGCGTAAGAACGCAAGCACAAGAATAAAGATGGGTTCAATGAAGCTTTTTACGAAAAGGAGGAACAGTCGCGGGAGGACAGATGTTTTCCCGCGAGGAGTCTGTGTCTGCATTGCATCTGTGTCGTGTCCTGCACCCGGGGACGCCTGGAATGTGTCCGTGTAGCATTATTTTCACTAACTGAGTGAGTTTTTAAAGTTTGAACAGGTTCACACTTTATTTTATAAAGTGGCCGGTCACTTTAAAGTGACCAGCCCTTTTATTAATAAAATAAAGCAAGCAAGGCCCTTATAAAAAAGCCAACGCTAAAACCAACGCAGAGGGCTGAAATCTGCGATCTCTCTCTCTCCTCTCTCTAGAAAGCTCCAACTTCAGCGATTTTCTCTCTCCTCTCTCTAGGAGCGCTAGGCCCTGCTTTTTCGGCTCTATTCCAACCGGGTGCCAGACCCTATAAAAGGGTAGCCAGCGTTTCAATTCTCACATGCCGGAAGCAGCAGAAAGTGCTAGCGCTAGGATTCTGGAGTGGAGACTCGCGACGGAAACTGCAAGTGTTCGTGTGACGACTGAGTACGGAGGTCGCTTTTCCGAGCAAGGAGCGACAGGTATAAGGTGTTGATACGCATTGAGAATTGTTGCTTTGTGTGGTTTGTTTTGCAGGAATCTCCCGTCTTACGGGAAGGCCCTTCACGGGAAGTACGGCTTCACGCCTAAGTCCCTTACGGGGAAGTACGGCTTCGCGCCTAAGTCCCTTACGGGAAGGAACCGCCTTGTGCCCAAGCCCTTTATGGGAAAGCACGACCTTCGGGTCTAAGATTACAAAACGGAGGGGTTTCCTCGAGTTCTCGTGCTTGTATAAGAATTCTCCCTGAATAAAAGAATACTCTTAACGGAGGGGGACCAGCCCATCTTCTGGTCCCCAATACTGTGTCGATCTTCTCCCTTCTCTCATATTTGCAAAGTATTATATTTTTCAGATTTATAAGTGCTCGTGTACGCTCCCGTTTTGTGACAAAAAGTGCCAGCGTAAATCACGAAAATCTATAGAGCTGCCATGTCAACAGTCAGCGCAAAACGCAGAATTCCGTACCGTTTGTCACATCAACAGTCTAGCATGAATTTCGGGTTTTTCGTACAGTTGCCACGTCATCAATTCTTGGGGTGTGTGTGTGTGTGTGTGTGTGTGTGTGTGTGTGTGTGTGTGTGTGTGGCTCCTACTTTATTTTAATTCTTTTATGTCACTATGGCCCCATCGGACGGGGTCCCCATAAGTTGATAGGACTTCTTCTTCTGTTGTTGCTTGTTCTTCTTAGGGTTTAGGCCGCTTGGCCGTGATCTACAACTCGGCTCCATTCTTCAGGGCTTGACACGTCAGCAGTTTGTGACACAAGAGACCAGGACTAAAGGAAAGCTCGTGGATTCGCATGAAGGATCTCCTTGGGAGACCCCCAAGAAGACTGTTAAAGTACGATAACCGCTTTCCTCTCGCAATTATGTACCCCTTGCTGTGAAATCTACGGTGCAAAACCCCCTTCCTTGTAATGATAGTCGCACTTGCAGAAGCATGGAACAAGGTGGTGCACTCTTATAGAAATGCAGTAGAGGCTGTCCAAGAACCTGAGCTACGCATAACCCTCTTGATGGTTTGAGAAGCCCTCGAGTGATGCAAGTGCTTCACAAATTGTTTCAAGGCGCAACCCTTATCCACAAAGGCTCTATGTCGAGCTCGAGTTTGCCATTTATCAAGTTTGCGTTTATCATTATGTTGCAGGCGTACTTAGGCTTGACATAACGCTGTCAGCTCACCTTTAGTCAATGAGCACGCATCAGCAAAGAGTTGGAGCTTTTGATACACTGATTTGGCATCCTCAACATCTCCCCGTAACTGATGCATATGGTGCTCACACAACGAAACAATACCAAGCAATATCAGAGTCAAGATACATCTGGGCGACCAAAGGGGGAATAACATGATGAATCATCTCTCGAAATGCCTCATGAGAGAGGTAGGCATTATTGATGTGTAGTAAACGTTTCCGAGAGAGAGGTTGGTCACAATGTAGACCTCCAAAGCACCAACATGTGCGAATGACCTGTAGTGTTATCGGAAGATGCAGGGCATCATCAAAATCACCACAAAGCAAAGCATTGGAGAGCCATGGATATGAAGACATATCACGCCATAAAGCAGGCCGTTGACCCGAGGTTGTATGCGCATGGAGACACCCCCCCCCCCCCCCCCCCCAAAATTCATACACATGGCCATTAATCATACATTGAACCACCATCCAGTGACCCGCGAGATCATTGTACGCAAGAACTGGTTGCAACTCATGCCCAACCATCACCAAAACGCCTGAGAAGCTCGTCAGACCAGCATACGCAATCTAGTAACCCGCAAAGTACAAGCATTGCCCAACGAACTCATGTTGATTGTGTTCTTGCAAAACAACAATATCTGCCTTACATGTATGTATATAGTGCCAGGTTGATCGCCACTTCGCAAGGTTGCATAACCTGCGCACATTGTATGAAACACAACTATGCATTCTAAGAATATGTACAAGGCAAGAGAAGAAGGTGACTACATTGACGTGCCCATAGGCACATCAACATCAGCCAACCATGTGTCGATTACAGTATCTTGCATGCCTGTATCAGGGAAAGCAGCACCAGCAAGGGATGGAGAAGCCCCATGAAGTATGGTTTCGCACTTTGGGCAAGTGTTTGCTGCTCCACCTCCAATTTTAGCTGAAACTCATCATGCACGACAACGTTTGTTATCTACGGTGCATCTGATTCTCGCGCCTGTTGATGCCCAAGCCATGGAAGTTGACTTTAATGAGCATGAATTGCATTCAGCCTTGCTTGCTCTTGGCCGGAGGCGCTCCTCTGGTTGGGACGGCCTCAAAGTGGAATTGTTTATTTCATTTCGGGAGCCCTTGAAAGAGCCTTTGCTCTACATGATGAATGCTGCATGAAATAAGCAGAATTTGCCAACATCCTCCAAAAAAGGATTGCTAGAATTATTACCCAAGCAGGCACTTTGTGATCAGTTCTCTCATTGGCATCCGATTGCTCTCATGCCGGTTGTATACAAGATCTTGGCAAAGATGATTGTGCATCGCATCAAGAAGCCTCTTCTTGTAGGTATTCATCCGGCTCAATATGGTTTTATTGTCACGATTGTGACTATGCTGCAGTATTATATCTACTCTTGATTGCAGATACACGAAGTGCCATGCCAAGGAGGACCCCTGCGCTTGGATGGTCACAACACTTCGCTCAAGAGACGTGCCTCTTCGCCAAAAGCCACACTCCTTCGACGACTAGTCACACCCCTTCGCTCTACGGGTGCGACTCTTCACCTAATGGTTGCAGCTCTTCTCCGAAAGGATGTGCCTTTACGTCTAAAGTCATGTCTCTTCACCAGGAGACGTGTCTTTTCATTCGTGTCTCTTCGTCTCCTATATAAGGAGCCTATTGTACTCAGTTTCAAGCAATCATTCATTCAATCAAACACACAGTCTTCTGAGTATTTCTTTGAGTTCAGTTCAGTTTCTTAAGTCTTAATCATGAGTTTAACTACTTAATAAAGGATCAGTACCTAGAATCCTTACAGTGGTATCAAAGCAAAAAATTTCCCGGGACCCGAAGGTTGTGAGCCTCTCACCCTCACCACTACCCTCTCCCCCCCTCTCCTAGAGTTGTATGGAAGCTAAAGAAAGGTGGATGGCAGATTGCGATGCCGGTGTTTAACCCCTTGATGTAGCCCTCTCCCGCATCCTCCACCAGAGACACACACACACCCTTTGGTGGCTGATTTGAAAGCAATTCCTTACCCGGGCAGAGATGGGAGTATTGGCTGTAGATTCCCCCTTGTGCCCTTTGGTGTCGACCCAATGGCTCTCTTTGCACATGCGCTCCTCTCTGCTCCGTTTTCAATGCTTCTACGTGAAGTGGCGTGCCCCTTCTTGCTCTCAGATTTTCGTTGGCTGAAACATCGTACCCTTTGCACTGGTGTTAAATCGTTGGCCTCTTGTTAAACGAGGTTCTTTTCATACTGGGTCAATGGTGGGCAGCCCAGCCTTTGCATAAACAGCCAGCATAGAGAACATACGACCAATGTGCTCTCTTCAACATTGAGTGCACCCCTTCACAAAAGATTGCACCTCTTCATCAAAGGGTAGTAACCTTTTCTTCAAACGCTGCTGTGTTATCTCCTTGCATTAAAAACGTGCCTATGCGACCTTTGTGATGCGCAGCAAGCCTAAACGTCGTATACGCTGCCCAAATGGTTTTTCTAGTGCCACGTCAGCATATTTTGCGACAATATTGAAAAAATTTGCCATGCCATCAACTTATACTACATTAGTATAAGGCATAAAACAACAAACCAAAAGCCAACGTGGCTGCTCTTCCTAGGCAGCGTGACCTCAAACAAACTCAGCCAGCAGCGGGTTCAGACTTCCCAAGTTGCTCTTGCTTCATCAACGCCGTACACTTCCTAGCCATGGCCGACAAGAACCGGTGGGCACTTCTCTTGTATATCTCGTATATAGACAAGATTCCGGCGGAGATTTTGCAGAACACTCTCTACATCCGAAGTGATAATTATCTCAGATTCCCCGACTCCAAAGCCAAAATCCGTTCCAAATGCAGTTTGCGCTCCGAAGTATCAGTCCTTAAGCTTATTCGGAGAAACAGTTACTTTCATTGAACAATAGGCATGGCCGAATCACAAGATGGCATGAACTCTATTCCACCCGAGGACCCAATAGCAGTTTTCAAAGAGCAGATGGCAACACTTTCAACAAGCCTCGCATCGATTCACACTCGCTTGGATCAGATGCAGATACAAACCTCTTCTCGGAGTCACCCAACTGCTTCTCGGACTACACTTGTAGTTTCTCTGCCATCTTCTTCCGACCCTTTAGTGGTCGACCAGAAAGAACCACTCAAACATAAGCCTTTGGAACCGAAATTTTCTCACCCAAAGCATGGTTTCTCAGAGACAACTAGACACAAAGTACCTTCGTGCGAGCAGCAAAAGTCTCAACGTGAATATTCTTGGAAAAGTTACAGTACTAAGCAACCAACTTCTTATTGGAATCGTCAGCAACAGAAGCAGCAATATGAAGCTTCCAACGGATCATTAGCGATATCAAGATGGGCTTACTTAGTGGCACATATATCCGACCCTAGCCGAGTACTCGGTCGTGAATGCCGCGATGCTGGACAAGTTCCCCCTCGCGAGCCATGCCCTACATTTAAGTCTTTCTTATTTGATGGTGGTAAAGTTGAAGATTTACTGATCCTTTCCTTGTGCAAGAGGATCCTTCAGAGGTCTAAGAGGTGACAACTTCCTCAACCTCCCCCTTGTCAATTGGAAGCCTTAATACCCGCTGAGAAAGCTAAAGATTCAGAAGATTCCAGTTCTTATGTGACAACCAACAAGCACATAAACCCTTCTTTGGCCGTGATCCAGGCAGAAAAAGTTGCCTCGTCACCGCCCTTGCAGAATAAAGTCTTTGTCTCTAAACAGATACCAGATGCTATGGTGAATGATAATTCTTCAAACTCGAAGACTCCAGTCCTTGCCTTCAGCGATGCAAAGGATAAAGCAGATGCAAACTGTTGCAACACGACTTTAGTCGCTACAATTGAATATTTGGACACAACTTGTTTCACAGATAAACCTTTACAGATGGATATACCTCCAAACACTACTCTGTCTCAGTCTAGGACATCCCTTCAGGAGGATTTTATTGTTCTAGATAAACCAATGGAATACCTCACAGATTTCCAACCAACGGTTATCACTCAACAGAAAACTCAAGTCAGTTTACCAATAATTTCACTCGAAGCAGATACGGATTCAATCTTTTATTGGACAAAGCTCAAAGCTACAAAAGACTTTGACAAAGGCACTAATCAAGTTGCAGATGTGATACTCGTACTTTTGACAAAGATAAGACAAGTTGCAGATATGATCAGTTTTCAGTTTGGAAAAATAGTTGTGATCAACAACAGTGCCATGACATGGGCCTTAACAGAAAGAGATTTGGATGCAGAAGCACTACAACAATGCATTTCCTTCTTCCCGGAGTTTCTTCAACTACCCTTGGTTTTATTTAAAGAGGGAGGAAATGTCACGATTGTGACTATGTTGCAGGAATTACATATACTCCTAATTGCAGATACGCGAAGTGCCATGCCAAGGAGGACCGCTCTGCTTGGATGGTCACGACCCTTCGCTCAAGAGACGTGCCTCTTCGCCAAAAGCCACACTCCTTCGACGACCGGTCACACACCTTCACTCTACGGGTGCGACTCTTCGCCTAATGGTTGCAGCTCTTCACCGAAAGGATGTGTCTTTACGTCTAAAGTCGTGTCTCTTCACCAAGAGACGTGTCTTTTCATTCTGTCTCTTCGTCTCCTGTATAAGGAGCCTATTGTACTCAGTTTCAGGCAGTCGTTCATTCGATCAAACACAATCTTCTGAGTATTTCTTTGAGTTCAGTTCAGTTTCTTAAGTCTAATCATGAATTTAAGTACTTAATAAAGGATTAGTACCTAGAATCCTTACATTTATCCCCCGTCGTCAAATCATAGACAATTTGGCTAATGTTTTGATTGGCATGGAATATGCTAAATACAACAGCAAGATGTACTCGTGATGCAGGTTGACATTGAAAAGGCCTTTGATACAATACAATGGGATTTTATAGCTGACACAATGCGGGCCCTTAGATGCGGTCATAAGTTCATAGTAACCGGGAATGGCCGTTTTCAAGTCTCCGTTCCCCATTCCAAGTTCCCGTTCCGAATCCCCGTTCCGTGTTTCAAACGTGAGTACCCGTAACAGGGAATGGCATTTTGTTCCGCGTTCCCGTTCCGTTTTCCCGTTCTTGGTAACTATGCATAAGTTATCTAATGTGGTCTATTTCTTATATGCCCATAGTATGTCTTTTTTTTTCCGAGAAAAAGATCCTTCTATTAGTTAATGAAAACTACCCATAGGGCTACATCCACCTCTGCAAGAGAGGGCTACAACAAACATGATGGGGAGACTCTCCCAATGAAAAAACAGCATATATACAATGGGGCTAAATCAAGAGATGGGAGGAGGGAAGAGCCACACAGGTGGACAGTAGTGCCATCTGAGCACCCCCTGGACCATGGTGTAGAAAGGCCCAGGGCGCCAGAGTTGAAGGAAAGCCTCGCGGCGCTCCCGCATGCGGTCGGAGCTGCCCTGTAGTCCCTCAAGCTGTCCTCTGAGAGTATGGATCAGCTCTAGCCAAAAGTCACGAACAGTCTCTGCTGGTGGCACAGGGCGAGCCTCAAAGATGCGGAAACAACGGGTCCGCCAGATGAACCAGAGAGCTAGGCCGCTGATGAGCTCCCAACACTCCTCTCTCTCACTGCACCACTCCTGAGGAGTAAGGTCTGCAGCAGGCTGGAGTGTAGGTCGCCCCCCCTGTATCACTATCATCCTGCTGGTTGAAGATAGCTCAAACTGAAGTGCCGGGCCTGTGAGGGTGGACCAAGCCGCTGCCCCCCAAGTGTATTGTCGAGCCGTGGAGAGGGCAGGCATCAACCGAAGAACTCGTAGCCACACCTACTGGGCCGAGGGGCAGTCCCAAAGACAGTGTCGCTGACTCTCCACCAACTGGTCACAGGCTGTACATGCGGCTGAGACACCACTATGCACAAGCCAGCTCCCTACTGCTGTGGCTCTGTGTGCAACCAACCACTGGAACAAAGCGACGCGCCTCGGATGTCTGGAGT
Source organism: Adiantum capillus-veneris (assembly GCF_014529385.1). NCBI lineage: Eukaryota > Viridiplantae > Streptophyta > Polypodiopsida > Polypodiales > Pteridaceae > Adiantum > Adiantum capillus-veneris. The sequence goes on from NC_140936.1 coordinate 94,465,310, forward strand.
CCCACAGCCTCTGTCAAAAAGCTGCCAAGAACTCAACTATGAGGCCCTCCTCCTGCCAATGACGTGCTGCAGCGGGGCGGGCCTCTCTCTGTGCTGCAAGTATATGACGTCCAAGCCGAACAGTGTACTGAAAGAAAGGGACTCCTGGGCGGTATACAGAAGAGAAGGGGTCCCTCCAAAGCCACTCACCACGATCCCACTGTACTCGTGCTAGTGGACAGCACTCCCAAGCCCATAGCCTCCAGTGTCCTGTCTCAAGAGCTGTTGGGTCAGGGTCTATGACGCAAGTCCTTCCACAGATGCCCACAACTCGGATCCTCTGGAAACAGCACTCTGCTACTTGCGGGGCCTCTACTGCAACTCGCTGTAATCGTCCCCCACCCTGAAGCTCGAAGAACAGGGTTGGGACAGTCTCTGAGCAAGCCCTGACTGAAATGAGAATCTCCAGTCGTGTGAAGGCTCCCATCCACCGAGGTGCTACTGGCTCGAGAGGCGTGAGCCACTCAACTGGAACTGACTCTGAGATGTCCTGACACATGCTCTGAACCCCTCTCATGCCCTATAGCTGGACAGCCTGCACCTCCTCTGACAAACCTGTGAACTCTAGCCAGTCACCTAGAGAGCACGCTGGACCTGCTGCCATGGGACCCCAAGAAACATGAGGCCTACTCTCAACCAAGTGGCCTCTCTGAGTGCTAACCATGGGGTTCCAGACGAGGGGCTGCCGTAGGCGCTCCTCTGTGCACGTCGGCTGTCTCTGCTCTAGGCCACGCCGTAATAGCTCCAAAGAACGCAACAAACTCATAGCGAATCGGTCCTCCAGTCTCCTGCTCAAACCAACTCGGCACGACTCTGTAAAGATCCATTTGGTCGAAGGTTGCCAAGGGCTCCTGACTGAGGCACCCTGGCACGAAGCCTCTGCAGCAAGAACTCCTTCCAGGGCTCCTCGCCTGGAAGAAGTTCTCTGACGACAAACTTTCCAAGAAGGGCTCTGCTCTGCTGTGCTGGATCAATGATCCCAAGCCCTCCCTGCGAACAAGGAAGTGTGATGACCGACCAAGCCACCTTGGCTCGGGCAATCTGAGTGTCGCGACCTGACCAAAGGAAGTTCCTGATCAGCCTCTCTACCTGGCTGATGCAAGAACTCGAGAAGATCCAGCAAGAAGTGATGTACCACATAGTCGCCAACAACACCTGGTTGGCAACTACTACTCTACCAGCCAGCGAAAGTCGTGCTGAGCTCCAATGTAACAGCTTTCTCTTGATGGACAGGAGAAGAGGAGCAATCTGCTGCTCAGGGGACAAGTCCAAAACAACCTGACAACCCAAGTACCGAATTGCAGTCCCTGGAGGAATCCACCTGAAACCCTCTCCTGGCATCCAATTTGGCACAGGAGCACTACCAACCGAGAAAGCCACTGTCTTTCTCCAGTTGATCAGTGCGCCCGATGCACAGCAGAAGGTCTCCAAAGCCTGCCCACATCCGTGTAAATTGGCCTCCTGGCCCTCTAAGTACAAGGCTGAGTCGTCTGCAAACTCAGCGTCCAGAAGCTCATCTCCCCGTATAGGGAGTGCTAAGCCCCTCAAACCAACCTGCTATGACACCAAAAATCTGCTCATCGCCTCCGCATAGAACAGAAAGAGAAAGGGGGCAAGAGGACAACCCTGTCTGACCGATCGTGTGAGCATGAAGCGCTCACCTCTACCTCCTGCCAAAAGCACCTGACTGTGAGCCTGTATGTATAAAGCTAACACCCCTCTGATCCAAGCATCTGAGAAGCCCATCCTGCGAAGCGTGCCCTCTAGAAAGTCCCAGTCAACTCTGTCGTATGCCTTCTCAAAATCGAGAAGAAGAATCACAAGGTCCTCCCCACGGAGACGTGCCAGGGCACAAGCCTCCCAGAAAGTGAAGATGTTGTCAAGGATACTGCGTTCCTTGACAAAACCTGTCTGAGTCCCATGTATAAGGCTCTCCAAAAGTGGCTGAATCCTCAAACTCAGAGCCTTGGCAAGAATTTTGTAGGCTGAGTTGAGGATGGTGATGGGGCGCCACTGTCGAATCTCATCCAAGGAGCCACCCTCCTTCGGAATGAGGTAAATCAGGCCCTCACTCATGCTATCCGGCATCACTCCTGTGTGCAGAATGTACTGAAAGGCACTACAAAGATCTGGGCCAAGCAGGTCCCAGTACTCCAAGAAGAAGCTGGGAGTCAGCTAATCCTCACCTGGACAGCTACCACGAGGGAGGGCCCTAAGAGCCGTGTGCAGCTCCTCAAGCTGAAGAGGTATCTCTAGCCTCTGGCGCATCTCCTCAGTCACAAGACAAGGCATCTGCGCCCAAACCTGCTCCCTGCATGCATCCTGTCTCTCTGACTGGGGCTCAGCCGACAATAGCTCACAGTAAAAGTCAGTAGTAACTGCACGCATATCCTCACGCTCACAAACAACTGACCCATCGTGTCTCCTCAGCTGATTGACCTTGGCATGCGAGTGCCGAGGTCCCACTGTGAAACCGGCCTGTTCAATCCAAAAAGGGCGGTAGACTTTACTTTAAACCTTGATTTAGCTTTCACCCATTATTAGTCGTCTATTTTACTTGTATTTTCAAGACACAACAAAGGGGAGAGGGATACAGGCTGCTGGATTGCACCTGTATGAGTAGACGGACACCAGATTGGCCCCTAACTTAGGCGCCCCTTTCGGTATTTCTTTATTGTTCAAAAGAAGGAATAAACGCTGTGGTTCCTACAAGCTGCCCCGCACAAACTCGGCTGAATTTCCACTGTTCCAGCCCGATTTCGGCAGCATAACTGTACTAGAACCCTTCACGATCAGTATTCCCACGCATTGACTGACTTTCCCGACGCATACGGGCACTTTGCAAAACCTGGCGAGAATCTGCAGCACGCTGAATTCTCTGTTTTCAGCCCTGAAAATGCTCCAGATCGCCTGTACAGCGGTCCCCTTGCGTCCCCGAACCTCCTGGGGGTATTAGGGTCCGTTTAGGGCCAAAACCCTAAACCTGCAAAAATACACAGCAGGCTGTAATTCACTGTTTCGGGCTCCGTTTCGCGTGCCGGTCGCATCCCTAGCAAGTCCTCGAGCTCCCGCACCTGTAGGGCTACTTGCCCTTTGAATCGGACGAGATTTCTGGCGTGAAACCTCTCCGAATTCACCTGTACCTGCGGGGGGATTAGCCGCTAGCTAATCCAATACCTGTGCAAGAGGCTCTTGCCTCGGCAATCGCGCATGAACCCACACAACTGTACATTGGTCAAATGAAGAGCCCACTAGAGGGGCATAACATACTGCCAAAGGGGAGAGAGACGGCAGTGCGTAGCGTGCAGGGCATCACTCCTGGCACCGCACTGTGCATAAGAGGGAAAGCAAGCACTCCATAGCTCTTATCCTGTGACAAAATCTGAAAATGAGGCTCTCTCCTCTTCAAATTCAGCGCCACTTCTTGTTGCATAAGGCAAGTGCACCAGAAGGTGCCACTTGGCACTTTTACAAGCATTTTCCCGTTTCGGGGTTGCCGCCTAAAAATATCCCAACCAGTTGCCCAGTTGACTTCACGGCAGAGTAAGAAAATGTTCCCTTTGTCATTCCGGAGGTAATGACGCCAACACATTTTCAGGTCCCAAAATAGCAGTTCCCTAAATTTTAGGAGATGCTGCCATTGTATCTTTCTAGGTCATCCGACCCTCTTTGTACACTGCGGCCACATCCAAAACTGAAATGTAGCCTCTGTAGCAAAGGATTCCACTTTGGCTAGTCAATGACCCCACTTGGCTAACCATAGTCCTTGTCCAACCTTAGTGCTCTCTTGCCCTCAGGCCTGGACTCCCTCTGGACAGTTCCACACTAGCTATGCAATGCAGGGCAGTTAGATTTCCCGAGGGGTGTTTCCAAAAAGTGAAAGTAAATAGATAATAAGAAAGAAATCAACAAAAAGGATAGATAGTAGTCACACGCTGGTGACATACCCCCCTCTTGAAATCTCAAACGTCCTCGTTTGCATCTATGTCGTACATGCTTACTGTCAACACTGATGTATTCAACACCTGTCGACACATATACGACACATACATGCTCATTGTCAACCCTGGTGTATTCAACACCTCGTCGACTCATGTATTGCCTGCGTGTGAACCCTGTCCCAATGACATAGTGGTAGCTTCGCACTCTGCCATTGTTTTGAGTCACTAACTTTCCAATGACAAAATGGTAGCTGCACATTTTGCCACTGTCTTATAGTACACGTTGGATCCCGTAACACTTTCGAGCATACCCAAACCGACAGTTTAAGAATGCAGTTACACATGTACTCTTCAATAGAAGCAATCACTGTATCCTTGACAAACTGACAAGAAATACTCACTTCTATAGCACTAACCAAACTTTTGGACATTCCATAAGAGCAATTGCCAAACTGACAATCTGTACAGCTCTAACATTCATGTAACAGGTATTTCATTTGAGCTCACTTTAAATACCATGTACATCATTTGTTTCAGAAGCCATTGTCACACTGACAATCCATTTAGCTTTGAAACTCAAGGGGTCAAGGTAGGTTGCAAATCGAAGGCTTCCAGGTAAAGTGATAACACAGTTGGTGACTCTGCAAGTTCACCTTCTTCCATCCACTTAGCATCCATTGGTGGATAGTTTCTGAACTTTACCAAGTAACGCCTAGCAACCTTGCCTTTCACTTTCCTTTCTTTGTGTGCCAAAATCTGTTCAGGGACCAAGATCTCGTCAAGTTCCTCGACTTCCGGCTGATCTTCAGCTGGCATATGTTCTGGCACATCACCCACATAGGGTCTGAGAAGACTCACATGAAACGCATTGTGAATCTTCCAACTGTCAGGCAATTTCAGCCTATATGCAACATCACTGATTATGTCGCACACTTGAAAAGGCCCATAGTAACGCATGTTGAGCTTTGGAAAGAGTCTTTCCTTGCCCTTCATCTTCTTTAACCTTGCCTTTTCAAACCGTAGAAGCACCCAATCACCAAGTGAATATACCACTTCACGACGGTGACGATCAGCTGCTTTCTTTTGCTTTGCCTGAGTCCTTTCTAAGGCCACTTTGACCTTCTTGTACATTTCATCCATGTCCTGAACATACTTATCTGCTTCAAATATCTTGTCCTTTGTATGCAGTATGGGAGGAACTTTCTTGCCACCTTCAACTATCTCAAAGGGTGCCTTGCCAGTTGATGAATGCACTGTATTATTGTATGCATACTCCACCAATGGCAAATACTGCTCCCACTTTCCTTTATGCTCTGACACATAGCACTTCAGCAGATCTAGGACAGTAGAATTTGCCTCTTCTGACTGCCCATCTGTTTGAGGATGAAATGACGAAGAGAGCGTGGTACCCATATTCTCAAACAAGCCTTTCCAGAACAAACTAGTCATGCGTGGATCACGGTCGCTAATAATCGACTGTGGCATGCCATGATACTTGAAAATATTGCTCATAAACAAGCGTGCCATCTGATCTGGCTTTATCTTCTTCCTGACAGGAATAAAATGAGCCTGTTTGTTGAATCTGCAAATAATGGTCCAAATACCATCATTTCCTGTCTGGGTTCTTGGAAGATCAAAGATAAAATCCATAGCAATACTTTCCCATGGTTTATCTGGAATAGGTAGTGGTTGCAATAACCCTGGTGCCTTTTGCCTGTCAAACTTGACCTTTTGGCATATTAGGCATTCTCGCACAAAGGCATCCACATCGCTTCTCAATGTAGGCCAATAGAAGAATGTCTCAACCGCTTTAACTGTAGCATCGATACCACGATGCCCTGCATACGGTGGGACATGACTCTCTTCCATAACTTTGCGTCGCAATGGCTTTGTGACACACAATCTGCCATGCATCATCATGAACCCATCTTTAAGAAGATAGTGTTCATGATGTTGTCCATCCATTAGTTGCTCGAAGACCCTTGCAAAATCTTCATCATTTGCATACTGTTCTCTCATATCATCAAGTTCATGATGATAAGGAATCGACACAGCTGAAATTTGTGGCTTTCTTGACAAGGCATCAGCCACAACGTTCTTCTTGCCTTCCACATGCACAATCTGAAAATGGAACATGGACAAGATATTTGCCCATCGCATATGCTTCTCAGATAACTTTGTCTGTGTCAAGAAGTATCGCAAGGTCTGATGGTCCGTTTGGACAACAAAGTCTGCACCTAGCAGGTAGTGTTTCCAACTTAAGAGCGCATGAATCACAGCCAGTAACTCTTTCTCATAGACCTGCATGGTCATCTCTGGCCCTTGCAAAATTCTGCTCTCATAGGCTACTACCCTGCCATCTTGCATTAGCACAGCACCAATGCTACTACCGCAGGCATCACATTGGACCACAAATGACTTCCTAAGATCTGGCAACACAATGACTGGATCCGAAGTCATCTTTTCCTTTAAGAGATTAAAAGCTGAAATCTCTTTTTGTGTCCATCTAAAGGTGACTGCCTTCTTTTGAAGAGCATGTAAAGGTGAAGCAATCTCAGCGAAATTTCGGATAAACCGTCTGTAATAGGAGCATAGTCCCAAAAAGCTTCGGACATCATGCACCGTCTTCAAATTTGGCCATGACTTGATCGCTTCGACTTTTGCAGGATCCATTCTGACACCATCCTTTGAGACAATGTGTCCCAGAAAGTGAATCTCTTCCAAAAAAAACTCACTTTTCTTTGCATTGATGAGCAACCTATGACTGCGTAGCTCTTTGAACACAATGGCCAAGTGATGCCTATGCTCCTCTTCATTCTTTGAGTAGACTATCATGTCATCAAAGAATGTACCAACAAACTGCTGGTGTGGACGGAAAATTCTGTCCATCATCCTATTAAACGTAGCAGGAGCATTTGTGAGACCAAAGGGCATCACTAAAAATTCGTAAAGGCCAAACGTTGTTCTAAAAGCAGTCTTGTGCACATCCTCTGATCTAATGCGGATCTGATGATACCCACTCTTTAGATCTATCCTGCTAAACATAGCTGCTCCTTCTAATTTGTCCATAATATCATCAATTCTAGGTATAGGGAACCTATTCTTGATGGTATTCTTGTTCAGTGCACGGTAGTCGATGCACATACGCCATGAGCCATCCTTTTTCTGCACCAACAACACTGGAGAACAGAATGGAGATGAACTGGGCTGAATCAGCCCCTTTTCTAACAACTCCTGTACTTGGCCCATTATCTCTTTCTGCTGAGCCGCACTAACCCTGTACGGAGGCTTATTTGGTGGGCTACTGCCTGGCACCAAATCTATCGCATGGTCCTCGGGTCTCTCTGGCGGTAATTGAGACGGTAATGAATCGGAAAAACAGTCACTATACTGTTGTAAAAACATTGACCTTTCTTTATCTAGCACAGATAAATTTGATTCATCACAATCTGACACTTCACGTGCAAAAACCAAGTACGCAGAAAGATGCTTTTTCATTACAGAAGTAATAGCAGAAGCTGATACAGTAGGAATAGACTCCCCTTTAAGCTTTACATCCAGAATGTGAGTCTTTCCCCTGCTCTGTACAGTGATCTTTTTGTTGTAGGCATCCATGATTCCCTGTACACGAAACAACCAAGGAATACCTAACAACACATCACATCCGTCCAGTGGCATGATGTAAAATTCTTCAGCATCTACATAGGACTGGATATGTAGACGCAACTTTCCAATGATGGGTGTCACAGCCTCTGTATGGCCAGGACATGCCAAACCTGCCTCTGCTGTATACCCCATCTCTTCAGGTCTGATTCCCAACTTTGAAGCCAATTCTGGGGAAATGAAGTTGGCTTTGGCACCTGGATCAAAGAAGATAAGCACTGTTTGATCCCTAACCTTTTCCCATGCTCTGCAAAGCTCACTTGCATCTGAATTTGGCTTGTCGCCCACCATATCTGGCACTAGACCAGCCATGGGCTTCTTTCCTTTCTTGTCTTCCTTGTCATCAGAATCAGCTGGCCTTTTCTTTGTAGGACAGTTGTAGGCAATGTGGCCAGGCTGCTCACATATAAAGCATTTGTTCTCTGTCCTCAGGACCTTCTTTTGCTCTTCTGACTTGCGAGGAAAACGTCTTTTCCATTTCTTTGCTGGTCCTTTTTCTGATTCAGCCGTAGCTTTGTCTTTCCCTGTGTTGGCCGACTCCTGAGTCCCTTTAGGAGCCTCATTGGGAACGTGCTTCTTGGCTGAATTTTTCTTGCCTGTTCCTGCCTTGACGCCAGTGTTAAATTCACAATCTTCTCCCTTGAGCAAACCATTGCCAGTGTTTGCTACCTCGATGAGCTGCGTCAAAGTAGTGACTTTTGTCTTCGTGCAGTACTTTCTCAATCCTTTAGGTAGGCCACAACAGTATTTTTCAATCTGTTCTGTCAATGGCACAAACCTATAGGAAGTTACTGGAAGTAGAGCTTTCCAAAACTTCCGATTGTAATCATCCAGATTTCTGCAAGTGGCAGCATTAAGCTGGTGCCATTCTGTCATGACATCTGCTTCGAAATCATCAGATAACCATGCTGCTGCAAAAATCTGCTTGAAGTAAATCCATGTGGACGGAGCTTGCCCTTGAAGCAATAAAGTTGTCCACCATTGTCCCGCATTCCCTGTCAAGAAAGTGGCTGCCTTGCGGACCTTTGAAGCCTCTGTAAAGTTTCCCCCTGCATAGGCCTTATCAAACTGCTGGAGGAATGAAAGAGCCTTCTTCCTGTCATCAAACCCTGTAAAGGTCGTGAATGACACACCTTTGCCACCTTCTTTGTACGGAGTTGGCCTCTCCAGCGGCGTTAAATTGTCATATGGAAGTGACTGAAACATGGGAACACTATTAGGGTTCATCTGTGTTCCTTGGCCGCTATTAACTTGACCTGGAAATGCCATATTTGGCTGCTGATTTGTAATTCCAGCCATGCCAAAATTTGCTTGTGGCATCCCAAATTGTCCCTGAGTGCTTTGAAACCCTGGTTGCATACCCATGATACTGTACATGGGGTTAGGCATCATCGTTTGAGCACCCCCAAACACTGTTCCTGGCGTATAAAACTGATTTCCAGGTGCATGACCAGCCATGCTCTGGAATACGGATCCACCTCCAAAATAGCCAGGGTGTACTGAAGGTGGTGGGAAGACCTGTTGCATAGCCTGTAAATTGCTTCCCTGCCCATTAGAACCAGCTATAGGCTGTTGAAAGGTGGCGGGCTGAATTGGTACAGCTTGAAAAACTGGCATCTCAGCCACCTGTTCTTGCACCTTAGGCACAGGTTGTGGAGACTGCATGTTCTCCGTCAAGTGTACAGGTGTTTCCATTGACTGTGCGGTATGAATCACCTGTGCTCGAGCCTTAACAGGCTTTTGAATATGATCCAGTGACCCAACTTGCTGAGACGGAACAGGAGGTTGCAGAAAGGCTAAAAACCTTGGGTTCTGCATTACTTGTGTGAACATAGCCACAGCAGTAGCCAACTGGGTCCTGAATATATCATCATCAGTCTGTGGTGGTCTTGAGGACTCACCCACTTCATGTGTCTGTTGACCCTGTGAAGAGGAAACCTCTTCAGTCACATCATCTGGTCTGTCAGCCATAATTACAATTCCCTGTGTCTCGTCTATGATCCCCTGTGTCTTCAAGCCCAAAACTGACCAAGGCTCACTTCTATGGGAAAAAGTGATTTAATCCCGTCGATGGAACCATGAAACCGGCCTGTTCAATCCAAAAAGGGCGGTAGACTTTACTTTAAACCTTGATTTAGCTTTCACCCATTATTAGTCGTCTATTTTACTTGTATTTTCAAGACACAACAAAGGGGAGAGGGATACAGGCTGCTGGATTGCACCTGTATGAGTAGACGGACACCAGATTGGCCCCTAACTTAGGCGCCCCTTTCGGTATTTCTTTATTGTTCAAAAGAAGGAATAAACGCTGTGGTTCCTACAAGCTGCCCCGCACAAACTCGGCTGAATTTCCACTGTTCCAGCCCGATTTCGGCAGCATAACTGTACTAGAACCCTTCACGATCAGTATTCCCACGCATTGACTGACTTTCCCGACGCATACGGGCACTTTGCAAAACCTGGCGAGAATCTGCAGCACGCTGAATTCTCTGTTTTCAGCCCTGAAAATGCTCCAGATCGCCTGTACAGCGGTCCCCTTGCGTCCCCGAACCTCCTGGGGGTATTAGGGTCCGTTTAGGGCCAAAACCCTAAACCTGCAAAAATACACAGCAGGCTGTAATTCACTGTTTCGGGCTCCGTTTCGCGTGCCGGTCGCATCCCTAGCAAGTCCTCGAGCTCCCGCACCTGTAGGGCTACTTGCCCTTTGAATCGGACGAGATTTCTGGCGTGAAACCTCTCCGAATTCACCTGTACCTGCGGGGGGATTAGCCGCTAGCTAATCCAATACCTGTGCAAGAGGCTCTTGCCTCGGCAATCGCGCATGAACCCACACAACTGTACATTGGTCAAATGAAGAGCCCACTAGAGGGGCATAACATACTGCCAAAGGGGAGAGAGAGGGCAGTGCGTAGCGTGCAGGGCATCACTCCTGGCACCGCACTGTGCATAAGAGGGAAAGCAAGCACTCCATAGCTCTTATCCTGTGACAAAATCTGAAAATGAGGCTCTCTCCTCTTCAAATTCAGCGCCACTTCTTGTTGCATAAGGCAAGTGCACCAGAAGGTGCCACTTGGCACTTTTACAAGCATTTTCCCGTTTCGGGGTTGCCGCCTAAAAATATCCCAACCAGTTGCCCAGTTGACTTCACGGCAGAGTAAGAAAATGTTCCCTTTGTCATTCCGGAGGTAATGACGCCAACACATTTTCAGGTCCCAAAATAGCAGTTCCCTAAATTTTAGGAGATGCTGCCATTGTATCTTTCTAGGTCATCCGACCCTCTTTGTACACTGCGGCCACATCCAAAACTGAAATGTAGCCTCTGTAGCAAAGGATTCCACTTTGGCTAGTCAATGACCCCACTTGGCTAACCATAGTCCTTGTCCAACCTTAGTGCTCTCTTGCCCTCAGGCCTGGACTCCCTCTGGACAGTTCCACACTAGCTATGCAATGCAGGGCAGTTAGATTTCCCGAGGGGTGTTTCCAAAAAGTGAAAGTAAATAGATAATAAGAAAGAAATCAACAAAAAGGATAGATAGTAGTCACACGCTGGTGACACACTGTCTCAAAAAAAGCACCTGTCACTCTGTCACCCACCTGAGTCCACTGAGATGCCTGTCGGTGCAAGGCAAACTCATGGCGCCTCTCCTCTGTGCAAGCAAGCTCCTGTCGAGCCTGCTGTAACTGCTCCTCCAACCATGGACTGTCTGGATGCTGCTCCTGCATCCTCTGTAGTGAAGCAAAGCCTCGTCTGAGATGCTGCTCCTCCTCTCTCGCTGCAGCCCGTCGAGCCAAAGACTCATGGAGAAAAAAGTGGCTAAGCTGAGCTAGGCCTAAGGCCACTCTGTCTGCAAGTAGAGCCTGGCTGTCCATGCCCTCTGTCCAGAGAGCCTCTACCCTCTCTCTGAGTGTTGAGTCCAACAAGACCCGCTCTGGGATGCGAAGCATCGTGCTCCCACTCCTCTGCCTGTCTACCACTGTGAGGATCATTGGTGCATGGTCCGAGAAGGATGTCCCTGCTAGGATGCCCACTGATCCCCCCAAGTCACTGAAGTGGTCACTAGTGTAGAAGCGATCTATCCGCGATAGATTCACTCCTCCCACTCTGCGGTCCGATCTAGAGAAGGCAAGAGTCTCTGGAGGCCTCACAAAGCCAGAATGCTGCCATGTATCCGAGACCCTCAAAGTCATACACAACCTCTCCCAAGCTGCTAACTCGACTCCATGTACAGTAGCATGGCTGCCTCCGATCCTGTCAGAGGGGTCCTCCAACATGTTGAAGTCCCCTCCTACACACCAATGGTCAACCTGTGGCAAAGACTCAACAATCTATGACCAAAACTTTGCACGAGCACTCGCCACATTGGGCGCATAGATGTTCAGGAAGCCCACAAGGCCACCCTGAACCTGCAAAGTAATCCACTGAGCCCTGCCTGGCATAATAATCCCTCTGCCCACAATGGCCTGCTGCAATGAGTCCGCAATAGTCATACATACCCCACCCTGGATGCCTCCAGGTCCAAAAGCAACTGACCAAAAGGTATCATAACGTCCCCGCAAAATCTGACCACATCGTCGAATGCGGCTCTCAGACAAATGGTGCTCCTGAAGCATAAGGAGATCAATCTCTCCTCCCACAAGGCAACGCTGAAGCTCCTGACTCAATCGGCCCCGCTGTCGCTGAAACTGAGGCCCACCTAATCCCTGCACGTTCCACGAGACGATCCTCATGGGGAGCGAGAGAGAACAGATGCTACTACAGCAGCAAGACGGGCTATCTTCGAGGCAGGCTTGGATGGGGAGTAATCCGCATCCGAGCGTCCTCTAGATAGGCGAGCCTGTAGTGAGTGCCTGGCCCAAGCCCAAGCAGAGCGAGCCGTGCGCAAAGCAACCTCCTCTGTCCAGGAGTCCTCATGAATGTATACATAGCAAGGCAAACACTGCCTATCAACAAAAAAGTACACCACAATGTGCCTACATCCTGCTGAGTCTGGGGGTGTCACCGCAAACTTGGCCAGTGGCCACAAAGTCTGCAGCAAATCTGTAACTCCAAGTTCTCCCATGTGGTGAGAGAACTCGAGAACCTGTGTATGCAACCATCCCACCACTGAGTCTAGGGACCACTCTGTCTCGGTCCGACCACAGAGGGGAAAGGAGAAACCAACTGCTGAGTCCAAGGCCTCTGTCCCCCTAGCGGCGAGGAACAGAGCGTGGACCCTGAAGCAGGCTGCCTCGTGGTCTGCTGCGGAATCGCCGAGAAAGCGAGTGAATCCGTAATCGAAGAAATCCCAGCGGCGTCGGAGGTCAATGCTCGTCAGACCACGAGGGATAGCTGCAAGGGAAGATGTCTGAATCTGCAGAGGGGGCCGCAAGAAGGACTGACCCTCTCTCGCTAGGCGACTCGTGGCAAAGGCACTGCCAAGAGATCTCCTAGCCGCCGGCGAGGGACCAGTCTCCTGAGTCGACTGTGGTACTGAAGCAGGAGGAGGGGGGGAAGGAGCTGGGGGGACGGAGGAGAAGAGAAGCGGGGTGGGGCGACAAAGACAAGGGGGCGAGGTGGGGAGTGGGCGGGAGCAGAGGACGGGGGAGGGGATGAGGAGGAAGAGAGGAAATATGAAGGTGGGGTGGCTGGCGAGGGTGAAGCGGAAGTGGAGGCTAGCGTAGGGGGCTCCTCCTGCTCAAGAGGACCAAAGCGGTTCCCCATGGGAACCCACTGCTGCTGAGTAGGCACCTGAGGGCCACTCTGAGTGCCAGGCTGCCGCTAAGGCCCCTGGCGTCGACGGCCACGGGCCTGTTGCCATCCCTCCTCCGCTGGAGCCCCAGGCTCGGAGGGTGGCTCAGAATCTGTGTGCTGTGCCGCTGGCTGTGGCTGCGGCCCAGCCTTGGCAGGCTAGGGCTGAGGCTGAGGTGCAGGTCGTGGCCTCCTCCGTGGACAGGCCTTCGCTAAATGGCCCATCTGTCTGCAAATGAAGCACTGGTTCGGGAGACCCGAGTACTCCACACTCTATCTAAACCAACCCCCATTCACCCGAGGCAGAAGGATGACCTTCGGGAGAGTGTGGGTATCTTTGACCAAAACTCGAACTGAAGGGATGCCAACCGCCTTGGCAGCTACTGATGCTGCCGTACGAGGTGTCTCCAGGACAGTCCCGATGGCGGAGCCAATCCTGGAGAGAAGTGGAAGGTACTCCCTCCGTAAACCCGGAAAGCAGACTGAGATGGGGATGTCTGCCTCCTCTACTAGCACATCCGAAGTCGGGTCAAAACCATGTCGCCACTGTCGAAAGTGGGCGCGTGATGCTCGGATGGCTAGTGGACTCATAGCTATGACCTTGGAGGCCATCTCGGAAGTCTCGAACTCGATCTGGTAGTACCCCCGTCCGAGGATCTAGACATCCAAAATCTTGCCCACCTCTGCGAGAAGGCGGGCCTGGAGAAGGTCTCGCAGCTCTCCTCTGCTGCGACGGGTGCCGAGAACCTTGCAGATGACAGAAGTCGCCTGCAAGCGCTCTACCTCTGCGGCAAGGCTCGCTTGCTCTGTCGGCGAAAGAGCAAGTCGAATGGTGGGCTCAACGGGGTCGGGCGAGGGGGCTTCAGGCGAGTCCCTCTGTGGCGGAGCTGGAGCCTCCATCTGTGTCTACTGCTGAGTCGAAGAAGCGGATGGTGAAGAAGAACTGCAACCAAGTACGCCGAACACTAGTCCGAAGAAAAAGCGATGCAAAGCCAGGTGCAGAAAACCTTCGGGGGCAATGCAGACAGGGGGGGGGGGGGGGGGGGGGGGGGGGCAGCGGGCGGGTTAAAGGACAGCCAAGGAATGGGGGGGCAGCGGGCGGGTTAAAGGGCAGCTAGGGGCGAGAGCGACGGGCAGCTAGGGGCAACGGTGGCGGGCTGGACTGGGCGAGGGAGACAGTGCGAGGGCGAGAGGGGGGGGCAGGGGAGGCAACGCGAGGGCGAGGGGGGGGGCTGGAGGCAGCGCGAGGGCGAGAGAGAGAGGGGGGGTGAGGGGCAACGATGGCGCAAGGGGGGGGAGCGTGCAGCAGCAGCGAGCGTTCGTTCCTCATTCAGACTTACTGGCCATCTTTGCACGAGGTTTTTTTTGTGCATGATAGCGTAAGCTGAAATACATGTTAGGCTCTGCCCGCCCATAGTATGTCTTCACGCCTTCTTGAAGGGGAATTGACTCACCCTTGGCCACTTGAGTGTTTTGTTCGCAAAGGTTACCCCCTCAGTGCCTTATTGTATGCCCTTGCCACCCACCCCTTGTTGATGTATTTGGATCATTTGGTTTTGCCTTGGTCGTCTTCATGGGTTGCAACTACCCTCTAGAAATGACTTTATCGGGCACGCTTATATTGCTGACTTGTTATTCCCGCAATCATCAAGATGATATGCGCGTGATCATGCAGGCACTGGATACATTTGGGCTCACGGTAGGCCTTAAAGTTAAATTTCCCGAAATTTAAACTCTTACCTCTCAATGTACGGGAATGGCACCATCTTTTATGGCTTGGGGATATTCTTGATCTGAACGTCATTGTCTGCCACTTGGGGTACCCTATTGGATGGAAGGTCACTACAACTCAGGAAGTGGATTGGGTTATACAACGCCTCATCGTCAAATTGTAGTATTGGAAAGTGTCCACATGGCCATTGCATGTTCGTCTCCGAATAGTTCAAAGCATCATGATGGCCTATGTTCAATTTTACTTGCCGTTGTTGCATTAGCCTTGTCATCGCCTATCATTGCTAATGTCTAATATTTTATCTCATTTGTGGCGTACTAATCCCGCAAGAAAGGGCTCCGTTTACTCTCAATGGAGAAGCTTTGCACTTCGAAGGGTTTTGGAGGATTACATATTTTGGACCTTTGCCGCCATCATCTTGCGAGGTAGGCCATGTTATTGCCTACCCTTGCGCAGCAATCCCAATCTTGGACTCTCATGATAGCCTCACTATGTCAACATTACCACTTCCGCCTTTGGTCACTGGAAGACGTCACTTTGGGAGACTGTGTTTGGCAAGATGATCGGTCATATTCCTCTACTTTGCTTGATGCTTAAAAAGCCGTTACAGCTCATCTTTCATGGAATGGCAGGCAACCACAAGATGGGAATTCGTTGCGCCTGGAAAGTATTCACTGGAGCCCAGCTTTTGCTCTTACTCTTGTAGATCAATCACCATGCCTGGCTTACTTCTTTTCTTGTCGTGGCGTGCGCACGGTGGATGATGTAGTTGACATGTATGGCAATTTGATTCATTATCCTCAGCTGGCTGTTCACTTTGGTTTGGGCATGCATTATCGTCAATTCTGGGGTAAACGTGAGCGCATGTTGGCTGACTTCCTGCCCATTCCACCATTGGCAGTTGGATGCCGCTTGTTGGATTGGACTTTTATGGGACACACCTTTTGTTGGTATTTCTGCCGGTTTATGCTTGCTTCTCTCCTGCCTCGGTCTTGGCTGGCTGGCCACTGTAATGCATTGTGGTCTTTGCACAAATTAGATCGATGGTGGAGAAATGCTCTTACTACAATTTGGAAGAGTCGTTTGCCTCTCAAGGAACGTTTATTTCCATGGCGCTACTTGCTAGAAGTGCTCCGAGTTGGCACCTTCATTAGTACGCGCCACATCAGCGCTTCTCACTGTGCCAGATGTTCAAAAAGGTCTTAGTCTATGCAGCGGCTTATGGGACACGACAAACAGGGGTTTGCTATGCATGCAGGCACACTCACCTACCCTATAGACAGACTTGTGGCAATCAAGACCGGACAAGAACCGACCAACGGTAACAGGAAGAAGGGAAAGCAACAGAAAAAGAAACCATCAAGCCCTAGATTGTCAGCAGAGCAACGCGCCGAGTACTACAAAGAGGGCAAATGTTACGGATGCGGGGAACAAGGGCAAGTGCTTGCCAAGTGTCCCAATAAAGCGTCCAATGATCAGGCACATGACGAGTCAGAGAGTTCCAAAGCGGCGGAGGAGTGACCAAAGAAAGGCACGACAAAAGCAAGACTGGTACCGGATTTTGAGGGGACCGACCAAGAGCGAATGGATGAAATTACGGAGCTCTGCAAAGCATGGGGCAAAAGTACGAGGTCAAGGAGGAGACAAGGCCAAAATGTGTACGTGTACAAAGCATCTGAATGACGCTCCATCCTCTCCGAGGAGTCATAAATCAACACAATATCATCATCATATAACAATAATGGGATCCATTTCCTTGCCAATTGTGCTCCTCTATCACCATCCCTCTCAATGTAGTCAACAATCTTATCCACATACATGCCAAATAGTGTAGGAGATAGCAGGCAGCCATGTTTCACCCCGATAGTGGAGTGAACCAAATCAAAAATACCCCTATGGAGTGCGTACCAATAGAGTCGTCTCCCACGTGATCTCTCCTCCTCAATAATGGCTCTCAGTGTCAATACGTGCATATCCTATTGCCCATACACCCTCTCTCTCTCTAACCATCTACTCAATTGTTGCTTAAGGATAGATGCGTACAACGGTGCCAATGTGTGTCTAATCATGAGAGTGCGGTCATATGCTCTCCTGGTCTTCATCCGGTCAATGCATTTCTTACCATCTCGGCGGTAAAGAACGCACATGTGTGTGGGCATGGCTCTGGAGAATCTAGAAGAGGTGGCTACCTCAATACTATGTCAAGAGATGATGCATACCGACCCCATGCCTCCGTAGAAGCGATGACTAAGGGGTCGATCTGGGCTGAATTGCGCTCCTGATGTGAGGGGAATGAAGGGTTGAAAACGCAGATCTCGACGATGCCGATGATGGACAACAATGGAAAACTCGATGAAGGTGAGGGAATGGCCAAGGGGAGGCTCAATGGGTTGCTGAACGACCGGAGAGGGGCGAGCGTTAGCAAATCTGGCACACTCTGGCGACTAATTGGCCTGAAAATGAAAATGTTGGCTGATCTGCAAGTGAGAAGGGAGCGCTAATGCTGAAATCTGCAAACTTTGGCAGCTTGCTGCAAAAACGCTGGCGCTAATCTGAGGTTGAAGAAAACGCCAAGGCTGGCTGCTCGAAAACGCTGGGCTGATTAGTGCTATCTGCAAGTGACTCCAACGATGGCTCCTTTTATAGGAAAGGATTTGGGATTATACATCTGCGAAGGGCTAGCTAGGGCAAACTATCCACCAACCTAGCAAATTCAATCATTAAATGACTTAATTTGTAAGTTTTTGTCCAAGGCTAAGTTTCGAGTGAAACTATCGCACATCTGTCCACTCGAGAATCCGATCAACACAGGGAATGGCTCATTGGATTCCTCTAACCTAAAACTACATGCATGTCATGCCAGATGCCCACAGTAATGTAATAACATATATTCAAACACGTGTACAAACCACTTATGCAAGAGGGTTACAAAATTGGAAAACCTCGTCTAATGAACCGGTCCGGACATGCAAGTCTTGAAAACAAGCTCACAAAATTGCCGGTACTAATCCTCCTAAGATTCTGGACACTCCTATCTAGGAAGAAGGGGAAAACAGGATGAAGCATGTCCTCCTAGCACACAGAGCCATGTGCACGTGACAAGATCACACCATTAATTTGATTCCCGGCAGCACACCATCGAACCGGCCACGTTACCAAGTTAGCAAAGCCCAAAATGAGAGAAATTATAAACCAAGTGAAAGAGATTCTCAAAAAGGGTCTAATTCAGTTGAGTACATCACCTTATTGTTTGTTGGTGTTGTTGGTATTAAAGAAAGATGGATCTTGGAGAATGTGCATTAACTACAGAGCTCTCAACAAAATCACCATCAAGAACAGGTTTCCAATACCCAAGATCGATGATATACTAGATAGGCTTCAAGGTTCTACATGTTTTAGCAAAATCGGCCTAAAAAGCGGCTATCATCACATCAAGATCGCTCCTAGAGATGTATACAAGACCGCGTTCAAGACGTCCTTTGGATTGTACGCGTATTTGGTGATGCCTTTTGGTCTCAGAAATGCTCCTTCAATGTTCAACACGATGATGACAAGATTTTTAGAGAATATCGGTCAGTTGTAGGCACCTTTCTTGACATCGTCATCATATTCTCCAAGAGTGAGGCTAGAGAAGAGACACCCTTTGTTACAGGTTTCCAGGCATAACAGCAACATAGACTAGTGATGAATGGGAAAAAGAGCGAGTTTTTCTTGCCAGAGATATACTTTTTTGGGACACGACGTCTCTACAAAGGGTGTAAAAATGACAGCGAAGGTTGAAACCATTCGAGTTTGGCTAGATTTGAAGAATGTACATGAGGTTCATTCAAAAGTTTGTGGAAATTGCTTCTCCATTGCATATTTTAACACAAAAAGTCTTGGCGACCGTCTGAGATTGCAGCCTTTCAAGACTCTCAAAGAGAAGTTGACAACTCGTCCAGTGTTGGTATTACCATATTTGCAAAAACCATTTAAGGTTTATCGTGATGCCTCTGGTTACAGTCTAGGAGCGGTCTTCATGAAGGAGGGCCAGAACAGGTTGCACAAATTTATGAGGAAGAGCTTTTGGTAGTCATCCATGCTCTTACTCAGTAACACCACTTTAGAGTGTTCATCGATCACCAAAGTTTACAATACTTCCTATCTCAGAAACAACTTTCGGACAAACAGATGAGATGGGCGAATATTTTGTCATAGTTTCACTTCCAGATCGTCCGTGTTAAGGGAAAGAACAACTTGGTGGCATATGCATTGCCTCGCAAGTCAAAAATTTTGGCTATTTCGGCGATTCACCATCGGAGCTTCGAGGATATGGTAGATCAGTACGCCACAAATCCAAATTTTGCACACATCTTTGACCGGTTACAAAGTGGTGAGACAGTTGCAGGCTATTCTCTAAAGGAAGGCTACTTGATGCGAAAAACTATGTTGTGTGTCACGCAGGCATTAAGCAACAAGGTTTTGACAGAGTGTCATTGTCCACCTTTTTCGGGCCATCGCAACATAGACACCACCCTGAAAGATGTGGAAACGTACTTCTCCTAACCGAGGCTCAAAAAGGATGTGGACGAGTTTGTTCGCAGTTGCTTAGTATGCCAAAAGGTCAAGTTTGACAGGCATAAGGCATCAGGTCTTTTACAACCTCTATCTAAACCTAGCTGACCTAGGAAAGTATAGCAATGGACTTCATTTTTTATCTTCCCAAGAGTCAGAGTGGGCATGATGGTATTAGGACAATCATCAACACATTCAGCAAACAGACTCACTTCATTCCAGTAAAGAAGACAAGTAAAGCATATCATTTGGCTAAAGTGTTTCTCTCGTAGATTTTTCGATTACATGGTATGCCTGAGTCTATAGTTTCAGATAGAGATCCCTGTTTTACGAGCTTATTTGGGAGGGCAATCTGGGAGAATATTGGCGCACGACTACAATTCCTATCCTCGTTCCAACCACAGACAGATGGGCATTCGGAGATAGCGTGGTCTTGGACTTGTTGAAGTCGTACATCTTTGGTCAGAAGACTCAACGGGAGAAGTATTTGCCCTTGGTAGAGTTTGTCTACAACAACACAGTTCATATGTTACGAGGAAGGCACCATTTGAGATATTCGAGGCTGTTAAGAAGGTTCCACCTATTCTCAGCACCAAAGATAAGATTTTTTTAGCAGATCAATACACTCAGGACCTTGACATTGCTTTTGCCAAGGTGCATGAGGCTCTCGAGAAGTCTCAAGCACGACATAAGAAGGCAGTAAAAAAGCATCGACGTAACTTGCAGCTGAAGGAGGATGATTGGGTTCTTTTAAGGTTTGAGAAGCCACGCCTACGGAAACGGAAGGGTAAGGGGCAGCTTTTCCAAAGCTAAGTATGCAATACTATGGCCCTTCAATGATGTATCTTTCAAGCTGAAGTTACCAGATACTTGCAAGATTCACAATGCATTTCATGTGAGCACTGAGTTTATTGAGACCTTTCAAAGGTGAAGTGTCACTGGACAGAGAGCCAGAGAAACAGCCCGAAGTGGAAAAGACAGAGGGGATTTTGATTCCAGAACAAGTCCTAGCTCACAAGGAAAGGAACCTTGAAAGGTAAGCTGACACGCCAATATTTGGTCAAGTTCAGGAACTACCCAGCTTTGGATGCAAAGTGGATGGAGGAGGATGACCTAGCAGAAACTCCTCACATATTAGACCTTTACCTTGAAGCTTTTGGTTTAGCACCGACTATTCCAAGAGGTATCGATGAATCAGCATGTTGAAGCATATTGAATCTGGTGCGATGCAGACTGCACAAGAGGGGAGTTACTCCGCTCCTTTGTCACAGGTTACCTTGATGGAATAAAGTCACTGATTTCTTTTGAGATTTCAGGAATACTGACAGGCTGACACTATTATGCTCAATGACTTTATATCAAAAAGTACTTTGAAGTGGGAAGTCCTAAAATGAATCTATTACATGTGCTCTCTCATGTGTGTATTGTGTGAGTGCATGTTTGAAAGACGAAATGATTGCAGTATTTATATCTTGTTCACCTAGCGGCTGATATGCATGTGATAGTAACGAGATTTAGTCAATCAAGACATCCGTCAGAGATCAGCACGGCCTGGGTGTTATTGCTCAACAAATTACAATAATCATGATTCTCATTCAAGATCTCGATGGGGATAGTGATGTGAATGTGATGTGAATATTCAGCGGTTGATGACGTGGCAAGCTGTACGGACTTCCACGATTTGCATCGCAAATCGTGCTGACATGCTTCCAGGCACCGTGAACGGACAGCCCCACAGGGCGCTAGCTTTTGGGTACCAGATGCCTTTAGACTACTGCTTTTCATGTATTGCTTTTCGTGAGGGGCCTTTATAAGAATTGCCAGGGTCTCTCTTCTGGCAGGTTAGCTTGGAAGCACTGCAAAGAGATCAAACCCTCCGACATTGTACTTGTTGAAGCATAATAATAAAGAAATACTGAGAATTTGGGGCGAGAACTACTAGGCACGGAACTCCGTCGTGCCGTGTCGTCTCTCTCACAGTTCTTTCAGTTTCTCTCGCATGTGTAGCACTACATCTGTGGCTTGGAGTGTCCAAGTCTATTACATCTCACTACTCCACTCGGGAGTATATCACCAATAATTGAAACCAATATTAAAACCACAGTCAAACAATTCAAATTGGCACCAAGACAGGTTCAAATCAGATACAATTCATTTCAAACAAATTCCAAACAGAATCTCCAAACAATTCTCAAACAGATCCTCAAACAAAATTCAAAAAGTGTCTTAATCAATCTCAAAAAGCATTCTCCATGTCAATCGACCTCCAAAGTCGCCTGGCCTGCAATCCTCAAACCTGCACCAAAATTAGGGTTAAATTCCTTCCATAAGGTTGTAGCCGCCCGCAACATGGTCCATAAGCTCTAGAATGGTCGAAACTCGCTTAGAAAGACAGTGTTCCCGAAGCGGTGATGACAATCCCATGATATAGGAATCACACTGGGAATCACACTGGGCCTCCAAGGTCATCGGTTTGAGAAGAGACACCTGCTGAGAGATGTCGAGAAATTTCAAGTTGTAATCTGCTAGGTTTTCCATGGCAAGCATTTCAAGATACCCCACTCTACCAAAAGCTACACTCCAAAAGAAGATATCAATTAGCATATAACTTCAGGTAAAAATTTTCTTAAAAGCTTGCCGATTAGAGTGTGCGGCTTGGTAGCTATAGACATCCACCATTGCATGGCACTGCCTTTGAGAAAAGCAGTGGCTCCAAAGATGTTTGATTCTTCTGAATAATTCCCCATGGCGTAGAGGTTGTCAAATTGTTGTAGAAATTGTAAAGCTTTCCTTGAATCTTTCCCTCCCGAAAGGCGAGGAAAAATTTCTTGTGAAATCTAGAAGCGCCATCTTACTCTATCTGCTCTTTGGTAGAACCGGTATGCTTTTAGAAAAGCACACGACAGGAGCTCTGATACCATTGTAACGGGAGGGCCAGCTGTTATTTGACGTGCTTAAAGATATCCAGTTTGTTCAAACAAACTGAACAACTTTAAGCACGAATAACAACTAAGCTGAAAGAGATGCACGACACACAAGACGGGGAGTGGTGGAGGTCAACCACAAGAGAGCATTGGCCCCAAACCCTCGCACCCCTTCCGATATTTCTTTATATTGCTTGAACTCAGTACAACATCCCGAGGCTCTTACTCTGCTTTCGTTCCTGTGAAAATGCCAGAGAAGAGGCCTTCAAGTGATATTTAAAGGCCCTTGGCCTCTCAAAAGCAGTTACATGAAAAGCTATAACTCTGAAAAGCATCTAACCCAAAAGCTGGCACTAAAATTAGCCAGCGAAAAACACGAAAATCCGTATTGCTGCCACGTCAGTAGTCAACGCAGAATGCGACGTCTATACAATCTGTCACCGCAAAGTACGAGCATTCGGTACAAGCCAGCCACGTCAACATAAGTCTACTTAGTTATTTTTGTGTGTGTGTGTGTGTGTGGTGGTTGGGGGGGGGGGGGGGTCAGCTCTATTTTAATGGGCATAGGCCCTAGAAACTTAGGCCCCATTGGATAGGGTCCCATAAGTTGGTAAAAACCCTTCGATAAATCGCTCCACATGATGAGATTCTGTAAGTTGGTGGGAACTCCTTCGGAGCCTCTAGAGTTTAGGCCCCTTAACCAAGATCTACAACTCCTTCTTCGGCGAGATTTTGTAAGTTGGTGGGAACTCCTTCTTCTATAGCTTCTAGAGTTTAAGCCCCTTGGTTGGGATCTATAAGTTAGCTAGGGTTGGATTTGCAAGACGTAAAAACATCCTGCTCTCATAAGCAAATACATGGCCTTCTTGCATCAAGAGTGCTCCCAAACAACGACCATAAGCATCACAAAAAATTTCGAATGGCTTTTGCAAGTTGGTTGGGTCCATATTTACCCCTACTACTGAGACGATATGTCCCAAGAAATGTATCTTAGGGAAGAAAATTTGCTCATTTTTACATTTATATCAATTTATGCTTCCGTAGTGCCTGTAAAACTCTCTAAAAAACCCAGAAGTCATCCTGAAAGCTCTCTTATAGACGTCTCGACTCTCCAAGAGCAATTCAGATATAACCACTCTTCATATCAATTTGGCAAGTAAAACCCTGATGTCTGTCGAGTATATCATCGATCCTCGTAATGTGGAAATCTGTTATGGTTCATTGTTTCTTTATTTTGGCCTCGACTAACTCTGTAAGGTGGCCAGTTCGGATGGTGTACTACCAGGACTCAATCATGTGGTTTTCAGGACGTGAAGGAGGCAACTCACTTAGTACGCCCTCAAAGAAATAGTCAGCCTCTATTGTAGAAAATCTTGTCGTTCCTTTTCAAGGTCAAACATATTTGAACTTTCAAATTTTTTTCTTTTTTTCCATCAAGTACAATCTCTTTGCCCTTCTCATTCGTCAAAGTCGCTTTCTTAGCCCGATAGTCAACCACGGTGTTGTTCTGGTAGTACCAAGGGATTCCTAGGAGAACATCACCCCCTTCCAAAGGCATGATATAAAAGTCCTCGTGCCCTAAATACCCATAACAATGCAAACAGAGTTTGCCGATGACAGGTGTAATGGCAATATCCCATCCGGGTACCGCTAGAACTGCCTCTACCTGTGGCCTTAACCTATCGATTGTAATTCCAAGTCGAGCCACAAATGAAGTTGGCCTTGGCTCCTCCATCAAAGAAAATGAGGGCTTCCTGATCTTTCACTTTGCCCCATGCGCGGCAAAGTTTTGTGCTTCTGTTGCTCTGTAACTTTCTGGCTTATCTTCTGTTGGTCCTCTAGTTCATCTTCTATTCAAGATTTTTGTCTGGCTCTTCTTGCGAGCACAGGTTCCGCTTTTCTGCACTCGTCTATCCTTTCAACTTTCCTCCCGACCTGAGAGGAGAAGCAATGGCCTCACGCCATCTCGAGTAAATCTCATCAATCGGATAATCCTTCAGGTGTTTCGCAAGTCTCGGGTCTCTAGAGTACTTGATCAATCTTTTCACACAAGTCAACCTGCAATTGACGTTTGTACTCCGCTCTGGCAAAATTTTCCACCAAGAATCTGTCCAAATCTTCATTCTTTCCTTCAGTTCCCGCGCCACATTTCAACTTTTCTTTTGCCTGCCCACCTAGAGATGTTATCTCTATCAGATTCTCTGAGAAAACCCATGAGTAATCTGGAATTCTTTATGGCTTATGCCCTGTAAGACGGAGCAATGAAGATAGGTGCGCCCGATGCGCAATGTACAAAGGGTGGGAGTGGCTAATAAGACCGGGGTCGGGACACACAAGATTCTTTCACAGAAACCTGCATGTAAAAAGGATCGGATCCTCCGTAGAAGAAGAATCTTTCTATGCTCTGATACCACTGTAACCGGCTTGGACACTCCAAGCGAGAAATCAATAGCAACACGCGAACCGAATCTTCATACTCACTGAACTTTAATAGAGAGAGAGAGAGAGAGAGAGAGAGAGAGAGAGAGAGACACGGCCCGACATAGTTTCGTGCCCATAGAGATTGGTAGCACCCCTTTCGGTATTTCATTTTCATTAATCATTGCAAAGTACAACTCCCGCGGGTCCTCGGCTCTCAGGCTATGCGTCCAGATGCCCTAAAGAGTGAGGCCCTTCAATTCCTTTTATTCTTACAAAGGGATGCCAAAAGCAGAGCCCCAAAAGCAGTTAAACTCAAAAGCAATAAGTCCCAAAAGCAACTAGCAACTAGCTCCAAAAACTGTCAAAAACAGCCAGCGTAATTTTCGGAATTAAATACAGTATGCCACGTCAGCATGTCAGCATGAAAAGCAAAAATCCGTACTGCTGATCCACGTGGCATGTCAGTGCGAATTTCGGGCGTCCATACAGCTGCCGTACAGCCTGCCACGTCATATGCATGTCCACGGGTGGTCATGCCACGTCATCAATTTGTGACACCTTCCAATGCTCTCACTTGAGGGGAAGAAGTAGTACACAAGCTTGAGAAATGACACTTGATGACCTACGCGTAGCTGCGAGGTAGATTTAAGGATCACAACAAAGATGTCATAAAATTAAATCTCCTTTTGGCCTTGAAGATGCAATCTCATTAGATTATGAATGCACAGCATAGATGCATGAGGCATTAGGACAAGCACTTGACAAATAGAGTTAGTTCTCCCTTGTGCAGTCATACGCATTACTGGGCAGTTGTGCTTTACTGCGTGTGTCCATACCTTTGATATCAACAGGCACCAATCTAGAGAACAACACCCTCAATGAATCAAAAAACAGTTGAAACAATTATGTGCTTCTGTGTGTCTCTACATATGTCCACTCTGTGTTTCAGTTGAAGTGAATTTAAATATTGAAATTCTCGTTGCCTCTCATCTTATGTCTGCGCTATGAGCCAAGTCTTCTGGTTTTTCAATTTCAATGCTTTATTAGGAGTCTGCCAGTTCGCTACAGCACAAACATTATTCTCAAACCCTCTACTCATCTAAAAGGCATAGCAAGCTTTGAACCAAAACAACTGAGGAGAAAGTAGTTACAAAAGCCTCCATTATTACCTGCAGTTGAGAAACCTTGTGCTTTAACAAACACTTCGACATCTGCTTGCAACTTGTGATTCTCCCTCGGACATTTTAATGTAAAAATTCCATTGCTTGCTCCATACTTTATAGGTGGTTGATGAAATGGAGGTGCTGAAAGCGACCTTCGCAAGCGCCCACTTGAAGGTCTCACTGGAATATTCTTGGATACTATTTGCCTTGAACTATGCTTGGGAGAATTTCGACCTCTCTTTTTGCAGACAATTTCCTTGTCCACACAATGCGTTGACAGTGTCAAAAAACCAGAACCACCTATTTGTTTGCTCTCGGGCCTTTCTTTCAACTCATCCACTGTCACCTTGATGACAATGGGGTACGGAGAAGCTTTGCCTTCCTTACCCAGAAAAGAAAACTTGTTTACAGCAGGCGTTTCTGTAGAATCAAATTTCTCTATTTCCCATTGTTGTGGGTATAAAGACGACTTATTCTCTACCAAACGATCATTGCCATCGAAAGACAGCAAGTAATCAAGTTGGCCCCCTTCCTCAACCTCTCTTTCATAGCCTTTGGCAAAACCATGTCTAGGAAAATCAATGCATAGCATACCTCTATCATTATTCCAAAGCCTTTCCCTATTATAAGGGATTTCGAGATTGCTGATTGTTTGCCTTTCAGAATGGCACCAAAAATCATCTGCACAAGAAGACGTCATGTTTAATTCATACAGACATCTCCTGACTCCTGGACTGGACACTGAGAAAGATCTGCGTAGTTGTGGCGGTGTCTGCATAAAATCAATCACGGCGTTTGTACTTTCCCCATAACACAAATTTTTCGAGTCGTTCTGACAAAGAACATCTTGTCCAGAGAGACCCTGACTTTTTGGCCCAACAATACAATCAAGTACATCATCACCGAGGACATCACCGGTGCTCGTCTCCCTCAAAAACCCTTGTAAGCTGTCCTTTTGGCTCCAAAGGTTCTCCATTCCTCCAGGATCATGTTGACTTCCAGTATATCTAACATCACTATCCAGTTTTCTCCTGGTGCTACATGGCTGGAAGCTCCATGGATGGATGGATAAATCAGTAACGTTATGTTCCTGATATGCTTTTTTTTTCCGAGGGCTTCTGATCCCCTTTGGTGTGCAGAATGTGAGGTCCTGCTCCTTGTTAACAGCTTGGCCTGCATTTTGCATTCCACCAGCCAAACACAACACATCCCCCTTTTTCATATCTTTGGTACACCTCGTACGATAAGATGGATCAACGTGCTGCCATGACATTTTCCGCTTACGGATCACACCATGCTTTGACGAGTGACAATCTGCTGTTGTTAAGAGAGACAGAAAAAGCGCATAGTTAGTAGAGAGTCCCCCGAACTGGCTAAAAAACAATCGCTTCTCAAACAAATTACCTTCATCCAGATTACGTGTCAACCTCCTCCATTTTGTACCCAAAGCCTCTGTTATAAATGAAAGAATGGATTTCCAGTCCTAAAATAGCAAGCTAAAAGATGAGCTTTACGAGAAAACTTGCACAAAGCAGCACCTGTGTCAGAAGGACCTGTAAATTGGAACTAGCACCATATTCGCAAGAACACGGTCATACCTTGAACTCAACAGAAGTCTTGGTCGCTTCAAAGGTGATGTCATAAGTAGAAAGAGGACAATGTAAATTTATCAAAAACATGGGGAGGGCCTGCTTGACTCCAGGACACGAAAAATCAGACTTAAACGGATTTGCAAGCTCCTGACCACAATTGCTATGCAAAAACAAGGTGTTGATAAGCTTGTGAACAGGTGTTTTGTGAACAAAACGGCCATTAAGATCTGTGTGCAGTTAACTGGAACAACTCATTTCCAAGATAATGTTAACAAAGAAGGCAACGAGGACGTTTGAATTCAAAAGGATACACAAGAACTGAACAGCCTGCATCAGACGTGCAAGATCAAGTGCTTGTGAGAACAGTTGCAAAGCAAAAAAAGCATATAAACCAAAGGGTTCAAAATTTCTACATCACCTTCGATGAAAACCGGCTCGTTTCTTTGGAGATAAATGCGTCTAGTTTCAAGCACTCCTTTGCAAAATGCAGCTCATGTAGCTCATGACGAAGATGCTCCCCAAAGAACTCACAAAGAATGTCCAAAGATGACGAACAAGTCTTTGTACAAATAAGATTCTCTAGCCTAGACAAGCCATGAAAAGACAAGTATCAACCAAACTATCACGGGGTCAAGAAGCTTTCAATTTTGGGCATGAAGCATTGTCCTTTAAGCACACACGATGTCAATCTTGAGATTTCATTTGTATAAAATAGTAAGTGTGTTGCATACCTGTCCATATCAAATACTCTGAAAGAAACATCAGGATGTATCAAGGCAAGCCGCAGTGTCCGGTCTTTAACTGCTTGCAGAACTTTCCTGGGACTGCATATCATGCACCGTCATTTCAATAATGTTAAAATATTTCAGAGCCATCAATATTACCTCAACTCTTCTATCACAAAAGTCACTTACCTTGATTGGATAACTTTTCTCCTCACTGGCAGGTTGTGAAATAGCTCCCGCAAAACAACTGTACCAAAGATGGAGAATGTCATAAAAAGAATCAAATAAATTTAAATCCTACAGCATAAATAACCATCAATTTTCTTGTTTTATCCTTAGTGACAGAAAATACATATAGTTTAGTACAGTATGCCTGATAAAGCGGCAGCTAACCTGTTGTGCCAGGGGCTCTTTGCTCACCATAGAGCCCAAGTGAAAGCTTCTTGGAAGCCTGCAACCAACTCAACTACAAAAAGTAAATATGAGTCCTTGGGAAAAACCTCCTTACAAACCTCTTACCTTCATTATTTTCTTGTACGTGTTTGGACTTCCTCTCGTGCGAGTGATGATCTCAACAACTCCAATGTCAGAGAGAGAACTCAAAGCCTCCCCACGGAAACCTAGGGTTGCAACACCACTTTCTAGCTCCACCATGTCATGTAGTTTTGAAGTTGCTGTTAACAAAAAGAAATAATTATGATGCCACTCAAGCTTCTCAGAAGAAGCCCATGTATAGTCTGCTATTATGCAGACCCTCACAAGATAAACATCTTTACAGCTTCATGAACAATAGTATTTACCGTGTCTTTCCCCAATCAGTTTTAAGTCATCTCTAGCGACTCCTGACCCTGCAACCATTTAAAAGCTTTTTCACCACTTTTATGCATGCATGTTGATGCAGATAATAAATTTTAAATAGTGGCATACCATCATCTTCAACCTTGATGAAAAATGATGGTAGATCAACGTAGACACAGATCTGAACACATACTTCAAGATTAGTTACAAGAATTGTATCACTCGAGCCTCCCTTATAAAAGAAACTACGCACTAAGTGTGTGGAAGGACACAAATTTAAGGGTCTCAACCATTTCACCTTCTTTGCACCAGCATCCAGACTGTTACAAATCAACTCCTCCACAGCTTGAGCTAAGTCTGACAAGATAGAGCTAGAACGCAGTTGGCCGATCACAGACTTTGGAAGATGCGCAATGTATCCCATATTGTCCACGATGAGAAGCGACTGTCAGTTTCCCTGAGGAGCGAACAGAAAATAATCTTAACTGCACCTCACAAGTCATAACTTCCCAAAACAAAAATGATTAGAATGGCCTGATATCAGGTGCTGAAACGTTAATTTACACCATTCAACACATCCAAAACCTTTCCATGCTAGCACCCACAACCTTCTGTCCACGTCATTCTCCCAGTTGTAATTTTTTTATTACAAAACTTATCCTTGCTGTGATGATGTTTGAAAAAACAATAACAATGCCATCCTTGCATGTCGACCCAGTATAGCAATGCCTTCAACAGAGGGTAGCCAGTATAATCATGCCAAAAAGTGGGAATGACACCATCTGAAGCTGCCCATCAAATTGGGATTGAACTTGAAGTCCAATTCCCTCTAGACACACACATAACCAGAGAAGCTGGTTATTCACATAAGCAAAGTTCAATCTCCTCAACAAGATGTAAGTGTGTGAGCATCGGTGTGCTACGAACATCAAATGGATTGAACAGCTACAAGGCCTGAGATAACAAGATGTAAGTGTGTGAGCATAAGTCTACTTCGAACATAAAATGGATTGAACAGCTACAAGGCCCAAGATACGAGGCATGAAGCGCAAATGTGAGTGCAGATAATGGCATGTCGGAGACACCCCTAGCTCTAGCCATTTGAACACTTGAGTATTGCGGTCAAAAAACCCACAATATGTCAGAAGATCTGACCTAAAGTGCTATGTCTGTAAATTGAAACATTGAAAACTCCGCTGTGCAGCATTGAGATACATGGCAGGATCAACCATTTCAACAGAAGCAGATGAAGCAATCATGCAAGGGCAAAGTGATACCTAAAACATACTGAAGCGTTTAGACTTGGCTTTGCCCGTTGTGCAAGATTGACCCATTTCGCAGAGACGATGCGAGACTAGAAAACACGAGAACCCACCGACTTCAGAGTCCGAATGAGCTTGGCCTCCCGCTCTGCTCGTCGCTGGAGCAAACACAAAGAGAGAGAAGCAAAGACGGGCGACGAACGAAGAAGGTTGGCATACGAGTTGCAGTGTGAGACTGTGAGTGAGTATGTACACTCCCGCGACCCGCGTTAGTTACGTAGGCAGCGCTATGCACACCCTATGGGATTGCAATGCATATTTGGAAATGCAAGGACCCTTCTCAATTCCATTATAGATATATAATATAATATAATATAATATAATGCATTTATATATATATAAATAAAAATAAAAATATATATAAAAGAGACGTGGGTGAGGCTTCATGTGGCTGCAAATCCATGCAGCCAAGCCGTGACACCTCTCCATCTTCTCCACATTTGTTGCCATCGTCGAAGGCGAAGTGTAGCCACGTTGGATTTCTAACCAATCGTGCACTGGCTTTGCTGGCAGCCACACCCCCGTAGCCCGAGGTAGAATAGCTAAGGCCTCAATGTTCATTGAAGTCCGAGACTCGAAGTCACGACTAAGCGTTATTAGCTCCCTGAGGCTTATCATTAATTGCGGGTGACTAGAGCTGCTACTTGCGCCAAAATACATTCCTGCCTAAACCCCTCTCCTCCTCCTCCTCCTCCCTACCGCAAGCTCCACCCTTTCCGGCGGCTCTCTCCCCTTTTCCTCCCGTCCCAATATAATCTCCTCCATACCCCTCCCACACTAATTTTATGTGTGCACGACCACACACACGCTCAGCAGGGTGCACACAGTCAGGCATAGTATCTTGGGGTAGCTAGACTCTCATGTGATAGTGTAGATCTGTCTACATGGGTTCTTCTCTCTCTCTCTCTCTCTCTCTCTCTCTCTCTCTCTCTCTCTCTCTCTCTCTCACAAGAGCAGCACAAACCAGACTGACTAGAGCCCACGCAGCATTGGGTAGATTGGAGAAGATGTGTTCGCAGGTTCAGTTTCAAGAGCCCCGGACGAAGCTCTGGCTCTTTGACACTTTGGTGGCTTCAGCATTGCTCTATGGAGCTGAGATATGGGGACCTTCATTGGATCACCGCGGGAGGTCGGGTCGCACAGACGGATGGGGGAACATGGAGAAACCTCTCGTCTCTATGATCTTGCGACTCATTAGAGCCAAGGCATCAGTACCACGGGCCATTATCAGAGCAGAGCTAGCGGCCCCCCACTAGTGGTGGAGGCGCTCACCAGATCAGTCTCCTTCATAAACCGCACATGGGAACTTCCTAGAGACAGATATGCTCGCATAGCACTTGAGTCCTCTCGACAGTTAGCCATACAAGGAGATACAACATGCTAGTATGGGGAGATGACATCATGGGTTCAGCATAGACAGGCTGCCACCATTCCAGTACTCATTGGATGCACCATCTCTCACTCTTACACAGTCAGAGATCACCAAGCTCATCCGCCAAGACCTGACCTAGCTAGACACTAGGAGGACATGGATACAACCAACACAGGAATTGGGCACAAAGATGGCTTTCTACACAGACCACCTGCTCCAGCTTACGGAAGGTGATTTTGTGACGAGACCCAGATACATGGATACCCACTTGTCTCATGGGATACGATGTGCTATTGGCCAGTTACGCACATCTTCTCACCAGCTGCGAATTGAGACTGGGAGATACAGCGGAGTACCAGCAGAGGCCAGGACATGCCCCTTGTGTGACATGGAACCTGAGACAAAGCTGCATTATACATGCCGTTGCCCCATCTACTACGAGATACGAGGCTGCTTCCATTGCTTGTTCAGAGAGGGTTTTGGACCATTCTCAAGAGTCATGGGATACGAAGATCAGAGATTCCTGGGTTTGATCTTGCTCGAGCTGCACAGACACAGAGATAGCCTGATGAAGGGCGAGGCTAGCCAGTCTCAAAGACGGTTCACAGACTTCTTCATAGCAGACACGGGACAGCAGCAAGGGCCACTCCCACAGCAGAGCTCCCCCTCATCTCACACCAGAGGCACACTGATCGACCGAGCGATTGAACTGGGGAAATCCAGGCACCCACGATTGCGGAGGACTACACAACATCGACAGAGGCTATGTCAGAAGATTCGGAGCACACTGGCCATGCATGCACGACGCCCGGTCAGACTACTAACCATGGAGGAAATTGATGAGATTCGCCAACGACCGATGCTAGATCTCTTGTGATTCAGCTATCCCAACAAGCCGCCCATTTTTGCTTAGTTTTTTCTTAGTTCACAACGACCAATCTAGGATCCCATAGTATATATCTTTGTTTTGTACTGTTGTTATGTTATTTTGTTACTCTGACTTTGTATCAGACCCACCACCTTGTAACTTTCTGGTCTCATAGGTCACTATGGCCTTTGAAGACGTTAATATAACATTTCATTTCATTTCTCTCTCTCTCTCTCTCTCTCTCTCTCTCTCTCTCTCTCTCTCTCTCTCTCTCTCTCTCTCTCTCTCTCTCTCTCTCTCTCTCTCTCTCTCTCTCTCTCTCTCTCTCTCTCTCTCTCTCACAGTCCCCTTCTCTCGCCTTTCCACAGTCCCCCCCTGGGCGAGGGGCAGCCCTGTGGGGGGGGGGGGGGGGTTAGCTCTGAGCTTTGCCTCGCTTTGCTCCAAGCCGATTCACAGCCCTTATCCAAGCATATTCAACTTGCCGACCTGTAGCGAACACTTTCAACCTGCCGACCTGCACTTCAATCCTGCGACATCTGCGTTTGCAGCCCTGCCCCCAAGCCAATTCAACACCTGCCTTCAACTCCATGGCAACCTACTACAGGCCGATTCAACACCTGCAGCTTCAACTCCACAAGCCCTGCCCCAAGGCCGTTTCAACTCGCATCTCCAAACCCGAACTGCCGACCTGCATCTCAAGAAGGGCGCCATTTGCAACATTGAGCTTGCAACAATTTTCAACTCTGGCCGATTCAACCCTGCACTGCCGGTTTTCGATATGCTCGTTTCACAGAGATCATTTGAGCATTTTTAAAGCATTGATTTTCGACTTCAAGATCTAGTTCCTGCGCATGAGCATCTGAGCATGCTTTTGGGGCCTGGTTCGGCCCTGATTCTGGTTTTTTCTGGATCGGCTTGCCGACCCGTGCCTCAAACTCAAGCTCTAATCCTTGCGTGTGAGCATTTGAGCATTTGGAGA
This sequence comes from Adiantum capillus-veneris, assembly GCF_014529385.1. Taxonomy (NCBI): domain Eukaryota; kingdom Viridiplantae; phylum Streptophyta; class Polypodiopsida; order Polypodiales; family Pteridaceae; genus Adiantum; species Adiantum capillus-veneris. The sequence goes on from NC_140936.1 coordinate 94,499,131, forward strand.
GAATGTTCTCACCAAAGCCATCTTCAGCAAGTGAGAGGATGGCGACCAACAGCACAAAAGCATCGGGGAGAGACCGGGCTAGCTTTGCCGCTGTCTTGGCAGCCCCGAGCAAAACAGATCGCATCGGTCAATTGCAAGCTGCTCTCGACATGGTCATGGAAGAAAACCGCGACCTCAAAGCGCGCCTCAGCACGCTCGAGGCACGCTTTGACTCCATGGTCGGCCTCACAACAGACAAAGTGAAGGAAGTCGAAGAAAAAGTCACTCAAGCGCACACGATTGCACTTGCCAAAGTGGAAACTAGTGTGAAGACAGAACTGCGGGAACATCAACTTCAAGAAGAGAATGCCCTCAGGCTTCGCATTGGAGGACTGCCCCAAGCATGGGACGAGTGCAAACAAGATTTCTGCAAATTAATCGACCTCCTCAACGAAACTCTTAAACCGGTCCATGTCGACTACAATGCGGTAGAATGTATCATCAACAAATTCAACACCAAGCGCACACCTAGTGGACATGCCATTGTTGAGTTCAAAGACAAAGAGGAACGGCTCCGACTACTCCAGCAATCGCGTCTCCTTGGAGACACCGAATTTTGGATCGCCGAAGAACTCACCCCGACACAAATCAAGCACAAAGGCGAAGAGCTGAAAAAAGTGCGTGAAGCACGAGCCAAAGGCAAGTGGGCAGTATACCGTAGAGGGAAGGCCATCATCCAGGAGTTTCGAACTCCTAAACCGACCCCTGCTCCTGCCCCACAGGACCCCCCTTAGACTTTGCTTTTTCTTTTGCTGGACCCTCAGTCCTTAACTGATATGTATCCATTGCCCTCACTTAGAAGAAGTGGTTGTAATGTTTGTTTTTGGTCCCATGGGTCATATCTGACCTCCGTGGACGATAATTCAATCTATCTCTCTCTCTCTCTCTCTCTCTCTCTCTCTCTCTCTCTCTCTCTCTCTCTCTCTCTCTCTCATTCATCTGATGACAAAAAAGGAGTTCGAAGAGAGACACGGTGAGAGCAAGCAGGGAAGCTGGGCAAATGGTGGCGTTGCTAGTACTGTTGGCTCTCTCTCTCTCTCTCTCTCTCTCTCTCTCTCTCTCTCTCTCTCTCTCTCTCTCTCTCTCTCTCTCCACGAGCTACAAGCTCTCTCTCGCGACTCTCGAGTGCTCTGTCCTCAAGCTACTCTCTCCCTCCCTCCCTCCCTCCTCGAGCTGCGAGGCAACCGCCTGCTGGCTCCATCATGTGCAGTTGTAGCTGCTGTCTCCTCGCCCCCCGAGCTATGGGCTCCAGTCTGGCTCCACGTCAAGGTTCTCTCTCTCTCTCTCTCTCTCTCTCTCTCTCTCTCTCCTCAAGATACTCTCTCCCTCCTCAAGCTACGAGGCAGCAGCCTGCTGGCTCCATCGCGTGGAGTTGTAGTTGCTCTCTCCCCGCCCCCCAAGCTATGGGCTCCAGTCTGTGGCTCCACGTCAAGGTTCTCTCTCTCTCTCTCTCTCTCTCTCTCTCTCTCTCTCTCTCTCTCTCTCTCTCTCTCTCTCTCTCTCTCTCTCTCCTCTGTTTTCCTGTCGTGCTGGCCTGCACTATCCACCTGCTGCACCATCCCCTGTGTTGCGGGTTCAGGCCCTGCTGTTGATCGTGCTGTTGGTGTTGCATCCCATGTTGTTGGTGTTGCTTCCTACGCTGCTGGTGCTGCTTCGTACACCCACATAAGAGGGGATGTAATGGAAATGGCCTATGAACTTTGAGAGTAGCGGAATTAGGAAATTAGGTGAAGCATTTTTGAGAGATTACTTTGTGATCATAGCAGGTGAACTTAATTAATGGTAGCGACATAAACATGGTACTTAGTTAACTTGGCATGAACAATACTTTTGCAAGAGAGAGAGTTTAGAGAACATAACAATAGTTGAGGACCGGATTCATATGGAGCCGGTCCCCCCTCCAATAGGCATTTGTATTATAGTTTATCAAGAGAGAGAGTTTAGAGAACATAACAATATTTGAGGACCGGATTCATATGGAGCCGGTCCCCCCTCCAATAGGCATTTGTATTATAGTTTATCAAGAGAGACTTGGTACAATACAATCTTTGTGTTCCTTGTAACCTAGGTGATGCAATGAAGATGGAAAGCTTCATGCATCACAAACATAACATAAACTTGAAGAAAGCATTAACTATCCCAAGCCTTAGTCCCAAGGCCTCAAACACCTTCGAAGGTGGAGAGAGCTAGTGGGGAATGAGGATAGGGAAGAGGAAGAAGAAACATTCCATAGGAGAAAGCTCACTTATCATTACTCTTCTTGCTAGCATACATAATAGCATGGTAATGAAGATGGAGAAGATGGCAAGCTTAAGCATTGAAGCATGCCTCTTGGTTGGATTTGCATTCCATAGCCAAGAGTGTTGGTGTAGCTTTCACTCTCACAAGTGGAGAAGGAGGTGGTGTTCCTCAACTTTCACCAAGTGAGAATGGCCTTCCAAATGAGTGTGTGTGTGTGTGGAGTATATCCCCATAGCATCCCCCTTGCTTGCTTGGGGCGAGTTGCAACCTTTCCACATGTTGCAAGCTCATTGGACCCTTCTCCCCCTAGCGAATCACATACAACATGCATTCAAGGACATGGGTAGTCTTTTGACAATTGTCCTTCTTACCCCTTAGAGAGAGAGAGCTTGAAAATATCTAGATATTTGTTGGATGGAACTAGAAGCTCATTGGACCCCTCTTTAGCCCAACCAATAGCATTCAAGCACACCATGTGGTTAAGCTTAGTGAGAGTCTGACACGTGTCCCATGTGCTCTTTTAGAATTCCCCTAACTTTGAGATTTTTATGCATAGGAAGTTTCTCAAGCAACTTCCTCATTAAATGTGTAGGTTCTCTTTTTGACTCAAGCATCTTACCCCCCATGCATAGGAAGCTTCTTAAGCAACTTCCTCATTAAATGTGACAAGTACCTCAAGTACCTTAGTCATCAAGCATGACAAGCACCTTAGGTGGAGTTTCCACCTCAAGCACAGCCCTAGCTTGCTTAAGTTTAGGTCGGGTTCCCACCTCAAGCACAGCCCTAGCTTGCTTAATTTTAGGTCGGGTTCCCACCTCAAGCTCAGCCCTAGTTTGCTTAAGGTCAAAGGACTTTTAACACTAACCATTGGAGGTCTTTAATGAAGCTAACCCTAAGGTCTTTTAAGCTTCATTAGGTAACCTTGCTCTTTGACAGACCATCTCTCATTTGGACCCCTTTACCATTGGCCCCGTGTTGAGATAGATCCGTAAGCACATGTCTATATTCTAACCCTTGTTCCCGTTTATTATCCCATATTAAATGATCAGTTTAATATAAAAAAATCATTTGTATTGGTTAGATATTAGATATTTACTGACATTACCTCTCTCTTGAAATCATAGCCATCCTCGACTATGAGGTAAAAGAGATAAAGTCATATTCATTACTCAATTTGTCTTAGCGAGTAGAGATCCCTTTTTACCCTACCACATCATTCCAAGATGGATGACTAATCCATTTGGTGCTTGGGAGACATAGCTGCCACAAGCATGTCTGCTCTTTAGTCCATTTCATCCTTCCAAGTAGGGTGACAAATTCTACATGGTGTTTGTGAGACGTTGTCATCCCAAACATGATTCTTAGTATGCATACTACTTAAATTTGTGCACAATAAATAGAGAATTAGTCTTATAAGACAAAAACATTGATCATTTAAAATGTAGTTTCTTATGCTTACTCTAGTGCAACATTGTAAGCATTGACAAGGTTCATATTATCCTTAAGTTAGGTTCTTTGCATCCATCTAGCATCTGTAAAAGAATAATTCTTAAACTTAATAAGATATCGTCAGATAATCTTACCGTTTCTTAATACCTTTTTTTCATGTCATAGGATGGACTAAGGTTGAGGTACTTCTTCTTGATCTTCGATTTTGGAGGGTCTGTAACAACTATTGTTTCTTTTGATGGCGCTCCTTTATAAGGCTTAGGTAGGCTCTCATGGAAAACGTGGTGCATGAGCCAATGGTTGGGCAACTTTAATTGATAAACCATCTCATTAATTAGCTTAAGAATTTAAAAAGGACCATAATATCTTTTTGCTGATTTAGCATCATATTCTTGGTGGTTGATAGGACTCTTGCCTAGTATGCCTCAGATAAGCCTTGAGAAACTGTAGCAAGACCCAATCATTTTCCTTAAAGGCTAAGGCTCTTTTGTGCTTATTAGCAGCATCCCTTTTTGCCTTTCCTGTGAGATGGATAAAACCCCTTTAATCTTTGGAAAAGATTCTTATAGGTCTCAACTATATTCATCAGCAGCAAAGATCTTCCCATGTACTTGAAGTAGTAAGGGACTTTTGGATCTTCCCTCTTTAACTTCGAAAGGTGCTTTTCCCATAGAAGTATGTACAATGTCATTGTACGCATACTCTATAAGAGGTAGGTACTTCTATCATCGAGAACGTTGATCTACTTCCATGACATAGGCTTTTAGTAGATTCAAGAATCGTTAGATTAGTTATTTCACTTTGGTCCCCGTTTGTGGATGATATGCCGAAAGAGAAATGTAATCTACTTCTTAGATTCCAAAAGAGACCCTTCTAGAAATTACTGGTCATTCTAGGATCTTTGTCCGACACTATGGATGTTGGAAATCCATGATGCTTGAAAATTTAAGATCTGAAGAGGGTTGCCATCTGATGTGCCTTAATAGTCATTTTGACAGGCGTAGAGTGTGTTTTCTTGTTAATCTTGTCGATTGAAACAATCCAAGTTGCTTCCCTCAATCAATTTTCAACTTTTGGTATACCACACATTTTGAAATATACTCTTATATGTTTACTTTTCATGGTAGACCAACAGAAATACATTTCTACTCCTCGAAGAGTAGCCTATGGAATTCCTCTTTGCCCCGCATAAGGAGAAGTATGGGATTCATACATGACTTTCGTATTGTATGGGTGAGTAACACATAGCCTATTGCCGTTTGGAAGATAACCATCCTTCAAGGTGAATGGTTCTTTTTTTTTTCTTCATTATTACAAAGGCTGTAATTACATACTTAAAGTCTTAATCAATAGCATACTCATCTATCATAAAAGATAGATCATTGTGAGTTGCTATAGAGACCACATTTACCCTTGGTCGTTGTGAAAGTGCATCGACCGCTCGATTGTGCTTGCCAACAATGTGAGCAATATGAAATTTAAATTGGAAAAGAAATTTTTTCCACCTCATTTGTTTGTCGGAGAGCTTGGTTTGCGTCATGAAGTTCTTGAGGCTTTGTGATCCATTTGTAGAATGAACGGAGTCCCCAAGAGACGGTGTTTCCACATGTTTAGGGCATATAAAATAGCTAGCAGCTCTTTTCCGTATTTGCCCAATACTCACTTATCGAAGTTGAGTCTTTGACTCTCATATGCTATAGCATGCCCTTCTTGTAGCAAAATAGCTCCAAGGCAATTACCACAAGCATCACATTGGACCTCAAATGGCTCTGAGAGATCTAATAGTGTGAGCACATGTTGAGAGATAAGATTCTCTTTAAGCTTCTTGCACTTTTGCAGTCCATGAATACTTAATGTTTCTTTTTGTTAAGTCGTGTAATGGGCCTGCTCTTAGCGACATTTTTTTTTCTATGAAGCATCTATAGTATGCACACATACCTATGAAGCTTCGTACCTCATGTAGATTCCTTAAATTAGGCCATCCTTTTATTATCTCTAGCTTTGTTGGATCCATACGGGTGCCATCATTAGAGCTAATGTGACCTAAATATTGAATCTCTTGTAGGAAAAATTCACTTTTCTTTTAATTAATGAAAAGCTTATTCTCTCTCATAACTTGAAAGATTACCTAGAGGTGTCGCTTGTACTCCTCAAGAGAATTTGAATGGCCTGAAGATTTTTGTCCATCATGAGTTTGAATGCGTCTGGAGCATTGGTCAGGCAAAAACTTGTAAATTATCAAATAGATCTTCTACGCACGGCATGGGAAAACTATTTTTGATAGTAATCTTGCTTAGTGCTCTATAGTCGACACACATGTGATATGTGTCATCTTTCTTTTGCACTAAAAGCAATGGTGAACAAAATGGAGAGGAGCTAGACCTCACCATCCCTTTTTCCACCATTCATGCACTTGCCTCATGATCTCCTCTCTGTTGAGCTTGTGAAACTCGATAAGGAGGCTTGTTAGACGGTGAGCTTCTTGGTAGGAGCTCAATTGCATGGTCATCATCCCTCATTTTAGAGGTAGCTCAGTAGGAATGTCATCAAAGAAAACATCTTGGAATCCATTTAGGAAATTAGACAACTCTAATTCCTCTTTATTCCCTTTATTGCAAGGATATGGTGTTCCCCGACTCATGAACATGTATGTACATGCTCTTTTCCCTGTAGGTGAAGTAGATTCTCCTTTCAAGGAAATTCATGTTGGAAGCCATGCGGTTAAACCATGGTGCCCCAACGATAAGTTTGAGAGGGGAGATGAAGAAATCCTTATTGTCCACATAGCTTTGGACATGAAGCCTTAATTTTCCAATTAAGGAAGAAACTGAGACGTCTTGTCCCTTGATAGCTCCATTGGCTTTCAATGCATCTCCCATCTCATGGGCTTGTATGCCTAGCTTGGTGGTCGACTTTGTGGATATGAAGTTGTGAGTTGAACCAGGGTCAAACAAAATAAAGGCATCATGCTCTTGCATCTTTCCCCAAGCATAGGAAATGAGAAATCCTTGGCAAGGAGCATCCTCTTTTGGAGCTTCAAACATAGAGGCTCTTAGAAGTCTCATTGTAGCAATTCTCTTGGGGCAAGGACGATAACCATGGCCTTGCTCCCCACACTTAAAACATTTGTGGTCCTTACGAAAAGCTTCTAGATCCTTAGGAGAAAGTTTATATTTACTCCCTTCTCCTTGGACCGATTGTTGTTGTTGTTGTTGGAATGGCCTTGTGAAGAATTTTGGGCATTGGATTTCCTCTTGGCATCACTTTTGTCTTTATTTTCCATGGGCTTGACATTCCGTCTAGCCCCTTGTTGGAAATTGATGCTCCAAGCAACCATGGTCTGGTGGATTACTTCAGTGATAAAACCAGGCCATTGAGAAGTGACATACTCAGCCATCTCTTTGGGTAATCCCACACATAATTGTTGCTTTTGCTCGGCAAAGTCTATCTTTTGAAAGATAGTAGCCTTGAGATGTAAATCCCAGAACTTATCCAGACTCATGAGAGAGAAGCTTTAAACTTCGCCATTTGGTAAGCACTTTGTCCTTTGCATAACTTGCAAGGAATTGCTTCATGATGGAACTCGTAGAGTTTTCCATGTCTTTGGGGCTTTGTCGTTGCCATGAAGGCTAGCCCACCATTGACGAGCTGATTTTTGAAAGTGCATAGCTACATGGTGTAGCTTGGAGGACTTCGTGAAGCCCTCGTCTCCAAAGGACCATTAAATTGTTGGATGAAGGTCAATACTTTGTTAGTAGAACCAAAGGTGCCATCATAGGTGAGAAAAGAGATACTCTTTTCTCCCTCTTTGAACTTCTTTAGCTTTTGTGACCTTCGCCATGCAGGGTAAGATTTGCAATGTCCTCCCCTCTTGTATTCTCTAAGAGAATAGCCATAGCTTTCATCGGTAGAGGAGGAAGGTGAAGAAGAAGAAGAAGAGGGTGACCTCTTTCTTGCCCATTTCTTACTTTGTTTCCTCTCTTCCCTTTTGGAGTGACAAGGAGAAGGACTATGGGTTAACCATTTCCTCTTGGGAGGAGTTGGCGATCATCTAGACCGCCATCTTCATGGAGCCACATATTTTGAGGAACTTAGGGAGTCATTACTTTTTCGTTCTTTGGATTCCTCCTCTCGTATGGGAGAGAGTCTTCTTTTGGGGGTCTCAGCAAGAGGCCTCCTAAGCTCTCTCTTGTCTTTGAGAGGAATGGAAATCCCATAAGCACTAAGTTATAGAGCAACTTCGGCTTGCAAAGAGGGGTTGCCCATAGCTTGTTGCAACCTAGTAACAAGATAATTAACAAACATGGGGACATCATCATTAACACCTTCATGTGCAAAATCAAAGTTATCAATGTTCATTCTACTCTCTTGGTTATGGTCATCCATGTTAAACTTATGTGTTTACTTAGTGTATGCTTTGGCAATTCAAAACCTTAGTTGCTACTCCTCTTAGCCTTTGAAAATAGGCACTTAAGTATCTACACCCACGGCTCGAATTGGTTAATTATAGAGAGTAGTGAAGTGAGTCTAACATAGCGAAGTTGCCGAGGGATAGCTCCTTTCGGACTTCTTATGGCTCCCGAGGTGTGCACCATATCCCACATAGTGGGCTCAACAAAACCGATTATAGATCCTAGTCCCACTTGCCCAAATATAATTAACAAAAACAACAATTAATAGGCTACTTAAGGACCTCTCTTCTTAAGCAAGAAAAGAGAAACCAAACGCTATGTAATGGAAATGGCCTATTAACTTTGAGAGTAGCGGAATTAGGAAATTAGGTGAAGCATTTTTGAAACATTACTTTGTGAGCATAGCGGGTGAACTTAATTGATGGTAGCAACATAAACATGGTACTTAGTTAACTTGGCATGAACAATACTTTTGCAAGAGAGAGAGTTTAGAGAACATGAGAATATATGAATCCGGTCTCCCCTCCAATGGGAATTTGTATTATAGTTTCTCCCATCAAGAGAGACTTGGTACAATAAAATCTTTGTGTTCCTTGTAACCTAAGTGATGCAATGAAGAAGGAAAGCTTCATGCATCACAAACATAACATAAACTTGAAGAAAACATTAACTATCCCAAGCCTCAATCCCAAGGCCTCAAACACCTTCGAAGGTGGAGAGAGCTAGCGAGGAATGAGGATAGGGAAGAGGAAGAAGAAACATTCCATAGGAGAAAGCTCACTTATCATTACATAATAGCATAGTAACGAAGATGGAGAAGATGGCAAGCTTAAGCATTGAAGCATGACCCTTGGTTGGATTTTCATTCCATAGCCAAGAGTGTTGGTGTAGGCTTTCACTCTCACAAGCTTGGAGAAGGAGGTGGTGTTCCTCAACTTTCACCAAGTGAGAATGGCCTTCCAAATGAGTGTGTGTGTGGAGTATACCCCCTTAGCACCCCCCCTTGCTTGCTTGGGGCGAGTTGCAACCTTTCCACATGCTGCAAGCTCATTGGAGCCTTCTCCCCCTAGCCAATCACATACAACATGCAGTCAAGTACATGGGTAGTATTTTGACAAGTGTCCTTCTTACCCCTTAGAGAGAGAGAGATCTTGAAAATATCTAGATATTTGTTGGATGGAACTAGAAGCTAATTGGACCCCTTTTTAGCCCAAACAATAGCATTCAAGCACACCAAGTGGTTAAGCTTAGTGAGAGTCTGACATGTGTCCCATGTGCTCTTTTAGAATTTCCCTAACTTTGAGATATTTATGCATAGGAAGTTTCTCAAGCAACTTCCTCATTAAGTGTGTAGGTTCTCTTTTTTACTCAAGCATCTTACCCCCCATGCATAGGAAGCTGCTCAAGCAACTTCCTCATTAAATGTGACAAATACCTCAAGTACCTTAGTCATTAAGCATGATAAGCACCTTAGGTGGAGTTCCCACCTCAAGCATAGCCCTAGCTTGCTTAAGTTTAGGTCGGGTTCCCACCTCAAGCAGAGCCCTAGCTTGCTTAAGTTTAGGTCGGGTTCCCACGTCAAGCACAACCCTAGCTTGCTTAAGGTTCCCATCTCAAGCACAGCCCTAGATTGCTTAAGTTTAGGTCGAGTTCCCACCTCAAGCTCAGCCCTAGTTTGCTTAAGGTCAAAGGACTTTTAACACTAACTATTGGAGGTCTTTAATGTAGCTAACCCTAAGGTCTTTTAAGCTTCATTAGGTAACCTTGCTCTTTGACAGACCATCTCTCATTTGGGCCCCTTTACCATTGGCCCCGTGTTGAGATAGATCCGTAAGCACATGTCTATATTCTAACCCTTGTTCCCGTTTATTATCCCATATTAAACGATCAGTTTAATATGAGAAAATCATTTGGGTTGGTTAGATATTAGATATTTAATGACAGGGGCAGAGGTCATCCGTCGCAAATTTCCCTCTCGTTTTTTATGGTGACCAATCATGAGGAAACATAATGATAAGCTCGACCCCTTAGAGGATGTAGTTCAAAAGTGCAAAGAAGAAATGACCAAAACCATTAACAAGATCATCCGCAACTTATTGGGCACAATAAAAATGCTCGACGAACGCGTGTTGGCCCAAAAAAGCAAGGTAACGACACTGGGTGATCATGTGACAGCCCAAGACGAAGAGATTGCATCACTCAAGAGGGAGCTCACTGAGGCACGATCACAAAATACACTTGAAGAAGGAAAATTGCAACCTTCAGTAATAGAAGAGCTCAACACCATCAAAGAGCAAGTGCGAGCCATCAAAGAGGGGGAAGAGCAGCACAAAGAAATGACGACCTCTTGGTTGGACATTATTACAAAGACTCAACAGAAGTTAGATGAGGCCGAGAAATGGATTGAGGTTGCCAAGAAAGGGAAAAGCAAGGAAACAACGACGTCCACAACCACCATAATTACCCTGACACTAAAAGAGGAGCAAAGAAGGCGTGTGCGCTCTCTACATGTGAGAATTTGCGGCCTTAAAGATAATGGACGAAGAGGTAAAAGAACTCATGGCTTTGATGGGGGTTCATGAGCCGATGCACTTCAAGAGCTTGGAGAGTGGGCAACAAGAAAAATGGGAGCAAGGGGGAAACCTCGAAAGAAAGGGCACTCATCCTTCATTTTTCCTCCATGGAAGCGAAGAAGGACTTTTTGAAGAAGAGACCAACTCTTATACGATGTGCTGCTAGGCAGATACGCAGGTCTTCACACCATCTGCGGATCGAGACTGGGAGATACAGTGGAGTACCAACAGAGGCAAGGACATGCCTCCTGTGTGATGTGGAGCCTGAGACAGAGTTGCACTACACATGCCACTGCCCCATCTACCACGAGATACATGGCCGCTTCCACTGCTTGTTCATAGAGGGCTTCGGACCACCACCCTCCAGAGTCATGCAGTACGAGGATTAGAGATGCTTGGGTCTGTTTTTTCTTGAGCTGCATAGACACAGAGAGAGCCTGATGGGGGGAGAGGCTAGCCAGTCTCAGAGACGGATCACAGACTTCTTTAGAGCAGACACTAGACACCTGGAGGAGCTGCTACCACAGGATAGCTCGTCGCCTCACACCAGAGGCACATTGATCGACCGAGAGATAGAGCTAGGGAGATACAGACGCCCACGACTTCGAAGGACTACAAAGCATCGACGAAGGCTCCTTCAGAGGATTCGGATCATTGTGGCCCGGCATGGTCAGGCTATTGACCATGGAGGAGATTGATGAGACAGATGCTGGATCTTTTTTGATTTAGCTATCCCACCTAGCTACTTAGCTCACACCTAGCAGTTAAGGATTCCATAGTATTTTATTTTTATTTTGTCATTTTTGTTACTCTGAATTTGTATCAGATCCACCACATTGTAACTTTTTGGTCTCATAGGTCATTTTGGCCTTTTGAAGACATTAATATAACATTTCATATCATTTCTCTCTATGTTGAGCTCCATGAGTGCTGCGAATCCATGCAACTTTTGGATTGGTTTCTCCCTCTCTACCTCACCATCTTCCACACAAATCCCCCCCACCCCTATCCATGAGAATATGAAAAGAAGAAGAAGAAGTAGGCGAAAATTTTGGCTTCCTCTCACTAATCCGCATGCCTAACGACTCATGCTCTTTGGTAAGCTTCCCTCACACTCACTTGTTACTAACCCTACCTCTAGTTTTGTACATAACCTAACCACTCGTCCCCTCTCTTTCAACAAAAGTAAATGCTTAGACTTAGGGCTCAAATACATCCCCCCACCCTCCAACCCCCCACCCAAGCTCATCCTCCAAGCCCATGAAGCCTTGACTAGGAGCCTTCAACTCAAAGTGTTCTTTCAAAATTCACCTTCCAACCCACCTTCCCATTTCAAATCCCCTAACCCCTCTTGGATGCCCCCCTCCTTGGACCCTCAGTTGGAAAACATCACACTTCAAAACCACCTCAATCTAATTTTTGCACTTTCAGGCTGTAACGCTTCATGCTCTAAATTTCCAAATTTTGTCAAACAAGCACTTAAAACCCTTTCTAAGGACTCCTCCATAATCATTAAACCGGCCGATAAAAACCTAGGCCTCACCATCCTCTCTAGGGAGTGGTATGACCAAGAGGCCCTTAGGCAACTCAATGACCAATCCACTTATCAGCCCGTCACCGTACCACCACACAACTACGTCGCCTCCATACTCTACTCCATCACCATCGAATACACTGTCCTCACTCTAGAAGACTCAACCTTTATTCTTGCACCAATTTCCAAACCCTTTAAACCTTGCCCTATCCAATTCCTTCCTAAGATTCATAAACCTTCCCTTGTAGCCCGCCCCATTTGCTCGTATCGAGGATACCTGTTAGAAAATGCCTCCAAATGGCTACACTACCAACTTTACCCTATCCTCCTTACACAAAAACAACACCTCAAAGACTCACTATCCCTCATCATAGATCTCCAAGAAAAACCCTTCCCTCCACACAATCTCCTTTTCACATTTGACGTGACCTCTCTCTACCCTAGCATCCCCATATCCCAAGGTCTTCTAGCCCTTAGAAGTTCTATCATTAACCATTTTGATAATCCAAAAACGGAGTTCATCATCTCACTTGCCACCCTAATCCTCTCACAGCATTATCTTTGCTTCAAAGATAAGGTGTGGAAACAAATAAAAGGCATGGCTATGGGGTCAAACTTTGCAGTGGTTTATGCCTGCCTATTTCTTTGTCACTTAGAAAACCACTCCCCTCTTATCCACAACCCCAACCTAGCTTATTATAGAAGATTCTTAGGTGATGCATTTGGAATCTGGTCAGGCATGCTTAGCACACTCTCCAAAACCCTAGACTCCTATGCCGCCCCTTTACAAAGACATATAGTGATCACGCATGTCATCTCCACCTTCCAAGCCACTATCCTGGATGTCCATTTTCATAAAGGACATCAATTTAGCCAATGTGGCATTCTAGACTCTAACTGCCACCAAAAGCCACTAAACTCATACCAATACATACCTTGGATCTCTTGGCACCCTCTCCACCAGAAGTTGGCTTTTATTAAAGCAAAGCTCAGGTGCTATATCATTAGAGAGAGCACCTCCATGGGATTCTCAAGCCTAAGAAACCTCTTCTTCCAAAGGCTCCTTTGCAGGGGATATCCTAGAGGATTTTTAATAAAAGTCTTTTGCTCAATCTCTTACCAGGAGAAACCTTCTCTTTTAAGTAAAACTCCAAAACCCAAAAACGTTCTCCCCATTATCTTTAAACTTCCTTTTTCACCAGAAACTCGGAAACTTAATCCTACCTTAACCATTGGAAAACCTCTCCAGCTAGCATGCAGCCTTTCTCGTACCCTTGCACATGTCGACAAACCCAACCTTTGTTGGACTAATGGCCCTAATTTAAGCTCTATCCTAACTAGAGCCTTAGAACCACATTAAAGGACCTCTCTTTCCCTTTATCTTTTACCTTACCCTAACACCCATTTTTGTGTTTTGTAGGAAAACGCCCATAACTCCACATACTTGGGCCACTCCTACTTGGCCATTTCCTTTTTCCCGTTGTTTTTGGGCCTCCCCGACAAGATACCTCGACATCCCTTGGCTTCCTTTTCTTTCTCTTTCTCCTTTTTTTTGGCTCGGCTCATTGTACTCCCTTCTTTGCATTGATCTCATGATGTAAATAAAACCCCCTCTACCACCACCTACCCTTTACCCTTTACCATTAAAAAAGTTTTGCCAAAACTTGTTGATGTAAGAAAAAAACCCCCTAACCCTCTCTTGATGTTGATATCCTTACCACCTACCTATATTCCACTATAATTTTTTCTTGCCCAAACATTTGTTATGGTAAAATTATCCCACCTCCCCCCGTCTCTCTCTCTCTCTCTCTCTCTCTCTCTCTCTCTCTCTCTCTCTCTCTCTCTCGCTCTCTCTATTTCACTTGCAAACCCCCATCCTCCCTATATTGCACACGCTAACCCCCACCCTCGCAGTTTCCCTCTCTCTCATTTGCTCTTAACCTTGAACCTTTTTAAAACCAGGCTGCCTTTAACTAAGCGGTCTCCCCCTCTCTCACTTGCTCTAGTTGCAATACACTCAAACCAGGCTGCCTTTAATTAAGCGGTAGTTTTTACCCTCGAACCTTTTAAAACCAGGTTACCTTTTACTAACCTCTCCTTCCCGTTTACACCCCTTGATAAACCTTCCTGGGAAACCCCCCCCCCCCCCCAATTTGTTTTGGGGGAAACCTCTCCCTTAAACTAGCCTCTGCCCTCACCCCCTTCCCCTTGACCTTTCTATAAATCTTCAAAATTACAAACCCCTTTAGGCACAATTTCCCATACAAACCTTCCCCCCCCCCTCTTGTTATTCCCCAACCCACCTCCTATATAAACTCCCTCTCCCTCTTTAGAACTCCTTTTAAATCCTACTACCACTTCTACCACTGATGAGCTCCTCATGGAGCGAAACGCGTTTTGTTCCTCTCTCAACCCTTAACCTAGCCCCATCCTTAACCCCTTTACCTTATGCTTAAATTTAAGTGCTACGAATGCTTGACATAATTTTACCATTGATGCACAATTTTGAAAACATAAGCATTGCACACTTCTTCTCTCCTCTTCCCCCCCCCCCCCCCCCCCCCCCCCCCCCCACCGCGACCGCGCCTTTTATCTTTCCCGTCCTCCGCTTTTCAACCCGAACCCTAGTCCTCAACCCGTTATAAACCCTGTTTTGGATGTGGATTCTTCTTTGTTCCCTTAGCTTAACCCCGCAGACCCGCATTGTGGTTTATACTTTGAAACCTAAGCTCCTTGGAAACCTACGTTTTTCCAAACTTTGAAGCCTTATTAGTGTAGTACCTCCAACATTTAAGAGGTATACGACCAACCTCTGGTTCTTCTGCCCTTGGTACCACCACCCGACTCCCCCCGTGCCGAGTTAACTTTCTACACTACTCCGCTTAATCCCTCAGGCAACCCTGCAAACTCACGCTCACCTTAGCAACACACTGTTGCAGACTCGTCGCCTTGCTTGCCTATGTAACACATCACCTTTGCCTTCGCTACCCCTCATTGCACTTACCTTTACCACCCTTGCATTACCTAACACCTTCTAATCCTGCACCTTGTCTATCACACGTTTGTGCACGCTGCACCTTGCTTGCCTCTGTAGCGTTATTTACCATCTCTGCCCCTCTACGTACTCACCACAGCCACCCTTACCACCCCTACAACACTTAACTCACACTCTAGTTCACTCTACACCCACTTGCCGCTCGTTGCTTAACCCGACAAACACTCACCTATCGTCATACCTTGAAGCCTGTCATACCTACGCGACTCCGGCTCCTCTTGGCCTGCTGACTGTAGGAACGTCTGTCCACTAGCGTTATCTCCTCAGCTACACGCAACTACAGCGCCATCTTCTCGCAACCTGTCAACCTCAGCTACACGCAACAATCAACCAGGAACGTCTGTCCACTAGCGTCATCTTTTCGCAACCTATCAACCTCAGGTACACGCAGCTGCACGCAACATTTAACCTTTAATGCAGTAGGTCTCTCACCCTTCTAAGCCCGCCAACCTCACCTATTTAGCCTCGTCGGCTATCCCTTTTTTTTTACTTCTTCGACTATCCTCTCTGGTGATTACATGCAGTGCAGTAGCCCACAAACCTCACCGTTTCAACCCACCAACGTCATCGTTTTGGCTTCTCCCGCCAACCTCACTACTTTGGCTTCTCTCGACGAACCTCTCGAAGACGAACCTCACCATTTCAGCCCGCCTACCCCGCCTACCTCACTGTTTCAGCTTCTCTCAACGATCCACTGTGGTAGGATTTCCCTACTTGCAAAGTTTCAGTTTCACTAAAAGAAGCTCGTCACTTTGGAGGCCAGATTCCCATACTACCATAGTGTAAGAGGCGAGTCAGCCTGGTAAACCTGGTTTTTATCTTAGTAGCTTGATACTAACCCTCGACTTCACAAAAAATAACTCTTAGCCGACCTCGATTAAGCACGAATTCACCAATTCCAACACCTTTCGGCACCACAATCCTCAACGATCCCTCCACCCCGATCGAGGAGCCACACATTAAAAACCTCGAACAACACCGACGAACTCGACTACCTCTCGGAGGAATCCTTCGACTTCTCCCCCAACCCTCACCAAGCTACTCTTAGAGTTGAAGACTCACCTACCTGCCTCGAGCCCAATCTAGACAATGAACCCACCTCACCCAACCCTAATCCTCCTAAGAAAACCAAACCTAACCTTCGCATCACCCTCTCCACCATCTAACGCCAATCCTACTCACCTAGCGGGTTGAGTCCTTCCTCTCACCCACCACCAACTACAAGGATCACCCCCTCCTCTTCACCCAAGGCCCCACCTCCTCTTCACCCAAGGCCCCCACCTCCGCTTCACCGATATCACGCCTCCTTTCCTCTGCAAAACCCAAGGAGTTCGAAGACATCATCAACCGCAGTAGTTGAGTTCAAGAAGTTACATCTAAAGCTAACCAAAGCCTCCTTGTACACCACTCACTTGGTAGAACTTCATAAAAACAATGCCAATCCCAATAGCCTCAACATGAAACCACCACGCTTACATTTGGAAGATACCCAAGCCCAAGCTCTCCTTAATGCCAAGTTCACCGCCCTTACAATCCAATATCAAATGGATTGTACTCTAGCCCTCACCCAAGCGCAAAATCTTCTAGTGCAAAACCTACAACCTAAAGTTGAAGGATATCACCTTGAAGTAGAAAGCCGCCTCACCGATCTTGTGAAAAATCTCTCTTGTATCACCTTGCCCCGATTAGCCTCTTGCGATTAGCACCAATACCTAAGGGTTTGGAAGGAATCCTCTCTTCAACAATTTCTCTCGCTAATGCAATCCTTTATTGTTAACTCTCACTTGGTCTCCTCAAAGGAAGAAGAAGCTAACAAATCTAGGAAATGCTCCATTGCTACCATGAAAGAGGGAATCCTACACCTCCCAAAGGATCAAACTATGAAAGAGCTCATGGAACTTGAAGTCCATAAACATTTAAAATCTCTCCCATTTTCCAAACCCCCTACTATTGCAACCTCCACCCATCCCCACTACTTCAAAACTTCAAGGCACACTCCTCCCTCCAAAGCCCCTTTTGGCCCCCCTAGATCCTCCCACCATACCCACAAACCATCCAAGGATCTCTCCCACCCCTCCCATCTTTCACACTCTTTCTTATCCCCTACCAAACCTCTTAACCAATCTTCCAAAAACCTACAGTCCCCCTCTCCACCATGTTCCCCACCTTCTAAAAGACCTTTTAAGTACCCCACGCCCAAAGAGCCTACTATAGCTCCTAAATATCCTCTCAATCAATTCACAACCTCTTCTCACCTAAAATCCCTCCTCCTTCCACCACCAAACCCTTCCCCTACAACAAGTTTACCAAACCTTCAAAATACAACAAACCTACCAACCTAAACCTAAACCTCAACCGTGATAACAACCGCATTGGCGTTCGCAACCGAGATGGCAACCACAATGGCAACCTTGATGGCAATTGTAATGACAACCTTGAGGATCACTGTGATGGCAACCACAATGGCAATGATTTGGAAAAAGGGAGAGGGAGGAGGGATTAGGGCCTTCACATCCATTGTCTTGGATTCACTTGCTTTTTAGCAAGCCCCCCCCTCCTCCCGAACCTTTGGATTGGTTTCTCCCTCTCTACCTCACCATCTTCCACACAAATCCCCCCCACCCCTATCCATGAGTATATGAAAAGAAGAAGAAGTAGGCGAAAATTTTGGCTTCCTCTCACTAATCCGCATGCCTAACGACTCATGCTCTTTGGTAAGCTTCCCTCACACTCACTTGTTACTAACCCTACCTCTAGTTTTGTACATAAAATAACCACTCGTCCCCTCTCTTTCAACGAAAGTAAATGCTAAGACTTAGGGCTCAAATACATCCCCCCACCCTCCAACCCCCCACCCAAGCTCATCCTCCAAGCCCACGAAGCCTTGACTAGGAGCCTTCAACTCAAAGTGTTCTTTCAAAATTCACCTTCCAACCCACCTTCCCATTTCAAATCCCCTAACCCCTCTTGGATGCCCCCCTCCTTGGACCCTCAGTTGGAAAACATCACACTTCAAAACCACCTCAATCTAATTTTTGCACTTTCAGGCTGTAACGCTTCACGCTCTAAATTTCCAAATTTTGTCAAACAAGCACTTAAAACCCTTTCTAAGGACTCCTCCATAATCATTAAACTGGTCGATAAAAACCTAGGCCTCACCATCCTCTCTAGGGAGTGGTATGACCAAGAGGCCCTTAGGCAACTCAATGACCAATCCACTTATCAGCCCGTCACCGTACCACCACACAACTACGTCGCCTCCATACTCTACTCCATCACCATCAAATACACTGTCCTCACTCTAGAAGACTCAACCTTTATTCTTGCACCAATTTCCAAACCCTTTAAACCTTGCCCTATCCAATTCCTTCCTAAGATTCATAAACCTTCCCTTGTAGCCCGCCCCATTTGCTCGTATCGAGGATACCTGTTAGAAAATGCCTCCAAATGGCTACACTACCAACTTTACCCTATCCTCCTTACACAAAAACAACACCTCAAAGACTCACTATCCCTCATCATAGATCTCCAAGAAAAACCCTTCCCTCCACACAATCTCCTTTTCACATTTGACGTGACCTCTCTCTACCCTAGCATCCCCATATCCCAAGGTCTTCTAGCCCTTAGAAGTTCTATCATTAACCATTTTGATAATCCAAAAACGGAGTTCATCATCTCACTTGCCACCCTAATCCTCTCACAGCATTATCTTTGCTTCAAAGATAAGGTGTGGAAACAAATAAAAGGCATGGCTATGGGGTCAAACTTTGCAATGGTTTATGCCTGCCTATTTCTTTGTCACTTAGAAAACCACTCCCCTCTTATCCACAACCCCAACCTGGCTTATTATAAAAGATTCATGGGTGATGCATTTGGAATCTGGTCAGGCACGCTTAGCACACTCTCCAAAACCCTAGACTCCTATGCCGCCCCTTTACAAAGACATATAGTGATCACCCATGTCATCTTCACCTTCGAAGCCACTATCCTAGATGTCCATTTTCATAAAGGACATCGATTTAGCCAATGTGGCATTCTAGACTCTAACTGCCAATTAAACCCACTAAACTCATACCAATACATACCTTGGATCTCTTGGCACCCTCTCCACCAGAAGTTGGCTTTTATTAAAGCAGAGCTCAGACGCTATATCATTAGAGAGACCACCTCCATGGGTTGCACAGATATAGAGACACTTTACTGGGGAGAGGTAGAGAGAGAGAGAGAGAGAGACAATCCCAGAGACAGATTACTGATTTCTTTTCAGTAGATATGGGACAGCCAGAGGAGCAGTCATCACTGCATAGCTCGACCCACAGTCATTCAACCACTACCAGCATTCTCATCAATCGAGCACTGGAGCTATGGATATCAAAACGGCCACGATTGAGGAGAGGGGCTACACATCATTGACAGAGACTACAATAGAGGATTCAAGCCATACTCTCTCGACATCCAGAGTGCAGATGAGGATGGATTCTAGTAGTAGTAGTATTTTTGTTCTAATCTTTTTGTACCCAGACATGGTATTAGATTCACAATTTTGTAACAGTTTGTGTCATAGGTCATTTTGGCTTTTCGAAGACGTTAATATAACATTTCATTTCATTTCTCTCTATGTTGAGCTCCATGAGTGCTGTGAATCTATGCAACCACAGGCTTCACCTCCCCTTGTCTCTTGGATCCTCATCCCATCCATCATGGGAGCCAACATGATGGTTCAGTCTCTCTCTTGAGCTACTAGCTCTGTCTCTCTCGTGACTCTCGAGTGTTCTGTCCTCAAGCTTCTCTCTCCCTCCCTCCTCGAACTGCGGGGCAACAACCTACAATCTCGACCGTGTGCAATTGTAGCTGCTCTATCTTGCTCCCCCTCCCCCTTTGAGCTACATGCTCCAGCCTGGCTCCTAGCCAAGGTTCTGTGTGTGTGTGTGTGTACGTGGTAGTATGGCACGGGGGTGGCTTTTTGCCTCTCTTTAAGACTTCCCAGCGCCCCATTCAGACAATTATATATTTTCAAACTATTCTTTAAGACTTCCCAACGCCCCATTCAGACCTAGTAGACAACAGTCCACTCTTTTGATCATAACTTCTTCATCCGAACTCCGATTTGGGTGATTTATAGCCTCAATCGAAGAGCACGAAGTCCTCTACGCATTGATGTAAAGACAGAAATTTTCAGGGTTATGGAAGGCGTTTCTGTAGCAGCATTTCTGAAGTGAACAGGTTCAACAAAATTGATTCTCATCTCCTATTTTACATACAATGTCTTCCGGCACTCGCAAGGGTTCTTCTTCTTCAACAAGGTCCACAACCATTGTGGAAAATGATCCAAAATCTCCTAAGTGTGGAGATAGCAACACAACCACCCAACCAACGACATCGGAAACCATGATCATGGCGTACTTGGTATCATTGCAAGAGACCGTAAACAAACAAGGCAAAGACTTACGAGCACTTGCAATGGAGAATGGCACACTAAGGGTACTTGTGGTTGAGAATGAGAATCTCAAGAGGACACTTGAGATGCAAACAACACGTTTGATGCAACTTGAAGAGGAAGTCAAGGAATATGTAAACGCTCTCTTGTGGACTTGAATGCTTTGAAGGAGCGAATGAGCAAAGTAGAGCATGACCATGTATTGAAAGAGGAGAAATTTGACACTATGAGCCGGGATGTATGCGACATGAAAAATGTATGCACAAACAAGTCTTGGGCTGATGTATGTGGTAGCAATGTGGTTTCTAATTCCTCACTCATGCAAGCTATGGTTCAAACAAAGAATGTTGAGAATGTAGATGTGGAGGAGTTGAAGGAACGGGAGCGACGTTCCAAGAACATTGTTATTCGTGGAATTCCCGAAGAGAAGTTAGAGACACCTCCTTCTCTTGCCATTGTTATTGAAGATTTCTTCAAAACCCACTTTGGCATGTCCGGAGTTATGGTCTATGGAGCACATAGAGTGGGGAAGCAAGGAGCTCCTCGCTCGGGAGAACGGCCAATTGTATGCACCATGCCGGATGAGACCAAGCGAAAGATTATCCTTGATAATAGTTGGATCTATTTGAGGAATACAAAATGTTTTGTATGTGAAGATCGCACTATTAAGCAACAAAATATGCGTCGCAAGGCATATGAGGAAAAGAATAATAAAAACAAGGAAATCTCTCATGAAGAAAATGTGCCCAAGGAGGAGGCAAGTCTCTCAAGCAAATAGGGATGCGTGACCTATGAGACCGAGTTACAATTGAAAATATGCTTTTGGAATTGTAATGGATACCCATGGAATGCGGGGGTTGGCATTGATGAACTAACAAGCAAAGCCGATGTTGTACTTCTTGTTGAAACTTGGGAGCATGATACACAAAGGATTAACGGCTTGGAGGATTACAATGTACATTCATTGATGTGGTCAAAGAATCTCAAGCAACGAAGAGGACAAGGAGGGTTAGCATGTATGGTTAAGAAAGGATTGGAAGATTTTGTATCAATTGTGAAAGATGACAAGTACAAACGTTATGTATGGCTGAAAATTATGACACCAAAAAGAGCACCCATTTTTGTAGCCGGTTGCTACATTCCTCATCATGATTCTCCCTTTTATGCTTGCATGGATAGAGATCAACCATTTTCTGATTTGGAAGAGGACATTGCTTATTTCAAAGGTGAAGGTGATGTTATTGTATTTGGGGATATGAATGCTCGCACAAAAACATTGCAACATGATACTCAACAATTTGATATGCCATACATTTCAAGGGAGTTGGAGGAAGTTCACTTGTATGATCGTACTTCAATGGATGAGAAAGAGCCCGATCACTATGGAAAGTTACTTTTACACATGTGTAATAGCACGGGTATTCTCATTGCCAATGGTGTATCTTTGTGGAGTGGAACCAATGGATTTACATGTAGAAGACATAATGGGGATAGTGTGATTGACTATATGCTACTCTCTGAAGCCATCATGTATCGCATAAAGAGTTTTATGTTTGGTCAATGGACCCCGGAATCCGACCATCGCACCTTATGTATTGACCTTTCATGTGGAGAAGCAACTAAGCATGATAATCTCAGCCAAAGGAAAGAGAAGTTATCACTATGTATGGATTTCAAACGGGCACCAATGTACATTGAAATGGTTGAGCAAAAATTATGGATGACAAAGCTTCAATGTGATGCACCATTGGAAACTAAATGGGAAGCTTTCAAGAAAGCTATTTGTTCTTGTGCGGAAGAATGCTTTGCCATAAAGCATCTCCATGGAATCAACAAAGATAGATCACGCAAAAGGTGGTTTGATAAAGAATGTCAAGATGCTCGAAAGTCCTTGATAAAGCTTGATGCAACTATGGACAAAGACAAGTATCAAAGTCATTTGCATACATACAAGGCATTGATTCAAAAGAAGAGAAGAAGATGGGAAGTAAAGCAACAAGAATTTCAAGTCCAAGAAAAGGCACATGCATGTGGAAGATTTTGGAAAAACTTGAGAGGCAAGCGGGTTGAGAATTTTGGTAACTTGAGTCTAGTGGATATGTACACACATTGTAGGCAATTATATGAGCAAGAAAATACTGAAAAAATGCCATTTTATGGTTCACTCCCATGTATGCCGTCTTTTTTTACTATTGAGGATGTATGCGGTGGGCTTGAAAAGTTGGCCACTCGCAAAGCGGGAGATCTTGAAGGTATCAAGCCGGAGATGATCAAATGGACGGGAGATTTTACCCATGAGTGGATGTATGATATGTTCAACCTTGCACTTCAACATGGTATGCCTTATGATTGGAGTACTAATTGGGTTAAGCCTTTGCATAAAGGAGGGGATGTAAAGAATGTAAGCAACTACCGGACTATAATGATTGGGTCTCTTATGGCAAAGTTATTTGGATGCATAATGGAGATGAAATTGAGTGATTGGGCTGAAGAGAATGACAAGCGTGCAAAGGGACAAGCGGGTTTTCGTCGATGCCATAGCACCATTGATCATCTTGTCACTCTTCGTGTTCTCATGGAGGAAAGTCGGTTGAAAGGCAAGCGATTGTATTGTTGTTTTGTGGACTTTAAGAAAGCCTTTGATATGATTCCACGTAACAATTTTCTGAGAAGGATGGAAGAACTCCAAGTGCCAAGTGAGTTTATGCTTGCGGTTTCTCGAATCTATGAGAAGGTGATTTGTCAATTGCGCATGGGAAGAGAAATTTCAGAAATTTTTGTAAGCACTATTGGGGTTAAACAAGGATGTCCATTGTCACCAATCTCTTTGGTCTATGCATCGATCAATTGGAACAAATGGTACTTGACTTTATGCAAGAAGAAGGCATTGAAGAGGTCACTATTTGCAATGCGATAATCATGCTTTTGTTGTATGCGGATGATGTAGTGCTTCTAGCACACACTTTAGAAGATGCACAAAAGCTTATGGTTGTCCTTGAGAACTTTTGCTTGCATAGTGGGCGGATTGTAAATGAATCCAAAACAAAGGTTATGCTTGTGAAAACCAACCATAAGGAGAAGCCATGCATTGTGTACAACAACGAGACACTTGAAGTTGTTGAGAGCTTTAAGTACCTTGGCCTTGAGGTTCCATCCAATCACAAGTGGCATGAATGTGCTATGCGTCGTTTGGAAGCGGGAAAGAGAGCATATTATGCATTTGAGAACATGTGTAATGCGGGAAACATCAAGTGTTGGGTTCTCAAGAAGTATCTTTTTGATGCATTGGTGACACCGGTTCTTCTTTATGGAGTTGAAGTGTGGGGTGGGAGCATCTCAAAGTCTACTTGGAAAGAGTTTGAGAATGTCGAAAAGCGTTTTCTTACAAACTTTCTCCAAGTTAAGACACAAACACCATATATGCTCCTACTTCTTGAGTCGGGATCTCTTCCAATTGAGGTTATGGGCATGGAAAGGGTTGTGGAGTACATGATAAAGATGCATCAAAACCCCTCACATCGACTTCCTACAATTGCATGGGAAGCAAGCAAAAAAGTTCAAAAGACGCATAAAAGCATGATCTTGAGCACGGGATGGATGCAAGACATAAAGAAGTGGTTTGGGAGATGGGATGCATTACACTTGCTACATGATGCTTCAATTGACTCTCAAGTGAATGAAGCTTTTCTACAACGCCAATGTATTACGGCTTGGGAGAAATCCGGTGGGTCACGCTTCATACATTACACCACCTATATTGCCCCCAACTACAAAACCATGTTCTTCACTGAGAGAGGAAACCGTACTCACACTTACATGCTTGAGCCTATTCCCTTGTCCGCGATACGCACTATCGCAGCAATTCGGCTTAGCTCCCATTTCCTTCGATGCGAGATAGGGCGTTGGGGCAATGGAGAAGAGTCAAATCGATTGTGCACATTATGCTCACTGCAAGTTCGAGAGTCTGAGTACCACACACTACTAGAGTGCTTAGCTTTTGATCACATCCGAACTTGCTTCACTCACATTTTCAGCCATAACTTAGACCTACACACTTTCCTCTCCCAGCCAAAGTGTGGGCTCTCCATTGCGACTCTCATCACTACAATTTTGGAGCATCGAGAGTCACTCATCAGCCGTACACATACTACATCACATGTAACTTTGGTCCCATAGGTCATATTTGACCTCCGAGGACGATAATAAAATCTATCTATCTCTCTCTCTCTCTCTCTCTCTCTCTCTCTCTCTCTCTCTCTCTCTCTCTCTCTCTCGCAGAAAGTAGCACTATGGCATGCGAGTAGCTTTTTGCGATCGATAGTGTTTTTCCCGTGCGCCATAGCGCTACTTCCTTATAGAAAATTGAGTCTTCTCTCCATTTCAACCTCCTCCCCCCCCCCCCCCCCCCCCCCTCCGACATCCAACTTTGCTTCTCCTCCCATAAATTATCCACTTCTCTCTCTCTACGAGTCTCTCTCTCTCTCTCTCTCTCTCTCTCTCTCACACACACACACACACACACACACACACACACACCTGCAAGTATATGTAGCCTTTGAGTTATTGTGAAAGATAATAAGACACAACTTGGACTATTTGTCCCCACTTGTCCTATCCGTTGGGGATTTGCAAGGCATACCAACTTTGAACTACCCTATCTTTCACACAGTAGCTCCATTTGAGGAGCCTTCTAGAACAGTTTAAAGAGCATCTTGAACACCACATTCTAGAGCACAACTTTGACACTTTAGACACCTGGACTTGCCATCCCAATTGGCCCATCTTAAAGCCTTTTTGGCTTGAAAAAGTGCATCGTGCATATATTTCCTCTAACACATGCTTGCCTAGGGCCTTCACATCTACTTTAGCACTTTGTCCTACACTCACATGCACCCACAACATTGTTCATGCCACTTCATAATATCGAACAACTTTGATGCACCATCATTGCCTAGCCTCCTTGTCCTCTATTTTGGTTAGGATCAACAAAACAACAGTTCCTTACTGCGTGCATGGCAGCATATTCAAATTGATACAAACAGTGCGTATGACAATGTGGACTAAAAAAATGATCATAACCAAGCACAAGAGTCCAAGATCCCAAATCAATGTACTTAAGATGCATAAATGGATCTCAAACTTGCACTGGACGATTATATGACCGCACAACTTGATTCGCGCTTATACCCATGCGATCATAGCCTACCATGGCATGGTATTTGGAGAAGCACAGATCCACACACAATAAATTTTTACATTTAGGATAGCCATACACTGTTCTTGATAGCTTAGGTTCCCTTCATGTATATGCTTCTTCCTTTCTGTCGCACAAACAAAGCAACACTTGCTTGCCTTTGCACTCAACTTCACTAAGGTGTGTCCACCCATTGGACCACTTATGTACATTAATGTTCTTGGTTCAACATGATCCACAACATTTTTCCCACAATTATAATAAGGTTGAAAAGTACATTTAGTCTTGGAAATATCTACCATAGCTTATGGTCTCTAGGACCCCTTATAAGAGGCCTCTAAGAATTATCTCTTACATGCAGAAAGCGTTTAATTTGTTGATACTCAGTTTGGCCCATTTTCTCATTGAAGCATTTAATCCGTTGATACTCAGTTTGGCCCATTTTCTTATTTCCAATAGTAGTTTTTATCAGGCATGTACTGTAAAGACATAGCAAGTGATGCACCCAGGAATCGTAAAAAAAATTGTCTATCAAGATCAGTCCATCTTCTTGTAGACTCGTGCTGGCATAAAATATGCTCACGCTTCTCCAATGCATAACAATTTGTCTCGTGTGCAATCATGTCAACTAAGTCAATTGGGAACAGTGAAAAACAACTGAATTTTGGTAAGCTCTTGTGGAGTTTGCCCCATATTAGGACTTGACTATATCCACAAACAAAGGGAGTTGCTTGAATGTCCCTTGAGGCTTCACATGCATATTGTCCCCACTCTTCCACATTGGCATGGATACATCAGACCAATCGGCCTCATCATCACTCTCACGTAAAACTGAACCTTCAGTCTCCAAAAGCTCATCTTTGCATTCATCCTCTTCTCCCATCGAATCATGTTCATCACCTGAATCCTCAGCTTCAAAGGCCGACCTTTGTTGGACAATAGGCTTATGCACTTTGCTTGGCTCCTTTAGAAGCCCATATCCCTTGCCGCCTGAGCATGAGACCTATCAAATTTGTTCACATGAACATTAACATGCCTATCAAAAACCTCATCAGCATCATCTACATGACTATCACAAACCACATCAACCTGCTACAACTTTGGTCTAATCTTCCCACAATTTTGTACTTTGAAGGATGGCCTCTCCTACTAACTGAAGCATGCATAGATCCACAATCATACTCTTCTTCCATAGGCTTTTCTTGCATAGATTCATGCATAAGTGGCTCTTGCATAAGCTCCTCATGATTTAGAATTGCATGCATTGCCAGTGCATCATCCATCGCATCCATGACATGCATCAAATTCTCATTATCGCAACTAGAATTCACTTCATCAATTTCATGCTTCATATCTACATTGAGAAATACATTTGAGATTCTCAGATGCCTCTTCTCACTTGCCAAGAAATAAGCCAAACTTTGCTCATCATCATCATCTAAAGCAATCTCGACATGCACATCGGATGGTGTTTGTTCCTCTTTGGGAACAATGTACCTACGAATCAAATCCCATGAAAGCCAATACATAGTAGAATCATCTTTGAACATGCATTTGAAGATCTTTTTGTGCATATTGAAGGCGTCAATCTTGCTCCTATACTTCTTGCTTTGCCAATCATGATGGGATTCGTTTGCCCAATCAAGGCAACTTTTGTCCTTCTAACTACTACAAAAATTGTTGGAATGCATGCCAGTAAGCAAGGAAGGTCGTGTCATGCTTGGTTTGGCAAGCAAAAATGACGAGCTATGGATTTTTCTACAAAATGCTGCGCTAGTTTTCCTACTAAAAAATGTAGAGAACAACTCTGTTTTGACTTCCAGCGATAAAGTTTATTGTTCGATCACTACAAAAATGTCCACAACTTTGAATTTGGCCCAAATTTTGGGCAATGGGCCCAAAAGGCCCTCCTCATGTGCAATTTTTACCCCCCTCCCAAGCTCTACACACCATAGCCATGCATGTAGGATGTCAAACTTACCACCAAACATTCCATAAAATTAAGTCAATTGACGCAAGATCTCGACAAAATAAATTTTTTGAGCTAGCTAACAAAAAGCATGAAAAATACTTTACTATATGCACAAATGAAGCTAAACTTTGAGCATTTGATGGTGGCTCCATCAATACCAATGCTTTCATCTTCTCTTGATCCGCTTCAATTCCATTTTGCAACACTACATGACCTAATAGATGAGCTCGAGGTTGTGCCAACTTGAATTTTTTAGGGTTAAATTGGCCACCTACCTCATTGACCCTCTGGAAACACAACTACAACCTTGAGCTATACCAACCGATATCATCCATAATCTCCCTTATGAACCTACCCAAATATGGACCAAATACCCTATTCATCCAATCCTCAAAAGTGGCATAGGAATTCACTAAACCAAATGGCATTCAGCGATAGGCAAAACATCTCCAAGTAGATATGAATGTAGTCTTCAGCTGGTCTTCAAGTGCAATGTCTATTTGGAAATATCCTGAAAACCCATCCATGATCGAATACTTCTCATGACCTGCCACTTGATTCAAAATCTCATCTTGAAATGGCAACGAGTAGTGGTTCCTCCTGGTAGCCGCATTCAATTCCTTATAATTAAAACACACTCTCCATTTCCCATTCTTTTTTAGAGTGTGACCACTAGTGAAACCCACTCCGACTCCTTCACAGGATAGATGATACCTGCATCTAGCAGCTTGTTTATGTCCTGCCATAAGGTCTCCTTTTGACTTTCACCTAACCTCCTTTAACTTATGGGCTCTCGGATGGTACTCCTCCTTAAGTACAATTTTCTGCTCTACTCCGTTTGCTCCTCGCAAATCCTTGTACTCCGTCACAAACAAGTTAGGGTAAGAAGCACAAAGCTGGAGTCTCCTTCTCTTGCTTGGTTAGGTATTCGCTAAACATATCCATCCCCTGTTTTTCACCTATGCCATGTACATGAGGATGCATATCTTTCTTGATATAGGGGGATTCTCCATGGTGACACCAAAAATTAGTATCAATTTCCAACATATAATCACCATTCCCCTCTTCTCCTGTAGTTCTAGTAAAGCCTTCATTGTAAGATGTTTTAGTCTTGTACTCATAGCTTGTTGTTGAATCCCCATCATCTCTTGCTTCCATAGGATGACATTGACTCTCTCTAATCTTCAGGTCTAGCCCCATTTGCTTTTCCTTTTGTTTATCTGGCAAGGTGAACACCCTACTCTCCCAATATTTCTTAGCTCCTATTGCCAACACCCACAGCCTCCCCAAGATAATAGAGTAGTCATTATCACTTGCCTTCATCACAAAAAAGTCAATCAAACACTCTATTCCCATTACCTTCACTCTTACGTCCTGAACCACACCTAAACACCTTGCCTTAGCATGGTTGGCCATACTCATGTGCACATTTGACCTGGCCACCTGCCTCATTCATAGCCGCTTCTATCATAACACAAAGCTGAGCTCCAACATCTATATATGCATGTATCTGCATCTTCTTTTTGATGACTGCCTCCTCAAAAGAAATAACATCCGTAGGGATCTCCACCATCAAGGCTATATTCTGAACCGCATGTGCATTTCCTTTAGCCCTTGGTAGCCTCGTGCTGATGGTCATAGACCATTGTCGCCGACAACCATTTGTTGGCTCTCTATAATTGCCATAGCGAGGTATCTCACTCTATCAAAATCACACAAAACTGTGGTTATCCTCACCCTTTCACTGTACATAGGTGTGTGGGAGTTAGGGGACTTTTCCCATATCTCTTTAAACCCTTAGCTAGCTAGTAATTGGGCTAGTTGAGCCAAAAACAAATAAATGAAAACAATCTAAAAATGTATTATGGCCCATTTATGTGTAAGTATTTCATTGTATATAGGACCTAAATATAAGGATTTTCTATAATTATTTTGGTTTTTATTTAAATATTTCTACTTAGGTGTGTGCTACTTACCTACGTATGCTATGTACATTTAGTCACCATCACCATGATCTTTCTTACTATGTATTCTATAAAAAATCATTTCATGCAAGCTTATCTTATTTTTGGTGTGAATCCACTCCAAGGAAAAACCTCAAAAAATTATCTTTCACCATCAGTCACCGCCTTTCACTAAATTCCCATTTTTATAGGTATTTTTTCTTATCTCTTGTAAATAAATATACATCAATAAAAACAAATAAGAACTCTCCTCATTTGATTTTCTATATTTTAATATATTTATTTTTTGTATATACATATTACAATATTCTAGATTCCATGAATTAATTATATAATAATATGTTTTTTTCCATTACATCCATATATTATCTTTGTGTATAATCCACAACCATGCATGTTTTCAAACCTCTAGAAATCTATTAGGTCATGATCTTATGCAAGGAGGGGCTCACCTTTGGGCCTTATGCAAATTCAACAAAAAGGGGGCCACTGAAGAATTTTTTGTGAAGAAAAATAGACATTGTAATGGGATTTTTTATATCTATCTCCACTCCAAATTTGAAGCAATGACTAAAAGTCAAAATGTGGACCAAGAGCTGAATAATCACCTCAAAAATTTTGATAATTTTTGGAGCTACCATCAATGAGATAGGATTTTGTGTGGACCCTAGTTTATAGTCTTTTCTCACCTCCTTTCCTACTTCCACACACACAGATACACACAATCATTTCTCTCTATTTCTCACTCAAACCTACAACTTCCATGGCTTTCTCTCACCCTAGTCTTCACCATTAGACTCCCCTCTCACACACGTAGCTCTCTTTTGAAGCTCTACCTACATCCACCATCTCCATATCTGTTTCTATTACTCCCATATTACAATTTTATTCTACCCTTTTAAGAATACACAAAAAATTAGCAACCTAACCATACTTAATCTCTGCAAATGGGGGTTTTTTTATCAACAAAACCCTCATTCTCTTTGTGGTGATTCGAGTATGGCGGCGGCGTGAAAAGAAGAAGGAGAACGGCGATCACTTTCGACAATTTACCCAAGGGCGAGTCCAAGATTCCTCAAGGATTTACCATCTCAAGAGTACACCCATCTTATTCACCCCTCTTTTCTCATCCTTCAAGTCATTCTACCCATTGTAACTATATTATTGACTTTTTCTAGTGATTACTGACATTAACTGCTAACCCTTTCTTGTAAATTGCACCCACTCTACTCTACCTTGGAGTAAACAACCTCACACCAAAATCACTCACCTCTCTAAAATCTTCTCTACTTCACCTCAATAATTCTCTCCTCTTGAGCCCTCATCCATGTGACTCAAGAGACAAGAGAGCCCCACTCTCATAAGAACATATAAATGATTTCATAAACATGGTTTTCTATGTAAATATTGATCAAGAGATAATCCTAATAAGGGCTCTCCTCACCTATAAATAGAGCCCTTTTCCTTTTGTAAAAGGGCATGATCTTTACACTATTGCTCACTACTTTGAGCATACCATTAGCCATCTTAGTTGTAGGGAGAGAGAGTGAGCTCTCTATACACCACTACTTGTGGTGTATAGGAAAGCTTCTTTGAGTTAGTTGTAGCATTGCAAGGGAATAAGTGATTCATAACTTCCAATAAAAGTTGTACCTATTCTTGCACATCAATTGAATCAATAAGCTGAGTGCTACCATGGTTCAAAACTCTCTTGAGTCTCTCCAATTCACACTTGAAGTATAGGAAACTCAAGTGTCTAAGAGGAGAGGTTCCAATAGAGGGTCTAGGAAAATTGCAAGCATCAATATCTAGAGAGATTCATGAGGTGACAGCGAAGGTAATTGAATGAATCCTTAAGCAACTTGTCAATCCACCTTGCACAAGCTGTAGGCCCCAAGGGGCAAACAAAGAAAGCCGAGAAGTGAGAGCCACGACATGGAGACTTTTGCAATGTTGGAATTGCGGAGAGTCTGGACATGGGATGTATAATTTTTATTGGCCCCGTGGGGAGCCAGGGAGACCTAACTTGAATTACCTAGTGATGAATGCAGGTGAAGGAACTAGCTAACAACCAAGGCTTCTACAAAAGCCAAATGGAGCAAGACCACCTCCACAAGGAGTGGAAGGAGTTCCACCTTTGCTAGATCCAAATGTGCATGTGGGAGAGGTGACAAATTCAAATGAGATTGACATGGAAGCAAATGGCATCAAGCTTGGCCGTGAAAAAGGTAAAGAGAAAGAAGGAGTCACGTCACAAAGTGACCATGGATGAGAGACGAAGGCAAAGGAGACCAAGGAAGCCAAAAGGACTCGACGTCGTATCAACCTCCAAGACTTTCCTCTTGGACATGGTATGGCTCCATACAACCTGTTGGAAGACATGAGAGGCAAGGGCACTGATATCTCATGGCCTCAATTTCTTGCATTATGCCCACAAGTTAGGAGGGATTTAACGAAGGAAGTTAGAGAATGAGGAAATTACACCTATGCTAGATTGTTACATCATAGGAAGGTTGGTTAGGAAAGGTCTAGTGGATGGGGGTGCACAAATTTGCATCATGACAAAAGGACTTGTGCAAAGACTAGGCATGCACATCCATGAGTCACCTGAAATCAAAGTGAAAACGGTAAACAATAGCAAGTCTAGGTGCGTAGGCATTT
The DNA here is from genome assembly GCF_014529385.1 of Adiantum capillus-veneris. Taxonomy (NCBI): domain Eukaryota; kingdom Viridiplantae; phylum Streptophyta; class Polypodiopsida; order Polypodiales; family Pteridaceae; genus Adiantum; species Adiantum capillus-veneris. The sequence continues at coordinate 94,531,662 of NC_140936.1, forward strand.
GTAAAAATGTCTTTGTGGAGGCCTTTGACATTAAGAAGGCGATGGATTTTTATGTTATGTCGACCAAGGGAAGTGGCTATCCATTTATCTTAGGAAGACCATGGCTAATAAAAATGCGAGCTTTGTAGGATTGGGAAAGTGGAAAGTTGATTTGCAGGAATGACAATTATGAGAAGGTTGTCTTTGACATGAAGGAGCAACATTGAGAGGAGCTCCATGAAGAATCATCGCAAAGTGAGAAGGAGGAAGACTGGACTGATTGCACTTCAAAAGAAGAAGGTAGTGGTAGCACTACGAAAGAGGAGTCTTTCATTGAATTCATGGGGGTAAGGTTTAAGCCCAGCAACCAAGAAACCTCTTGCCTAAGCTTGGAGAAGGTAGGTCCTCAAGAGAACCAAGGTGTGCAAGACAAAGCGATGCTAGAAGGTATGCTATCAACCACATTTACAAAGGAAGAAAGAGGGGAGTTCAAATGTGTGCTAAGGAAGTTTCCTAATCTTTTTGCTAAAGAATACACCGATGTGCTTGAAGTAGATGATGTTCAACACAAGATCGAGCTAAAGCCAGAGGCCGCACCTAAGGCACAAAAGCTACAAAGGCTAGGAGTCATCAAGGAGCAGGCTTTACTCAAGGAGGTAAGTAAACTTCTAGCAGCAGGTTTCATTTATCTATCGAAGAATTTAGAGTGGGTCTCTCTCATTGTTGTCACTCCCAAGAAGAACGGCAAGTGGAGGGTGTGTGTGGATTACCATCCACTAAATGAGGCAACAAAAAGAGATCACTTTCTCCTCCACTTTCAAATGAGATACTAAATGAGGTAGCTGGTCATGAGAAGTATACTGTGTGCGATGGCTATTTAGGTTACTTTCAAATAGGTATTGCATTGGAGGATCAATCAAAAACAACCTTTATCACTCCTTGGGGTTGTTATGCTTTCAGAGTCATGCCATTTGTCCTGACAAATGCTCCTGCAACTTTCCAACACTTCATGAACATGGTGTTTCAAGCATTCTTTGGAAAGTCCATTAGGGTTTTTATTGATGATTTTTGTATTTATAGCTCAAAATAATTGCATCTATTAAGGTAGAAGAGGGTTTGAAGAAACTCTACGACATGGGAGGTCAAGTCAACCTCGACAAGTGCCACATAGGTGAGGATCAAGTGATCTTGCTTGGTCACAAAGTTTCTTACAAAGGCATCAAAGTGGATCCTTCAAAGGCAAAGGCTCTTATTGAGTTACCGTCACCCAAGAGTCTTAAGGAGGTCATCTCATTCATTAAATATGTGAAGTATATGTCACGCTTCATTCACTTAGCCTCGGAGTTACTTCACCGCTTGCAGAATTTGACACAATAAGTCAAGTTTTTTTGGTCTGATGAGCTTGAAGAATATTTTTGTAACATCAAAGTCATCTTGTCAGAACTACCAACACTTCTGTCTCATTGTTGGGAGTACACATTCTTTGTTAGCTCTAGCGTTGGGAAAGAAACAATTGGTGTTGTTTTGCTACAATAAGATTCCCACAGTACCAGGATGTGACCCATCTACTTTGCTAGTAGGGTCATGAATGCTTTGGAGAGAGACTACACAGAAGCAGAACTCATGATGCTTTCTCTCATGTTTGTAGTGAGAAAGTTTAGATCCTACTTGCTACCAAAACCTTTTGTAATTCTCACTGCAGAAAATTTGTTCCCTTGGGTGTCATCTCAAATGAATGTTAGTACTAGGATCTCAAAGTGGATTATGGAGTTGCAAGAGTTCCAATACTATTTCAAGGTAGAAGATAGTGTGCGTGCACAATTGGCAGAGATTCTCACTTATAGGGTACATGATAAGGAGATTAAGGTGCCTAAAGTAAAGACCCTACCATTGCCACCACCAGAAAGTATTCCTAATGCTTTTACCTTGTTCTTTGATAGAGCTTTTTGATGAGCCATAGGAAAAGAAGGGGGGGAGGCTAGTATTGCTCAACCCAACTGGAGTGGTGGTCATGAAAGAGAAGGTCAATCTACCAGGTTTAACTAGCAACAATGAAGCAGAGTATGACATATTACTTTATGGTTTGAAGATGTGCATTAGTCAAGGTATACAACATCTCATGGTAAAGAGGGTTGCACTTCTCATTGTGAAGCAAATCTTAGGCATTTGGGCATGCAAGAATAAAAGCCTAAGGACAAAGGTTCATTTCATCCGTAGGTTGTTTAATCAATTTGAAGAAGTGCAATTGTATTATATTCCTAGGAAACAGAATGAAAATACTGATTTACTTGCACAATAAGCAGCTACATGTATTGAGAAAAAAGTGCAGGTCATCATGGTGGCAGAAGCTGTCAAGCAACCAAGATACCAGGGATTGGAGTCATTGGCTCGCATTATTGGCTATATTTTGGAGGGTCAGTTTCCACAAGACTTCACAAAAGTTCAGAAGAGGAGACTCATGAAGAAGGCAACTTTCTATCTCTACCTAGAAGGCTCCCTATATCAAGTGTGCAGAAGAGTACCAACTATCGAGGAAATTCCATCCATTCTAAAAGGTTTGCATGAAGAGGTATGTGGTGGTCATTTTGCCCAAGAGTTAGCTATGAAGAAGATTTTGCTTATGGGGCATGTTTGGCCAAGCCTGTATGTGGATGTCCAACATTGGTGTAAAAGCTGTCACAAATGTCAGGTAAATGGAAATAAAAGGTTGGTGCATGGCCCGAGGCAAATAGTGCTTGCAAACGGACCCTTTGAAAACTGGGGCATTGATGCTATGGGTCCTCTCCCTAGAACTAAAAATGATAAACTCTACATTGTAGTGGCTTTAGATTACATAACTAGGTGGGTAGAGGCTCAAAGTGTGGGAAGGGTAAATGGGAAAACAATGTGCAGGTTTGTTTACACTAATATTTGTTGTAGATTTGACACACCTTTGGAGATTGTTTCTGATAATGGTCGGGGGTTCATGAAGGGTTTACTCACGGAAGTTTGTGAAGAGCTTCACATTCTCCATCGTCATAGTACACCCTACTACCCACAATTAAATGGTTTGGTGGAGAAGGCTAATGGTGTCATTGCAAGCATCATAAAAAAAACGTGCAAAACAAAACAAAGTTGTGGGATGACTTCTTGGATGGTGCCTTATGGGCATATCAAACCACATATAGGGAGGCCAGAGAGTTTAAACCATTTCACTTGGTCTATGGTCAAGAGGCCTTGCAACCTATGGAACTCAACATTCCAACAATGAGGCTTCATGGTAAGAGGGCACTAGATGATCAAGAAACATGGACAAATTAACTTCTTATCTTAGTCGAACTTGAGTGGAAGAGAGAAGCGGCTTATGAGTGCTATAAGAGGAAAGCTATATAAGCAAAAGAAAAGCTCGACAAGAAACTGAAGGACAAAGGCATCAAGGAAGGAGATCTTGTGCTAAGGTATGACAATTGACTTAATAATCCTTTGATACCAAGTTTTAGATGGCAGGGACCATACATTGTCAAAAGGGCTTTCAATTCAAGTTAGCTCATGGACTCGAATGGTTAAGAGCACCCTAGGAAGGTAAACGGGGTATCGGCTAAAGTGCTACTTGAGTCGCCTTCTACCAAAGGATATATCAAAGAATTATCAAAGAGCTTCTATCTCATGTAAGTTTTGTTGCATGATGCATGTGTGTAACTCAAGCTAAAGTGACAAGGAGCTACACTATAAAAATCTTGTCAAGATAACAAGAGTCACACAAGACTCAGAACCACTCTCTTTGGAAAAAATGCCTCATGATGTAACATGAATGTACCATCATCCTAGGGGAGTGCTAATGACAACCGTTTCTTGGCTCTCTGTAATTGCCATAATGAGCTACCTCACCCTATCAAAATCACTCAAACACTGTGGTTATTCTCGTTCTTTCACTGTACATAGGCGTCTGTGAGTTAGGAAACTTTCTCCATATCTCCTTAAAACCCTCAGCTAGCCAGTAATTGGACTAGTTGAACCAAAAAAATAAATACTAAAAAAATATTATGGCCCATTTGTGTGTAAGTATTTCATTGTATATAAAGCTTAAATATAGGGATTTTCTATAATGATTTTGGTATTTATTTAAATATTTTTACCTATATGTGTGTTATTTATCTAAGTATGCTATGTACATTTAGTCACCAGTACCATGATCTTTCTTACCATGTTTTCTATAAAAAATCATTTCATGCAAGCTTTTCTTATTTTTGGTGTGAATCCACTCCAAGGAAAAACCTCAAAAAAAATACCTTTCACCATCAGTCATGGCCTTTCACTAAATTTCTATTTTTTGAAGGTATTTTTTCTTATCTCTTGTAAATAAATATACATCAATAAAAACAAATGAGGACCCTTCTCATTTGATTTCTATAAATTTATTTTTTGTATAAACAACTAACACTATTGTAGATTCAATGAATTAATTATATACTAATCTGTTTTTTTCCCATCATATCCATATATTATATTTGTACATAATCCACAACCATGCATGTTTTCAAACCTGTAAAAATATATTAGGTCATGCTCTCATGCAAGGAGGGGCTCACCTTTGGGGCCTTATGCAAATTCAACAAAAGGGGGGCCACTCAAGACTTTTTTGTGAAGAAAAATAGGCATTTAAGTGGGACTTTTAATATCTATCTCCACTTTGAATTTGAAGCAATGACTAAAAGACAAAATATGGACCAAGAGCTCAATTTCATCTCAAAACTTTTGATAATGTTTGGAGCTATCACCGGTGAGATATGATTTTTTTTGTGGACCCCAGTTTGCCCTACTTTTCTCACAAAGTAACTCTTGGTCTTCTCTCACCTCCTTTCCTACCCCCCCCCCCCCCCCCCCCCCCCACACACACACACACTCACTCATTTCTCTCTATTCCTCACTCAAACGTGCAACTTCCATGGTTTTCTCTCACCCTCTTCACCATTAGCCTCCCCTCTCACACACACAGCTCTCTTTTGAAGCTCTACCTACATCCACTATCTCCATATCTCTCTTTATTACTTCCATATTACAATTTTATCCTACCATTTCAAGAATGCATAAAAAATCAACAACCTAACCATACTTAATCTTTTGAAAATTGGGGTTTTTTTTCAACAAAACCCTCATTCTCTTTGTGGTGATTCGTGTATGGTGGCGGCGTGAAAAGAAGAAGAAGGAGAACGGCGATCACTTTCGACAATCTATGCAAGGGTGAGTCCAAGTTTCCTTAAGGATTCACCATCTCAAAAGTACACCCATCTCGTTCACCCCACTTTTCTCATCCTTCAAGTCATTCAACCCATTGTAACTATATTACTAACTTTTCTAGTGATTACTGACATTAACTGCTAACCCTTTATTGTAAATTGCACCCACTCTACTCTACCTTGGAGTAGGCAACCTCACACAAAAATCACTTACCTCTATAGATTCTTCTCTATTTCACCTTAATAATTCTCTCCTCTTGAGCCCACATCCATGTGACTCAAGAGACAAGAGAGCCCCACTCTCATAAGAACATATAAAAAAATTCATAAACATGGTTTTCTATGTAAACGTTGATCAGGAGATAATCCTAATAAGGGTTCTCCTCACCTATAAATAGAGCCCTTTTCCCTTTGTAAAGGGCATGATCTCTACACTATTGCTCACTACTTTGAGCGTACCATTCGTCATCTTAGTTGTAGGGAGAGAGAGTGCGCTCGCTATACACCATTACGTGTGGTGTATAGGAAGGCTTCTTTGAGCTAGTTGTAGCATTGCAAGGGAGTGAGTGATTCATAACTTCCAATCAAAGTTGTACCTACTCTTGCACATCAATTGAATCAATAAGTTGGGTGCTATCGCGGTTCAAAACTCTCTTGAGTCCCTCCAATTCACGCTTGGCAACCTCATCTTGTTTGGTTTAAGATGACGCGTTTTCATTTTGAGATTCTTTTGTAGTGTTTGCATGTATGTGACTCAAGAGCTCTTGCGTTTGTTTTTTGCTACTTGGGAAAACATTATAAGAGGGTTGTATGGTGAGAGTGTTCCCACCCATAATCCTAAGATAATGTGTAGATTGCAACTTCATCAAACTTAATCGTGTCTCTTGACTCTCCTCCAAACTGTTTATACACCCGTATCAATCATTTAAAGCGAATCTTAATTCTTGCACAAATCTCTCTCTCTCTCTCTCTCTCTCTCTATAGGTGTTTGGTGTGTGTATTTGTAGCATTGATATGAGTACCCTTCCTTCTCGCTTGTATTGCTAAGAGATTCTCCTCTTCGGCCTCCTAGTTCATTCTCTAACTAGGTGGTGCCCCTTCACTTGTTGTTGACTGTGGGTTTGTTGTGGTTTCTCTTGTTTGTGGCTGCCCCAACCCCAATTGAGCAGCACGGGAGCCTTGAGGGGTGTTTAGAGGTTGCCTCTCGTGTTGCTTGCCCCGGACCGCCTCATCGCCTTAGCTTTGGATTTAACACCAATAACTGCTCAAAAGTGATATTGGCTCCTTGACTTTGAACATCACTTACCGGGTCATGTTTTGGATAGCCACGTCCAAGCTGAAAATCCGTGTGGTTGATCTTGCAATGCCTTCTTCTCTTGCTAGTTTCAGGCTATTCTCTACTGTTGTATACCTTGTCTTTACCATTGTGAGCCTGGTTTCCCACTCGGTTTCTATTTCCTTTTCCAGGTGTTGCTCTCTTATTGTCCAAGTCATCCACTTCTTGCTTATCCAACCTGATAATATTCATCCTAGAGACTTCACCGCCATTTGGTGGGGCTAACTGCATTGGATTGTTTGGACCTGCCCAAAAACTATCTTGCCCTACCTCTTCCTTGTCATAATAACTAATATCTAATTCTCCTAAATGATTTTCTCATGTTAAATTGATCATTTAATATGGGGAAGTACAAGGGGAGAAAAAGCTAGAATATTGGTTAAGCTGGCAGATCGGTCACAATAGGGATCCAAAGGAGGGAAAATAGGGATCCAAAGGGGGGGCCATCTTCAAAAGAGCAATGTGCAACAATGGGATTCAAAGACCCTAAGGTTCAGCCCATTAAGACTTCCAAAAATGCTAAGGTTCCAAAATTCAAAGGTTATGTCCAATGGTCAAACTCTAGGTAAAATTGAATGCTTATGTGAAGACCATAGAGTCTTCACATATCCGTAGATAGGAGGGGGCGAGCCCAAATTGTAGGGGAGGAGAGAGAAACACACACACACACACACACACACACACACACACACACTAGTAGGCTCCCTTTACACAAAGGGAATAGGGGACACATGTCAGCTCCCTAGCCCAGTTGCCCCAAGGTGCATTCAAATCCTATTGGATGGCCATAGAGGTGGACCAATGAAAATTAGGCCAGAATACATTTAGTTTAATTCATTTTAAAACACTTGATAAAAGAACCGATAGAAATTAAGCTCTTTAGAAGACTATTGGACAGTCTCCCAAGGGGTCCAATGAGCATTCAACAACCCAATGGCTTGCCTGATTTCTATTGGCCAGAAGACAAAGGGGTCCAATGAGAGTTTAATTGCATTATTTAATTACACAAAAGGGGAAAGGGGGACACATGTCACAAGGCTATCACTTACGCTTCTTAATTATCATTGGCTAAGCTTTGCAGGGTCCAATGGGATGCCAACATGAGTAAAAATCAAGAGGGGTCGACTAAGAAAGAGGGGGCTGATTTTGATAAGGACTATCACACACATACTCACACAATCTCATGTAGGAAGCAAAGAAGACTCTCTCTCCTTCTCAAGCTTTAATGGAAAGCTCATCATCTACTCCAAGCTTGTGAGAAGGGAGGCCTACACCAGCAACTCTTGGCTTTGTGATGCAAATTGAACGAAGAGCCATCTCCAATGCATGCTCATCTCCTCTACCATGCTAATTACTAAGCTATGCTAAGCTATGCTAAGCTATTATGAGTGATTATGTGAGGAGATATACTTCTTTCTCGTAAGAATACTCCTTCTTCCTCTCAATCTACTCTCATACCTCACTAGCTCTCACCATCTTCGAAGGTGTGTGAGGTCTTGGGTCTGAGACCGTGAGGGAATTGATGTTGTGTTTTATAAGTGTGAGCATGGTGCTTGAAGCTTCCATCTTCATTGCACCAGCAAGTTATTGAAGGAACACAAAGTATTGTATTGTGAAATGTCTCCCTTGATGGGGAAACCTATAATACAAAGCCTTTTGGAGGGGGGACCGCGGCTCCATGTAAATATGGTCCTAAATTGTTGTCAATAGCTTAATTTCTCTCTTTTTGAAATATTGGTCTTGCCTATCTAACTAGTTGTTATGCTTTTGTTACTCTCTCCATCCAAGCACTCTTGCTATGCTCATTAGGAATCTATTATAATGAAATGCTCACTATGTCCGTTATTTTCCGCTACGCACAAGTTACTAGACCATTAAATGTTACATCCCCTCCTCTTGGCTGCCCCCTGTCTATCAGACTTAGCCGCAATTCTTGTATTTTCTTCGATAGATCTTAGATCGTATACACCTACTGTTGTGGAAATAGTAGCCACTGCACTATTCCCCTTATTCTCTTCCTGGGATGGAGGACCTTGTAGTTGAACATGCACCATCATTTTGTAACGTGTTACATCCTATTATATCTTCTTCTTTATCTTCCTGCTTTTTGACCTTGCAATCACCATTGCACCATTGTAGTTTTTCGGGCTTTCATAGTCCGCTTTATCTCAAACCTTGGGATGCAAACATGCCATAAATTTATCCAATTTGAAATATTCACCATTGGTTAGCTGCATATATGTTGCTAGCTCTACATACATCTTGGGAGAAGCGGTATCTATGGTTATCGTTGTTTCATTGCTCGGACGAGGATACTTCAAATTGATCCAAAATAGATTAAACTTCTCACTCACATCCTATTGTAGAGCCTTTATCTTCGCATCCATCTCGATTAGGGATGCTTCCCTACGTAAATCATGCAAAAATATCATCCATGGGGTCGGCCATGCCTTTCTTGGCTCTCCTTCCAAAGCTTCAAACCACATCTTAGCCTTATCATGCATCACCAACGGGAAAGTTTGCATTTTGCTGTTCTCATTTGGAATTTATAGAGACAACATATACAATTTGAATATCCAAGCCATTCATCTGGATTCTCTTCACCTGTGAAAATTGGACCATAGCTTTGTGTCGCCATGATTACTAATGTAAAAAATCCACTTCTTTACGTCAATCGAGGAGCAATCAATGTACCTCCTTAGTGAGGGCACCAGAAGATGGAGAGGGGGAATGGGGAGTACACCCAACACACACACACACACAAATGCCCCTATATAGCTCAGGGTAGTCACATCACCCCTATCCTCTCAAATACACCTTCAAAAACCACAACTCACACCAGCGTGGCATTGTCAACACAGTGCGCAAACTCACACACCATATGTAGCACTACACTCAAGCCCACTCTCCATAAAGCTCATTCCACAAATCTTTGCACACATAATACTTCTCTCTCACCCTCTTTGCAACTGATGAAAACATTGCCAGCTCGGCATACATCCACACATGCACACAACACTGCAACTTGCACAGAAGAGGTCAAAAAAAGAAGGGGGAAAGGGGGAACGACACCAATTTGCGCAATGATGCTTTTCACCAACCAAAAAAATAGTTACAAGGTGTATATAGCCCAAATTATTGCTCTTTCTCTCCTCTCACCACTCCACGAGCTTTTGATCACCAAAAATGCACCCTTGGCCTTGCTTCTTCTCTCTCACATAGCTAAAAAAAAGCTTTTTCAAATAGGGCCCCAAAAACATTTTTTTTAAAACGTCTCTTAGAAAATTTCTTAGTCCTTTGGAAACTCTTATTTCATTGGCCCATTCTAGCACTCACATTTGGAAGTATTTAGGAAACAATGCCTCTCTCCCTCTTTAGTACACATGAGTCCCATTTTTACTCATAAGGGGCAACGACTGCAATGTCGTTGCTCCCTTGAGAATCTTGTCTTCAAAGAACTCTAGGGTGGTGGAACCCCTACCATAGTGCCACATCAACACTACATTGAGCACCAGCACGATCATCGTCCACTGCCCCTACCACTACTGGTATCACCAAAATCGTCGTCTTTCCGCCCATCGCCACCACGTGCACCACCAACACAGTGCCTGTTTTGCCGGCCGCCATAGCTCCACAAGCTTAAGAGCTCGAAGCTCTTCTTTCACACTTGATACCCACAAAGGGATCATGCCCTACCCTATATACTACACATTTCAAGGTTGACGTCCGTTGTGTGGGATTATTTCTTCGCCACATGGCACTGCTTGGTTCAACTTCCTCCAAGGCCTCAAAACTTCACATTTTTTTATCATAAAAACTTAAAGAAACCTTTTTTCCTCCACTCTTCAAAACCTTGCAGCTTGTTGCCCAAAGCTCCTACTACCAAGCCATAAAATCCCACTTGTCGATTGGGACCACCACTTTGGACTGCATAAACACCACCCTGTTTTGACCATGTCTAGCCCTCCAACCAAGATGACAAATACTGAGAAAATTCATCTGGAACTCCCTGGCTGGTAACCACCGCCGACTTTGACTGCTTATATCTTGCTGATCCGGACTCTGTTTGATGTGTTGTCAATTCCTTCCAACTCCCCATGATAACCACTACCTTCTTAAACCTAGTCAAGGCCAAAAGAACTCTAGATGGCACACTTACCAATGCAATCAATTGGGCACACAATTGGACCCCAACAAACTTTTTACTGTCCATAACTTGCACTCTAGAGCTCCGATTGACAATTCAAAAGGACCGACATGCTTCAAACACAAGTACTCCATCCACTCACATCAACTTGGACCATCTGTCTCCACTTGTCCTATCGGTCAGGGTCTGCAAGGCATCCCAACTTCGAACTTCCCTATCTTTCACATTGTAGCTCCGTTTGAGGAGTTGTCTAGACCAGCTCATAGAGCATCTTGAACACTAAATTCTAGAGCACAACTTCAACACTATGGACACTTGGATCTGCCATCCCAATTCGCCTGCGTTTGAGCCTTTTAGGCCTAAAAAACCACATCTAGCCTACGTTTTCGCTAACACGTAGGGCCTTCACGTCTACTTTAACACTTTGTCTTGCACTCACAAGCACCCATAACACTCTATAGGCCATTCACAGTATCGACCAGCTTTGGCTGCACCAACGTGCTTCATCCTTATATACCCAACCATTTGTAGAATTGATTGTTACTGCCATGTGGCATCCTTTCATTGGTGACACGTGACACCAACGGTCATTTTTTTCCAAAAGGTATATAAACCATCCCCACTCCCACCTGCACATGCAAGACATTCCCCATTCTCAAGTACCAATCACAGTTATTCCCTACATCAATTGCATCCAAGATGCATCATTCTAAAGTCTTATGTTTCATGCTATATAAGGTAGCATTATATTAGAGCCCTTCCAAGAATAATGAGACCATATTTTCTTCAATACTATTTTTCCTTATGAAAAATATAGCATCATATTGCCTCATACAGATAGTACAATCCTACACAATCTCACGTTGTTTTTGTTTGAAGTCGTAGATTTGTCCTATTGTGTCATGCTTGATTCCAATTTTAGAAAAGGCATCTACAAATATTTTTCCAAGAATCGTCAAACTAGTTATGCTTCCATTCTCCAAAGTTTGGAGAAAAGGCATCTACAAATTATGCTTCCATGCTTCAAAGTTTGGAACCATGTCAGTGCCTTCCCTTCATCTATAGTTACATTATCAAACCCCCTCCCAACGATTTGTGTTAACCACTGGCGTCCACTTCTCGTAGTCATGGGCCGAGCTTGTCGGTCCAATAGGAAAAGGGTAAGAGTGATCTCCAATGAGAGGCACACTCTAACTTGAACATTCAAGGGTTAGTTGGTTAAGCATGGGTGCCCAAGTGTGAATGGGCGAGCTCATATAAAAGTCATCTAAACCTAAAAATCACTCATTCTCTCATTTGTGCAATTGAAGAGTGCTCTTGCTCCATCTCCATCTTCTTCTTGATCTCCTTGTGTGTGTGTATGCGAGAGAGAGAGAGAGAGAGAGAGAGAGAGAGAGAGAGAGAGAGAGAGAGAGAGAGAGAGAGAGAGAGAGAGAGAGAGCATTGCGACAACACGGCGGTGGCGAGGCGGTTGAGCGTGGCATGGCAGTAGCTCCCTCTTCTTTGTGGTGAGGAATTCTCCACGAAGGTGAGCATAGGGCGGTGAGTGACACGCCTTTGATCTCTTGAGCTTGCTAGATTAGTCTAGTTGTGTGCTTGCAACCATTTATGGCTCGCACACAGTGTATAGAAAGTCCCATTTCTTTGACACGTGCGACATATGTGCACACGTTTGGCACCGTTGCCGTGGAAATGCCCTGCACTAAGCTCGAATAGCACTCTATGCTGCTTTGTGGTGCATTATGAAATGTAGGAAAGGTAGAGAAAGAAGGTGTGTGGATTGTTGAGAAGGATTTGTGACCTTTGTTTTTGCTGCAGTAGTGTACTGCTTTTTGTTAATAAGGTGTTAGCTATTTTGTTGTAAGGTACTATATTCTGTTGATAAGGTGTTCGCATTAAGGTATTAGATCTATAATGTTAGATCTGTAAGGTGCAGTAAGTAGATCTGTTAGTTAATTAGTTGCTGTAGTACTATGTTAGTGAGTAACAGTAGCTCTGTTAGTTGCAAGTAGGTAGGTTAGGTGTGTGTGTGTGCTTGTGCGCGCGGCGTGACCGCGGCGACCTTATCCAAAATAAAAAATTAAAAAATAAAGGTAGGACCGGGATCAAAAACATTCCCCAAGCCCAAGCCCAAGCCTAAGCTCAGACCTCAGTCACCCTTTAGAATTACTTATTTTTAGCATCACACCTAAGTAAAAATCGACCCTTTTGAGGACCAACGGAGCTTTGGGTAACCGAACGATGTGCTATAAAGCACACCATGACCCCCTGAGCGATACACTCATTTCAAGCTATCACATGCTCTAATCCAAAAACCGATCGTAAAAGGACATTAAAAAACATTAAAAAAAAGTGAAAACGGGGTTCAAAACGCCCAAAAAATCAAGCGGTTAACCTTCGAGGGTATTCACCGACGCTTGTAGGGTGCTAAAGAAACATGCATCTGCGCTCTGGTTGTGTGCTAGAGGCCGAGCAACTAGTGAGCACTTTGACTTACACGGGTTCTCAATACCCACCCACCTTAGGTTCCGGGCCCTCGGCGGGGACCTAAGGTAGTACAACCCAAGACCCAAACATAGTGGCTAGTGACTCTTTCTCTACTACAATGCCATGGAGGGTTACCCAATACCTAATCTTGATAGCTCAAGCCAAGACATGCATGCCATGGGCCCACGGTCTGGGCCGAGCATGCTTAGCCGCTTGAAGGAAACCTTTAGTAGATCCACTCGCTCCGGACATGGAGCTAGCGATGTAAATGAGGGGGGTGGGGAGGTAAATTCACCATTTTTGACCAATGTAAATCCCATGCTCTTGGAGAGTGTGCAAGTGAATACTCCCTCCACTGCACCCCCTGACTCTTCAGAGCTATTTCCCTCCGAGGTTATATTACCTGTTGGTAGAAGCCTTGCCGAAGTGCAAGAGGTTTAGTGGTATATCCTTGCTACGAGGGAAAAAGCAATTGAGAGCTTACATAAGATGGAGCAATGGAGAGAACTTAAGGCAAAGGTCCTTATGTCACCAACCATGCTAGTCAAGCAATCAAGTGCTCCTGACTTAGCAGCCACTAAGGGCCAACCCATAGAGAGCCACATTGCATCTAGCTCAAAGGACACCCCTAGCACCTCAATCCTAGAAGGAGCGTTTCTAAATGAGAACTGGGAGTATGAACTACAAAGACTCTAACCGACCTATACACAGGTCACACCTATCATGTGGGGTTGGTTAGATGTCCTACAATCCACAACGGGTGCTACTAATGTAGAGGATCAACATCAAAGAGTTTGTGATGTTATCCATAGGGTTATTGAGCTAGAAAGGCAGAACAAAGGGATCCACACGCCTTCAACAGGTCTCATGAGATTCTTGGATACGGGGAAGGCTAGGCAACCAACCTTATCGCAAATGGAGACTCCCTCGGTAAGTCCGATGGATCCTCCATATGTTGTTTCTCCAGGGGTCTCAGTGCAATCTAAGCCCACAAGTGATAGCTTTACCTTTCGAAGTCTAGCTCATCTTTCCCTTGATGACACCACGGCTACCATGCCTACCCCAATGATGGGCATGCCAAGAAATACGCCATGGACCTCATTTGTTAGTAAAGCACCGCTACATGGTAGCTCAATGCTTGCAACATTATCTACAAGTGTGTACCAATCGTATACACCTATGGGTCCTCGTACTCATGTAGCCCCTACCCCTCCCATTGTTTCAACAACCTACGCTCCACAAAAACAACACCCATGCTCTTATTTCAATGGGACCATACCAGCTAGCATTAGCATGTCACATTCGACGTTTGCTATGCCTAGGGCCACACATATGAACTTTGGGCCACCACATGGCACAACACCATACCAAACTTGGAACCCAAGGGCTTCCTATGCACCAAGCCCAATGCCAATACCTACTCACACGTAGTCTTTGGAGTGCCTTGACCCGCGGTGCCTGCTCACTTAGGTGACTTGGCAACATTTGCTCAAGCTATCGATCGATCTTTTGCTGAGAATATGCGTAACACGCCTGATAGAGAGCCCAAAAGTAAGGTAGTATAAATAGCCAAGATCACACAAAAAATTAGTGGAGACGGGGATGTGAGAAAGCATATCAAAGTGTTTGAACAAACATGCGATTCTCTAGGAAAACACAATGACCTGCATAAGAGTAATGCTTTAAGCCTAACCTTAAGTGGGAAGGATGGGGATTGGTATAGAACCCTAATGATGGAAGAAAAAATGATTTACCCTACTCTTAGGAGACTGTTCTTGAAAGAATACATACAAAAGGGAGTGCTTTGCGGTGTAGCCTCTCAGCTCCAGAAAGCCCAACGAGAGGAAGGAGAGTTTGTGAGAGACTTTATTAGTCGCTTGAAGCATTTGAATTCTCGTTGTAATCCAAATGAGCGCTTCAATAATAATCAATTGCTTGATAGACTCATTAGGGGATTACAACATGAGGATATCTACAATGGCCTAGTCATTAGAGGTATCACCACTTGGGAAGTAGTCACCACCAATGCGATCCAATTGGAGGATAATTCAATGATTCAAGGAGAAAGAGTGTTTGTTGAGCCTAAATCTACTAGCTCGCAAGCGTCGGGGCATCAACCAATGACCCTAAAGCTTATTGCTAAGGAGCCAAAGACATCTGAGATGACTTTAGCAGATCTCACCAAGGCCATTCAAGAGAGTCTTAGAGACAATCGTGCTCGGCAAAACAATCATATGTATCCAAGAAGGGAGCAACAATGGTGCTCAGTATGCTATGGTCCACATAGTACCAGTGAATGCCCTACAATTAGAGTAAAATTCAATGGGAATTGCAATGCCCGTGGGAGGTATGGTCATCAAGCTAAGGATTGCATAGTATTTAAGTGCGCAATGGCCAATAGACCAACCTTAGCATGGATAGACACACCTCGAGTACCTGCATTGATGCCGGTCCCACCTCTTGAACAAACGTCACAAGACATGGTCCCTAAGGTCCAAAATGGTGTTCAAACAACACCCTTACCACCTCCAGTGCTAGGACTGCAACCACCACATCTGAGAATCACTTTTGTGAATCAAGTGGGTTGTGAGTCATCTATTGCTTGTTTGGAAGGCTGTGAGGAAGATATAGACCCTAATATTGCCTATGGGAGATTGATGCGCTTGAAGAAATTCCATAATACTACATGGAGGACTATTGGTGACAAGTCAAATGTGTCTATCAAGTAGCTACTCTTGCTGCAAGAGGCCAAAATATCAATTACATTGCCAAAAGACCACCTCTTTAATGAGTGTGGAGGTCCACATAATGTAGCCGAGTGCCCTATTACGCTACAAAAGAACGCCACACTAATGAAAACCAATCAAGCGAGCACGTCTACAATGTCGATACGCATGTGTAATTAATGTGGCATAGATCGTTTGATTGCCCAATATTTGAATAATCCAAATGCACCAAAGATCACGCCTTTAAACTTGATTGAGGTTACCAAGGAGCCATCACAAAGTACACCTGTGGTACTAGTAAACGTACTCACACGATTGATGCTCCAAAAACAAAATTATATTCTTGAAGAAAGAGACACAGCATCAATTGCCCAATCTCAAAAGAAGAAGAAAACACGAAGGAAGAGATCGCAAAAAGCAGGAAGTCAGCATACCCCACTTCAAAGACCAACATAGGGACCGGTGACAACTCCGTATATATGAACGACACTGAAGAGGATTCTGATTTAGGTGAAACCATGGAGACCAAAACGACCACTAAGAAAGAAACCAACAAGGAAGATCGTCATGAGCCACAATGGCCAGAATCCAAGAAGAAGATAGGAACTTGTCCAAACCGTACAGAGGAGATCGAGCGAGTCAAGCAATTAAGGAGCTTGGTAGAAGATACCCAAAGAGATCTAGAACCAGCACCTAGGATTATCCAGCTTACAGACAGTGTTTCTTATGCAACAACAACCTCACAAAGTCCATAGACCCCTAGCCATACCTAGTGTCATCCAAGAAGAAAGTGACTTAAAGTCATGGGAAAGTGGGCGTACTCACTTCTTGTTGGAAAGAATGTTTACAGAGGGACTACCTGACCCTATCGAAAAAATGGAGATCCCATCTTTCCCATGTCAAGGGACTGAAGCCCAAAAGGTGCCGTTAAATATTGCCAAATTGATGAATTTCATGGCTTCAGAAGTTAGAACCACCATCATGTCCAAACTATATGGAGACCTCGAGCTATTCTTAGCTCTTCAAGCTTTCCTCAATGGAGAATTCAAGGTCTGGCTACCACAATTTACACAGATGGATGGAGCTAGGGAGATGCTAATAGAGGAGAAACACTTAGATCCACAACCTAACCTAGATGAGAACCTTTTTGTAGAAATACCTGTTAACAAGTTGGAACAATACTTTGAGGGCGATGAATCCAATGCAACCATACCAATCACTACCAAGGGATTAATTGTGAAGGTAATCCTTGATGGTGGTGCTCAGGTTAGCATTTTGACTAAAATTAATGGGAAACTATGGGAAGACCTCACCTTGGGACCACAACCATAGTAGTAAAGATGTCCAGTGGGTCTATTGTTAAACCTATTTGGATGCTAGAAGATCTCAAGATCAAGGTCTTTGGACATAAATTAAGAAATACCTTCACTGTTATGGATTTCTCCGAGCACACTATGGCATCTGAGATGATCTTAGGATGTCCTTTCATGAAGGAAGCAAAAATGGTGCATGACTGGTCTCAAAACTTGTCTACTTGGAGTTCCAAGATTCTGTCGTTTGAGTGGATCTTGTAATTGGCCGATCACATCCTCTAGGAAACAGGCTTATAATTGATCATAAATCTGACACCACAGTTCACTCAACCCCATTTCAGTATTGTTACACATGTAAAATGGACACTGATGTTGGGGAAGATTCTCCTTATATGGATGCTCTAGCTGGGATGACTGAGTCGGACAATGAGGATTGGGTCCACTTAGCAGCAACCATAGACACTTGGGGAAACAGGGGGACGACCTGGGTAACACCTGAGGGGGATGAAATGCCACCACTCGTACCCTTAAGTATGCTAGAATCAATGCATATAGCTTCTGATGACCTACAAGATGAAGGTTTGAATGGCATTGGAACCAATAACGTCTCACAAGACTATAATGTGGGCACAAACCATTCAAGGCCCAGTGGTACCCTAGATGACAATCTACCCAAGGGAGCAGAAGACACAAGTAGCAATTCATCTAGTGACTCTTCACTAGAGATCGGTCGTACTAAAAAATTAGACAAGAAGAGTAAGAGATATAAGAGGCAACAATATCGAGCAAATGTGTGTGCTAGTATAAATGAAAAGAAATTTACCGCAAAATGGCTTAATTATATAGGGGCATGTGATGCTCATTGGAAGTTGGTAGATAATTGGGGTGAATACCTTCAAAGCGTTATGTGGTGTAGTCCACAACCCATTGACATTGCACAACTAGAGGCTATAGAGAAGCCAAAGTTGAGCCGTACCGTAAGGAGATGACATAATAAAGGGTTACAAGCCATCCATCAAAAGAAAGCAGCCAAAGAACAGGTAGAGCTTAAAAAGATCCAAGCAAGAGTTGAGGCTTGAGAAAGACAACAACGTCTTAGACGCCAACGAGAGGCTAATCTGGGAATCACGAAAGCATTTTTTGAAGACACTGATGATAATTCATTGGAATGTGAGCCACTTCTACGATATCCAATTGAACTAAATAGCCTCTATGGGAGA